>NC_087093.1:6882500-7507500 GCF_963855985.1 Ostrinia nubilalis
ACAATCATGGTGAAGTCATATCCCCAAGGCAGGAACATCACCCCAGTGTTGTATTTCTCCCAGTGCGTGAGATAAAAGTTTATAAATATGTTCCATATCACAAAGAAAAACCGGAGTGGGCTTAACTCATCTCTGTAACATAACGATAAAAACTTTCTTTATTACAAACAAATAACAGGAAGGAAAACCAAATAACAAATAGGTAACAAATCAGTGGCGCCATAAAAAACCAGCTGTGATTACTGATTATATCAAAAATCCCATGCCAAAAATTATAATTCTTTTTCCTCAAGCTATACACGTGTTTTAGATTAAAACATCAAAAAATCTTACAAGATGCTTGAAAGCCTAGTTAAGATTAACGTAAGTACCTAGTTTATTTTAAAGCCAAATTTCATAGCATTTATTCTCGGTTCAGTTGGTAAATAGTTGGATTATCTAACTTGAAGCTTCTGGGGTTGATTCTAGTGGGACACAATAAGGCCCATAACATATTAAATTGGATTCAATTTAGATTTAATCAATGATATTTTAATATAAATCATAATAAGAGCGAATCAAGGTTACAATATCCGCTATTTCAAAATAGGCTAGTTGCCTAAAAAAATTTTTTTAGTCCGTAATGTTTAATATCAAAAAATATTGGACACATATAATTTTATTTGTCAATCTAACAAATAATTACATAGTTATGGTGCGTTGAAGTTGCGCACGACGTCACAACGTGCGGCATTTTTAAGCAAGCGTTGACGTCACGGGCCTCTTCTTATGAACTTTGGGGCGCTTTATCTCTTTAAATTTTCATTAGTTTGAAAAAGTGAAAAATACGTGTAGAGTATTTTTTGATAAGTTAACTGACGGACTAATTAAAACTCTTGCTTTTTGACCCAGGCAACATCCCCATTAAGAGCATTAGTGATTTGTTTCCATTTTAATTCTGGTTTATTCCAAAAAGAAATATGATTCCTTGTTTCAGAGTTTATTTGGATTTAATCAAGCCAAGGCAAATGCGTAAATTATAAGCTCTTAAAGTCTGATAATGGAGTTGTAGGTACTTAAAGATAATTATTTTGTTTGTACTTTTTTATACAACCTGAATGCTTTTAGCATTATACTGCTAAATGAGAAGTTGTTAGTACAACAGACTATGAACTGTATGTGAATTGATTCAGCAATGTTTACCTTCCAAATATGCTGTACAAACAAGTGGGTATGAGCACGGACGAGTACGAGTCGAGGCCGTGGTCAAAGAGCTCGCCCAGCGGCCCGCTAGTGCCTGTCCTGCGGGCTTGCTTGCCGTCGATGCCGTCTAGAAAACACATTCAGTTATGATGATTCCATTTGAATTTGTTTAAATACACGCACGTACAAAATCGTTCGTTTCAGCCAAATGACGTCCACTGCTGGACAAAGGCCTCCCCCAAGGTTTTCCACAATGAACGGTCCTGCGCTGCCCGCATCCAGGCTCTTCCCGCGACCTTTACCAGATCGTCGGTCCACTTAGTAGGAGGCCTGCCCACGCTACGTCTTCCAGCCCGTGGTCGCCACTCAAGAACTTTCCTGCCCCAACGGCCATCGTCTCTACGAGCTATGTGCCCCGCTCACTGCCACTTGATTTTAGCAATTCTGCGAGCTATGTCGGTTACTTTGGTTCTCCTGCGGATCTCCTCATTTATGATTCGATCACGCAGGGAAACTCCGAGCATAGCCCGCTCCATCGCCCTTTGCGTGACCTTGAGCCTTCTTATGAGGCCCATAGTAAGCGAACACGTACAAAATAGGTAATATTAAATAACTTATTTTTACAGACAATAGTTCGAGACACAGTAGCCAAAAAGTTCGCAACACGTCTTTGTTATATTGGAATAAGGTTGTGTTGTCAACTTTTTGGCCACTTTAGGTGTCACGAACTATTTGACGCTGACTGTACAAGGTGTTACATTTACATACAAGCAAGTTACGTATTACAGGCAAGTTCAAGGTTTAGTATGACGGTTTACTACATCACTCAGTTTGGGTATTTTACTACTTAATAAAAATTCAATTAGTAACTAGCATGCATTTGGATATAGCTATTTCTACGACTCCACCATTTTTTCTATCGACTCGGACGAACGAACAATTAGTCTATCCTTCGCTTGGCCCAAATGTTTGGATATTTCGAAGCTTTTGGCATTTAATAAGCGTGCAATCTCTACATAAAAAAAAATCTTTATAAATAATAACTTTGCACAGGAAGAGCGTCTCTCGCTCCAAACGATAGCTGACGGTGGAAAATTACTCATAACAATCTATAAATTTATTATTATCTAACCTTTGTTATCAGTTGAACTCAATATCCTTTGTACCGAAAAAAATATTTTTAGAAATTATAACTATAATATTATATTGCATAATACGTCTACTATAGCTGCAATATAGGTACGTTAGTTTATTTTAAAATAAATAATTAAGAAAGATAACATTATAAGGCGATAGAGATCACGTCGCCACCCATAAGTGCAATCACGTGGCACAATCTTAAAACTTAATGCCGATTCATTTATGAATAAGTTTATAATTGTACAGCTATTTTAATAACCAAACAATATCTAAATAGGATACGATTTCGTAACGCCTTGGTATTATCAAAGTAAGACGTTAACATTAGATAACAAAGGGCAGTTATTTGAACAATCTGAGTAACAGAACAGACTCCGGCTCAATTACATCTATATTATTTGTTTGTATATTGGATTGTAATTATGTATCATGATTACATACTAGCGACACTCGTAACTGCATACTCGTTGTACCAGTTGTACACAAAAACATAACTCTGTCTCCTATACAAGTGAAAAAAATATTGTTATTATATTTAAAAATAACTTGTTTTAATGTTGTTTAATATTTTACGAAGATGTTACGATTGCGCACATCCTGTATGTCAGCAGTTCAACATACTTAGGTACTCGTGAACCATTAAACCGATTTTGATGTGGTAAATGGATTGAGAATTTAGACCCAAGAAAAACAGGTAAGATAGTTTTTATCCCAGATTTTTAACAGAAACGGGCGCGGTAATCTTTCTGTGACAGATCGAAATCTACACGGGCAAAGCTGCGGGCATTAGCTAGTTAATCAAAATAATAATACGACTACTTACGCAGAATTATAAAGCAACATTCGACGATAAGATGACCTATCTTATTTATGATAATAATATTAAAAATAGCGGTAGTACGCGACGTACTGAGTTTGGTTTTAACAACAGCACAATAAAATTTACATAATTTCGAAGGCACGTTAAGTTGTTCCGTCGATTGAACTATTGTCAGACGCCTGTTAAGGCTAAGGGCGGTCATTAAGTAATTCTTACATGCCATGACCTTAGTTCTTATAACCGACACACACGATAGAAGACGGATCGTGTTAAAAGTTACTTAACTGCGGTCTCATACAACACAACAATACAACGAAAATTAAAACTAATAGGTAAAAGAAAGACGGATTATTTAGTCACAAAATACTTACAAAGTATTTTGTGGCTTTGTGTAATGTATAATAATCAATTATTTAGCATTTCAGTACCTAAACCTAAATAACTGTGTTTTTCTTTCGAAGATGCCTTGTTTAGGAAATGGGGTGGAGATAGAGGTCAACCTTGCACAGTTTTTCTCTTGATCTTAGAGTTCCACTAAAAACCATTGTCTGGTGCACTGCATAATATTAAGAATAAATACTATTAAAACAAAAGATAGTCATAAAAAATCCCCCTTTTACCCTCTGAGTAGGTATGTTAGGGCCAACAGTTATTTACTAAGTTAGAATTAAATGATAAAATGAACTTCTAAGTGACCTTTGTGCTAGGTATAATTATAATTAATAGCTATTAGTCACTATTTTTATCTTAGGAGCTCCCTGCCTTTTTTAAAACTATTTTATTCAAATAAAAAACCGGCCAAGTGCGAGTCGGACTCGCGCACCGAGGGTTCCGTACAAACCTGCAAGGTTTACAAAGTTCGTTCATTACGACAATCGAGTCATAACTATGGTATTTTTATTGCAAAATGAAATTCATAACATTACAATGGGGAAAGTAACTACTTAAAAGGAGAATGCCCAAAAGTGGTATCGCTCGAAATCTAATTGTACATTGAGGGTACCACACCGTAAATTCCTTTCTTCATTTGTAATGATTTGCGAAAGTAGTAAGAAATTGTAAAACCTCCGGAATAAAATCCGATTTTAATAAAAAGTATTGTAACAATGAGCTGCAATCAGCAACACCTATCACCGAGCAACGACACTACGTAGTTCGCACGGTTGTCAATAGATGGCGCTGTTCGTAGTTAGCTCGCGGTATCATTTGATTTTTTCCTGTCCTTAAGTAGTCAGGGCTAACCACAAATCCCTTTCCCCTTGCAAAATGGTATAAATAACATTGGTATGCACGCAAGATTATTTTGTGTTTATATCTGATCCTTATCAAATAACGCTAGCTTTGGCGTAGCTAGGGTTTTTTTTTAGGCAGGGTAACTATCTACAAATATAAAACAAGTATTCTTAGGTAAAACCTGTAGCTATGCCAATGGACACCATTCATTTCACTTTTAAGTGTTTTAAAAACCAAAATTACGTCAAAGTCCGGAGTTTTATAAAAAAAAAATATGCGGTATGATTATTTTTTATTTATTTATTTTTCCTATATTTGCATTATAGGTAGGTACCTACCTCAGCGTTTTGAATTTTTGCGTTGATTTAGAATTTCTCACAGTTTAGAGGCAATTAGATTTAAGAAGTGTTTGATATGAATTTCAACTTTAATATCTCTACGCGTTCATGTGAAAAAGGGTAGGTACTGTAGGTAGTAAGTTTATAATTATTAAAAAAATATTTTATGTCATGTAAGCAAAAATAATATTTTAAATTTTATATAACTTCAAATTTATCATTTTCGCAATTTTTCCTTTATCTGTACTATATAACGTTGCTTCGTGCCGAATTTCAAGATTCTGAGTTCACAGGAAGTACCTTGTAGGTTTTGATTCCCTAGCGTGTGACGGAAATTCGTCTAAGGTGTCGGTATAAACTGCTGTATCTTTTGATCGCGTTAACTTAGAAGTTTGATTTTTTTACTTCTTAACCCTTAATTTGGCAGACTCATTATTTATCAAAAAATAAAAATACATCGTCGGATTTATGTTCTTAGGGTTATTTATAGGTCAGAAAAAAATATATAAAAAATCGGAACTTCACCAAATAGAAAAAAAACAATGTTCATCCCGATGAACACTGCCAAATACATGGAGAATTTTAACTGTTCATTGGGGTGAACATTGCCAATTTAGGGTAGCGGCATTAAATTAAAACAGTTATTCATATAAAAAGTAAAATTTATATTATCAAATGCTTTTTGGTGCACAAAATAGTAAGAAATTAACTATTACCATACAATTTTGTGTGATCGTTGAGGTAAAACAATGTTCAATGGTTTTAAAGAAAAAAACATAATTTTTTGTTCATGTAACTTAAAAGTGGACAAGTCGCACTAAATAATAAAAAAACAGCTCCCACATTTATAAAATATATTCTTCAGGGTTTAAATAAAAAAGTAAAAATGATTTTAATCAAAAATATTCTTTGGAACTACAAACTTTGAATCTACAAACAACCGCTAAATTAAAATATGTAATTATTTTGCATGAAAATTTAGAAAACAATTATGTCCACTTTTACCAGTAACAAAATATTATTCTGATATTACATTTCATGCAATATACAGTATTAAGCTGCCAACATCCCAAACAAAATAAAAAATTACTCTAAATAAAAAAATTAGTCCACTGAAATAAAATTAAGCAAAAATAAACGTTTCATAGCTTATTTGACAACGTTCACTGGGATGAACAATCAAAGATTATTAGTAATTTGGCAATGTTCACTGGGATGAACACTCGACTTTGACCTGGTATAACATGGCTTATTTATTAAATGAGCATTATAAATCAATCAAGTTATTAAGCATGAACACTATGCAATACGTTAAAACCACTGTCATTACTCAATTATAATAAAACACATGTAAAGCTTGAATAAACACCTTGACACTAAAGCCTGGTCTTCGCTATGGCCGGCATTTTGGCTAAAATTAACACTTTCAGACTGTGACTAGCACATAAAAATATTTTTCTACCAAAACTTAAGTATATTTTCTAGTGAAAAAATAAATTTACCAGAAATTAAGACGTATGCACTCGGCATATTATTTTTTTCAATTGAATGTTCATCCCAGTGAACAAAATCAAATGAAGGGTTAAAGGGACAATAGATCTAGGTATTTGGTATAAATTTCAATTTGATACCTTTATTCGTTCGTGAGAAATAAGGTAGTAAGTTTCATTTTATTAAAATATTTTTATTATATTATATAACTAAAAAAATGTAATTTTCGCAATTTTTCCTATATTTGCATTATATGACAATGCTTTATGCCAAATTTCAAGATTCTGAGTTTACGGGAAGTATCCTGTTGGTTTTGATTCCTTTGCGAGTGTCGAAAATTTGTTGAAAATATCGACATAATCGGCTGTATCTTTTGATTGGCTTGGCTTAGAAGTTTGATATTTTCACAGCTTAAAGGGACAATAGACCTGAGTATTTCATGTGAATTTCAGCTTGATACGTTCACGCGTTCTTGAGATAAAGGGTCTTGACAGAAGGACGGACGGACAACAAAGTGATCCTATAAGGGTTCCGTTTTTTCCTTTTGAGGTACGGAACCCTAAAAAGGAAAATGTACATACAATTTATATGTAGTTAAGATACATGCATGAAGATCAATAACAGCTGTGCACATGTAAGATACTTAATTGGATAATGAGTAAACCTTGAGTAGCATTAGTTAGCTTCATAATCTGCCAACATAATCTAATTCTAAGCAATATAGTAAACAAAGTAAGTTGCATCTTTGTGTTCACTTATGCCCAGTTTATTTTTAGCTATTTGGTTAAATAGTAGAAATAAACACGAGTTGTAAACAGTTACAGATTTAACTACCAACACAATTAATACTGTTATGTGTATTATCTATTAAAAAAGGGAGACTGAAGTTGATAATATTAAACTACACTCAACATCAAATAAACCGCACCTTCCGCGACGCGAACTTTAAAGATTTTCTTCTGACACAATCGTGGTACCCCAACAATATTGGTGTTATTTGAAAGCCCAATAAATATCCTTAAAGAAAAATACATTTCATTTCTAAATAAATGATTAACATATACCATAAATGTGACTTGAAAATAGACCTCACTTTGGGCTCACCTCTGGGATCAATTAGACAAACTTTTATGGTTATAAAACCAAATAAAGATCTCACGTGTCCTCTTTAACAGATGGATAGCGATTAATCCCAACTTAACAGTTTTATAGTCATAAAAAATGGCTATAGCGTAACTACCTATTTTTTGAAGAAGTGACTCTGGATCCTTGTAAAGACACATTTTTGGGGTAAAAACCTTTCCTTTAATGAAATGAAGTTTAGAACTAGGCTTTCAAATGGTACCTACCAATGTTGGTGGGAAGTGGGGATGCATACGTTTGATAAGTGTCGCAGGAGGTGCGATTTATTTGATGCCGAGTGTATAATAGAGAAAATATTTTAGTTTTTAGGTAATTATTGTACTCCAAATTTTTTATCTGATTAAATCTTATTGGTATAATTATCTAGTAAGTATAAAATAATCTTACCTAGAGTATATGCCACGAATAAGTTCACAGCGGACACAGCCCACACCCACGAAGGAATGTGATCGTTAGTGACATTCTCTTCAGTAAGGGCGTGAAACCCATAGTCGTAGTACGAGAATAGGAGGAAGTTAAAAACGGTCAGTAGGAACCCAGCAAATGTTAGCAGGTTTGGTGCCACCCACACCGGACAAAACTGCAATTTGGTAATAAAATACATTATACTTTTTCTAAGTTCTATTGGACTTTCACAAAATACCTATATGTTGCTGAAGTTTACCTAAACCACACAAGCATAAACTATCATAAAACTACTGGTAGAATTAATTTAGTAGCTTGCAGGTAAACTATGGTTAGGGGAAATCCAAGGTTACAGATAACTGACTGATCTAAGTAATCCAACAGTGTTTTTTATTTTTTTATCACTTCAAATTTTACTAAAATCAATAAGTAACTCATATTTCCATGACTCACCTGAACACACCAATTCCAAAATGGGTGCATAACATAGTTACTGAGCACACTAGTATCGATGGAATTGTACTGAAACACAAAGGGCGGTGTAAAGTTTTATGGGTTACATGGTGTAATAGTTTTTTTTACGGCAGTACATTATTTTTCAAGTTACATATTCTTGAATAGAGGTAAAATCAGTGCTCTGCTGTGGCATTCCGAAAGTCTAATATTTAACGTTACATACAGACAAATTATTAATGAATCTAGCATTAAATACCTTGTATTTTTCGAACCCGGCCAATTTATCCGGTGTCAGGAAACGACCCATCACGACCGATGTAAGTGCACTTCTTTGTAAATTACAATGCTTTAACTTAATAGCAACATGCCGTTTCAATTAAAACAGTTGATAGTATTTTTATGTGATTTGTAATGAGAAATTAATTTCCAAAAGCGAATTTTAGCTTGCGAAAGCGTTTACTAACAACACATGACTGCCTCCCACAAGCAAAAATCGACTGACTGACATTTTTTCTGGTGCTGTCAGTTGTCAGACTGTGTGACAGACAGCTTGACGTTAATGACAGATACATAAGACATTTTTTTTTTTTTTTTTTTTATGGCTCGCGCGGCTTGCGCATTTGCCAATATCAAGTTTTTTTTTTTTTTTTTACCCCCCCATAAAACGAGGAAACGTGAAATTAGGAACACAAGGAACGGAAATCGGAATTTGGAAAAAGGATAGATCAGGAAAGTATTACATATTAAATTATATAAAAATACAAAGATATTTACATAAACTTAAGTTTAGGTTATAAATATTATACAGTTTTTTTTTATGTACAATGGTTAATTGTACATAAAAAACAATCAAACTTTTAAGTTATTTACATTGATAAAATCACAGATGAATTTATGAATATTTACATCATTAAGACTAAGTAATGCTAATATGCTGGTAGGGAAAGGAATTTTATAGGAAATAAGATTGTTTATAAAGGAATCACGGTTGATAAGAGGACATGAAAAGAAAATATGGTTCAGATCACCTTCGTCCAACCCACACTCGCATAGTGAACTATTTAAAATATGAAGTCTGGCCAGATGCACCGGAGTGCAGACATGACCTAACCTCATTCGGATTAACATAGAGGTAACATTTTTACCAAACTTAGATTTAAAAAACCAAGGTTTGCGCGGAATTTGAGGCTGAATAAGTGAATACAATTTACCTTTAGACAGACTCGACCATTGCCATAAACTTGTCCATGTATCATATAGGTAAGCTTTTGGTAAATTTAACAAATCGTGACTATAGTTTTTATATGGAAACATGTCACCACAGTTTATAGCTTCATTAGCAACGCGATCTGCAGTTTCATTTCCTAAAATTCCGCGATGACCCGGAACCCAAGCAAATTGAATTGAATATCCCTTCAGTGAACATTCAAAGGCAATCTTTCTTGTATCAAAAATAATAGGATATGGTGTTTTATGATGGAATGGAAATTTTTCCAATGCCTGAAGGGCACTTAACGAATCTGTGAAAATAATGGCTCTTTTCAATTTCATTACACGAATATATTCTACTGCCTTAAACAAGCCAAAACATTCTCCTGTGAATACCGAAGACTCAGGAGGAAGCTTCACTTTTTGTACAATTTTAGATTGCGAGTGAAATACACCCACGCCTACACAGCCAGAATTGGAATGTTTAGAAGCGTCTGAAAAAATATGGTGATACTCATTAAATTGTGTATCAGCAACAAACCTAAAATTATCCTTAATGTAAGGGTCTAACTTGTCAAAAAGGTTGTAATGAATTACCGGGGAAAAGGTTAAGATTTCATAAGAATTGGAGAACAGAGGAAGAAGATTAGAACAATGAGTAGGAGAAGTGAGGGACAAGAACTTTTGGTAACTAATTAATATACAGGGCAAAGACTTATGGGACCAATAACTATCGGAGGATACCTCTTGGAGAGCCTGGAGATTGGATATAAGAGGATGGTTATTTAACTGAATAACTCTAAAAATAAATCTGTCAGATAGATACTGTCTTCTTAGATGGAGAGGGGGCTCGCAGGTTTCAACCTGAAGAGCATTTATCGGGCTAGACCTCATCGCGCCCGTAATAATTCTTAAAGCTTTATTTTGAATTAAATCCAGCTTTTTAAAAGCTGAAACATTTGCAGGTTCCAATAGAAATGTGCCATAATCTAATATACTCCTAATTAATGCATTATATATCAATTTCATAGAAAAAGGATGAGCTCCCCACCAGACGCCTGAAAGGCATCTTAGCATATTAAGAAGTTTCTCACACTTGTTGGAAACAAAGTTACAATGAGGAACTCCGGTAAGTTTTGAATCAAGGATTACACCCAGAAACTTGTAGAAGTATTTTTATATTATTGCCTAAAGATGAAGCTAGATCATACGTGTATATATTATATAGAAGGGGGCTTAACACAGACCCTTGAGGTAATCCTCTCCACACTGAGCGCTTTGTTTCTGAGTCGGCGACCGGAAGTATTAAACATCGCTGAGATAAAATCTTTAAAATAAAATTACATAGCAAATGGGGCACTTTTAACGCATTTAACTTAGTTTTTAAAACTGATAAAAGAACATTATCGTATGCAGAATTTATGTCTAGGAACACCGCTATGGGAGACTCATTTAACGTAAGGGAATACCGAATATCAGATACGAATATACTAATACTGTCTAATGTGGATTTCCCTTTTCTGAAACCATATTGGCTATTGGCTAACAGGCTGTTACTTTCAATATACCATTCTAGGCGATTTTTAATCAGACGTTCTGATAATTTAAGTAGCACCGACGATAACGATATTGGACGGTATGAAGAAATGTCGGAAGAAGGTTTGCCTGGTTTCAGAATCGGTAATACAATCTGTGATTTCCAAGATGGAGGAATGTCACCTGTCAACAATATGTCATTGATGATGGATAAATAATAACAAAGGATGCTATTGGAAATGTTGGATAAAAATGCATATGAAATGCCATCAGCTCCAGGAGCAGAGTCTTTGGCGTTAGCAATAGCGCCTTTGAGCTCCGTTATAGTAAAGGGAGAATTTAGACCAATCAATTCTTGCGTGGAATATGGAAAAAGGCTTATGTTTTCTGGTACCCAGGGTGGGGCTAACTTATCAAGAAACTCGTCCGCTAGAGATACAGGAACTGTGCTGAAAGAAGAGTCTGTCATAGCTGATCTAAATCTTTTAATATTGCGCCACACTAAGGTCGGAGGAGTGTTTGGTGAAATAGAATCACAAAACTTCCTCCATCCATCGAACTTCTTCATTTTAAAAAGTTTTCGCGTATCAGCTGTAATTTCTAAGAGTATATTATAATTATCTTCATTCATATTATTTTTATAGTTTATTTCGGCCTCTTTACGATTTTTTATAGCTATAGTGCAGTCTCTATCCCACCAAGGGGGGGATGGTATTTTTGTAGGGGAAGTCTTTTTAGGAAAAATTTCATTAGCGGCATCTACTAAAATACTAGCCAAAGCAGCAGCACAAGAACTAAGGTTATTTGAATCGAAAACTGGAAGTAATGATGCTCTTCTTTCAACACTACTCCTGTACTGGTTCCACTGAGTATCTGATTTACTAGGGATGGAGTATCTGAGCCGAGAACAGTGGCCAGAGTTTGTTGACCTTATGGATGGAAAAGAGATAATGATCGGAAAATGGTCGCTGCCAAAAGTTGACTGTAATGTTTCCCAGGATAGTGTAGAAGCCAGGCTAGGGGTGCAAATTGATAGGTCAACAACACTATTGTTTTGACCTGGTTGAGAACGACGGGTGGGTGCTCCTGTGTTTAAAATACAAAGATTATGTGCATCAAACATTTCAATAAAATCTTCACCAAAACTATTAGTTAGCGAGCTACCCCAAGATTGGTGGTGGGAATTAAAATCTCCTAATACTAGAAAAGGTCTAGGGAGAAGGGAGAATAACCGGTTAATTACTTCAGAAATATCTACAGATGGATGAGGAATGTACAATGAAACTATACAGATATTATACACACTTATGGCTACAATTGACATATTTACAGAATGGGAAGGTAGTGAGATAATAGAAAATGGCACTGTGCTTTTAACTAAGAGTGCAGTACCACCATACCCATCAGGTCTGTCATCTCTGACAGAGGTATATCCATGCACTTTAAAATGTTGCATGGGTTTGAGCCATGTCTCTGCTAAAGCAAAGACAAATGGCTTATATTTGTTTAACAAGTATATAATTTCACATTTTTTACTAACTATGCTGCGACAGTTCCACTTTAGCAGCTTAGCTTGCATCGCCATCTTGAATGACTCTCATACACTTATCAATTATATAGGCAGCGTGGGACGGTGAACTTGAATTTGACTTAGAAACAATATTAATAAGAGCAAGTATTAATTCAGGTAGAGATACTGGTGATTCTTTATTATGAAATTCGGTATTAATAGCACAACCATTAGATGGGGAAGGAATTAAGTTTTCCCTAATGATAGCCTCATGTGCTGTACGGTCATAGCTTTTGCCTAATGTGGGAGTGGAACGAGGAGTTTTGTATACAGTTTTTTTGTAAGATGAAACAAGATTAGGAGACTTATCCTGTACTATTTGGGAATTCGATTTTGCTGTAACTATGTCTGCATAAGACTTGGATACTGGTGGATGAATTTTTGAGGCTTCTGCATATGACATGGAGTTATTAGCCATAGAAGTTTTTATGTTTTTTTGCCTTAGAAATTCAGGGCAGGATTTACTTGTGGCATAGTGGACCGCACGGCGTGCCAACCGCACGGCGTGCCACAGGGATCCATATTGGGCCCCCTAATCTTTAACTTATATGTTTCAGATATACCTCGCAATGGATACCGCGGGCAACTTCTCTCGCAGTATGCCGACGACCTGTGCATCCTAAATGCTGCCCACAAACCAGACGACGCTACCATCCGCGCTGAATGGATGGCCACCGAAGTCGTGGATTACTACCACCGGTGGGGACTCAAATGCAACGTCGCAAAGACGGAATGCGTGATGTTCACACACAAGAGACCGGCGAGCGATGCGCCCAACAGTCGTGGCTACCGCAATTATGTCAAACTAAAAGACGAAAAAATTGTCTACAAGAATCACACCAAGTACCTGGGTGTGATCTTCGATAAACAACTCTCCATGAACCTACATACCAAACTGAACGTTGATAAAGCTAAGAAGGTGAGAGCTTGTCTCTACGGCATCATCGGCTACCGGGCAAATGTGTCGCTAGAAACCAAACTCAAGGTGATTAACGCCTGCCTGCTGCCTGTCCTGGACTACGGGGTAGTGCCGCTGCTACCGTTGTTCAGTCGAACCAACCTACTCACGCTCGAGCGCCAACACCGAATGGCTCTTAAGGCAGCTGCCCAATTCAGTCGTAGACTGGAGACTGAAACCCTCTACGACATGCTTCAACAAGACCCGTGGCATATACGAATTCACGACCTGAACAAGGACCTCATAGACACCGTGAAACGCCTCGACATCCCGGATCTTCGAGACCCTGGCGAGCGCTACACTCGACACAACAAATACAACCCCCTCCTCTACGCAGATAGAATTGGCACGGTTGAATTTGTGAACAAGCGCGAGCGCAGCAAACCACTTGACAAGCGAAAGGCTCCCACCCGCCCAGGCCTACTAGGGTCCTGCATTCACACCACCACGCCTGACACGTAAATGCTCACTTACGGAATGTGCGAACACATTGTCCTCATTGCCCCTGATAGGGGAACTAAAACTGCGCAATCTGCGAGAAAAATATCACAGAAACAGTTCCACCAACCAAATGATCCCTCTCCCAAGGACCGGTACTCGGATATGAACTATACCCCTAGTGTAATTACTTGCAAACTGTAATAATTTATAAGTAGCTTGTAAGTACACACTCATGAACATGTACCATTAATTAGACGAATAAAAATAATTCTATTCTATTCTATTCTATTCCATCAAAAGTTAATACAATGGATTGAGATGGTTTCCAAATAGGAGCACCGTCCACAAAGACTTTGTAATTCAGCCGCCTAACTTTTATAATTTTACCACAATCATCTGGTACTGTAATGTTTTCAATTATTTCCTCCGGTGACCAATCCGCTGGTATACCTCTCACAAGGCCCATCCTTGTAACGTTAAAGGAGGGAATGAAGGCTTTGTAGTTTTTGATCACTAAACTATTGTGAGTTAAAAACAGGTTCGCATGGTTGAAGTTCGAGAATGAAATCGAAATTTTGTTTCGGCCAATTTGCTTTACACTACCATTAACGATACATTGAAAGGAATTCTGTTTCAGGAATTTCCCAAATGAGAGTGCGTGCATTGACGGACCTTCATTTGGGCTAGTTTCGATCTTCTGAACGTGGACTACGTAGGGCGCACTGTCTGATTCATTATACAGATTACGAGCAATTGGAGTAGGGTTGGACGGAGGCAAGTCAGAGATACCAGTTGCAGGTGCAATGACCTTTTGCTGTGGCTGTGGAACATCCTGGTGATCCATATCAGTAGATTCTTCTGTCATATTTTTAGCAAGAAGTCTACGTTCAATTTTAGCCTGATGTTTACGACTTTTCTTATTACGGCTACGCTTGCGAGGGCAAGCTGTTGAACCCGATGTGGAATTATCGGACTCCCAACCTTGTTTAGATGTAACCGTAACGAAATGACCCGCCGGCGGAACATTACTAGTATCATCAAGGGAAATTTCATCTGGCGGCAGAGAGCCGCCCGGATCGGGCGGGTCGTTCATTGCGGCTCCAAGTAATTGAATAAATAGACTCACCGGTAGTACAGCAAGATTTAAACACTATCTACATAAAATATATACACAAAACAATAAATTTACAAGAACACTATACAATACTGATCTATTTATATGCTAAAACAAATTTACAAAACTTTTGAACCAAAAAAGACGCCCGTCGCGTTCAACGTTTCCCGCGCTTTTTTACATAAGACATTGTCCGAAATACACTGTGAGCATGAAGCTACAGATAAAAATGGAGGCCACACTCCGAATACCTACTTGAAGCACAAACTAAGTATCACTATCTCGCTCTCTGTGGGCAGACTCGCTCTTTCTAAATAAACAAAAAATATAAAATTGCTTAAATTCAATGAAACCAATGTAAAATCTGGGGGCACGGCAGTGCCCCCACCAAGTCGAGCAAAAAAGCGGCACGGCCGTACCATCCTTTTCTCGAAGCAATTCAGGGCTCCGATTACGGTAATTTTTAACGTCAACAATCCAGACACGCTTCTCGATTCTGCGATACGATTGGTCGTTCAACAGCGTACGTCAGCTGTTTTGACCAATCGTATCGCAGAATCAGAAACGCGTCTGGATTGTAGACGTTATAAAAGTTACCGTAATCGGGGCTCAGGCCATTTTCGACCGCCTGTAACTTCGTTGTGGATAAAACTAGAAGGCTGAATTTTCATTAGCTATGCAGGCATTGTAAAGACACGGTATATTTAAAATTTCATTCAATTTGAACCAGTAGTTTAAGAATTATAACGGGTCAAAGTTACTTAATTTTGTCACTCACTGACTGACTCACTGACTCACCGATCATCAAAACTCTTAGGCACTTCTAGCAGACCTAGAAGCTTCAAATTTGGAATATAAGTAGTGTTTGGTGTATGAATCAAGGAAAAACTAAAATATTTGGGGGCACGGTAGTGCAACCGCCAAGTCGAGTAAAATTTTTCAATTTCGGTCCAGTTTTCTAGATACATAACTGCTGTCTACAAAATACAAAAAGAAATGAGATCCCATCAAAAACAATACTTGTCAAAAAAACCAAGTCTCGCAACTCAGTTGTTCTACGGTAAAAAGTTGTGAGATCCATGTAATACCAAGTCCAGGCCAGGAAATCTTTAACGTTTTACATAAATATATTGACTTGGCCATCGCATGAAAACACGTGTAAATTAAATTATTTAGTGCGATGGCCAAGTCAATAATTTATGTAAAACGTTAAAGATTTCCTGGCCTGGACTTGGTATTACATGGATCTCACAACTTTTTACCGTAGAACAACTGAGTTGCGAGACTTGTTTTTTTTGACAAGTATTGTTTTTGATGGGATCTTTATTTCTTGACATAGGTATCATTAAAAATGATAAGTGTAATTACTGGTAAAACGTTTTAGGAAGAAATTACTGTAAAAAATGTGAAAAATGTTTACAATGATCCAATGTCGGAAATCACGAAATAAACACTTACGCGTGGAATCTTATGTCACTTCCAGGACACCACGTACTACCGCAACCACGCACTACAAAATTTTGCACCAATTCTTGTGATAAAACAATGATTATTTCCTGTAAACAATCTCAAACGAAATTAACTGCTTAATAAACAAAATAGTAAACAACCGCCATGATGGGCCGGATTGGGCCGATGTTGCCACATGGTACCGATTACCCAGGAATTGGGATTGTAATTCCCTGATTCGCCAACACATTAAGCCCAAATGGCCGACAATTTTGTGATTTTTTATTTAACTAGGTAATCTTAGTTTCAAATATTAATTATATATTTGTTTAACTTCTGATTTGGTTAGTGAATTGGCTATTTCGAAGAATTTACAAGGAGATTTAAATCAGAAGATAGCAATACTACAGTTCACACTAAAAAGAGAGGTAGGGCCGCAGAGAGCGAGATAGATATAAGTAGGTATTTGACTCAAGTTTTTGTTCCAACTCTGCCCTCCATTTTTATCTTCAGCTTCATGACTGTGAGCACTGCTGCCACTGAGCAAGTAATGGCTTAGTGCTCTCACTGTTGAAAAATTCGTTCCATTATTGAACTGCCACCACTAACGCAGTACCCTAGCTACATATAAAATATGTCACGCAATAAATTGCTGCCATACATACAGTACTTTGACGATGAGATAAAAAAACATAACAGAGTGCTTGGAGATTTAAAAATTCCCAGTAACACGACATTCAAATAATATTTTATCTTGTTGAACAGAGACTTTGTCCATGATATTAATTTCATTTCAAAACAGTAAGTACGAAAAAAGGTTCGAAAAATAGGTATGACAGTACCTATAATGGACTGACGTCACACTTTACAGTCACAGTGTATTTCGGAACGGAAAATTTTGCGCGGGAATATCAATCCGAGGGAGGGCAAACTTAGGACTGTTGACGTGCGCCACTTTTGCGTTCATTGTTTTTCTATGGCTCTAGCACGCTCTAGGCTTGAAAGCTATAATACTATTCCCTCAAAATTCACTCTAATTACCGCGAAAAACGAATTCTGAAAATTGAGAAACAAAACCCATCCTCTTTTCGCTTCCCGTACAAAAATTACAATTCTGTCATGCCAGCCCATTGTAAATACTTAAGTCTGCCGTAAGTTTCCCAAAATTAAGTTATATTTTATCTAAGATAAGATCTAAATAGATAAGACAGTAAAGTATATGCAAGCTTAAAATTTCTACAAATAATGTGCTGATCTGTTACTTTGCTATTAATAAAAGGTAGGAGAAGTTAATACCTATCTACACTGTATTATCCTCGATAAAGATTTTTCAAGGGGACGCAATACTTGACACATTAGACTGCAAATACTACTTACCTAGGTTAGGTACCTACTCTAATTAGTAAGATCTTAACAAATATTATTTTCTGTGTAATTTCTGATGCGACACGACATGCCTAAACGAACAGGCAATTTAGGTTTAAACTTTTTTTTCTTGTAAGAACTTATAATTACAATAACTAATTCACTTAAAATGAGATTTTCTAAAAATAACAAATAATTACATGTTATTATTAGAGCGCAGCGCAGCTGTTTATAACGAGAAACCACGTACTTACATAACTTCGTTAGCGCGTGATCGGATTTTAGGTATTACCTGTCCTCTCAGTATACGGTTGTTCTCTATTCTGAGCCTGTCCTATACCTATTTTAAGTTGACTAAATTAAAACAGCAGCAGGCAGCTAGATGATAGAAAAGGATTTCTGAATTCAAAAATAGCGGGTTAAGCTTCTGCAGTCTGCATTTACTTACTTTACAAGAATATCATAAGAAGGCAAAAAAATAATTTTCATTAGTCTTGTGATGGAACATAAAATGTATTGATTAAAAAGTAATACATACATAATTATTTTTGCTGAAAATGGGACTTTGAAAAAGGTTTCCTTGATCAATTTTATTTAACCGATCAACCGAGACGCATACTTACTGGTAGGTACGCATAGTGTTCGCTAGTGCTACCACTCTTTGATAACTACTTACGTCCATAATATGGTTCCTAATTAACTAATTTTCATGTTATTGTCATTAATAAATCATGACGCAGTTGTTTTATCAACAAATGAGTTACTTGAGCATAATATCACTATCATTGAATTGATAAACGTCATGTTGATTTTGTTTTCTCAAAGAAGCTTCGTTTGGGCATGAAGCTACAGCACCAGATTACGAGAGAACTTCGCGCGAGGCGCATGGTCCGAGTGCTTATCAATTTTTGTATAATTAGTCTCACAGTTTAAATAATTCATTAAAATGTTACTAAAATCGTCGACTCTTCGACCGAAGAGTCAATTCGTGAAGCAAATAGTTTATTATTCATCAGCAAAGGTAAGCCGGCTCGGTTTTTATTGATTAAGAGTTAATTATATATTTTGAACATAGGAACTTGTACATATTTTAATAACCTACACCTTTTTTAACAAAATTAATTCAATAAGATTATAATATTCTACAAGTTATGTACAGAGAGAACTAGGAAACCTACTTTACAAAAACTAAACTTTTATTGAGTCGTCTTTTATACTCAGTCCTTACTGAATTTAAATAGTTAATTGTCAAAGCTTTGAACGAAAAAGTAAACAAGTAACTAAAACCTCAGTATAATATTATATTTGATTTATTTGCTGAGTTAAAACTTACTTTACGTACTTCAGATCAGAAAGCATAACTTTCTGTCGATGTCGTTGCCGCACACGTTACGTAAGTAGTAGGTACAATGACGGCAAGAGTGAAGCACCTGGGAAAGGTATAATTAACCATACCACTTTATTAATCTAAATCTACAAAATAAGCTTTTATAAATAGAAAATTCAGGTAGGTACAGCTTAGTTTTCGTTGTCGATCTCCTGAAACTCCTGAATCTGTTTAGTATAGCAGGTTTCAGGTGCGACCTTGCGCTTTACATCAGTTAAGTATAACGATATTGCTAACACAGTCAAGTTAATAAAAGTCTGCCAAGTCAAGTTTGATAATTAATATTCTGATTCATCTAAGTCGTATGAAATATTTATTATTCTTACTTATTACGTATTTATTTATCAATCGACAAAAAGGGGTGTTGCGATAAAAATCGGACGAAGATTCTTAATCAAAGAAAATTAATTGTTATCAACGTAACTTGTTTTTCATTAAAGTTTGTATTTTATTGAAATGCGAAAACATTTCAACCGACCTTGCCATTTACAGGAAGTTAATGTTTGCCAAAGCAACAATAAACTTTATCATTTTGCCGCCGCTAATCCGATAGCTGTTACGATGGAAATTGGTCGGTAACAGTTGCCGATTTGTTGTGATATCAATGTTTATTATTATGTTACCTTAACCATTGACATCAATTTAATGATAGAGCGTGTCGAACAAATGAACATTAGTTTATGCTGATGCCTGATGGAACTAGGTAACTTTCAGCACTTTGATTCAGAACAATCGTCTTTACATGTTTGTTTTGATGTTATAGATACACCTAGGTATTTATGATGATAAAACGGACTGGGAATTTGAATTTGTAGAAATTGGTATCCGTAACTCAAAATACCACTAGTTACATACATACCTACCTACGTACTAGCAAGTCATTACCTGATATTTGTCAGATTTTTAAAATATTAGAAGGCAAATAAGCTACTTAGGGCGCGTTTAAATAATGATTTTCAATTTCATTTTTCTATAGTGCTCGTATAGCCTGACCAGGAACATAAAAACCCTGGCATAGAGGCGCGTCAATTGCATTTGATAGTGCAACACTGAGTACAGTCGTTCGTTCGTTCGTTCGTTCGTTTCAGCCAAATGACGTCCACTGCTGGACAAAGGCCTCCTCCAAGGTTTTCCACAATGCACGGTCCTGCGCTGCCCGCATCCAGGCTCTTCCCGCGACCTTTACGAGATCGTCGGTCCACCTGTCGTACCTGTGTTAAATTAATAAGCTAACTTTATGTATCAGGATTCAGGATTACGGGCTAATTTGATATTTTCATAAATTAACGAAAAAATATTATTATAGGTAACCTGGTTTAAATAAATTAAATAAAACCATCAATCGAGCTAGTAGGATTTATTTTATTATTCATCAATAATCAAATTCAGAACTTGAATATTCAACTGCAATGTCTGCTCATGAACGCTTCAAACTCGGTACTTTTTCCCAATTCCATAAAATTCAACACTTACAAAGTGACAAAAAACTTTAAAATAGGTAGTTGAAACAAACCACAGCTAATTTTCATAGTGGACTGTACTATACGATAAACATGTCAGTCAATTTGACAACCTTTGTTGGAAACATTATTCAATGAAAATATGGTCCGAACCCTTGGTATTTCTCTTCGACAAATACTTTAACACATTGTGAACCACTTTTCTTTCACGACTATAAAAAGATTTTAGCAATTTCATTCACATAATCAATTGCGCACATTTAAAATAAAGTTTGTTTACACTTTGACAGCAATAGACTGACATGCAAGGTGACATGACAATGAAGTTTTCAGTTACTGTTGCCATTAAAAGAAATTAGTACCATTAGTTTTCCGCAACATGGCGAGGGTTTTTATGTTCCTGCCCCCCTAGACAAAACGCACTTTTTGATCGAATCGAAAATCGAATCCGTCAAAACTCCATACAAAAAAGGGGCTTTTCGACCACTTTTCGACTGGTTTGCGATTATAATTTGCACTTTGTCTAGACCCACTGGTCGGGCTATACTGTGAAAACCAAATTAACTTGTCGTTGGATAACATAACCTTCGAAAACCTGTTTATAGCCCGACCAGGAACATAAAAACCCTCGCCATATTGCGGAAAACTAATGGTACTAATTTTTTTTAATGGCAACAGTAACTGAAAACTTCATTGACATGTCACCTTGCATGTCAGTCTATTGCTGTCAAAGTGTAAACAAACTTTATTTTAAATGTGCGCAATTGATTATGTGAATGAAATTGCTAAAATCTTTTTATAGTCGTGAAAGAAAAGTGGTTCACAATGTGTTAAAGTATTTGTCGAAGAGAAATACCAAGGGTTCGGACCATATTTTCATTGAATAATGTTTCCAACAAAGGTTGTCAAATTGACTGACATGTTTATCGTATAGTACAGTCCACTATGAAAATTAGCTGTGGTTTGTTTCAACTACCTATTTTAAAGTTTTTTGTCACTTTGTAAGTGTTGAATTTTATGGAATTGGGAAAAAGTACCGAGTTTGAAGCGTTCATGAGCAGACATTGCAGTTGAATATTCAAGTTCTGAATTTGATTATTGATTAAAAATAAAATAAATCCTACTAGCTCGATTGATGGTTTCATTTAATTTATTTAAACCTTATAATCTTTTTTCCTTAATTTATGAAAATATCAAATGAGTCCGTAATCCTGAATCCTGATACATAAAATTATAGCCTATTAATTTAACACAGGTACGACTGTACTCAGTGTTGCACTATCAAATGCAATTGGCGCGCCTCTATGCCAGGGTTTTTATGTTCCTGGTCAGGCTATAAAAACCAATTTCTTGGAAAACTTAATTTTCCCGAAAAAAAAAAAGCTAATAGGTACTTGCGGTATATTTTTTCGAAAAACCATATCCATTCGAAAACATAACTTTTCAAAAGCCTAACTTTTGGAGTACTAAATTCGAAAACCCATCCTTTTGAAGAATATCGAAAACTAAACTTTTCGCAAAATTAAACGTTCATTAACTTGAACGTATGTAATCATCATCATCATCATCATAATCATCGAATACCTACCTATTTTCCCGAACTTTCTTTTCATGAACGTAATTTTTGGAAAACCATGTAAACCATTTTGGAAATTGTAATAACTTTGTATGTAATGTTGTTGGTATACCGTAATAAATAAAATAAAAAATAAAAACCAAATTCTTAGAAAACTTTATTTAGAAAATTTTCGAAAACCTATACGTTCAAAAACCTAACGTTTCTTGAAAATAATTTTCGACTAACCCTAACTTTTGATGCCTTTGAAACCTAATTTTGAAAATCCCGGGAAACTAATGGCATCATCTCAGCCACTCTACCACACACTGCCACCCATTATGTGCCCATTATTATAAAATACAAAAAAAAGATAAAATAAAAAGTGAGACACTTTTTACTTAACTAATTTTTGATGTTTTTTGCAGTCTCAACGAGTGATAGCTATACGAAGAGAAGATCAGTCAGTATGGGAACGAAGAGCCCCATTTTCACCTTCAAATGTAAACAAATTCGTGCGGCAAGGAGTCAAAGTTATAGTGCAGCCTTCAAATCGACGCGCCTATCCTATGCAGGTAAACGGTAAAACATTGCTTTCCCGAATAACCGAGGTCCTAACTTTGTGTTAGCTCTCGAATTTTTGAATCGGTACAAGAATTACTTTCATAAGATTAAGAGCAAAACTGCTTAAGTTGCTTACTGCCGAGACACGCCGCGTTCCAACGTGTTTTATAGTAGGACATAATGTTATTGATTGATTTTGGGAAAATACTCTGTTCTTCATTATTTGTGTGCTTTCAGTCGTACATAAACGCGGGCGCAGATGTACAGGAGGACATCAGCGAGGCGAGTGTGATCTTCGGCGTGAAGCAGACCCCCATCGATTTGCTCATACCCAACAAGACCTACTGCTTCTTCTCCCACACCATAAAGGCTCAAGAGGCCAACATGCCCATGTTGGATGCCATCCTTGCTAAGGTATTATAGCTTTCCTATACAGTGTGAGTCACGTTAAAGTGTACATATGAAAATAGATGAAACTAGACCTATTTTTATCGACAAAAAATAGGTCAAAAAATTTTTGAGATTTATTTTTTATTTTTTATAGATTTTTTTTTCTTCCAATTACTTATTGTAAAGAAAACGTAATAACTTTTAAACTAAGCGGTATATCCTGATAAAATATAAACAGTAATAATGCTAAGTAACAGGCAATACTAAAAAATTACATAAAGTATACAAAAAATGCCAACAAATAATAAAAAATGACACTTTTTGAAAAAAATCTGCTTTTAAATTCGTGTTTTTTTGGTTATTTGATAAATTTCTCCAAAAAATGCCCCTATAACCGGTAGTTTTTATTACTTTTTATTATTCTCTATCGTATTACCTTCGTAAAACAAAAAATCGCATGTCTCTATCCCTATCACAACGTTTGCAATGATCGTTTGAACTAAGCCTCTCCGGGCACGCCATTCAAAGCTTCGTTAACAACGAAACTGATAATTTTTATAAAAAAAAATAAAACCGACTCCAAAAAACATACCTACACTAAAAAGTAGAAAAATAATTATTAATTAATCATCTTATTTATTAGGACGAATTAATATTTATGTATACCATGATTGATACTTTTGGAGTCGGTGCAGGCAAACTTCACACGTTTCATAATCTTGGCACCGACTCCAAAAGTATCAATCATGGTATACATAAATATTAATTCGTCCTAATAAATAAGATGATTAATTAATAATTATTTTTCTACTTTTTAGTGTAGGTATGTTTTTTGGAGTCGGTTTTATTTTTTTTTATAAAAATTACCTTATTTTTTGCTTTTTAGTTTAGAAGGTAGGCAGTACATTGAGACTATATTCATCATGTCAAGTGTAAAATAATAATCTCTACAAAATACAGGTTACAATATCGGCAACCTAAAAAGACCTTAAACCGTCAGCCCACCTTAAAAACATGAAAGAATACAACAGTTGGTCTATTTGTACCTATAATATTTAAAGAATTATCCCCCAACTCCTAAGCGTTAAGGAGTTGTACGTACCATGACCAGTTCATCATGATGAGATGATGACTATCTGATGCAAACACTTGAATAACTTTAGAAACTATACTTATCTATAAAATTAAAAGAATTATCATCCAACTCCTAAGCATTAAGGAGTTTTACCTTCTATCATCAGCTCATCAATATGAGATGATGATTTCCAGGAGCAAATACTTGAATCACTTAAGAAAAAGTTTGAAAAACGATATACGTGCCTATAAAATTTGAGGGTTGCCCTCGATTTCCCTAGGATCCCATCATCAGATCCTGACTTGGTGACAATGGGACCACCTCAGAAGTGTACCCTATCTAACAAAAAAAGAATTTTGAAAATCGGTCCACAATTGACGGAGTAATCGGTGAACATACATAGAAAAAAAAAAACATACATACAGTCGAACATTATTATAACCTCCTCCTTTTTTGAGTCGGTTAAAAATGGCTCTAGATTTGTAATTTTGATAAAGACAAGTTAGATTTCAAATAAAAACAAAGATTTCGAAGTAAAATAAGCATTTTAGTTAAAATTAAAATTGTCTCTACCTGTAGCGGAGAATAATGTTGTGGCAGGCCTTTGTTCAAACGATCATAGCAAATGTTGTGATAGGGATAGAGACATGCGATTTTTGGTTTTACAAAGATAATACAATAGAGAATAATACAAAGTAATAAAAACCACCTGTTATAGGGGCATTTTTTGGAGAAATTTATCAAATAACAAAAAAAACACGAATTTAAAAGCAGATTTTTTTCAAAAAGTGTCATTTTTTATTATTTTTTGGCATTTTTTGTGTATTTTATGTATTTTTTTAGTATTGCCTGTTTAATAACATTATTACTGTTTTTATTTTATCAGGATATACCGCTTAGTTAAAAGTTATTACGTTTTCTTTACAATAAGTAATTGGAAGAAAAAAATTCTATAAAAAATTAAAAAAAAATCTCAAAAAACTTTTGACCTCTTTTTTGTCGATAAAAATAGGTCTAGTTTCATATATTTTCATATGTACACTTTAACGTGACTCACACTGTATAATATATGAAATTCTCTACTTAAATATTTTGATGTTAGCGGCTGCGTTTTCATACACATGGGTAAGGGGCCGCCTTGTTTGCTAGAAACAAATGTGCGACGGGGCTCAGATCAGCATTTTTTATTTTAGAGACCTTCTTCATTAGTATGTATTTAACATCTTTAGAATATTTTCAGAACATTCGTCTAGTCGACTACGAAAAGTTGATGGACAACGAAGGAAACCGCGTGGTAGCGTTTGGCAAGTATGCTGGTGTGGCCGGCATGATCAATATCCTCCATGGTCTTGGGTTGAGGCTGCTGGCACTTGGACATCACACACCTTTTATGGTAAGCATTCACGATACTGGTGAAGGTCGTGGCAAGTATAGATCGTTTCTATAAGTTAGATAAACGATCTATTCCTCGATGCGGGCATTATGAAATTCCTTGGGGGCATTGTCTAGCAGTGGACGTCATTTTGGCTGAAGCGATATTATCACGTAACGTAGATTACTTATGTTTAAATTTCGTAACTGTGCAAGCATTTAAAATGGTAGATAACAGTAAACAGTAAAGTCGATTATAGAATCCATTGATGTAGAGTTTCAAAGAGCCTAGCTTTATTAGCATTTTTATTCGTCATGGTTACTCTAGATTTAATGAAGCCTTTGAATGGCTACCTAGCTAGAGGCTTTGTTCAGCGGGGGCCATAGTCGGTAGGTTCCCATAGGTAGGTTGGTATGTGTTTCAAAACAAGAATATTGGGTCAGTAGCTACAAGTGTGTTTTGTTTTATGCAGCACATAGGGCCAGCTCACAACTACCGCAACTCTAGCATGGCGCGACAAGCCATTCGCGACGCCGGCTACGAAGTAGCTCTTGGAATGATGCCCAAATCTCTTGGACCTCTCACTTTTGTCTTCACTGGATCTGGGAATGTTTCACAGGTGAGCATATCAATAAATTATCACTATGCACTAGCTGTGTATTTGTTCCTCTCTTTATTTTTGTTTTATTTTAATTTTAGGGAAGTCAAGAAATTTTCCAAGAACTACCCTACGAATATGTACCTCCGGAAATGTTGAGAAAAGTAGCAGAACATGGAAGTAAGTTGAACCTATGCATGGTCACACATGCTGCGATGCGAATATTATTTAAAGGCCTCGAATTGAGCTGATTAGATTCGGTATTCTGTAGAGGATGAGTAGAGTAAATCGGATTCCAAATTGGTAATTTAATTTCCGTTTACAATCGACAACAGGCATGCCCGTAATCGCTAATACATACAAATTAAATGTAAACAATAAATTAGTCAATTCGTAACCAGTTCTCTAAAACAATCAAAACTTCGAAAACGGGAGAGATCGGGTATGTTATCAGAACAGGAAAGGAGTTATCAACAAAGCATTGTTTATCAATTCATTAACATTGTTAATGTTGTGAAGGTCCAAACAAAATTTACGGCTGCGAAGTGCGTCGGCGAGACCACTTGGTGCGGAAGAATGGGGGCGGCTACGACCACCAGGAGTATGAGGAACACCCAGAAAGATACATCTCTATATTCGCGCAGAAGGTAAGTTCTACGTCTTGTGTACCTTGGTACATTGCAGTATTTTCCATATTGTTCTCAGGAGTGCACATTTAAATTTCTAGGAAGTTAAAGTCATGACTGTCTTTAGGTGACATGGTAACTAACTATCTACTTTCCGTAAGATTAAAGCCTAATTTAGACTTTTATTATGATTTCTAATGTTATACGTAGTACTTATTAATTATTATTCTGTGGTTATACTCGTACTCGTAGGTAAATTAGTTTTATTGGGTAGTAGGCACCTACTGATGTTTTGATCATGCCGCAAACAGAAGTAAGCAGGTAGCATACGTCATTCAATAGGTATTTACGTGGACGGCTTAATATTAAAATGAAAGATTAACTATCAATTTTTCTATCAATATCATCGCGAGTCCGACACACCCTTCCGAATAAATATCTAATCGAAAATTTATCGGTCAACATTTTGACAAATAACTTTATCCTTCAGATTGCGCCGTTTACTTCGGTGCTGGTGAACTGTATCTACTGGGCGGTGGACAGCCCGAAGCTGCTGACGATCCCTGATGCGAAGCACCTGCTGGTACCCTCACACACGCCATGGCTGCCGAAGAGCATTGGCGCGCCGGCACTGCCCCATAGGTATCTATCCGAAACGTCGATGGCGAAGTTATGGTGGATCATAAAGAGCTATTGGAACATCCTTACGGGAGGATTTGGTGATGGTGGTGGTAAGAGTTTCGGCGCGCCGGCTCTACCCCATAGGTAACACCGGTCAACAAAAAAAATTTTTTTTTTGCGCTTGGATTTTACTTATTATATTCTGATTATATGTATAAGCAAATGTATATAAAAAAAAAGTGCGATTACAAATCGAAAATATTTGCTTTTTAAAAAGTTATAGCGATTTGAATTTTCCATCTACATAGAAGAATGTCTCTAAAGATGCACGTCACATTCTCATTGGGATATATTTATAAATAATTATGAGGCCTTATTCGCAAGAACAAGGGGGTTAGATTTTTATGAAAAAAATCTTCTATGGAACATGACAGGAAATTAGAACTTTTCATTTTTAATAAATATTTGGACTTTATTTTAATTTTTCTCTTGTGAGAATGAATCTTAAATGGATGTTTGTTATGTTTTAATAATTAGAAAGAATGAAAGAAAGAAAGAAAAAAATATATTTGGCAATAAATTAAATCATCTCTATGTTCATGTTTCATACATTCATTGATATGAATTTTTCTATTTTTTACACATAAAAGCAAATTCAGAACAATTTTTTGTTGTTATTCTTGTTTCTAGGTTATAAAGCAATAAAAATAAGCTATGCATAACCCGTGCGCAAAAATACTGTAGACAGTTGTAATCCACGAACTGTCTTCGGATGGATGTTGAAGTGTTTGTACCTGGCAGACTATGATATCATTTTGAAAAATACTAACTGGAATAATATAAGACACATAAGTTCGTCTACCACCTCGGACTTGCATAGCCGAAAAGTTACAGTGCGCTGTGAAAACTTTTTGTTAGTTGCTTATTTTCAAACTTTTCAAACATTGCAACTGGACTTGAATTAATGAAAATCATCTTGCAGAATGCTGGCAATCTGCGACATCTCGGCAGACCCCGGTGGCTCCATCGAGTTCATGAATGAGTGCACCACCATTGACACCCCATTCTGTCTCTATGACGCTGACAGGAACAAGGACACAAAAAGGTATGATGGCCCGAAAATATGAACGCAATGTTAGGTTCTGCACCGATAAGTGTAAATATTTCAGAAGTGTTGCAGAGTTACTTAACTGCATCTTGACTAACTTGAATTAAAAGGTCCTAGATGGGGCAGAGGGCGTCCACAACAGTCCTCCATCGCGTTTGGTCTTGATCTTCGCATTTGATCTATCTCGCTCATCTACTCGTATTTATCGATAAAACAGACATTTATTGAAATTAATTATTGGGGAAAACCTTCGGGGTCTCATAATTAGCGATTTCCCGCTCTCTATTTCTTCGTGAAACATTTTCAACATTTCTTCACTCATTCATCACATCGATAACTTTTTTTAAAACGTCTGTCTCTCTCAGTTTCAAGGGTCCAGGAGTCTTAGTATGCTCTATCGACAACATGCCGACGCAATTGCCTCGTGAGTCCACGGATTTCTTCGGAGACCTGTTGTTCCCGTACGCAGAGGATATCATGAAGTCGGACGCCACCAAGCCTTTGGAAAAGCACGACTTTTCACCTGTTGTGCAAGGGGTAAGAAAAATAGAGACTAATAGTTAATTAAGAATATTAAATTTTATATTCTAGCTCATAATGTTATATGGTTGGTTTTGCGCGTGTAAATTATAATGATGACAATTATTTAGCTTTTTTTAGTTCAGAAGGTCAATACCTTTAAAAGCAACATAATAATGAAGTACCTATCAAACTATACCTAATTCAAAGCGAGTTCCCAGCAGAGATATCAAATTGTATAATGCGTATGAAGACACTGTTTAATATTTTGAATAATCGTGAAATCGCTTTTCACGTTAATAAATTACAAATGGGTATTTGAATTTAATCCATCTTCAATTTAGATAAATATGTGTGATCAAGTTTTTATCAGTAAATACCTAATAAGACAAATAGGCGGGTTTTATCTAAGATACCAAATTATTATTCACATACCAAACAACGAAAATGTGCGTAGTAATTAATATAATATTAATAGTATTTTTATAGATAAAGGAAAATAAAATCGAATAATTTGCATTTTCAGGCTATTATAACGAGCAACGGCAAATTGACTCCACCCTTCGAGTACATCAATGATCTACGAATGACCAACACGTAAGTTACTTTGCTACTTTTTACTAAAACTGCTATTTAAACAGAATTTGATGAACTTGGCTAAATATAGAGATAGTTTAAGACTCAGGGAAATCATAGGATATTATCCCGGTTTTTATAGGGGAACACGCGCGACATGACTAATTTCACGCAGGTGAATCCGCGGGCAAAAGCTAGTAAACTAATAATTTAATAATTAAGATTGGAAATTTTAGCAAGTTAAGTAATTTATTATCGGTCGGTACAGAAATCGGCGAGGGCGTCTGATAACATTATACTATTACTTGACCTACCTACGCGCTATCTTTGGTGACATCGTATTATTTGCACATTTTGAGTATCTGTAGTTATTTACTTATTTACCTTACTAAACACACGATTGGAAGACAGTTTAGGAAATTACGACTTTGTAAGTTGGTAGTTACATAGTTAGTTCATTCAAAGGATGTCTGCGAGGTACGTGGTCTTTTAATTTCCAGATTTATTAATATTTTAAATTGCCTGACAACAACAAAAACCTAATAATTACTAGTTGTGTGTCGGCCGTTTGGTGTAGTGGTTCGAAACGGACAACTACGCCGGAAGTAGCGGGTTCGATTCCCGCACAGTACAAACATTTGTGTGCATGAACATATTTGTTTGTATTGGACTGGGTGTTTTCTATGTATAATAAGTATATATTTACAAAAAAAAAGTATTTAAGTATGTTTATATCCGTTGTCTAGTACCCATAGTACAAGCTTTGCTTAATTTGGGACTAGAAGCGCAGTGTAAAATGTCCAAGAATATTTATTATTTATTTATTATTATTTAGTTACTTAATCACTACATAAAAAATCTTTCTTTCTTTCAAATACCTTACGGACGAATAATTTTCAGTCAAGTTATCTGAGAATCTATGGTTGCAGAGTTGACACTGCCTCTTCTCGTCACACTTCTACGACTGACTTGTCTTATTGCTTCATTTTGGTTCCAGTCGTTCCCGCCATAAGGTGGAGGGCAGCGAGCAGCAGGCGACCGTGGTGATCCTGGGCAGCGGACTGGTCTCCGCCCCTGTGGTCGAGTACCTGTCGCGGGACAAAAATATCGCTGTCACAATAGGTAAGTACATGTACTCCAAGTTATAATTAATTAGTCAAATTCTTGCAGAGTAGGTAGGAGTAAACGGTTACAATACAATGGGTAAACGGTAATGGGTATAGGAGTAGGACTCAAAGAGAGTGGTACCATAATTAGCCTGAGACGGAGCTGTGGACGAATCTCTAAGACAATAACTCGCGGCTCCGTTTCATTGGGTGGACACTGTCAGATTTAGTGGAAATTCTCGCCCTTAGGCCTGGTTCAGACACTGCGATAATCGCGCGGTTTTTGGCAGTTCTCGTACATTTGCATCAAACCCGTCTCCGCACGGTTATCGCCTCAGTGCCTCCCCAGACACCGCGTGTTTATCGCACGTGTCTGAACCAGGCCTTATTGTGAGTAGAGTGGAGTAGTAGAGTCACCATAACATCAAGTTTAAATAGTATTCAATTAGTTGATCAGACGTAGGTATAGTTCTTGCAAATCACGAAGCTTTACTTGTGTGTGTACGTAACGTAGTACATGCAGATGATGATAGTGTAATGCTGGTAATGTCTAACAAAACCATAAAGATAATAAGTAGACGAATATTAACTTTCTGATCAAAACTTAATTGAAAAACGAACAGTAGTGAGCCACCACACATGTAAAGCTCACTAGCCTTCGAAAATTCCAGCAACTTCACATACTTAAAACTTTTCCCAGCATCCCAAGTGAAGGAAGAAGCCGATGCACTAGCAGAGCGTTACGGCGTGCGCTCCGAATACTTAGAAGCCAACGACGCGGACGCCCTGAAGTCGTTCGCGTCACGTGCTCGTCTCGTGGTGTCCCTGCTGCCTTACGACCTGCACGGAGCGGTGGCCAAGGCCTGCATTAGTGCTGGTGCCCACATGGTGACGGCGTCTTATGTCCGCCCTGAGGTCCAGGAGCTACACGAATCGTAAGTGTATTGTGGTTTTTTAAGCTATCTGCGTTTAAACTAAATATAAGCTGTGTGTTATCCAAATAAAAAAAAAATGTGGCTACATTCCCAAAAAATGCTCAATCCAAATCAATACCCAATTTTTGAAACAACAAGAGCACTAGCCTGACACTGACTACGATTTTAACTGATGTGTATTTTGGTTTACTACACCTTCTAATTATTGTTACAGTGCCAAAAACGCTAACATAACCTTACTAAACGAAGTTGGATTGGACCCGGGTATTGATCATCTACTGGCCCTGGAATGCATTCATGACATTCAAAACCACGGTGGAAGAATTGACTCCTTCGTCTCATACTGTGGAGGTAATTATTCCACATACCAAGATAACTTACGCAGCTTAACGTGTCTCAAAATCAAAACAATACTTTAATACGTGACTTTTAGGTCTTCCGGCGCCTGAGTTCAGCGACAATGCTCTGAGGTATAAATTCTCATGGAATCCTAGGGGTGTTCTTCTAAATACAATCTCTGAAGCCAAGTACCTCAGTAAAGGACAGGTAAATAAACATTTTTCAAATAAAAATATTTAAACTCAGTTCTTTAGAACAGGAATTACAGATTATTCTATTTGTCTAGATTGTTGAAGTTTTAAGCGGCGGTGAGCTGATGTCAGTAGCGCGTGACCTGGACTTCCTGCCAGGATTAGCGTTTGAAGGCTTCCCCAACAGAGATAGCACAATATACTCTAAGCTTTATGGTGTTGAAGATGCACATACTATGTTCAGAGGCACTCTTAGGTATAAAGGTAAGAAGATTACGATTGTGACCGAAACTGATTGGGATGCACGATTATTTCCCTTATAACTAACTATTAATATGGTATTAATTTACAGGATTCGCTGAGACAATGAAAGCATTGCAATTATTTGGATTGATCGATCCTAATCCTCACCCTTCTCTACATCCCGAAGGACCTAAAATAACATGGGTAAGTTGACTTTAACCCTTTAAGTAACATAGGTAAAGCAAAAACTAGTTTCTGGCCTCAAGCGCACTAAGCAGGTAGATATATGAACACTCTTGGCTGCATATACCGTCATATGTTTAACTGGCTGCCTGGCGGTCGCAATCTCTGGGTTTCCCATCCCATACAATCTTTCAATTCCTTAAATCTTGTAGACAAAATAACTAATTCCAGGTTCCATTTACACGACTTCTTATAAAGAAAGTCGTAAATCAATTGAGTCCTATTTTTTCTCTGTACCAAAATTCGTCGAAATTAGTTTTGAGATATAAAAATAGACGAGGCTACTCTCACATATAAATCTTTACGTAGCGTCAGTTCGCCTGCGAGCTACTCGGCCTGATGGACTCATCCATCTTCTACGAGAACCTGCGCAGCCGGCTGGCGGAGCGCATCGGAGCTGCCGGCGCGCACGCGCTGGAGTCTCTAGGCCTGTTAGACGACGAGCGCGTGCTCAAGTGCAACACGCCGCTCGACACCGTCAGCCACTACCTCAGCAAGCGGCTGCAGCTCGGTCAGTACAGTCATGTTCACACGGCAGTCCTGCTGGGCTGAGGACTCATCATCTTCTATGAGAACCCGCTATTCACATATAAAAACACTAACTATTGTTATGGTTAAATAAGCTGAAAGCAAAGTCACACATGGGACAGTCACGACCACGAACAATCGTTGCACCACGTTGGGCGCCAATTTAGGACCAAGTTTTTGTAAGCTTTTATTTGGCTTTATTACGATGATACTTTTAAAATAACCTTTCCTTATTTCTTCTGGCTTCGCAATTCACCACACAATTTTTTTATGCAAAAGTCCTTGTTTGAAAAAATCTCTTTTAGCGACTATTCGCTAGAAGTAGAGAGAGCTGAAGAAATATTATTTTTAAAGCTCTTAAACTGTAGAAAAGGTTATGGATGGCTTTGAAGTGACATTTATATCCCTTTCTCTAGACAAAGACGAGACAGACTTTGTGGTCCTCCGCCACGAGGTGGGCGTGACGTGGAGCGACGGCAAGAAGGAGCGGCGGGAGGTGACCATGACGGTGCGCGGCGACCCCGCCTCGCACACCGCTATGGCCAGGACGGTCGGACTGCCGACCGCTATCGCTGCCAAGATGGTGCTAGATGGTAAGTGGACTTGTCGTGGTGGGGTTTTGGGCACGATTTTTGAAGTTAACTGGCTGCAGTGTTAGATTCTATAGAGGTAGGTAAAGTAAGCGATAAGTAGTGTACTTATAGTGGTACTTTCGGAACGTTTTTTAAATTAATATAACATGTACCAATTGTTTCTCATCTAAACTAGAGATAGAACTGAAACTGACTGGAAATGGCCAAGTCTTGGTTCTTACTTACTCACCCACAACATGTGTCATTTTTCTGTACAAAATTTTCAGTATCAAATAAGGATTTCTTTCTTTTCAAGCAGACTTCTTAATCTGCAAGAATAATTAATATTTTGTTTTTCTTTCGAATAATAACAACTTGAATTTTAGTAATTTCAAGTCAAAAAATATTTTCCGTGTGCAGGAGAGATCCAGGAGCGAGGCGTGGTGTTGCCATTCGCGCCCGTCGTTTACAAGTCGCTGCTGTCGAGGCTGCGCGCCGACGGAATTACAGCTAGAGAGACTTCTACACCACTCAACTAACTTTCCTGAAATTAACTTTAACTGTCTAGTAGCATTAAAGCATGAAGAAAAAACATAATTTCAGCCCACATTTTGCATTTGTTGAATAATATTAACGTTGATCTAGAGATTTTCTACTAACTACATAACATGAGGTGTTTTACTCATGTATACAATTTGTTATCTTGTTTTAAAATTTTTACTGACATGAAAAGTCGACAAATAAACTTGGTACTAAAATAATTAAGTAGGTTTCAGAGACTGAAATTCTTTACTTTTGTATTTAGTTTTGTAAATATGTATGTTTGATTTTATTGCGTAATATTCATAAGCACTAGTGTAGTAGGTAGGTACCTACTTCTCGTATTAGAGTTAAGTATTTATACATGTATGAATGATATAATTTTGCTATTTTTAACTTAATAAAATGCAATCTTAAGTAAGTATTTTGTATTTTTATTGTACTATTTTTCCTAGCCTCGGTGGATGAATGAACTTGTGAGAGGTTTCTTCAGAAATAATTAAAGATGCTCGATTTTCATCTGAAACCATGTTTTAATAAACATTTTAATTTGGAAGTGGTGCCGAACGCAAAAGTAAATGATGTAATATTTGACTAAGGTAGGCACACCATTTTACATTCCAAAATTAAAACGTACTTAAATACTTAATGTACGATTAAATGGTTTCGTTATTTCTATCTACCATACCTAAAGTATCATAGTCAGCCTAGGTCATAATGATCACAATCAATTAACAATGAATTAATTATTTTTAAAGTCCAGACTCCAGAATCCCCTATACATTTTTTAAATTAAAACCTTTTTAATAGAGCGTTTTTGAGCTTAGTGCGGCCGTCATCCACTGAAAAAGTAAACAAATGTTTTGATTCAGCGAGGCAAACGCTGAAAATGAAAATATAGTTCCAAAATACTGGACTGTCCTGTCGATGACATTGACAGTGGGGCGCCACCGTCAATACCGGATCGCTAGTTCAGATTTTTGCCATGTTGGAAACCATATAGTTGAACGATGGTAGCGCCCCCCTGTCATTGAGTTTGGCGGGACAGTTCAGCGTGGGTCATCTATACTGCTATACAGTAATGTCATCTGGAAAAAAAAGGTTTGACATGCTTGTCATTCTTATATCATTTTTTTGCTAACCTAAAATGTTTTATCAAATGACTTGATTTTGCTGTTTTGAGTTATTTTTTACGGTTATTTTTATAAATTTATTGAGCTAAATCTCGATTGTGTCGTGACACGTTCATCTTGCACTTAAGAATTTTAACGCGTGACAATTTATAATGATGACTTTGCGTTAAGTCTAAAATGGAAAACGACCCGAATAACACTGTAAGTACCTACCTTCGACTGCATACGACCAGCTTGCAGTATGAGCGATATCCAGATTGCACCGCTTACGGGATCAGCCTGACCCTTCCGACAATAACAAACCACAGATAATACCTACACAGCAATGAATGTAGACCAGAGGAAGATTTCGTGTAAGCTTCTCTACTAATTTGTAGAATCAACGTAAACTTAGTTAAAATTAATGAGTATTGTTATCTAAGGTCACATATTGATTCGATTTCTCGATTATTCAATACTTGTGTAACTTACTAATGTGGATTAATAACGATTGTATTACTATTAGAGTTCGTCATACTTAATTAACGAGATAATATTTTTCGGATCATTTATGTATGGACATTGTTTATCTTGTTAGAGGAGGATAGCCCGGATATCTAATCTTCTGTATGTAGTAAAGACAACAGCATATCAGGCTAAATACTATAGCACCTTGTACAGTTTGTAATAAGTACCTACTATTTTCCACTAAAAATACAGTATAAAGTGCCGACGACTCTACCTACCTACTGTTTTGTTTAAAGGTGAATATCAATACACAAACAATACAATAAACTCAAATAAGACTTTATTACTTTACTTTAAAAAAGCGGTCAACATTAATGTGATTTTTAGCATCATACGACACTTTAATTCAATACACCATCAAGGTAGACATTGCATTGCATTTTTTGGACAAGGAAAAAAGATGTTGATTTCAACTGTGGATATACCTAACATTTTTATAGCCTTTTCTTTTTAAGTAAATCTTTTAAAAATTACTTTCCAAAAATGTTAATGTAAGTCATTAGTTACCTGAAGTAGGTCTTAGTCTCTATAAGACCTTGATTTTAGCAGGTGAAATAAATATAGAAAGGTTAAGGTGACCGTGAGACCTTAGGCAAATCGTTTTTTTTTTTTTTAAAGTTTAGAAAGGTCTTTTTGGATTTGTTGATAATTTTGTAGAGGCTCTAAAGTAAGTAACTCTATTAATTATGAAGTTCCTAGTTATTTAAATGTACTAAAACTACTTACCTACCAACATCCTGTTCGCTTTTAACCGCATAAAGTATGACCTATGAGTTCAGTCAGACTTCGTACATGGCGTGTAAGCGTGCACTAGTCTCTTACATCACGTGACCATGCACGTTTATGTAAAAAAAATACATAAAGAGTCACGTCGTGATCCGTACCCTGAGAACTCTAATAGATATTATGTAATCGTACCGTTCAATTACTTCCCTCTGCCTGGTTCATAGGTTTGTTATTAATAGGCACTTACAACTAGAGATGAGACGTATTTACTAGAACAGATCCACACACTAGGTATTTTACAGTACTAGGCGGCACCTATTCCATTTTTTAAAATACTTGATCCACCTAGTATTTTATAAATTACACGATTTCCGACCCTACCTTGAAAGTAATAGAGGTTATTATTGCGTAATCCGTAGTCGTGTATTACGCGCACCTAGTATTTCTCGCTAAGCTTATGTGCGAACGTAGAGATTCACTCCGTCTCTGTCGAAGCAAATGCACACAAACGTAGTCAAACCATATTCATGTAAATAAGAAAAAAGTATGTAAATATTTTTATGAAATTGATATCTTTTAAATACGCCAACTTTTATGTTGACAGTCCAAAGCCTGTTGAAGTATGAAGGGAGGAATTATATTATTATTCAATTTCAAATTGCATTATTCATACTACGGTTGTATCTTTTCAAAGAAAATTGTATTTTAAAGTCATATTACTTGGATTAGTCCGCACTAGTCGCGTCAAGTATGCTAAATTACTACGTACTAGGTGGAACAGGTATTTGGATCGAGTATTAATAAATACTTGGAATAGGTGCACCTAGTATCAAATTTACCTAGTATAACCCATCTCTACTTACAACTATGTATTGGATAATTGGCATAAGTATTAATATAATTTTAGCTAAACTTCGAATGCATGCTATAGATAGACAGCAATGTTATTCTGAATAATTTATCAATGGTCCAATGACAAATTCATGGCAAGCTTGTGTATGCGTAGACGACGGTGCCGCGGTGCATGTTGGTGGCCATACAGGCGCTGCATCGGCTCACGAGTGTAGTCCCAGTGGCACGAATAGTTTAACTTCGCATTGCTCTTTCCTGGCAAGCTTTGATACAGCAGGCATTACACCGCCGCACCGGCTCCATGAGTGTTCCTTAATTCCCAATGGGACGTACTGCTGGCTTAGTTCGCGTTGCTCTTTCCTGGCAAGCTTGTGTATGATGCAGCAAGCATTGCACCGGCTCCACGAGTGTAGTCCCAAATTCCCAATGGGACGTACTGACTTACATTGCGTTGCTCTTTCTTGGCATGCTTATTATGCAGCAGGACTTGCACCGGCTCCACGAGTGTAGTCCCAAATTCCCAATGGGACGTTTTGGCTTACTTCGCTTTGCTCTTTCTTGGCAAGCTTGTGTCCACAGACGGCGGGTCGCGAGACTGGACGGTACATGTCGGTGGCGGCCACGCAGGCGCTGCACCGGCGCCACGAGTAGTCCTAGTGGACCGTATAACTAGGTTTAGTTACTTCATATTACTCTTTCCTGGCAACGGGACTATTCCCACCTCTCGTTCCCACCGCTGCAACTCCTGTGTAGCCAGGATCTACAGCTTGACCGCCAATAAAAACCCAACCAATGAAGGTCAAGTTTGTCCCTGGGGAAAGTTAAACTGTCATTGGACCCGCAACAAAATTAATCAGAAGAACATAGGAGGAGTTCGAAGTTAAGGTTGTTTCCTGGCAAGCTTGTGTTCGCAGACGGCGGGTCGCGAGACTGGGCGGTGCATGTCGGTGGCGGCCATGCAGGCGCTGCACCGGCTGCGCGAGTGCCGGCTGCTGTGCGACGCCATCGTGCGCGCGGACGACGGCGCCGCCTTCCCCGTGCACCGCGCCATACTCTCTGCCTGCAGCCCATATTTCCTGTTAGTAAACGATTTTTAAACCTTAAATCTAAAATATTAAGGTCCTTGTTAACGAGCAGGTGCATTTTACAACACAGTCTGCATCGTGGTAACACAGTAACTTTTACAGTAATTATACTTGACAATTGACTTGAATTTCGTAGTTCTTAGTACTTTTTGATGATAAATTGGCATAAAGAAGTAAATTACAAATGCACTTATTTAGAATTTTATTGTGTTTTTAGGGCACTATTTACAACAACTCTTCATTCTCGTGAGCAAAGTGACGTGCTGATATCGGGAGTGCGCTCTGAAATATTGCTGCTCCTGATCGAGTACGCGTACTTGCGGCGCATCGATGTATCAGACACCAACGTGCACGAGCTGCTGATGACCGCCGACTACCTGGCCTTCCTGGGAGTCCTACAGCTGTGCTGCGACCACCTCCGAACCTCGCTCAGCCCGAAGAACTGCCTTGGCATCATGATGTTCGCCAGGTATCTCTCATTTTTACCGTCATTAAACCAAACAAACGTTTTTCAAACGTGCACGTATCCATAAAATCACTAAGGTGGAGTCTTGACAAAGAAGAAGGATGTGTAAAAGAATACATTTCTTTTACAGGCGTGTGTTTTGTTACAAACTTGAAGCTGATGCTCGACGGTACTTGTTGCGCTACTTCGTCACAGTTGCAACTCAAAGTGATGAATTTCTACACTTACCTCTAGATGAGCTTAATTCCATTATACTTGAAGACGAGCTCAATGTGAAAAGTGAGGAAGTGGTCTGGGAAGCCGTGCTCCGCTGGGTTAATTACGACCCCGATCTCCGTTGGCAGCACACCGTCAAACTTATGGGCAGCATACGGCTTGGATTACTCGATACACAAGTTAGACCCTAATCTTTATTTACTTTTTTAAATGTATGCTATAATAGGAACTCTACAAAATATAATATTCTTTCTTCTAACAGTTCTTTCTGGAAAACGTCAAAGATCATCCATATGTAACTGGCAATGAGGGCTCACGTCCGATCATTATTGAGACCCTTAAGTTCTTGTATGACCTTGAGATGATCGCGCAAAGAGACGGCGAAGTGGCCACGCCAGAGATTGCTCGACCAAGAGTCCCTCATGAGGTATCACTTGTTTTATTTCAGTTAGCTAACTAGCAATAGTTTAAAAGAATTGAGAACATTTCCTCAAGATTTCTTCTATAGGTCCTGTTCGCTATCGGAGGTTGGAGTGGAGGTTCTCCTACCGCTTTTATTGAAACCTACGACACAAGAGCTGATCGCTGGATAAAGGTATGCAATGTAAATACTTTCTTACTAACTTATTCTGTAAAATTCTGGAGAACCTATGTCAAATTCATTTTAAATTGCAAGGTTGAAGAAGTGGACCCAGCTGGACCTAGAGCATACCATGGCACGGCAGTCCTTGGGTACTGCATTTATGTGATCGGTGGCTTTGATGGAATGGATTACTTCAATTCATGTAGATGCTTTGACGCTGTTACTAAGACTTGGCGAGAGGTGAGTAATGTCATTTTAAGTAAAACAAATAGAGTCCATTTTGTTTTTTTAATTATGTGTTTGTCTAGGTAGCTCCAATGAATGCACGGCGGTGTTATGTATCAGTGGCTGTATTGGGTGAAACGATATACGCGATGGGTGGATATGATGGGCACCATCGTCAAAATACGGCTGAGCGATTTAACCACCGAACGAATCAGTGGTCACTGGTTGCACCCATGAATGCGCAACGGTCAGATGCAAGCGCAGCAGCTCTCGATAGTATGTTTTAATGAATTTATTTAACTCTGTAATATTGTTAGCTGACAAATAACAAAAAAATATTTCTGACACAGATAAAATCTACATCACGGGGGGCTTCAATGGACAAGAATGCATGAACAGCGTCGAAGTGTATGATCCAGACACGAATCAATGGACCAACTTAGCACCGATGCGCTCCCGTCGATCCGGTGTTTCTTGTATTGCATACCACAACAAGGTATTTAGGTAGATTCATTGATTAATGATTATAATATGTAGATTTTGTTTATATACCTTAGATGTGCGCTTCGTTATCTTCAAAAATCCAAAGATCGGATTGCCTTTTCTTACAAATAAATAGTTTAGATTCTAAGCTGGCGATGTGTTTTCAATTTCAACAGATTTACGTGATAGGTGGTTTTAATGGTATTTCAAGAATGTGCAGTGGCGAAGTGTATGATCCGGCTACAAATACCTGGTCCCCCGTACCTGACATGTACAACCCTCGCAGTAATTTCGCTATAGAAGTTATAGATGACATGATATTTGCCATTGGCGGCTTCAACGGCGTCACTACGATTTATCATGTGGAGTGCTATGATGAAAAAACTAATGAGTGGTGAGTTGCTCACTTTTATACATGTACTAGCTGTGCCCGCGACTTCGTACCCGTGAAACGTGAAAATATACTTACGAGCAAAAGTATGGTATCACCCCGTTGTGTTTGGTTCCAAGCCATCTTAAGAACTGAATGACTATGTATGTATGTATCTATCTATAGTATCAATTTAAAGTATAAAATATTACCTTTAAAATGGTACCATTTTTATTTATCTTCTATTAGTGATTTAGTTCTTACGATCGCTCAGAACAAGTAGTGATTCCATACTTTTGCTCGCGAGTGTAGTTTGTATAGCCTGACCAGGAACATAAAAACCCTGGCCTAGAGGCGCGTCAATTGCATTTGATAGTGCAACACTGAGTACAGTCGTACCTGTGTTAAATTAATAGGCTAACTTTATGTATCAGGATTCAGGATTACGGGCTAATTTGATATTTTCATGAATTAACGAAAAAATATTATTATAGGTAACCTGGTTTAAATAAATTAAATGAAAACATCAATCGAGCTAGTAGGATTTATTTTATTATTCATCAATAATCAAATTCAGAACTTGAATATTCAACTGCAATGTTTGCTCATGAACGCTTCAAACTCGGTACTTCTTTCCCAATTCCATAAAATTCAACACTTAGAAAGTGACAAAAAATTTTAAAATAGGTAGTTGAAACAAACCACAACTAATTTTCATAGTGGACTGTACTATGCGATAAACATGTCAGTCAATTTGACAACCTTTGTCGGAAACATTATTCAATGAAAATATTGTCCGAACCCTTAGTATTTCTCTTCGACAAATACTTTAACACATTGTAAACCATTTTTCTTTCACGACTATAAAAAGATTTTAGCAATTTAATTCACAAAATCAATTGCGCACATTTAAAATAAAGTTTGTTTACACTTTGACAGCAATAGACTGACATGCAAGGTGACATGACAATGAAGTTTTCAGTTACTGTTGCCATTAAAAGAAATTAGTACCATTAGTTTTCCGCAACATGGCGAGGGTTTTTATGTTCCTGGTCAGGCTATATTTCCCGTTTTTACAACATTTTTATTTACTGCTCCGCTTCTATTGGCTGTAGAATGACGTTATGTAGTCTACAGCATTCATCGATAAATGAGTTATCCAGCATAAAAAGATTTTTTCAAATCGGACCAGTACTAGTTACTTAGTTCCTAAGATTAGCATGTTCAAGCAAACAAAGAAGCTCTTCAGCTTTATTATTAAATAATGAAGATAAAGATAAACATTTCTTACCACGTTGGATCAAAAATACAATAACAATGAATGCGTAAGAGGGTATTTCTCATCGCCACGGTTCTCATCGTCACCTTCGTGGCGAATTTTATTTCTAACTTATTTCAACTTTTTGTATACAAAAATTGTAGCGCTTGATGTGAAGATTGTATTCTCAGTAAATCAGTCAAATAGTGAGTCTCGTTTGGGAGCTTTAACGTTTTGAATTTTTTGATGCCACGAAAGTGATTCTGTACTTCACAGCAATAATTTTTTCAAACTTTATTACTGTAAATGACTCTTAAGTGTTTACAAAACATATATTTTGTCTTATTTTCATAGATAAATAGCAATAACATAATATAAATAGGTACCTACTTAAATACAAGATAAAATTTTACCGATTACGTCGCCTACTAAGTTACAAGATTCTACGCAATTGGTTTTAAGGGTGACACTGGTGGCATTCTGAAATGCTAAAGAAGCAAAAAACTGATTATCAGTCCCTCAACAATTTTTTTTTTATTAAGGCCAGAGGGCCTCGTATTTTTGTTGTACAACTTTTAACTCAAACTTCAGATTAAATTTATCTTACAAACAGATACACAGTCACATATACAGACATACATTCAGTCATACAGACAGATAAAAAAATACCCTTATTTATTTATTGATGTACCTACTGATATCTACTTACCACGTATAATTTATTAGTTATTAAATTATTGTAAAAACATAAACACCAGTCACTAAATTTTAAAATAAACCAAAGCAAGAAATCACTTTCGTGGCCTAAAATCACCTTCGTGTATAAAACATCACGAAGGTGATGCCACGAAGGTGACGAAAATTTTAGTTTTTTATGAATTATCCTTAAATTTGAATTTAACGGTTCAAGTCGAATACTACACAAATAAGTCTAACATGTTAAGTTTTCAATGGCAAAGTTTCAATTAAATTGATTAAATTTTAGAGGTAGAAAATATTGTTCAAGCAAGCGACGGTATGTCTATGGATAATCACAAAAAGTTACGTATTTTTTTCGCGGAGCGACGATCGACCTATCTCACCTCCCCAATGGTCGAAGCGCGACTGACGTTAACCGAATATAACGCTGTGATTGGTTGCTGATGTTCGGTTTAACGACAATCTTGTATTATTACTCAAAATTTTAGGTACCTAAAATCGTGTGACCAACGTATTTCGCTTTCTCAATTCAAAATAATTATAAGAAGAAATTTTTTTGACTATTGTGTGGAAAGTATATTTAATTACGATGATTTTAGTATATGCTACACACAAATTGAATGAAAATTGTGAATGCAGTAACCAAATGTTTCATTGCAACCGAATGTGTGACACGATGAGAACGCGAAAAATCACCCCGTTTTTTATCGTTTCATGTGATTTTTTCATATTATTTTTGCTTCTATTACGATAAAATTTATTTTATATGTAGCTAAATAGATATTTTATCATCTGATTTCAAAGTTATTGTTCTAAGTTATACCGTTTATGAACTATTATTGTGTGACCATCAAATTTGAGTGTAAATGAGAAGTACCCAAGAATGACCAAGCAAAATATTTATTATAGCCTGACCAGGAACATAAAAACCCTCGCCATGTTGCGGAAAACTAATGGTACTAATTTCTTTTAATGGCAACAGTAACTGAAAACTTCATTGTCATGTCACCTTGCATGTCAGTCTATTGCTGTCAAAGTGTAAACAAACTTTATTTTAAATGTGCGCAATTGATTTTGTGAATTAAATTGCTAAAATCTTTTTATAGTCGTGAAAGAAAAGTGGTTTACAATGTGTTAAAGTATTTGTCGAAGAGAAATACTAAGGGTTCGGACAATATTTTCATTGAATAATGTTTCCGACAAAGGTTGTCAAATTGACTGACATGTTTATCGCATAGTACAGTCCACTATGAAAATTTGCTGTGGTTTGTTTCAACTACCTTCTAAGTGTTGAATTTTATGGAATTGGGAAAGAAGTACCGAGTTTGAAGCGTTTATGAGCAAACATTGCAGTTGAATGTTCAAGTTCTGAATTTGATTATTGATGAATAATAAAATAAATCCTACTAGCTCGATTGATGGTTTCATTTAATTTATTTAAACCAGGTTACCTATAATAATTTTTTTTCGTTAATTTATGAAAATATCAAATTAGCCCGTAATCCTGAATCCTGATACATAAAGTTAGCCTATTAATTTAACATAGGTACGACTGTACTCAGTGTTGCACTATCAAATGCAATTGACGCGCCTCTATGCCAGGGTTTTTATGTTCCTGGTCAGGCTATATTTAACTTAAAATGCAAAAATATCAACGCACTAACTTACCCAAAGTTAGCAGATAATACTTAATGACTTATCACGAACACATTCTTATCAATAAACGCTCCCACAACAGCATTAAAACTTAATTGGCTACTGATAACCAGACGTCAACTGCCACCTCTTATTTACACCACTAATAAGCTTGCACGTTACATCACTTGACATTATGACTCATTTCATGCAATATTTTGGAGCCGAATATTTAAAAGTTACTGTCAACGAACGCTTACAACTGATACAGTTATTTCAATATTCAATAGCTATCGGCTATGTTACAAAAGAGATCACACATAATTTGCCGCACCATAATAACATGATTTCTTTACTCCCTCTAGCTTTTGGTTTATTAGAATTGATCCTAATAATCGATTATCCTACTCAATATCTCTAGCATACTAATTTAAGTTTCTAATCTAACATCTTTTCTACGAATATGCTAATGAGGTTAAATTTACGTACGATTGGTCGGAAAGGTACGAAGCGACAGACATGAATATCTACCGGTCGGCGCTGTCGGCGTGCGTCATCATGGGCCTGCCGAACGTTTACGACTACATCCACAAGCACCGCGAGCGGCTCATGGAGGAGAAGCGGCAAAAGATCCTGTTGTCAGAGACCGCCCGCCACGGGCAGCATCGAACTGCGCTGCCTGACGTTAGTGTACGCCTCCCCTTCTTTTAAACTTGGTATAAACAGTAGATAGTTCCACTGGATGACGAAGCATTTAGGGCTCAATCAAAGTGGAGGAGGATCACAGTAACACGCAGATGCCGAGACCCAAGCGCCCGCGGCGCGCCCTCTAGTGCCGACGATCCCATAACAGGAACAATGTAAAGAAAAAATATTAATGACATCCTACAAGATCACATCAAACTCATATTTTGGTTGAATCTAGATATTACCAGTAAAAACTTAGAACGAAACCAATGTGGCCCAATTTAATAAACAGATCTACTTCACTCAGTCTAATTACTACTAGATTTTTCTGAATTTTTATCAGTTTTTAGATAACCTCAAATTAGTACCGAAGACCTAAATTCGATCGTATCTATAAAAATATAGTAATAATGAATAGCAAAAAATGATTCGCCTTACTCTTCCTTATACTCGGGCTTCTAAGTTTTTGCTAGTAGTAAGTACCTAGTTACTTTACATGAAGGCCCGGCTCATTGGCAGACTTACACGTATAATCCTCTATCTACAATTCGATAGATAGGTATCATTATTTTGAGTGCCTTTTTAATATCTGCAAGATTCGCTCCCGAATTTACTGCCATACCTTATACCCAGCCTCATTTAGTAGGTACATACTTAGGTAAATCCGCCAACTGCCACAGAAAAAAAATTGGCGCTGAATTCGCCGCCTTTAAATTCTGCCGCTCTATGAAATCCACTATTGCGATGGTTATTTTTCTGCAGGTGCACCTGATGGAAGACAACGACGACATGCTGGAGCAGCTGGGGCTGGTGGAGAACCAGGCCGCCAACAACATCCCCGTGCCGCCGCCGCCGCCGCCGCCCCAGCCCATGGAGCAGGACTGACGTGCTCCTCCGTAGTCCGTACACAGATCCCTCGTTGGTAAACAGTATAAATAAACCTCTCTAACCTCTTAGGCCGTGTCTGCACTACGGCTAAACCGCCGCGGTTTTTAACCGCGTGATTTTATAACCAAGTAAAACTAATGCAAGCGTCCGCACGGCGGCTTTTTTCCGCGTATACGTTTCCGGCGGTCTCGCGGTTAGGCGCTTTACCGCTTGCGGGATAAAACCCTAGTGCGGACTCGGCGTTAATGTCGTTTACTACGTTCAAACGGTAATAGCCAATAGGGATGTTTCCCGGGTAAAAAATTAAGGTGTAATTAGTCCCGTCAAAAATACTCAACACGTTTTTTCACTTTATCAAAGTAATGATAATTGAGAGATAAAGCGCGCAAAACTTCAAAAGAAGAGTGCACTGTGTGACGTCATGCGGAACTTCAACGTACCATAACTTCGTAATGACTTGTTTTATTTGACAAATAAAAATATACGTGTCTAATATTTTTTGATAATATTTGTCGGACTACAGCCGCCTTCACATTAGGGCATAAGAAGCGACAGCAGCGCGACAGTAGACGGCTTTTTTTTTTTTTTATGTGATAGGAGGCAAACGAGCAGACGGATCACCTGATGGTAAGTGATTACCGTCGCCCATAGACACCCGCAGACCCAGGGGCGTTACAGGTGCGTTGCCGGCCTTTAAGGTAAAGATACGCTCTCCTCTTGAAAGCTTGCAGGTCGTATCCGTCCGGAAACACCGCAGACGACAGTCCATTCCACAGTTTGGTTGTACGGGGCAGAAAGTTTCTAGAGAAACGTACTGTTGTGGACTGCCAACCATCTAAGTGATGGGGGTGGAAGTGCTGTCGGGTAGATCGGTGGCGAAAAGTGGCGGCAGGAATAAGTCCGGATAATTCTTCGGAGCACTCCCCGTGATACATGCGATAGAAGATGCACAGTGAGGATACATCTCTACGCAGCGCCAAGGGGTCAAGCCGATCCGAAATGTCCTGGCAGTCAACGATTCGAGCTTCTCTCCGTTCAATGCGGTCCAGAGGGAGAAGCTGGTACTGGGGCGCACCTGCCCAAAGATGAGAACAGTATTCCATATGAGGCCGAACCTGCGCCTTGTAAAGTTGCAGACGATGGGCTGGAGTGAAATACCGTCTCGATCTATTGAGCACACCAAGCTTCTTCGAGGCTAATTTAGCCTTACCCTCTAAATGACCACGGAACTGGACTTCGCCCGATATGTCGACACCAAGGATTCCGATATTGGCTGAGGCAGTTAGGGGAGTGCTCTCGAAACAGCGGGATACGACAAACGGCAACTTTTTGGCGGTGAAGTCTAAAGTCGGCTAAAGTCGTCTAAACGTAAAAGCGCTCTAAGTTTTTTTTTCAGGAAACTAGCTTATTCGCAATAACAACGCCTAGGCGTTTAATTAAATACGTTACAATAATATGACCTTGTAGCAAACGTAGCGTATTATTATGTTCTACGTCCGTAGCACGTAGCATGTAGCATACTACGAATTCGTAGCAGCAGGTGAGTCGTAGCGTACTTAGTGTAGCAAAATTTAGTTTTGCGGTTTCTCTTGATTCTTTCAGTTTCTGTTATTCAATAAAATATACCAATGTTATACAGGCAAGCAAGAGGGCATAGATAATTTATCTCCTTACTGACTGTCTAAACAAAAACATTATACTTAGATAGGACGTCGATGTGCCTACAAGTTTCTAGAATAATCTCAAATCATAAAATATTGACTTGTTATATTAAAACAATGACGTCATGTCATCTGCGTGGTCGTTATGTTTTTTCCCCAGTCGAAGTTCATACCGATAGTATAATTGTTCCAATATGTTAAGATAAAATAAAAGCATGAGCAAGCTAAAATCTACTTAAAACTTATTGAAACCAATTAATACTGGATAGCGCCACGCGTTTCTTCTAAGTGCTGGGTAAGAATGTAATAAGAAACGTGCGCTTTCATCATTCTGGGAAATTTTTATCTAAAGTAAAATAAATAAATTTTATCCTTCTCATGAATCTCTGATAGGTTTACTAACTCTTCCTTTGTTGTTTGCAGGCGTCCTTCCGAATCTCTCCAGTTTACGATGGTTTGCATTTAATTTGAGTAACTACTTATCTCATTATAATCAGTAAGATGAAAGAAAAAAGCCCTTAGGAACCCGTAGAGTGAAGTTAATATTATGTAAAATTATAACGTAACCGTTCTTTATTTTTAAAATATTTACAATTATTATTGTAGCAGTTTTGGCATATTTATATGTTGTGATATTTTCATAGTGTGAATAATTCCTGTATTTTTGGAATGGATATTTTTGAAAATTGTATGAAATTTTTCTGACAAGTATTATAATGCCTTAATAAGAATCTCTACTGTTGTTTAATTTTGTGTGACTGCCTACTTATACCTGTCTGCAGACGAGGAGCTATAATACAAAACAACCTCTTGTGAAACAGATTCATCTATTATTGTATGACAATAATATCATAAGTTATCACTGCTAAAAATTCAAATTATGATTACTTAAGTAAAGAAACAATTTGATTGTTTACTTTAATAATATAAAAACAATTGCTAATAAGTAATTACCGCCTAATTACTGAGTACCGTATTTAGCAAAACGCTATAAGTTCTTAAATATCATAGTATCGCTCAACATGATCATTGTACATAGCATCGCTAATGCCCGTTGCCCGGACGAGGGGGGTGACCGACGCCTGCGCGGCGTAGTGTTGCCAGGCGCGCTCCGTCCACGCCACGGCCGTGAAGCATGCGCCGTTGCTGATGAACGCGCGCAGCGTCACCGCTCCCAGCCCCCGGCTCATGCACTTCCATCCATCGGCTCGCACTGACTTCACAAAACAGTCCCACGCCCCGGCATAACGCCCCACCACGTCACCCTGTAGCCTCGACTTCACCACGTCAATCGGGTACAGCAAAATCCACGACAGCATGCCGGCCACGCCCCCCGCCGTAAACACTCGCGCCACTGACTGGTCACCTCGAGTCATGACTTCGTAGGATGTAAAGTATATTGCGAAGGCTGGACTGTCACGAGCTATAGTTATACCCAAACCTCGGAAGAGAGCTCGGATACCTCCAGTCCGTATAATGTGTCGGGCTCCAGACCACGCTCCGGTGGGCATGCCCTCTCCTGGCTGGGCGAGTTGTTGTCGGGTCTTGACGAGCTCAATCGGCGCGCAAGCAAAGCTTTGTAGTGCTCCCGCTGCACTGCCAGCGATCGCGTGTGCTGACAGTGAGTTAGAATTTGGTAATGATCTTCTTGTATTTCCATAGGCTCCGAACACGATTGCATTCACCACTGCTATTCCACCTAAAGGCGCTCCAACGCCTCGGTACGCAGTTGCTAAAGTCCCTCCTTTTAAGAGAGCCTTTGTACATTCTATTGCACTTCCTCGTCCCGACTGTACATGTACTTTTAAAGTATCAAGGGGATGTCCGGCTATTATACCGGCACAACCTGAAAATTCAAACATCGTTAAAAATCAAACAGATTCAAAGTTAAACCTATAAAGCAGTCGTTAAAGGGTAACTTGCCTCCAATGCATCCTGCTACGAAGTCCAATGCCATAATGATTGTGGTGATTTTTCACTAGGACACGTCTGAAAGAAAAAACGTTTCGGATTTTTCAATCTTAATTTTTTTCAGATAAATACAGTTTTATAAACGCTCTTCAATTGTGGAAAATCTCAAAAAGGGAAAAACACTCACATAGAATATTAGGGGATCATTAGATTACAGTGTTGTTTAGAAATTACTCTTTGCAGCCAAAGCTGCTTTCAAGAACGTCCATCTCGCACAGAAAATTTTACACCACTATCTCGTTCCCTATCTTAATAGCGTACATTATTTATAAACGTTTCGGAAGACCGCCGCCTCCGTTGACCTTCGATAAGTGCGATGCTTAGTTCACGATGCTCACCTTTTCGTAGTTCAAATCAGGTAGTCGTAGTGGGAATTGACGTTGTCTCCAGTGGTGATGCCAATAAACATAGTGGTGGACACTGAGAGCGTGTGGCGGGTTGTCGTGCGACGTACCAGCCCTGAGGGTGAAGAGTTTCTGTGCGCAGGAGCAGCGCTGCCGCGCCCGTCGCGTCGCCCGCCCGCGCCGCGTTCACCGACCTTATCTCATACTTGGGTCATCCTTATCACAGAGGGCAAAATACGTCTTATACAAAATAATAGCATGATAAAAACATGTGCTCTGTCTATTCATCTCATTATTTGACTGAGTATGATTTATGTATCCAGCAATTTAACTAAGCCTATTTAGCGAAGTACTTACAATAACTGTTTGAGTCTGTTTGTAAGTATCGTTTGCGGTAAACGCACCATATCTTAACATGATGATGACGCGCGTGGTTTCGATACTGCGCTCAAGTAGGTAGCGCACAGCATTTGGACCAATGTTTTGGTAGAAGCTCGAATAACTATTATAAAAATAAAAAAGAATAACAATACGTAGGTATGATGTCGTAGTTTCAATATTATTTATGGTTCTGATAGGAACACGATGCAGACATTCCATCGTAAATATTTTTCTCAATAACAATCAATTGATAGCTGGTGACCTGCAGGCGTCCTCGCATGTCCTTTGTATTTTCTTCCCCTTTAGAGCGATTACGCACGCACTGCACTCTCGGTCCAAAGTAGCAGAACTTTGTTGTACCCACGTAATATTTTGGATTTCGACTGGAAAGCATTTTACCAAAAATATTCTCCACCGTCAGTAGGAATAGTTATGAAACAGGACCATTTGTTTACTCCTGCAAGATACCAGTCACTTGCGCTAAAATGCAGCAGAATGGCATTTAAGTTTTAGTCGTAGAAATTGCCTCATCAAGCCGTTTGATTCGTAAACTGTGAGGATGTCGGGTCACAGCCGTTAGGTAATCAAGACCATTGCAGTACCCCGAGCACGAATCACTCTTGTTATCGTATATTATTATAGTAATTGATTGATAAAGAAACCCCCGGGATTGTGGGGTTACCTACCGATTCGAATATTGAAAGATCGCAATCGCACGCACCCCTCCCGTATCATGACATAGACCGCAGATTTGCCATGCAGTGCGCCAGTGAGTACTAATCTGCGCGACTTGTGTCACCCCTGATGCTTGGCACCCGGGGCGGACCGCCCCCACCGCCCCCCCCCCCCCTTACGCCGCTACTGTATACAGGATGTTAGGTAAATGGGTATCCCATCAAAAACAATACTTGTCAAAAAAACCAAGTCTCGCAACTCAGTTGTTCTACGGTAAAAAGTTGTGAGATCCATGTAATACCAAGTGCCAGAAAATCTTTAACGTTTTACATAAATATATTGACTTGGCCATCGCACTAAATAATTTAATTTACACGTGTTTTCATGCGATGGCCAAGTCAATATATTTATGTAAAACGTTAAAGATTTCCTGGCCTGGACTTGGTATTACATGGATCTCACAACTTTTTACCGTAGAACAACTGAGTTGCGAGACTTGGTTTTTTTGACAAGTATTGTTTTTGATGGGATCTCATTTCTTTTTGTATTTTGTAGACAGCAGTTATGTATCTAGAAAACTGGACCGAAATTGAAAAATTTTACTCGACTTGGCGGTTGCACTACCGTGCCCCCAAATATTTTAGTTTTTCCTTGATTCATACACCAAACACTACTTATATTCCAAATTTGAAGCTTCTAGGTCTGCTAGAAGTGCCTTAGAATTTTGATGATCGGTGAGTCAGTCAGTCAGTGAGTCAGTGAGTGACAAAATTAAGTAACTTTGACCCGTTATAATTCTTAAACTAATGGTTCAAATTGAATGAAATTTTAAATATACCGTGTCTTTACAATGCCTGCATAGCTAATGAAAATTCAGCCTTCTAGTTTTATCCACAACGAAGTTACAGGCGGTCGAAAATGGCCTGAATTGCTTCGAGAAAAGGATGGTACGCACTGGATCGAGCCCATACAAAGCGTTGGACATCGCTTCCTTACTCAGTGTTTTTAAAATAAAATGAGATTGCGTCAACGTAGTAACTTCAAATTTTTACAGTGTAAGGTTGACAAGTTTATCTTTCTAATGTGATAGATTTTACTTATTAGATGGCAATTAATAAAAGTGAAAAAAATTCTTAAAATATAGTGATGAAAAACTTGTATTTATTGTTCAATTAAAAGCAAATACTCACTCATTTTGGTCTGTTTCCATATTTAAAGAGTAACATAGTCTAACAATACTCTAAATTTATTCTCATTAAGTGTTAAAATTATTAAAGAAATATTTTTGTAAACGCCTGATTTTTCATTGCACACAATCACTTTGTTCGATTTTGTCGAGCTTGATTTCATATTCTGTTAACTGTTAGATACATAATCTAACAATACTCTAAATTTATTCTCATTAAGTGTTAAAATTATGAAAGAAATGTTTTTGCAAACGCCTGATTTTTCATTGCACACAATCACTTTGTTCGATTTTGTCGAGCTTGATTTTATATTCTGTTAGCTGTTAGATACATACTAATGCAATTTTATAGGGACTTAGCGGACTACAAAACTGACTCCAATCAACAGATTGCCTAAGCCAATCTAGCTAAAAACTGGTTCTCATTATAATGACACTACTTCTTCTTGCGACAAACAGTGTCAATGAAATTATTGTTTTTTTTTTATAGTTATCTGATAAATAAAATGTGTAACTCAGTACCTACCTAACACAATCATAAATTAAGAAAAAAATACATACAAAATGTATGTATGGTATGTACTAAATTCAACGACAATCTTTTGAGATGATGACAATATGATTTTTTTACTATATCTGTTTTATAGTATTTCTTTATGTTCATAAAGTATTAACTACGTTAGTACTTACCTCTGTTTATCTGAAGAGAGTGTATGCGAAAACAGCTCTAGTATCCTAACTAAAGAACTAGCGCGATCTTTCATCGTGGTTTTTAATAATGCATACAAATCTCTACTTGACTTGAGGTTTTTCATTTTAATGAGTATTTTTACTGAATAGCACACGATAAACAACTCATAAACCAAAATAAACATCTTTGGTTTACCTGACATTATTTTAGTGTAACGAATTTTACCTAAGTTAATTTTGCTATGCGGAAAAATGAGGCGCTTTTATTTAGTTTTTTGTGATTTTCTCGAAAATAGGGATGAATAAGGGTCTAAAAACTGACTAATAATATCGCCCACGTTGTCATCTATCATCTCTCATTCATGGTTTGTTAAAGATCGCCCAAGATGTCAACTAAAACACGCAGTTTTCATTTAAAAAAATACCTTTTAAAAATACGTCAAAATAGCCAAGCTAGAAGTTTTTTAGGCACTCATTTTAACACACAGATTAAGATAAAGGTATAAGCTAATACATTAATAAGTAATAACATAAAACCAGTGAACGAAATTGGATAAATTGACAATACAAACAGAAGTCAGAAAATCCATGATTTTGACTTTGTTCACTTTACGGTCGCACCACATAACTATGATAGTAGATCATGACTTGATATTAGTGATATTTGATAGAATGAAGTCTCATCTTTCAATTTATATGCAAATCAATCTTGTTTTAAGTAGTTGCATTTAAAGCACCATGTCCAACACCTTGTATGGGCTCGATCCACCGTGGGCCGTGCCGCTTTTTTGCTCGACTTGGTGGGGGCACTGCCGTGCCCCCAGATATGAGCCGACACTAGCCCATGTTAACATGGGCATATAAATGGTATAGTGAAGTCAGAAAATTGATATCTTCATTTTAATTATTTTAATTTTCATACAAATCGGATTTTATAAAAAAAACTTTTGTATGAAAATTAAAAAAAATTAAATGATGATATCAATTTTCTGACTTCACCATACCATTTATATGCCCATGTGAACATGGGCTAGTGTCGGCTCATGTACCCATTTACCTAACACCCTGTATAGGTGCTACTGAAGCTCAGTACGTTGATCAACGTGATAAATTACTTAGAGCAGAGTATTATTTACTTAATACTCAAAGGATACATTGCATTGTTACTACATAATAATTATTTTCGGGGCGCGTCACACCGTGTACCATTTTAAATAATAATTATAGGTAATATTTAAGGGCCACGGTGTCATTGAAATATTTCAGAAAGTACACAAATCGCTTTTTCAAACTTATTATTCTAGGCAGGATGTGGGGGAGGGAAAATATCATGTCGACTGTCGTATTTATTAACTACATTTTTAAGGACGTGAAGGTGAACCACCTTGAATTGGAGTCGCCTACAATCCTAGACGACTTTTGATGAAACGAAACCACGAAACCTGATGAAACAAAAGAGTTTACAAAAGATAATAGCTGCATAGCTCAGATTCCTTTGTCAAATCCTAATGGTGAATTAAAAATAATAACTATCAAACCGACAGGACGGTAAAATAGCTAGCATGACGCTTGTCGATATGACTTTGTCAAACCGATAGAACGGTAAAATAGCTAACTTGACGTTTTCGAAGTGATAAATAAAAACATTTGTGCCCATGGATTCTTGGTGGAACTAATCCTGTGACCAATAAACATTCATCTCAGTTACGGTTTGGCCAATGGGAAGCATCCGTAATGACATTTAGTATTAGTTTTGAAAATAATGTAGGCACCAAAGTCGTAGTACTAAGTTGTCTCGCTTTTCGACAATGTTTGCAGGGTGTGGAAACTTCCATACTACGATCATCCAAGTGAAACTTGCTTCCAAACAGCGACTTCAGTCGATAAATTCCAATACTTTTTAACTACCCTAAAACGCTCTAGATGGCGCTGCTCCTGTTTCCTTCATATTTTCATTTTTTTCTTAATTAAAATATATTTGAGAATATTGTTAATCACAATGTGAAAACTTTTTTTAAAATGAAATTAATTTGTTTTAATTAAAAACTGAACGGTGACATTTTTTGTTATAATTTACATAATAGAGTAGTAGAAATTACTATTTAACATATGGCAACTTTGTTTTTCCTCCAAAATGGCCGGTGTTGTTTTTGTTAGGTTGAATGCATTCTTGTTTTCTTAGCCATCGTTTATGAGTTCTGTGGCCCTATTAAAGTATTGAAGAGTCGAGTCAAATTCAAGTTCATTCCTTCGTACCTGCTGCTGTTCTGGTTCATCGGAGTTTTGTTCGTTCCTTCGTGAATCGCGAAGAAACTTTCTGTTATGTTCACAAGTGATCTGAGTTTTCTCAAAGTGCAAATGCTTTTTTAGTGTTGTTGAAAACTTTGCGAAAAGACGCTTTTGGTGTATAATATTATGTGTGTTCATAAATAAAGTAAAATTATTAAATTGAAAAGTTTTTGTTTATTTGCATTTCCATGTGCAATGTAGAATTTTTCCAAATCCATTGTTTTGAAAATAATACAATACGTACACCATAAAGATAAATATTTTCAAAATAATGGATTTGAAAAAATTCTACATTGTACATCAAAAAAACAATAATTCTTTGAAGGTTATGAGGGCCTATGTGTGCGTGAACTGTGTGTATGTGTGCGTGGACTTTATGTATGTATGTGTGCGTGGACTATGTATGTATGTGAGCGTTACGTACGTAGGTTAAGTACAGGGAATTTAACACCAGGCTGTCAATTAGTAGGTTCAAAAATTTGACAGAGAGGGTTCTCTATTTCCTATGTATTACTTTTCTCTATGAATGTTTGTTTAAATTTTAATTGATCGTGTTAATTAATTTTAACTATTTAATTGCCAGTAGGTATTATAGATTTAAAGCCAAGTGTGTGAGCATTACTTTTGTTATTACACTAATGGAATACTAGAGAAATGGATCCTGATATTTCTAATGCATCGAAAGAAAAAGTTATGGGTGACAACAATTCACCATACAACTGCGGACCTGAACAGATAGAAATACCTTTCCATATATTTCAAGACTTAAGCTCAAAAAGTCTGAAATTCCAGAGTTTGTGCAGGATTTGCTTAAAGTCTTTAGGGAACGATGATATGATTCCATTGCATTCTACTTATTATGAAACGGAAACTCTTGTAGATATAATTAAGTTATTTACTTCAATACAGGTATGTTAATATATTTTTAAGACATAGTAACTTTTTCATCATCAAAGACACTTAAAGTCTTCTCTTCAGCAATATATTTCTAAGAAAGTGTGCAATAAATTAAAATGAAACCAGTTATGATTGCTTCAAACGTGCTAAATAAAAGTTGTTTTTTGTTTCAGATAAATTTAAATGATGTTTTGCCTTTAAATATATGTATCACATGCCAGGCAGATGTTATTCACTGCTACAAGTTTAAAATCAAATTTGAAAAATCTGAGTATATTTTACAAACTTTATTGAAAGAGCAGTTTATGTTAACACAAGATGCTGACAATATCAACAGGTATAAAATAATTATTTATAGGCTATTTCTATTATTTAATGAACTATTATAAACTTAATCAACTAATTGTCTGAAAGTGCATACTGTCCTAAATTTTCAGTGACACTTGTGTGAATAACTCAACAATTTGTAAAGATGAAGTCAAGGAAGAAACTATCGAAGGTAATATGCAACTTCATATTTATATCTTTTAATTATTTCATTTCTCCTTTCATTTCTTTATTTATTAAACTTAAAATAAATTGCAGATATGGATGAACAATACTTGGAGGATAATGTAAATTTTTCTAGTGATGATGAAGCACTTTGCATAGTCCAAAATACTGGTAACAAAGTAAAGTAAGTTAATTAATTGCCTGTTCTTTTTGACTGTGTTCAGAATTGATTTTGTTTAAAAACATTGATTTTTCAGAGACGAGTTAGAAATCACTATCACAGGTAATAAATATCTCAAAATTTTTAAGCAAATATTTGGGTAACTGGATGATGAATTTTATTGATTAATTTGTTGTATTTTTTTTAACAGATTCAAAATCCCTACTCAAGAAAGTAATGTCACATAAAGAGTCTCCGGATAAGCAAAAGTCTTGCAGCTTCTGTCATAAGGTAATTAACTGACTATTTTAATAACTTCATTACAATTAATATTCTATTTACCAGAATATTACTATATCAATTTTAGAAATTCAGCAAAATCAAGAATCTTAGGGACCACATAAGGAGGAAGCATAGCTCCGATGAGCATTCACACCCATGCACCAAGTGTAAAGAAATATTTAGCTCGGAGCATGACTTGAAGGTGCATTCAGCAGTACACAGCACTGGTCCACCTTGGAGTTGTAATACATGTGACAAAGTATTTAAAGGTAAGATTTTTTATAGTTAAATGTTTTGTTTAGAAAAATCTGAAATATTAAAAGAAATAGATATTATTATTATTTTTCAAACTTATTCACTTTTGAAATTGTAGAATGCAAACTTTCATTCTCTATAACTAATTTCGCACGACTGCCGAATGTTCTTGGACGCACGGCCATCTGAACTAAGCCATAGCCTTAGGCTTGGTTTAGCCACGCGCGATCTCATAGTTTCTGATTCTCATGGGCGCGGCACTCAGGCGGTAACTGTACGAGAACTGCCCAGCAAACGTGCTTATCGCTGTTTTTGAAACAGAGGCGTTACGGCTCGCGCGCACATGTAACTTGTCACCGTAACAAGTATCTTTTCAATCTTACACTTTTATAAAGAGATAGCCAGAACGTGCTACTTATTCTTATCTATGGAAGAACATACTGTCACGGTGACAAAAGTCACCCGTGCGCGGTGGACGCAAAGCGTACGCCAATGATAATGAACTTTATTGATGTCAGCCAAGCCGAAGCTGCGGCGGCACCTTCAGCGGCACATGCAGGCCAAGCGATTCGCGTGCGCGTGCGGCAAGGCCTTCAGCGAACTGTACGCGCTGCGGAGACACGCGCGCGTGCACACCGGCCAGGCGCCCGACAAGAAGCACGCCTGCCCCGTCTGCGACAAGAGGTAGGTGCTTTATGCCCGTTTTCACCATCAATCCTTAATTTTTAAGTGACCCCTATGGAATCAAAATTCCTGTTATGTGTTACCATAGGGGTCACTTAAAAATTAGTGATTGATGGTGAAAACCACCTGAACGATGCAGACCATCCAACTGAACGATGTCATAATTGATGGTCCTAAAATATTTTTCTGTGGGTGTTTTTAATATCGTGCGGATTACCCCGTATGCGCGACACCCGCAATCGCAAATCCTTTTCATAAATTGCTGTACCAGTCTTTAGGGAAATTGCGTTTTTACAGTAAAGTATCTCTACAGTAAAGTAAAAACGCAATTTCACTAAAAACTGGTGTCATTTCCCCAAAGTGCAGTTGCAGTTCCACACAATGTGGTGCTGTGACAATACTGCTTTTTACGTATTTCTATAAAATGGCTTCTAGACGCGTCATCAGAAGCTAACTGCTGCGTATAGTCGTCTTTGAACTTATGCCTTCATTATAGCGTGTTATTATTATTGTGCACAGATACAGCGAAAGCAGCGCACTAGCGCAGCACGTGGCCGGGCACCGCGGCGAGCGGCCGTGCGTGTGCGCCGTGTGCGGCAAAGCCTTCGCCTCCGCGCGGCTCCTGCGCTCACATCGCCGAGTGCACTCGGACGCCAAGCCACACGCCTGCCGCTACTGCCCCAAGCGGTAAGTACTGCTGCCGATACTGTACCGAGCGGTCTTTAGTTCTCAAGGCCGCTTTCACATTAAGGTGTGAGAAGCGCGACAGCAGCGCGGCAGCGGCAATTTTATAATGTGAGGCAAGCATCCGCTGTCATATAGTATAAAATTATCGGCAGCGCGTCTGTTGCGCGTGTCGCTACTCGCTACGCCGCCGCAAGCAGTACCTCAGGCGTGATCCTGAGGAGCGATTCCTTCTCCTGCCGTGTGACCCTAAGCAGTTGGCAGTCATGCGGCGTGCTTATTGTGGTCTATACACATGCTATTGTACAGCATATTAATCAAATGATTACGGGCCATCAATTCACATTGCAATATTTTCTGAATTGCACACTTCCATTTTCCTTTTCCTTCACCACGGTATTGCGAATTATTTTCTCAGCAAGCCAATATGATTGATTATACTCGAATCATAGTTTCTAAAGTGTGGTCATGGTCATGGCATGGTCTAGGTTCCGGCACGAGTCGACGCGCAACACGCATCACCGCACGCACACGGGAGAAAAACCGTACATCTGCGCCGCCTGCGGGAAGGCCTTCATACAGAACTCCAACCTCACGCTGCATATGAGGACGCACACCGGTACGTTCTTATTTCTAAAGCCCGGTCCGTGAGCACGTAGAATTTTGTCCAATGGCCTCTAGCTACCCATCCTTATCGCTCGCGCGTAATTATATTGCTGTCGCGACTGTGTGACTGGCACCCGCAGTGAGTGTGCGAGCGCGACAGCAACATAATTACGCGCTAGCGATAAGGATGGGTAGCTTGAGGTCATTGGACAAAATTCTACGTGCTCACGGACCAGACTTATAGTTTAAATCGCACAATAAACAATGATAGCAAAGATTGCCGCACCAAATAAACCAGAGGAGCGCGGTGCGGATATTTCACACGTTATTATAAATCTTGGAACATGGGTTAACAACATTGTTTTTGATGTAACATAATATGTCTACTTTCCCTCAAGCTGAATATGAACCGTAAGAATTGTATTTACTTTCCGCATCGCTTTTGCCTTTGAGCTGTGTGACACTGGAACGAATTTACTTATAATAATGTTTTTATTTTTCGACAGGTGAAAAACCTTATTCATGCAGCAAATGTGAGCAGAAGTTCACGTCAAGGTCTTCTCTAAAGGCCCATCTACGAAGGCACACGGGCGAAAAACCTTACAGCTGTGACGTTTGTGGCAAAAAGTAAGAAATCGGATTTGTCTAAATATAGAAATTCAACCATTCACATTTAAGCTTTTACTTATAAATGGGTAGTATTTAAACGAGTGACTGTAAATTTATGTTGTAAGTGTCAAAAATAATTAATGTGGGCTAAAGAATTACTAAGTGAGCGACTGAGTGCGAGTGACGAAAAATCAAAAGAACAGCAACATACAAAAAAAAAATTGAGTTCCTTAAAATACAAAATGAGAAGCTTCATAATATTTGAGCGACCTAATATTTGATTGAGTCTCAACGTTAGGTCCTGCATTTTTTTCAATATTTGGCAAATGTTTTTTTTATACTGAGCGGTATTTTTAACTTTAATGAAGTGTTTCGAATGCAAAAACTACTTTGAAAAATACTATTATGAGCAGCGTATTATGAGCCCACATTTAAATAAAAAATGATCTTGTAAAATAAATATTTGACGAAACACTATTCTAGTAGCGAAAAAAATAAATCATTAAGGGTAGGTAATCAAATGAAACAATGTACCTATTACCTGTTTATTGATAAACAAGCATTACTCAGGCTCTAAATGTGAAAACATGTTAATGGTTATAAGTTTTCTAAAATGTTAGTCTACATAGTTTCTACACTGTATTGTTTTCCTTGTAAAATAAAAATAAAATAAAATAGGTAAAATAAAAATTACGAAAAATGAAATAAGTTTGTATTTTCTTAAATCGGATCAACAAAAAAAAAACAAAATAAAATAAGTCGCTTCTGTCAACCCAAAAAAAAGTAATCTTATTAAGAAGGTTCATTGATTGGTACCTATGAGGATTGAGGAGCTCTACCTACTCATCGTCACTGTATGATAAGTGCTGGCTTGGACTTAGCGGGCCGGCCTCGTTTTCTTTTTTGTCCAATAGGTATCAGTTTTGCTTCCAGTGGCGGTGTTGTTAGTTTGAGCCGAATTGCTAGACCCAAAACTTGTTTGCATACATATGTTGTTAAAAATTCGGGACAGTCGCCCCGCCCGCATTCGAATTCGCGCGCTGTAACAATCTGCAGTTTTCATTAATAAAGCGTATCAAAATAAAAAAACATGAGACCTCAAATATAATATCAGTAACCAATAATCATTAATAAAGCAGCTCACAAAACTTTGCCTTTTTTGTAGTTCGTTCAGTAAAACCTCAATTAGAAAAATCTAATGTATCTTCATATTAAAGTTGCCCTCTCTGTATTTCTAGTCGCTCACTTAGTAATTTAGTCGCCCGGATAGTATTTTTATGTCTGAAATGTAATAATCAAAACCCACATTTTGTAAGCTCGTTCTGGATTTTATTATTGATCAATATTCGTCGTTAGTTTGGTTAATTTTTCGCTTACTCAAATTCATACCGCTCAAGGTATTAAAACAGTAGGCCATCATCAGTCGCAAAGTTTTTTTTTAGTCGCTCGTTTTATAATTCCCCCTTATAAATTTTAAAACACCTCAATTTTTTTTATTTAATGAGATCTAGCTTTTTTTTAACTAGGGAAAACGTGTTATAACAGTTAAAACACGTTTTCCACGTGATGTGTGTTTCCAAGTCACGGTGATTTGGGTAGCTCTAGTGATGCTCTACCTCTGGGCTTCGGCTTGACACTACATTATGGGACACCCTGTATAATACATCTGTCGCATGATCACTCAGGTCTTTGCACATTATGCTATGTCAAGCATAAATAAGAGCTAAAAGGGTCAACATGGTCGAGTCTATAAAAATCCTATTATGCTTCCCAAAGGCTTATTCCACTATTCCCCGTTAGCGCCAATTGGAGCTTATAATGGGGAATAATGAACTGAAAAGTTCATTAATCCCCGTTATATTAGGATTTTATTTTTGACGTAATGGGGATTAATAAACTTTTTAGTTCATTATTCCCCATTATAAGCTCCATTGGCGTTAATGGGGAATAGTGAACAAAAAGTTCACTAATCCCTATTTACGGGGATTGTCAACGGGGATTAGTGAACTTTTTTTCCACTATTCCCCGTTAACGCCAATTGGAACTTATAATGGGGAATAATGAACTAAAAAGTTCATTAATCCCCATTACGTTCAAAATATAAACCTAATATAAAGGGGATTAATGAAGTTTTTAGTTGACGGGGATTGTCAACGGGGAATAGTGGAATAAGCCGCTTCCAAATAAAGAGTATCATTTGTTCGTGTCAGGTTCGCGCGCATGGACCTGAGCGCGCACAAGCGGCTGCACGCGGGCGCGCGGCCGCACGCCTGCAGCGCCTGCCCCAAGGCCTTCGTCAACGCCGCGCGCCTACGATCGCACTGCCGCATGCACACCGGTAATACGAACAATTACTTGCAAGGCTAATCAATTCATAATTCATATTCTTTATTAGTATGTAGGCCCTTTTGTAGGTATGTAGGTCCGTGACTTCCACTCGGCATGGCATGGGGCCCACTGAAAACCAGCGTCGTGGCCTTCCCCACCGTGGGCCACGGCTAGGGCATGCAATTCGGATATCCGGATATCCATATTATTCGGATATTCGCCACATTTATTATTCGAATAGCATCTATGTAATTATTCGGTCTTTTCGAACAATACGAATACGCCTTTCCTATTAAAAAATTGTAAAAATATCTGACCGCAAACTTATTAATAAAACTTAAAACTATTAAAACTGCAGGCAAGAAGTTAGCGGTAAGGTTAGATGAATGGACAAGTGCGCGCAATCACAGATATCCCTTCAAGTGCCAACCAATATTCGCGAAAAAGGTTAAAGTGCCAGGCATATGGTTTCCAATGGTGCTAGTGTTATGGTGTAGTTATCTCCCGTGGTACTGAGATTTTTTGTTTGTAGTAAATCAGCAGGAGTCCAGTGACTCAGTTGCCCTCAGTGGGCATCCGGTTTCTCAACTGTCCTAAAATCTACTAAGGATACTCCTGCCTGACACTAGCTCTTTGCAGTCTGCTGAATAGGAAGCCTTCAATGGTCATGAGTTGTTGGACTGATGAGTTTGGATGATTTGAAAGTTTATCCTTGTAGCGGAGTGTGTGGCTCTTTATTTCCTCACTGACTGTGGGCAATGGCAAGTCCAGATAGATGAGCCTATTGCTGATATACCACGGCATTTGGTAAATTAAACGTACGGCTTTTGTCTAAAAGTGCTCGATTATGTCGAGATTGGAGTTGGCAGCTGTTCCCCACAGCTGTATCCCGTAGATCCAGATAGGTTTAAGGATAGTTTTGTAGACCATCATTTTACTACCGGTGTTCAGCTGTGACTGGACTCCGACAAGCCACATCATGTTTTTTAGTTTGGCATCTAGTTGCTTCCTCTTTGTCCATATTATATGCTTTCTCCAGGTTAGCCTGCGGTCCAAGTGCAAGCCCTGATACCTAACGTCCTCAGCGGCTCAGCCTGAGGTATTTGGATACCATTAAGTTTAACCGGTGGGCAGGAGTTTCTTCTGAGAGTGAAGGTTACATGAATATGCACAGATTTGAGTGAGAGTGAGGCCGTCACTGGATCGTCATGTGTTGCCATTGTTACATGAACACAAAGGTTCCTGTGAATGTATTTGCAGTTGTTGGCAGGTCTGCGGTAAACAATAGGTATAGCACGGGCCCCAAGACACTACCCTGGGGTATACCGGACGTCATGTTGCATAGGGCAGAACCAGAGTCTCCAGATCTGACTTCAAAGCATAATATGTCTTTCAAATACGACCTAAGTATTTCGTAGAACGGACATGGGAGGTTCTGTTTAAGTTTGTACAAGAGCCCTTTATGCCAGACCTTGTCGAAGGCTTGACTTATGTCCAAGAACGCAGCTGAGTAGTATCGTTTCTTTTCTAGTTCTTCAGAGACGATGTTTATGGTTCTGTGGACCTGTTCAGTTGTGGAGTGTCTTTCCCGGAAACCAAATTGATGTTCAGGTATCAGATCACCGATGTGGGGCTTCATTCGTTTGAACAGTATTTTTTCGAATACCTTCGATAGCAGCCTTTATTTTTAAGTAGTTATTGAAGTTAGATGATAGTATTAACCAAATTGATCCTTATTAAAATGATTATAGACAAAAAAGTGTTTCTTTTAATTTACATTATATTGAAAATAGCAGTATTCGAAAAATTCGTTTTATTCGAAGTATTCGAATACCATAAATTTTAGTATTCGAAATATTCGAATACCAATATCGAACGAATAATGCATGCCCTAGCCACGGCATATGCTGAGTGGATTCCCATTGCGATGGGCATCGCTGTTACGACAGGATAGCATCTGCTCAGTTCACTTTTTATTTCCTTGTAATATTTATGTGCTATTTCTGTATTTTTTTCTTTGTACGTTCTCTGTCCCTGATGATCTCTCTGTAAGTGATGTTCATCGTAATAAATGTTTCTTTCTTTTCAGGGAGCTTTTACCCGTCCCAAATATAGCCCTACCACGACTTCAGTAGGCCTAGGATGCGCGCCGCTATAAGCGGTTCTCACGACACAGTTTAGATTTTGCCCATACATTTTGACGTCGATAAGTCTATCACGGCGCGCATCCTTTTTTTTTTCTTTTTTTTTATACCTAACCCGGCTGGACAATACGTTGAAATAATTATTTTATTTTTTCTTTCAGGTGAAAAACCATTCGAGTGTGCGACCTGCGGTAAAACATTTGCGGCCAAATCTCACTTAGCGCAGCACGTGAAGAAACATCAGTCGACGAAGAAACAAGACAAAAAGGACATCGTCATAGTCCAGCAAGTCGCTTACAACGGCCAAATGTTCGTCAGCAACATTATCACTGACGGCAAACAGAATGAACAGACAGAAGAGGCTTCAGTCATAGCTGAAACTAAATGTGAAGAGCCAAATAACGATATTACATTAGAATTAGCTCAAGACATGCCATTAGAAGTCACAGGTGAATTGGTTGTTCAAGATGATTGTGATGTTAAGGAGATTTTAGTTGTGGACAATAGTCATAATGAAACTAGTTACCAAAGCGGAAATGTATGTTTGAATACTGGAGAGATCGGGGAAATAAATTATTCCAACAGTGACGTCAACTTGGTGACAGTCAATGAGGGCACCACAGTAAAGTTATATCAACTGGATCAGAGTCTAGTCCAAATACATAGTTCTGGTGGTCAGGTCACTATCAGCAAAATTACTAGTAAAATGACTGCTAACTTTTAACTATCTACTTATATTGACTGTATTACACTATTTATTAACCAACTGTGTTGATTTATTATTTAATAACTATTTAAAATTAATTTAATTCCATAGCAAAACCGAAGAGAATAGAACAATTTGGGGACTAAGGAGTCCTGTACTATAAAAGAAATATAACAAAAAACATAAAAAGCAACATCTTTTTATTCTACTTATGTCACAAAAATAACTACTTTGGAATTATAATATAGCTATAATAAACAATAATTTAAGACATTTATCTCAAAACCATGACGGCTTTTTCCCTGCAGCATATTTCTGTATGTTCACTAGCATTGAATTGTGAATTTCTGAAGCATTTCTATTCTGACCATAGTAGTCAACAAATTCTCCATCGGGATTGACCAGATAAATGATGATTGTGTGATCCACCTAAAAACAGAGGTTTTTTTATAAATCATTATGTATTAGAAGTTGATAAGATTAAATAATTTGTAGAGATAACAGCACATCAAGCTAACTAAAGACAGTTTTTTATAGTTGTAATAAGCCTGGGCACAGACGAATGTAATTTTTATAAAGAATCGGCTGATCGATACCAAATTGGTGTAATGTGTGCACTTTCATACATCTCCATACTTATCAGCTTAACTTAACAGCTCGATCCAACTATCGACCAACTAAAAGTCGGTGGTCTGCGCCTAGGCTAAGCGTCATTTTCAACAAAAATATAGTCTCATATGTGTGTAGTTATACTATTGACCACTTACAATGTAATCATTGTCAACATCCTGTGGTCCTGCACTGAAGTAGACCCGGTAGGACTTACAGGCCTTTGCCACCTGATCTTGAGTTCCAGTCAGCCCTAGCAATCTTGGTGAGAACTCCTTGCAGTACCTGATAAATGACAAATAAGAAATAAAATAATGCATCATTAATAATTACAGTTGTTGTATAAATTATAAATGTTTTAATCTCAAGTTTTTGATGATGGAGAGATGAATAACAACACAATCTTCATTTCCATAGTAAGAGTGTGAGTAAGCCTGAGTTAATGTTTCCATATTGTACCCTTGTCAAGAAATATGTTTACAAACTTACTTTCCAACAAGTTCTGGAGTGTCTCTATGAGGGTCCACTGATATGAAAATAGGTTGAAGCGGTGGTGCTGTTGGGGTATTATCTGAAACATTATACATTAAATAGTTGATCACAATTCAAATAATAAGTTTAACACATGCACCAATGATTATATTACAAAATACAGTTACCATGCATATTTACAACTTCAGCTAGCTTTTCTAGTTCATCAGGGCAAATGTCCGGACAATGTGTAAATCCAAAATATATCAGCAACCACTTTCCTAAGAAGTCAGTACTTTTCACAAGTTTGCCCTGAAGAAGAAAAAGATCACATTAGGCCTATTTTGTTGAAGGAATACTTTTGAAATATTTATCTAAGTAGAATATTTCTTATTTTACAATAATGCAGACTCGCATTTGCATGCATCTGTCATGCAGTTGATCCTACTTTGATTTTAATTTGAATGTACGTTCTTTTAGAGTGATTGATAGAAATACTAAATTAATTGGAATGTTTTATCAAGTGCACCTAACCAATTCACATACCCATGCAAGAATTTCAATTTTACCAAATGAAATAGTGAATATGTTTTATACAAAAAAGATATAATTTATCTTACTTCAGAATCCACCAATTCAAATTCTCCTCCTATCTTAGCTTTTCCTAGCTGTTTCTTTCTCTCACGATCTATAGCTTCCTGTTTCTCTTTTCGGATGTACAGCATGAATCCTGTGAGGCCGCCGGCGACCACTGCGGTCACTCCCATGGACTTCCATGTTATCGGGATGAACTGCTTCTTCGGTCTCTTCGGAGGCATGGCACACTGTCTTACACCCGATGTAGATAACGCACGACACAGCGCAGTGGCCCTATTCCTCAAAATGGAGTTCATCGTTATTTCAATAAATAGTAAGGTTTACACGAATGTTATTTATCAATTCACCGGTTTATCAGAATTATTCACAATCGGCACACATTTCTTTTTGAAACATGTAGACAATCACGAATCACCTGGTCGAGCAGCAAAGGAGATCTGTCAATGTCAATGTCAAATTGACAATTATAGTCTTTTGGATCAAAGGCGTTGCTTATTATAAAATTTTGATTATTTTTCTTAAGAAAAATATTATTATATAAAATTATCCTTATTATATTATTTCGAGTATAAGTAAAATAATGGTAGAAACAAAGATTTTCTTTATTATGAACGAAAGCATTTTACAAATCGGAAATAACAAATTTTTTGAAATCGGTTAATATGACTTCCTCGGCTAAAGCCACCGCGTATGTATGCTAAATCACGCTAAATCACGGTTGAGTTCTTGATAAAACTTTAAACACTATTACTAATCTACACATAAAATTTAAATTTAGGAATTTACTTACCATTTATCCAGGCTTCAAAACATTTGAAAAGGACACGACGCGAAGAAACTACAATCTGGAAGTCCAGACGCGAAAGCAAAAACTTTCTTTACAACTTTAAAGCCATAATAGTCCAGTCAATAAAGCATTATAGATGGAAATCCGTGGAACACAATTTCTGACTTCGGGACTTTATTTAGACTAGTTAGGAGGTGAACATAGCAAAAGTCCCCGCCCTTAGCCCTTGAGCCGGCGGAGAGAGGGGGGTTTAAAGGTACCACTTTTCGGTTTTTCGCTTAATCCTCGGAAACTATGCGTCCTAGTGACATGACTACTATGAACCAAAAAAAGCTTTTTCAATTTGCTATAGGTGAGATAGTCAAGTTTTTCTATATTTTGTATAGTTTTCGCGGCATCTGCTCTAGAAGGTCTGTAATATTGGAAATTTTATTTTTGTCTTACATATTCCCATCAGGAGAAAATCTACTAAATCAACATTGAGCAAACATTCTAGACATGCGGGAGCATGTTACGCCTAGTGCGAGGGAGGGGACTGCACCGTGCGTATATTTAGACGAACCAATTGGAGCCACTTTTGACTCCTCATCACTCAAAAACTACTGTGCATTAACACTTCAAATTTGGCTCATGTGTTGAGACTTGCAAGATAAACATCAGCTTCAAATTTCATAAATATACCTCAAACGGTTCTTTAGATATTGACGTCCAAAAATCTACATATCTGACCTATAGACTAAATTCTAACAACTTCCAGATCACCTTGAAGGTTCAAATTTGGCATCCAGATAGGTAAATGTGTAAATACAAAGGAACAAATAAAAAACCAGTAAATTTTAACATTTCACAGGTGATAGATAGATTTAAGTGTTCTAAATGTCGATTTTTGAACGTCAATACCTAAATAACCGTTTGAGGTATATTTATGAAATTTGAAGCTGATGTTTATCTTGCAAGTCTCAACACATGAGCCAAATTTGAAGTGTTAATGCACAGTAGTTTTTGAGTGATGAGGAGTCAAAAGTGGCTCCAATTGGGTCGTCTAAATATACGCACGGTGCAGTCCCCTCCCTGGAACTAGGCTTAACATGCTCCCGCATGTCCAAAATATTTGCTTAATGTTGATTTAGTCGATTTTCTCCTGATGGGAACATGTAAGACAAAAATAAAATTTCCAACATTACAGACTTTCTAGAGCAGATGCCGTGAAAACTATAAAAGATATAGAAAAACTTGACTGTCTCACCTGTAGCAAATTGAATAAGCTTTTTTTGGTTCATAGTAGTCATGTCACTAGGACGCATAGTTTCCGAGGATTAAGCGAAAAACCGAAAAGTAGTACCTTTAAACCCCCCTCTCCCCGCCGGCTCAAGGGCTAAGGGCGGGGACTTTTGCTATGTTCACCTCCTAACTAGTCTAAATAAAGTCCCGAGGTCAGAAATTGTGTTCCACGGATTTCTATCTACACCGTCTTTAAAGCATTCATTGACTGGACTATAAGGGCATTGATTTATAATAATAAATAGCAATATTATTCTTCATATTTTAACCAAGCCTATGGAATTTTCAATAACATAGGTGCAGACAGATTCAACTTTAAAATTCGAAAAGCAGATGCTCTTGCAAACATCCAACTTAATTACAGTTTCAAACAAAAGAAACTACAAAGTATTGCATTGCTACTATTATTTTTATTTCGTCATTGTTGTCGTGCATCCAGTAATGGGAAACATCGAGGGGCGGCGCGCGAAGCCGCAACCGCGACCTGCGGCGGCGCGCGCTTAAAAGCGCCGACCTAGCGTAGGCCGACCCAAATCCTTTGTGGCTCCTGAACCTGACAGACTCTTGCTTCTTCCCAAAAATGTGGACCAGTCTTTGCGTAAGTAGACTTATAAATAAATGCATGGGATAAGTAGGACTTTCAATTTTTTATCACGTTTTAAAAGGAAGCAATCTGAAAAAAATTGTGAACTTAAAAATAAAACTAACAGTTTGTACATAAATTGACTTTTCAGTTAGCTCTCATGGCGTGGACACTGTGGCCCAGCGCTGCAGCACAGGAGTACCTACCCCCAAAGATTGGTGGTGGCGGCGGCGGCGGCGGCAAGAAACCAGCACCTGAGCCTACAGTAAGTTTTCTATTACGTATGAATCTGGTGAAGGTTGTAGAAGTCCTTGTGGGAGGCCTTTAGCCAACAGTAGACGTCTTTTGCTTGAAACGAAGGAAAGATGTTACTTAGTTTCGACAAATTCTGGTTTGGACGAACTTCGAGCAATGATCTGTTTCTCAGGATTAACATTAGACAACACGTAATTGACTACCTTAAGTGTTCGAATATAATATAAGTAGGTACTTATCGCAAATTGCGTCGACGATCATCTAGCAGCCATCTGTGATCTGGAATTTAATAGATTAGGTACTTACGGGTAATATTAATAGTTCTCCATACAGAGCACAGCGTTTAGTAATTTATGGCACACATTTTGTGCAGCTCCCCGCGAACTACGACTTCTCGTACGACGTGCAAGACAACGCCGTGAGCCTGGACTTCGGGCACAACGAGAAGCGCAAGGACGACCGCGCCACCGGCTCCTACCACGTGCTGTTGCCCGACGGCCGCACGCAGCTCGTCGAGTACGAGGCCGGGCCCGACGGGTACAAGCCACAAGTAAGTTCCAATCATCTACGAATGCTCACCCTTGAAGTTATCATGCTTCGCGCGCGCACTGATTTACTTATTTTCCGTACAGTACAAATACTTATTCGCCTAATAATTCAGACTAAGTAAGGCACTTGATTGGAAAATGATAAAAATGCTTAAATGCTTGGAAATCTTGAACCAATTTCGTTATTTTTTTTTTGCTGTAAATTAATTATGTTCAGTAGGTCCTTGAGCAGTCGTGACAGTTTTTAATCGGTATTTATTAAACCTCATTAGATAATGTACATGGGTACTGCAACATACCCGGCGCCCAACGCAGGCGGCGGCGACAAGTTTGACGGCTACCATTACAACGCGGCATCGAACCGGCAGAGCGTGCGCCAGGCGGCGCCGCGCGGCTCCGGCCGGCAACCAACCGCGGCGCCACCCGCGCCCGCGCCGCCCGTCTACGCCGCCTCCAGCAATGCCACGCAATGACACCTATACCTGGTTAGACCATGATCCAAGTCCTTTTCACGAAAGACAAGGTTATTCCCACCTGAAATTATTAAGTAGCCAGGATCTAAGTTTAGCTTGACCGCCAATAAAACCTAGCTATTGACGCCATTGAGACAGGGGAAAGGCAAACTGACATTGTACCTGCAACGAAGTACAATAATGGGCGACGAATTAGATGCTCATTCCCTTCTATGATCTGAGCCCCATACACAAGTGGCACTTTATGATAGCTCCAAAAATTAATCCCTTCACAAAACAAAAAAAAAAACGCTAGAGCGAAGGCCCGTCGCGTTTTGCCAGTCTAGGGGGGCAGGACTTCCTTGTACAAATAGAAATTGAGAGGGAATTAACATTAGGACTTTTTCGTGAAAAGGACTCTTCCGACCGGAAAATTTGTCCCATAAATGGATACTGAAACTGCCAATAGAAATCCTGAAAATTACATTTTGACGATTGTTTAAATAATTTTTATGTAAGTAGACGATCGTCAAAAAATTTAGGTGTTTATTTTTCAATTTATTTCGTTTTGTTTTGTTTTTGCTTTTTCATTTATTTTTAACCAATTTATGCCACCTTAATCAAGCGATAAATTAATGGATTAATTGCATTAATAAAACATCAAAATGTAAAAAAAGACTGCCATAATTACATCAAAAGGAGTTAAAATATGCTTATTGTGATATAAATAAAAAGATGACGTGATATATTAATATTGTATCTTTTATTTAGAACTTTAATTACACTAAATGAGAGTCATCTATTTAATGCATACAATGCAATGCATCACATCATTCATACGTGCAACTTGAAGATTTTATGAGTAGTTAAAATTACTAAGTTACCTGTGTTCACAAAACATGCTGTGATGTCAAGCAATAGAGTTGATACACTGACTGCACTGGTATACAGGATGTAAGGGACAGGATAGCAAAAGTAATAGTGAACTAAGCAGATTAGTCTAAGCTGATCACTCACGAGTATAACATAATAAATTCAACCATTCTCTTTTTGTATTGAATGCTGAATGTTTAATATTTTCCCTCCCCGATGTTTAGACTTAAGAATAGTTTGAATAGACATATTTTTGCCAATCTGCCCCTTACTCTGTACCGAAAACCTACTAAGTATGTAACCTACTTAGAATGTTGGACAGAACATTTAAGTACTTTGGTTAAAACTCACTACTTTTAAGTTTATAAATAAAATTACACTAGTAGGATAAAAGTAAAAAGGTAAGGTACAGGCAGCGTGACCACTTTTAGTAGATTTCTACTTTTTTGGTAGATTTGAGGCAAAGAGAAGGATGATTTAGTAGTGCGAAATCGTTTAGTAGATTTTGGTAGATAATTGGTATTTTTAGAACATTGTAATAAATGGTAGTCCAAAATTAAATTGTAACCGAGCCGAGAATCCAGGCCAGAAAAAAAGAACTTTAGGGTCCGTTTATGGTCACTTTATGAAGGCGAACTAACTTGACAGTTCAATTCAATGCACACAAATGTTGCCACATATTGGCTAGTGTTGTTAATATTGACATAAAAAAATTCAAACGTTCAAACAAACCAAGGGTTTATTTTTAAGAAGTACTTTTATTTATCAATGAAATTAAACTTAAAACTTGTATTATTAAATAGTACTAATTTAAAAAGTGTTATAATACGGTCAAAGTGATAAATGTGAAAATTATGAATAATAGCCAGTTATTATGAATAATCACCGCATGATTTGGTAAATGTGATTAATATGAGGTCATTTATGTGTGTATAAAACTAAATAGGCGGCTTAGGGGTGGCCCAAGGGCCACCCCCGCCCAGTGGCGGCGTAGCATGGGTTGGCACCCGGGGCGATCACCCCCACCCCCCCCGTCATAAGTCCTAAGGCACCCCCTGGTACCCCCCCCATGATTTGGGGCTACCTACCGATTCGAAGAATGAAAGACAATCGCAACCCCCCCCCCCCCCCCCCCATCATGACATAGACCGCAGATAGATGCGCCAAATTCAAATTCAAATTCAAATTCAAAACGTTTATTTGCTAAAAACACAGTAATACAGGGTGACAATATTAAAATAGGATCATGTGTTTAGTCTGATAGCAGACGTGCAAAAATTATAGTATTCAGTAATATAAATGTCAAATGATTAAAAAAAAAATGTCAATGTAAAATTAAATTAAATTAATAGTACCTATCAATGTCGCCAATTAAAATATTCCTTACAAAAATTATCAAATCAAATCAAATATGTCATCTATATAAATAAAAAATTAATTGTTGTTCGTTAATCTGATTAAAATTCTATTGTTCGTCGAGGTATTCCCTGACTGAATAATAGCACTTAGTTAATAGCCAGGCGTGTATTTGTCTTTTAAAAGACAGCAAAGGTAGATCTTTGAACTTATCAGGTAATTTATTATAAATTTTTATAGCCATACAATGAGGACTGCGTTTGAAAAACGTCAGTTTAATATTAGGCAACAAGATCCTACCTTGATGTCTCGTTGGCTTATTTTTAAATTCACCCCAGTGAATACTAATGGTAGTTAATGCCAGTGAGTACTAATGGTACTAATCTGCGCGACTTGTGTCACCCCCTGATGCTTGGCACCCGGGGCGGACCGCCCCCACCGCCCCCCCCTTACGCCGCTACTGCCCCCGCCGCACCTTAACCTATTTTTCACTTTAAATCAAAACATTAAAAACTCATTATGCCAAATTATATTAATATATGACATCAAAACGTTCAAAAGTTTGGCTGTACACGAGCACGTACACAAGATGTTGTTCTCTTTTATGAAATTTGTTAGTACTAAGGTTGAATTATTAAATAATCACTGTTAAATGTGATTAATTTATCACTTTTACCACGACTGTCGGTAATTACTCATAATAACCGGTTATTATTAATAATTTTCAATTTATCACAATAACCGTAACATCTATAATAATATTATAAAGAGCGCTGGAAATTGCACAAATTTTAAACCTGGAGCATCCATGCTATAAGTAATGAAAAATGACAAAAAATTATATAAAAATGTTAAAAAAGACTATAATGATGATGATAAATAAATAAAAATACTATATTTTGTTCAAATTATATGTTTTATTTTATGTGGTAGAATTTAAGTAGAATTTTAAATAGGTCTTGGTAGATTTTGGTAGATTTGAGCATCGTTTTTGGTAGATTATCTGATGAAAAAGTGGTCACACTGGGTACAGGCTGGTTCTTAGATTTTCGAAATTCGTCAATGACATAAAAAGTAATTTTTGAACTATTTGAAGCTTCGGCTCTTTAGGCTTCAACTTTAACTAGCAGATACAATAAAAATAAATTTATTAGATAGGTTCATACTCAATATACCTACTATTATAGATTTGAAAAGACTTTGTATTGTATTTATTTATATTACTCGTTTAAAGCCGTTGATAATAATTTTATAAGGCTTATTCTTTTGTACGTCCTGTTGATTACAGGAATCATGGAGAGATTTTGATATTAGGTCATAATTATTACAAAATATCTATTATTACATATTTCGATGCCCAGCTCACAGAGTACCTACCTTCATGTTGCTAACAGGGCAAGCATGGACGTCGCGATATAATTTTATCGTATTTAACATTTACCTAGACAGCATATCGATATAATTTCATGATTATATCACACCTTAGAATATAAATTAATTAAAAAACCTAAACGTTTTTGATTATTCATATCAAACAACATGCCTTAAAATACTTAATTATTGTCTTTTGTCATGCAGAGTAACGCCCGTTTTCACAAACGATGCTTGCTTATAATTAAGGGCAAAAAAATACTCTTCTGTAAAACTTCTAAAATATCAATTGTGTCCCTGTTCCATCAGAAGTGCGAGGTGTCCATGCTAGCCCTGAACTGAGGGCTTAGTGTGAGTTTACATCAAACGTCGTCGCTAGCGAGCGCGTTAAAAAAAATATATGAAGATTTTAGTTCTTGAAAGTTTCCGCTAGGGGCGCTGTACAATCCATCATACATTTAATGTCATTTTTTAACGCAGTCGATATCGAGTGCGTTTGACGTAAACTCACGCTACGCCCCCTGTTTGTTTGTATAGAGGTCACGTGGCATGCAATATGTCTATGCTCTGGTCGGGCCAGTGCACGCGGCGGTGCGTGGTGACGTCGAAGCCCACGTTGTCGAACGACTGGTACTCCTTCTGCATGCTCATCTCGGCCAGATTGCGGTACCTGAAATATAAACGGTTTAAGTTCATTATTTTTCTTTTTTTTTAGTCAGCGTAATGATGAGCTCTTTTTCTGATATGACTGACGGCTCTATCACACAGATCAACTTTAGCGCATCTATGTGGAGAGAAACTCGTAACATAAGTACTTGTTTATCACTGAATAAATATGAAAACAGAAACGGCAACTCCACTACAGGTAACTGGTCAAGTCACTAACTGCTCGATAAGTAGGTACGTGCCATCACCTGTAAGCTCACTCTCACCACGCTACATCATTTGAACTAATTGATGAGAGAACACGGCACCACTGCGCCAAGCCACTCGCGCCGCGTTCTATCGCTAATTAAGCATATTCATATTCATTTATTTGCTCACTAAGTGTAGGTACATAAGGTCTTATAACTAAATACAGTGCTTAAAACTTAGTAACCTAGTTTAGGTATTGCACGTATTTGCACGTATTTAGCTATGGAATGCCACGTGTTGGATATGGATTGCGGTCAAATACCTGCCTTGTCTTGCATAAAAAAAAAAGCTACACTAACCGTTTGACGAGCACGCAACAGCCCAGCAGTAACAGCACCTGTACACCCAGCCACGCCAACGCCAGCGCTACTAACAGCAGCTCGTGAACGCACACCAGCGCGCCTGATGCTGCGTCGATCTCCTCCGGTGCTGAACACAAAAAAAACAAATCTAAATAATGCCGCTACATCTAATAAGTAGATACGGCAGAATCCGGGCTGTGCTGGGCAGTTATCGGACAGTTTGTATCAAACTGTAACCGAATGGTTAGCCTCAGAGTCTCGCCAATGAGAACCACCCACCTCAGAATACGGAACAAACCAGAAACCGTCAACGGGCGTAAATGTGTATTCATATAAATTACTCCGAATCGCACTAATTTGACTTTAGAGCAATTAGTCAATGGCCGGCGCGCGCATTGTTTACATATCCGTCAGATTGACACTTTATAATTAAATTATGCCGTCTTGTGCCGTTCCACAGAGGCGGCGTAAGGCGTAGGCGACGTGGGCCACCGCCTACGGCCTCGCGGTACAAGGGGCCTCGCGCATCAAAAATTTTGAAAAAATGTATACAAGGTGGAGATGACAATATCATAATACGAACCGCTCGAACACTCGTTGTCGGAACACGTACACCGGCTCAACAGTCACCCCAGTAGTTGTCAACCTTTTTAGTTAACTTTGTGCTCTCGTTTCACTCTAAAATCAACCATGAAGTGCGCGATGTGCAACTCGAGTTTCAATGATGGAGCGCAGTGTGGATCATGCAAAAGGCACCTGGATTTCACCTGTGCCAACATTTCGGAAACAGCCTATCGCAAATTGCGGTCTGACAGACGAGCGGCCTGGAAATGTCCCGCCTGCAGGAATCCCTCACCCAGCCCTTCACCGGCTCCCTCACCTGAATCGGCATCGCTGGAAGTCATTCTGAATGAGATCCGTGGCATTAAGTTGCAGCTCTCTTCGCTTCCGACTCTCCTCGAAAATGTCAAGGCAATAAAAACCGAGATTGCAGATCTCAGAGCATCCTGTGAGTTCAATAGCGCGAAACTGGATGATTTCTCTGCCCGACTGACCAGTGTGGAATCGAGGCTTCCTGAAGTAGTAAACATACGGGAAACTGTCACGACAACCCAGGAAGTCTTAAACCAAGTCAAGAATGATTCCTCAGCGCGAGAGCAGTGGGCCCGCCTCAACAACATCGAGATTAAAGGAGTTCCACAAAGGAAGGGAGAAAACCTGTTTTCTGTCATTGAATCCATCAGCAAGGTCATCAATTACGCTGTCCCGAAGTCGCAAATAAATTATGTGTCACGGATCCCCTTACATGACTCGAAAGATAAGTCAATAATTGTGTGTTTTATCAATCGATACATAAAGGAAGAATTCGTGGCTGCAGCACGAGCCCTGAAGACAATATCTGTGGAGGATCTAGGCTTCGCCGGCACTGGACGCGTTTTTATCAATGACCACCTAACTCCAGATTACAAAAAACTCCTAACTAAAACGAAGTCTGTACTCAAGGCTAAAGACTACCGTTATATCTGGGTTAAGTATGGAAAGATTCACGTAAGAAAGAACGACATGTCACACGTCAAGATTATTAACACCGAAAATGATTTAAACAAACTTTCTTAATCCACTTCATACATAGTTTAAGAGCGTTGTCACATTTTTCATGCAGAAATCGAGAATTTGGCAGATTTCGAAATGATTTTAGTCATATAATTTATTGTTATAGCTTCTTTTGACTTATATCATCGTAATTATCATACGTTTTTACGGAATGTCTATTGAGAAAATCTCGTTCAAATTGGATTTTTGCCTACGAAAACAGCGAATTTCGAAAGCCCGATTTCCAGGTAACTCGCGAAGGCACAACTTTGAACTAATATTACAACAAATTTATTTCTAAGTAAGAAGATAGAATGTATTCATTAGAATAAGCATACCCTGAAGAAGAAAGTGTATTGAGAAAATTTTGATGTTTAATTCATTAAAATGCATTTTTATCATGTCTAAGATAGTCAAAATTCGAGAAAATTACTGCAAGAAAACAGGTCACATCTCATAATCTAAAAGTCATTTGGCAACATAAACTACTTTATACTTAAGAAGAAACATAGTACTATTATTGTGTGAAAAAGAAAAAATATCTATCTTCAATCTTCAAATGAAAAATTAATTTGAAAATACTATAAAATCGGGTGCATCAAATGACATAAATCAGTCGTGCTTTGGCACTCGTAGACGCCGGGTCTATGTCAGTTGACTGCCCACTGACGTATGTGCGTCACGCGTGATTTTTTCGTAAATTGTAGTATGATTGAGTACTTTTGATCCGCAAGTATTTTTAATTTATTTGTTTAAGTAAATCGGACTTGTAATTTCTTTCTTTTCAAACTTTTTATTATTTTACTTACAGAATATGGGTAGAATAGATAAAATATATTATTATGGTATCTGTTTGGTCAGGAAAAAATAAATGACTAATAAAAATTTTAACAGGGTGTCAAAACATTAGTCTATGCTATTGTGTTTCTATTCCTTACTAATAAAAGTTGAATAGCGTCTGTATGGTCACACAACGCTTCGTCATGTTTTTCCGAAAGTACAATTACTGACGACTGAATGAAAGAAATTGGTGCGTAACTATTCATCTGATATTAAACGTTTAGTAATAAAGGGGTAGGTCAGGTAAATGGCAAATCCACCAGCGGTCGCTCGATGACACTTAGACAAATAGTTTTATAAAACGTCAACTAGGTTGGTTAGGTATTTGTATTGTAGATACTTATAGGTACAAATGAATGTATAAAATGAGTTTATTTTTAAAAGTATAGGTACAGGGTGGAAACGATAAGTGATTTCACTTGATTTTTAATTATACAAGATATCGAGAAACTGTTTACTGTTCCTGTAAGTGCTTCATGAGCTCTTTAAAACAATAACAATAAATAGGTCAAAGAATAAACTGGATCTATGCGAAAATTCAATGTTTCCGAATTTCATACTAAATGTATGCCGCCAGCCATACCTACCATCTACCATATTAGAAGTGTTAATTTTTTAAATTTAAATTTTTAATTGAGTAATATATAATAATCAAACAACAAACTCGTAAATTGCATTCTTATTTAAATTATTTACGGAAAACATGATTTTAGGTTTAACTTGCCACAATATCATCAAGAGATCATCATCATCATCATTTCAGCCACAGGACGTCCACTGCTGAACATAGGCCTCCCCCAATGACTTCCACATCGCACGGTTGGTAGCGGCCTGCATCCAGCGCCTTCCCGCTACCTTTATGAGGTCGTCGGTCCACCTTGTGGGTGGACGTCCCACGCTGCGTTTTCCGGTACGTGGCCTCCATTCCAGAACCTTGCTGCCCCATCGGCCGTCAGTTCTGCGTACTATGTGCCCTGCCCACTGCCACTTCAGCTTGCTGATCCGTCGGGCTATGTCAGCGACTTTAGTTCGTTTACGGATCTCCTCATTTCTGATTCGATCTCGTAAAGAAACACCGAGCATAGCCCTCTCCATAGCACGCTGTGCAACTTTGAGCTTCTGTATAAGGCCTATAGTGAGGGGCCACGTTTCCGAGCCATAAGTCATCACAGGTAACACACATTGGTTGTAGACTTTCGTCTTCAGGCACTGGGGTATTTTGGACGAAAAGATGTTGCGTAGTTTCCCGAACGCTGCCCAGCCGGAATGGAAAGGATACGGCATAAACGTTAACGGCGAGTACATCACTCACCTTCGGTTTGCCGACGATATCGTGGTCATGGCAGAATCGCTGGAGGACCTCGGCACCATGCTCGAAGACCTTAATCGAGTTTCCCAACAGGTAGGCCTTCGGATGAACATGGACAAAACGAAGCTTATGTCGAACGTCCATGTTGCGCCCTACCCGGTGTCGGTTGGGAGCTCGATTCTTGAGATTGTTGACAAGTATATCTACCTCGGACAAACGATCCAGCTAGGTAGGTCCAATTTCGAGAAGGAGGTCAATCGTCGAATCCAACTCGGCATCAAGAGATACTAATTAATAAATACTAAATAAACAGATAAAGGGGACGGCATTAAACACTCAGAATTCTCAGAAACCATTGATTTCGTGTTTGTTTATAACTGTATTAAATGTATGAAAGCTGGAAATATAGGTTTTTTGAATAGATTCAGTTCGTTCTTAAACATAATTATTATTGATGCCGTTTGCTAGGTCTCATGAAGCACTTTTTCAGTAAGTAACCATTTGTTCGACATCTTGTATACCTACTATAAGAAATATTCGAGTGAGATCACTTATCGATTATTTTCGTCATCCTTATTTGTATTAAATTTAATTAAAATACACTAAGGCTGAGATGCACCACCTAACTTTGACCCTAACAGACAATAACCGGTGTTTTATGTTAGACAGATTTTTGACATCCAAAATTTTGATGTCAATGTTAAAGTAAAACGGTGCAACACGGCCTAACAAATGTATCGTAGGCAGTACTTTTTATTTTCTTCATAAATCTTTCTTTTCTTTGTAAAGCTATCTACAAGCTTTTATTTTCTTTGACATCTGGAGTTGTAAAATCTTGTAACTTAAAATTTACTTACTTCTCGTTTTCCCATTGAGCTGAAATTTTGCATGTCTACACAGGCATGCAAAAATTCGTTTCATTTCGCACTAAATAATTTAATTTACACGTGTTTTCATGCGATGGCCAAGTCAATATATTTATGTAAAACGTTAATGATTTCCTGGACTGGACTTGGTATTACATGGATCTCACAACTTTTTACCGCAGAACAACTGAGTAGTGAGACTTGGTTTTTTGACAAGTATTGTTTTTGATGGGTTTGTATTCCAGAACGCATGTGTACCTAATGGGGTAACTGTTTAAAAACACGATTAGATAAATTTTGCTCTATGGATAAAAATCTTAAGGTTACCTCTGATTTTTTAGCATTATACGACCGTGGTTTATATAATAACTAGCTTTCCGCCCGCGGCTTCGCCCGCGTGGAATTTTGTCTGTCACAGAAAAACTTTATCGCGCGCGTCCCTGTTTCAAAAACCGGGATAAAAACTATCCTATGTTCTTTCCCGGGACTCAAACTATCTCTATGCCAAATTTCATCAAAATCGGTTGCGAGGTTTAAGCGGGAAAGCGTAACAGACAGACAGACAGACAGACAGACAGACAGACAGACAGAGTTACTTTCGCATTTATAATATTAGTTGGGATAAATTCTATAAAATCACAATGATATCAGTATTTACCTCTTTCATTTCCTGACATGTTAAGATTTACAAAAACTAAATATTTATTATTAACTTTTAGATAATAATTTGAATGGCGCTTACGATGTTTAGTTACGAGCTCTTTGATGGACACAGATTTTATAGATAACGTTTAAAAAATGGCACGCTCGTTTTCATACATTTCATTCTATTTATTTAACCTATCCATATTTATGTGCGGAAACGTCACAAAATCAGAATAAATTTTAATTTTTCCAACCCGCATCATAAAAACTAAAAAGTCAAAAGTAAAATTTAAATAGTAAATATTTTTCATAAACAAGCTTTTGATGCTGTAAAAAGAATAAAATAAAACATAGGTAAATTCTTTTAAACCCATCAACTTATTACTTTACTCAATTTAAAGATTGAAAACTTGTCGCGGGATTTACTAGTGCAAAAAATACATTAATTACGTAACTTGATTTTGCTAAAAGTCTGATCTGAGAAAAAATCAAATAGGTAAATTATACATTATTTCTTTATTATTATGTATGATGTACTGTCTTAGGTACGATACAACTACGGATTAAGATCGTTTAGTCGACGCAGCGTTGAAATTGTACAGATAAATGCAGTTTGCGCACTCACTACGCGACGTCAAGCAATAAAAACCTAAAATTCGAACGCCAACTTTTTGCTACAACGCTCTTAAGGCTTGGTATTTCTGCTAAAGTAGGTATTTCGCGCTGTCAAAATCTGCGCGCGCAATACTTCGCCGAAGACAGCGCGCCAAAGAGCTTTCGCGGCTACACAGTATAGAAATACGCAGTTTAGAAATACGCAGTTGTTTAGGTTAGGTTGACTTCCTTCCGTTCAAGCGTCACACTCACAGCACTTTTTTAATTAATTAAAACAACTTTCAAAATTTTTCGGAATATATTTTAGAATCGAATAAATATAGAATATAACTGCCAAAGTAAACACGGTTCAAAGAGGCGTGGCGTCACCCGACCTTCCGGAAGTTCCGCGCCGGCTAAAATAATTTCAAGATTACGTCACCCGACCTATCGGTAGATCCTCGGGAGCTTGAGCGATTGGAAAAACATTTTATGATCAGTTACTCGTAGTAGCGATTATTTAGAGCTTGGATAATAAATTATAGTTGTTGCAATTCACAAAGCTTTGCATGTAGTTAATTACATTAATCAGTACACGCATCAATTTTGTTCAGTCTTTTTGTTTAATAATAAATAAAAATATCATACTAAAATTGCATACATATTTGTTTGTATTGGTCTGGGTGTTTTCTTTCCATAATTTATGTATAACGTATGTACGGGGCTCTGTATCGAAAATCACTATGAGCAATGAGCATCACACACGGTTACCTGGAGTGCATTACCGCAGCCAAATTTTTATAAATGTTGTGCTTTAGAGAGTCGAGAGTATAGCAGATAATTAGTCCATCGTGAGCAGAAATTTGTCCACTTATAGCAAAATTCGTTCAAATTATAGTTTTAAAGTTATTAGGAAAACACAGATTTTGCTGGGGTAACGTTTCAAACATTACCCTGGCAAATTTTTTTTTTTTGAAAGTCGTCCTATCCCGAAACCAAATACATGGATAGATAGCTCTTGTTGCGTAGTAATTTGTCCACGAATAGCAAAATTTGTTCGTGTTCCGGTTCTCAAGTTATTTAGAATTTTGCTGGCTTAATGTTTTGTGATGTCCCAGATCTCGTAAATGGCTCAACGCAGAAGTTTGAAAAAAAAAAAAACCAATGATAGACCTTGATATGTCCAAATTAGTTCAAACATTAGTCATTGATTTGAATGATAAACACCTGTGTAATTAAAAGATTTCAGAAAATCAGATAAAACGGATTTGTGAGTAAACCAGTACTCTTACAATCGAATAAAAAGGTGTAGCATGTACCCTTGGTACACCTTTATAACCACAGTAAATATAAATGATGTGGCTTTGCGCAAAAGAGAGATTTCAAGAAATCTAATTTATTTTAACAGTTACTTTCGTGGCCGAATACGCGATTCCCTTATAACAAGGGAACATGGCATACAATGGACAAATTAAAATGTTCCTTGAATAAGCTATCCTGTTAATTTCAGCTTTATATTACGACTTAATATTATAAGAAAGTAATCGAACTGCAAAAAAATATCAGGAATTCTTCTATAAGCCGACCAAAGTATAAAGGTTACAAAAAAGCGACCGTTCCATACATAAGGCTTGCCATCTTAAATGAACGGTATAATATCGAGGTTTCGTCAGTACAGTTGCGAACAAAGGTGTTTGTGTAGTGTAGTTGAGTTGAGAGGTCAGATTATTGAAATAATAAAACGAACATTTTATTTTTTAAATACATTAATAATTTACATTACAGATAACAATGAGAGGATGACATTGCAAGGTGGTGCCAGTCCAGTCTTAAATCCGTTGATATATGCTGCATCTGCCATGTTTTTGGCTAAAAGGTTCTTCTATCTTGCAGTTTAGACTTTTATTACAGACCTCAGACAGTATTTTTGGAAAACTTTTACGCATGGTGGAGGAAGGGACGCTCTAGAGACTCAAGTCTAGAAGGAGTCACATGAACTCCAAGTTTTAAATCCGTTGACATCTGCTGCATCTGCCATCTTTTTGGCTAGAAGATTCTTCTATCTTGCAGCTTAGACCTTTAGCTACAGACCTTAGACAGTATTTTTGAAACATTCTTACGCATGGTGGAGGAAGGGACGCTCTAGACACTCAAGTCTACAAGGATTCACATCAACTCCAGTTTTAAATCCGTTAACATCTGCTGCATCTGCCATCTTTTTGGTTAGAAGATTCTTCCATCTTGCAGCGTAGACCTTTAGCTACAGACCTTAGACAGTATTTTTGTGAAAATTCTTACGCATGGTGGAGGAAGGGACGCTCTAGACACTCAAGTCTACAAGGAGTCACATGAACTCCAGTTTTAAATCCGTTGACATCTGCTGCATCTGCCATCTTTTTGGCTAGAAGATTCTTCTATTTTGTAGCTTTGACCTTTAGCGACAGACAGACCTTAGACAGTATTTTTGAAACATTCTTACGCATGGTGGAGGAAGGGACGCTCTAGAGACTCAAGTCTACAAGGAGTCATATGAACTCCAGTTTTAAATCCGTTGACATCTGCTGCATCTGCCATCTTTTTGGCTAGAAGATTCTTCTATCTTACAGCTTAGACCTTTAGCTACAGACCTTAGACAGTATTTTTTTATTATTTATTTGTGTCAGTGTGCTCTTCTAAAGAGTGTAAGACGATTGTATGTAGGTACTATTAAAATGTAATTTTAACTCATTGGTTTTGTCTCATATTTGAGGAATGTACTATGTATCATGAGTAGAGTCTTCGTTTAAAAGGATGCGAACGATTTAAATTTCAATAGGTAGACAAAATTGATAATTCTTAATTATCAAAAATTTAAACTTTCTCCAGTAACACTGATATTATTATACTGTGACTCATCAAAGTCATCATTGTCAAAAATATTGACAAATCGCGAACTGTCACGGCCAAAAAACTGACACGCGTCCGTCCTCCGTAAGCGCCACCGCGCGACTGATTGAGATTGTCCAAGCCGTCATGGACGATTTTTTCCACATTTTTTAACATAGTAACTAAATAAGACGCAATATAAAAATTTCATCCGTTAAAAGCCCTCAAGTTATTTCTGAACTTTAGTTTAGTAAAAGATTTAGAATCTCAAATCGCTTATTTTAAAAATAAAACCATAAATAGAAAACGAATAGAGGTAACTTTGGGAATTTATTCTATCGAGTCAACTTCATCAAATCGTGTTTCCATCCGTTAATAGCCCTAGAAAATATCCTCAACTATGCCCAATAAAAATCTTAGCCTTTAATTTTACTGTTTAGTACCTCAAAAATGAAAAATGAAAACCTCATTTTCGCCATTTTCTCTGCTACCCGGCCTTAACTTACTTAACTGTTTGGATTGTCGAATTAATTATCATTTTAACTGTACACTTTTTAATATTTAACGACACAATATTCCTTAGCTTGTCTCAAAATCTAATTCTTCAAAATCTTGTCTCAAAATCTTTGGCGCAATATTCCTTTAAAAATAATCACTGAATCAAGAAATCAGAAACTGTCAATGTATAGACCTTTGACCCTTTTTTTTTATTATTTCATAAAATCCGTCTTCAGGTCGCCGCCACAGAACAAGGCCTCGCGAAATCTGTCTTGCCCACATCAAATTTAGGTCTTGCCCCGCCTCTGCCGTTCCAACATGTAAGAATGCTACTGGAATTACGAAGAAAGTGCATGGTATCATGTTTTATCTGTAAGTAGCACATTTCCAATTCATTTTAATTAAATAATAATTTTCAAAAAAAATCACGGTTGTATTTTGTAAGTGTTGCCACAGGTCAATGGAATATTTTACCCTACTTTTTTATATTGAATTACATTTGTCTATAAAAAATTCACGCGTTAATTTTGTTAGTGTTACCACAGAATAATGGAATATTTTCCCCATCCTTTTTGTTTTAATTAGTTTTTAGTGTAATTTCATCCATGACATGACAACCTGATTAATTAAATTAAAAGTGCCACTTGTGGTCTAAACTGAATAAATATTTTTGATTTGATTTTAATATATTGAATTAATTTATAATATTACTCCCTAAATAATGAGAAGATAATAAATTACTATCGTGAATTTCATACTTTCCCATTTATTCAAAAGTAAGGCATTGGTATCAACAGATCAGCAGCAGCAATATTTGTATATTTAATAATAATTTTAAGTAATTAATTATTGCTTACATACTTACTCTGATTTTCTTTCAGGATACACAGCCAGAGTTGCCTCGCAATCAAATTCAAGTATTGGTGATGTTTTTGATTTGGATTCTGTTTTTGACTTCAAGAAAAGTTAAACTAAAAGCACTACTGCGCCGTAAACAAATGTTTTGTTGTCGATATGTTTACATAATAAAGAACCTTAAGTTTCTTTTTTGTTTTACTTGGCATTCTAAAATTTATATTCGACTTTTGTAATTGACTTTTAAATAACATATTATACCTACATGTAGTAATTACACTATTAAATAGAAATAAATAATCATCTACACTTAGTTACTTCGGAGTAAAAATTAAATTCATAGGTAGGTAGGTACTATCTATGCCTATGGCCAGTCATGTCGTCTCGTTCTATCGCAAAGAATCACCATTTGATGAGAGCGAGAGCAAAAACGGAAATGGATAGTTAACACTGTGGCCGTGTGTACTTATTTCACTTACTTATTTTTTACTTGTTTAACATCTCTTTAAAAAATTACAGAATTTTACCCCAAAAATGGGGGTGTCACACGGCGCTAGTAACACTAAAGGGGGTAGAGGGGCGCGGGAGGGGAAGTATTTTGGACACAAGTTGCCGCGTAGAAATGTTATCGAACACTCCTTCTGGTTTGTTCTGTATTCTGAGCCACCCACAAACCGCGCGTGTCTGAACAAGGCTTAAAATACGTCGCGAAAAAATACGTCTTGTATTCTAGATCTAGTAGATGCAACCTTCTGTATCTATTATTTACGGACGTTGTAACAAAGTGATACATTATCTAAAGCCGGTCTGTGAGCACGTAGAATTTTGTCACAGACCAGACTATAGAGTTAGCGACTCCTTATTGCGAACGACCACTTATACTACCTACTATGTTCTACCTGCGCTGCGTCTGTAGTACCTATAAGTTTAATAAGATCAGCTTTAGCCTATATTAGAATCTTCCAATTAAATGCGAGAGCAATGCTCTACCGACATTGTTATTTCGGTGTTTTCGTAGTAGACCTACAAAATTTCATTATCAAGATTCTTCAAAGACAAATGCGCGTCGAAGCGTAACATTCGCGTGCTAGCTACATTCACACTACCTATCTGGTAGACTGAGTAGTTTCACTATCATAATATACGAATTATATTATGTTGAATAATACTTTTTGAGAAATAAAACACAATCATAAGCCTACTTAAGTGACAATACTTAAAAGGTGGCAGAGCCAGATTTTATGAAAACATCGGTGTAGGTGTAAATGTTTATGAAACGTTGCGCGTTGGAAGTAACATCCTCCACATACTTAAGTCTTTGCCTAAGTATTCTTTATTTATGGAGAAAGCTCTTAGAATTTTTTCTTAAAGTCGTTTCAATTTACTAATACCTAAATGCGTTCTTTACGCGTAACGTATTACGCGTTCTACTGAATTTACCTCCCTTGTGTAGGTAATGATGATATAACTTAACACTAATTTATACACAATGTATGAAGCCTGATTGATTACATGACTTTACGCGTCGAACGAATACTTACTTATGTGAGGTTCCGACATTAAAATGTATTCTACGTCGAATACTTAAAGTATATTTACGATTTATTTTATAACAATTGTGTCCTGCTAATTTAAAGATGCGGAACACGCGCGACAATCAATTTAAAAACATATTTACGTTCTAATAAAATCTAAGTGCCCATACAGTAATTAATTAGTCGATTAATTAACTAACCAACCTGGCCATGTTTATCAGAACGAGCAGGCAGTTGGCAAAAAATTGATCGAGTGGTGAAATGGTGCAAGACAGGGTGACATGTGACGTAAACAGAACTAATAGAAGTCTCAATGCGTTTGACTCACAAAAGCACACTCCTCTCCTCCCACTCCGCTTCATTACTATAGGAATCCAGTTAATGTGATAGTGGCAGTGGGCGGGGCACATAGCTCGTAGAGACGATGGCCGTTGGGGCAGAAAAGTTCTCGAGTGGCGACCACGGGCTGGAAGACGTAGCGTGGGCAGGCCTCCTACTAAGTGGACCGACGATCTGGTAAAGGTCGCGGGAAGAGCCTGGATGCGGGCAGCGCAGGACCGTGCATTGTGGAAAACCTCGGAGGAGGCCTTTGTCCAGTAGTGGACGTCATTTGGCTGAAACGAACGAACGATATACCTGTGATTTCCAAAACTTACGAATATTAGCATGATGGTCAGCCCGGACCAGCGTATCAGCTGACAGCACGTCCCCAGATCCCACGACCATCTCGACTTCTAGCGGCACTTGTCCGTCAGCGGCCCCACATAAAGCGGCGCCGCCCTGGGCTACCACCCCACTAGGGCCACCGGGATAGCCACTAGAGCCACTGGGGGCTATCCTGTTGTTCTGCCAGGATTCCTCCCTGACAGCGGCCGCGACTGCATTGTCGTCGAGTTGGTACGATGATGTGTCGTTCGTCTCGCGAGCACTGCGCGCTTGATGAGTTGCGCAATTTACCTGCAAATTAATAATGATAGTGAATGATATATGGGCCAATAAATAAGTAATGATCCCTGCGATTAGTTGTACTACATAATAATTGGGTTATCGAAAACATTAAGACTTCTGTAAAAACATTTCAACCTAGTCCAGAAAAGCCAGTTAGTTTTCAAATTGCTGTATTAATTTGTTTTTTATTAGCTTTGAAATCAATAAATAGCGTCAATTGAGTGTGCGAACTGGTGACGTCATATTTTGTTTCATCAGCTCACATAAAGTACGTCAATAACCATGTGTGTCAACTAGGTACTCTATTATGTATAAGCGAGCTAGTAATAGAATGCTTAAACCGAGCTCCATAATGTCCTCATCGTCAACTAGTGACAATTTTTGGAGGGTGGGTTACAAATCATCATTAGCCCATGATTATGTCTCATTTATATAGGTAGGTTTTACTTACAGCAGCACACTTGTGTTCGCAAAATCGGACCATAAGAGCGAACCGAACCACGTGCGAGGTTGGGAAGCGGAACGCCTTGAAGCGCGCCGACAGTCGCTGCGTGTCGCCCATCCACGTCCTCGTGAAAGGCGGGAAGTCTACCTGAAATGAGGCTTAGTGCTGAGTCAGATAGTTTTACATAATTTATTTCGAATACTCATTTTTGAACCCAGTATTCATAATAATTTTACTCAGAGATGACTTCGGGTTGAGTTTCATGTTCGAGCATATCCATAATGTTGTCATATCGATTTATGGAGGAGAGAGTTTAAGTTGAGGTCTAGATAGCCTTATCTAAATGTGATAACGTAAAAAAGGGTTTTTAAGGAACTCAATGCAAAAACATTTACTGGCATGTATTTAGAGAATCCGGCTCGAAGGACCATTTAATGCAAAAGGAGTCAGAAGAGTTAAATAACATACCTGTCCGGTAGAGCAGCCTCTGCTGTCTAGTAACAGTACGGAGCTGTCGCCCAACCGTGATGAAGCCACCAAATGGTACGCCTCAATCTCGTTTCTGTCTGCGGGTAGAACAATAATCATGAACATAACCGTAACTAGTCGCATTATTTGACCTGTCAATAAATGTCGACATACCGTCGTCGCTAATTTCATTTACGATTTCCGTTCCTGGAATAATGAAGAGTGAATGAAAAATTAAGATGCAACATTGGCTAATTTTAGTTTGTTGTATTGGCCAATGGCCATCTTACATTATCAGTTTGAAGCTAAAGTCAGTAGTTCTACAATACTAATCTACGGACGACAAGGTACGGTGAAATCAGTTAGAAGAGCGAACGGCTAGCAAGTAAGTTGCTATTTACACAAGCGACAGCGACATATTTCTTCATAAAGGCAGCTATTATTATCACATTATCATACCCGTGGTCTCTATCCTCAGTTCCAGTGGCTCTCCCAGCGACACCGTGGGTGCTGTGGCAGAGTCGGCGGCGCGGACGACGTACATTGTGAGCGGTGCTGTGTTGGCATTGTATACCGCACTGGCAGACGCTGGAGTGCCCGCGTTTGATGACTCGCTCGCTTGAGATGGTCTCCTGAGAGAAAACATTTGAGAATGGGATAGAGGTGATTGAGAACGCATGTGTGATGAGGGTCATTGGTAGATAAGTGAGTGCTAAGTAAGTAGTGGAGACGATTTATGACTGAGGTCGCAACTAACTCAGTTAGACGGCCTAATCGAATCTTCTTTCGAACAATAAGGCTGATTTAAGTCTGAAATACTGAAGAAAGTTTGGCTTTTTCGTTTCAGCATATTAATCCGTTAGTCTTAGATTTGATTTGCAGGTGGAATATCAAACATTTAAATAAAAGTTCGTTAAAAAGACTTTCTGATGCTTTTTGTTGGATATTGTTTGTCTACTGGTAAACTGGTACTGACAGCAGTATAACTTCTTACCCCGAGTCTCGCACAGCGACAGTAGCGTCAACAGAGTGGGTGGATGACTTGGGTCCAGGTGAGCAGCCCACGCGCACCCAACGGTCGCCCGCCGTCTGGATGATCGGGTTGTTCTGGATCATCACCATCGCGTAAGCCATGGTCCTGAAAATAAAATAGCGCCAATGTACCTTTACGCATCTTATAAGATAATGACGAATGGAAATGTTAGACACATGAACTTACGACGAGATTTCATTGATAGAGTCCTCGTAAACTGCAGACTTTTTATCGGTTGTTAGTTTGGTCAGCATCTAATTTTTTGAGGCAACAACGGCAGCGCTAGGAAGACCATCATATCCCACACTGAACATTTTTTTTTTATAACTAAACATTTGACACATGAATTATCCTGTTTTCCTGGATTTTACCTGTTAACCATCCCCGCCGGCGTCTTAGTAATGGCATAAGTGAAGTGGACGTCACAGTCGCCATAGAGCGGCAGCGCCAGCTTCACCAGACCAGATGTCATACTGGACTGAATTTATTACGCATTTGATAACTTTAAACTACACTCAGATCATAGAAAGAGAATAGATATGAAGTCGTGCGTAACTACAACGAGAACCAGTGTCCCCACATTTCCCCCACCACAGCTCCCACACACACATTCAACTGTGTAAAAACAAAGCGACTGAGAGTCTACGACAACATGTGCAACCGGCTTAAAAGTGCTGTGATTGGCCAGAAGGCATGCCTTATGGCCAATCAATGGCCGCGTGACGTGACGCACACTTTGAAAACTAGTGAGAGAACAAAGACAAAATGGAGTCGACAAGATATCGATACTTTAAATCGCTAGGGGCAAGGCTCGAAACTGATTTCACAAAATGCTTAATATGTATGAAAACCTTTTTATTATTATACGTTATTATTAACTACTATCACGCATTTACTTTTTAATTATGGCGATCTGCGTACCGCATATGTTTATCAAAAATAATGCCTATATTAGGCTTTCAACTAGCTCTTATAGTAATTACATAGTTGACAGTTACTAATTACTTCTACTGTTATTATTTTTTTTGTAAAATCTTATAATCGCAAGTAACACATCATTTTTTTATTTAAAATTACATAATAGAAAATTATAATTTACTTCTATTTATCGATAATAGGAAACCGCATTAGAACACGAGCACGGCACTATGTTACGACCGGCACATGCGGCCGTACTGTGTATTTTCACACGACAGTGGATATCGGAAGAAATTAAATACATTGCGCAGTAGTTGTGCATGACATAAAGTGGTTGCTAACTAAATCGTCAATGTACAAGTGTGTTAGAATTTTTATCACCACTGATTTCGATATCGCAGTAACTGTTACGGCACTGAATTCGTTCGTAAAAATGTTTAGTTTTTTTTATTTATAAGCAAAATACCAATGGATTTGCAATACTTACATGTAGTAAATGACTCCATTGTTCCTGTAGTTCTTCGTTTCACTTGTTTTATTGCACGTAACGACGCATTATCCAAAATATCGGAGAACATTTCCTTAGTACGACTGAATCGCGACTAACCTAGCTACGCGGCCGATGTTCGTTTCTGGGCATATCGCGGAGACACGCGCCACGCCCCCGTTTCACATCTATTCCCTTCTGTGATCTGAGAAACTACACCATATCCTGTACCTACCTGTTAACCATCCCCGCCGGCGTCTTAGTAATGGCGTAAGCGAAGTTGACGTCACAATCGCCATAGAGCGGCAGCGCCAGGCGCACCAGACCAGATGACACACTGGACTGAATTTATTACCCATTTGATAACTTTAAACTACCCCGTATCCTGTACCTACCTACCTGTTAACCATCCCCGCCGGCATCTTAGTAATGGCATACGCGAAGTTGACGTCACAGTCGCCATAGAGTGATAGCGCCAGGCGCATCCTGCGGCCGACTGCACGCGCGCCGCAGCGCTCGCCGCGCCCGGGCACGTATACGCTTTAGTTTTAATAATAATAATAATAAAAATCTTTATTTATGTTTTGGGTTAATTTACCTGTTCACCATCCCCGCCGGCGTCTTAGTAATGGCATACGCGAAGTTGACGTCGCAGTCGCCATAGAGTGGCAGACCAGATGTCAAACTGGACTGAATTTATTACGCACTAGCGGCCGCCCGCGACTTCGTATGCGTGGATCCCGTTTTACCCCCTTAGGGCTGGTTTCGTAAAATCCTTTCTTAGCGGATGCCTACGTCATAACATCTACCTGCGTGCCAAATTTCAGCCCGATCCGTCCAGTGGTTTGGGCTGTGCGTTGATAGATCACTATGTCAGTCAGTCAATCACCTTTGAGTTATAATCCTGTACTAACCTGTTTACCATCCCCGCCGGCGTCTTGGTGATGGCATACGCGAAGTTGACGTCACAGTCGCCATAGAGCGGCAGCGCCAATCGTACTCTTCGGCCGACGGCGCGCGCGCCGCAGCGCTCGCCGCGCCCGGGCACGTACACGCGGCCGCGGAACGAGCCGCGCGGGTAGTACGTCACAACCAGGTTGGATTCCTCGCACTCGACTGTGACTGGAAATTACAATGTCTTTGTCACATTTAAATTTAGATTTGGGGAATGTCTATGTGCATCATGGATGTCCTATAGCTGAAATGATAATGATGAAATACTCGAGTGCTTGTAAAGAAAAAACGCTTTCTTACAACCTTTTAAAAATCAGCAAAATATTTTCATTGTCCAATATATTGTCTCTACACACACGTTAGAATACCTACAGTGTAGGTCCTACACGTATGTGGACACAATATATTGGTGTCCTTTAGAAAGTAACTAGAACGGGATTAGATTACAGTGGATACCTAATTCGTATGAACGCTGTTGACTTAAAACAGGTAGGTAGCTACATAGATTGTTTATGAAAATTTCAGGCTTCAGAAGATAAATAAAAATCGTCGATCGATTCTAGCAAACCCGACGTCCAGAGCGGCCCTTACTTTAAGTCTGTACTTAATAGGTACCATAAAAAAAATTCTTACTGTTAAGGCAGATGACCCGCCTGTAGTACGTAGCGGGCGAGGTCCTCCTCAGCAGCCAGGAGCCCGTCGTGACGAGGTCCTCGCTGTGCAGGTCGCATAGCCCGCGGGCGGAGTCCTTGCGGCCGTCCATGGTCCACGTGAAGCCGCGGCAGATGAAGTGCTCCTCCAATTCGCAAGCGCTTTTGCACTACGTCAAATAAATAAATTAACTATTGGTTATTCTTTGCGATAGAACGAGACGACATGACCGGCAATGGGCAGTTAACACTGTCGCCGGTAGTACCTTATAATTGTTTAACATAGGTAGACATAATTATGTCCATCAGATTCTGCAACTACTTTTATTCTAGGACAAGATGTAGAGTTCTCAAAGAAAGCTTAATACCTACTATCGTTACCGAAACAACTTTAGGTACTGACATAAATTACTTACCTCATCTTTTGTATAGTTCTTCACAGTAAATTCGACGTGTTTCAATGTTTGATTGTAATATTCCTCATAAGAACATCGATCAATTTTACTCGGATCTGAAAAAAAAAATTAGAATATCATCAATATCACAACTAAGTACGTTATATGATAACAGTTTGTATAAAATTTTAGTGCAGTTCAATTATTTGCTTCCAAAATTGTTTGTGCGTACAAAGATTTAGGATCATACATTTACTAAGTACCTGTTTGGGCACAACAAATTAGATGTGTACATATCGTTTGCTTTTTTTGTCGATATGTGATTCTGTTTACAGAAACTACTAATAAAATTACCATGGAACATCGGTTGTTAAGGCGAACTACATACTTAAAATCAAAGCTTTAAAAAAACATACTAAAAATATGATAACATTAAGAATAAGTATGTAAATGCATTTGATATTTGGCTCGGACCAGAAAAACTGGCATCTATCATAAAAAGCATCAAAGAGAATACATAAATAGGTATGTATTTTATTATGTAGGTAGGTATTAATGTAGGTATCCGGCATAGAAGAGACATTCTCTTTCAAATCAAGCAAGGTTGAACTTGTATTAAAATGCGGAATAAGGAATTAAAAAGCTATTTATTTAGTAGAAATTCAGCAAGATAGTCTAAGTATTTATCTAATGCAAGTGCTATGTATCAAAAATTAAATTAACAATGGGTTTCACCATCAACAAAAGCTACGCAACGTATCAAAAGGGCATTTTTATGTGTAGGGCATGAAATATTATTTTATTTTAATTAAATTTGCATTAACAAGTTTAGTGTCGTTTTTGTAAGTTTTTCTTGAGAATGCTACAATGTAATCTTGTTGCTGATGAAATAAATGAATTTAATAAATAACAATATACTTACAATCATGCCTACACTGGTTCTCTATGTAGAACGTGTAGTAGTTTGACACTCTATATGATTCGGGTTCCGTGAACTTGTCTTCCACATTGAGAATGCAATTTCCCATTACACCCTCGGACACCTTAATCAATTCCGTGTTGTACACAGCTTCAGGGCCCACCCATTGAGCTGATCTAGAAAAAAATTGATGATAAAAAAATCATTTATATTCAATGTATAAGCCATTTCCATATCGTGTTTTCGTGACACATTTTTAAGAGATCAAGGACTTGAATCAGTAAAAGTCATTTGAGAAACCATTTACATATGGATATCAGAATAGAATTAGCAATATTCTGAAGTCGATTTGTTTGTATAATATTTATTACATAATTTTGGGTGGCCATTAGGTATATACGAGTTTTATCATGGTCTCAAGTGTACTGTCATCATAATTATGTATTTATATCTACATGCTGCCTGCCATGTTTTGAGTAAATTAATTATGTAATTTATTTCTTATAATAAAACATATTATCGCAATGCAATGGCATCGAAGGTTAATATCACACGCAAACCTTACGCTACGTAGGTATAAGAAATACAATAATGTGCTCACACACAACACCTAAACTAGGTATGTTTAATTATAAGCCATTGTCTCTAGCTAAAAATGAAAGTGTTTGATTTCTTGTTGGGTTTATCTAGTGACACTAAACAGTAAATTCATGGGAAAATCGATGCCGAAGACGAGACATTGTTTATCTTTCGCACTAGCATTTGTCCCCAACACGATTCGAACTCCAACCGCTGGCATAGCTGCGGCATTAAGTTCGGTACGCAAAATCCATTCAGTTAAATCTTGCTATATTGTAAATAGAAGGAAGGTAAGACTTATGCGTTTACGAGGAAAGAAAGGCTTTGTTATTACTGAGGAATTAGTTAATGTGGTTGAATATTCACCTATATCGTTGTCCATTGTGGTCGTCAAGTACAGCCTTGTAGCACTCCTGGACTGTGATGTTCACAATGAGCTTGATGTTGGGGGTCTCTGGATGCAGATGGTAGCCCGGCGTGCTCTCCAGGGCCCACCATCGCTCGCCGCACCCGTTTGCCTCTGACAACCAATAAATCTTTCACTCCCATTCTAAAACGCAATAAACTTACAACTTTACAAAGTTGACAACCTTGGACAACTTATTAAAACATATTTTAAACAATATTGACCAATTAAAATATATTTCTTATAGGATTCTTGACATTTAATTACAGAAGATTTATTAATTTATGGAAATAGTCCGATCAGCTAGAAAACATTAATTGACTCTACCATAGTTACAGCAAGATCACGAGAAAAATATAAGGTGCAGATCGGTTTCATTCAAAAAGTTTAACTTCGTGGATAAAACGAATTACTACGTAAACTCGTTAAAAGTTTAAATTTCAAAAATGATTAGTCCATGTCGCCGATTTAAATGTTTCGCAACAAAGAAACATTTGCGCCACCGATTGTATAACACACGCAACGAATTCGTTCTCCTATGTATTCCAACCGGTATTAAAATATCGACAGTGGAGTGACGTAAAATTGAATTAAAAGAGAGAGGCCTACACACGTTCCAAGCATATTTTTTTGAAGTAGGAAACGTCGTTGTTCTGTTGCAGTTCGACGCTTTCCGTGGCTGTGACGCCTTGGCAGTTGCCCTTGGAGTAGGAGACCAGCACGGCGGCGCAGTCGGGCAGCTCCCTGCAGCGCGCCAGGCACGCTCCGGTCAGAGACTCCTCGTCCCCGCTTGCCGAGTACACGAACACCGGCGTCGCCCGCTCCGGAGTCACCCCCGACCACCGCACGAAGCTCACAGATTTCCCTCCGTCACACTCCGCGCCCGATCCTATCGGAAAAACACCGTTAGTATACCTACCAACTACATTATTACCTGAACTTTAACGAAAGTTCAGGGTTAGTGACTTGGTATTGTGCAAAACAAGTTTACATCATATAAACTTAATGTGTAGCTTACTTTTGTGGTTCAGTATACGTTTGTGCCGGAGACGGGAAGGTCATATCGACTTGACATTCTTTGTTAAAAGTGAGTGTTGAATTATTTTTGTGTCGTGAAATTCATTTAATTTAGACTAAATAGAAAAAAATATAAAAAGAAATGGTTGAACCCGCGAAAAATAGGGATGACCTAGTTTTAAACCGTTAAAAGATTGCGTAAAGTTTAGTTTACAATATTATTTTAATTTTTACTTAAAATTAAATTTGAATAACTAGGTATAATAATAGTTTAAATTACGTAAATAATATTTGTTTGGATAGCTTTATTTATTTTTGCACAAATTGACCTGAAAATCTAGTCAGTATAACTTATCTATAGATACTAATATTATAAAGAGGAAAGATTTGTACCTATTTTTGTATGTTTGTAATGAATAGGCTCAAAAACCACTGAACGGATTTTGATGAAACTTTACAGTATTATTGTTCATAATCCAGAATAACATATAGGCTATAATTTATGACGATCTGTGACAAACGAAATTTCACGCGTGCGAAGCCGCGGGCGGAAAGCTAGTACCTACTGTATAAATAAGTACCTATTGAAGATTCGTTGTTTACAAATTAAACCAAATAATACATTTATTTTGAATCCAGATATTCATGATTAAAAGGCCATGTATAAGTATGAACCTATACATAATATTGTCTGTCAGACATAATCTCTGAATTTCGATCGGTGAGCGGTGTCGGCATAATCTGAAAGTTGTTCCTACCAGGTATAACATTACTATGAAACGATTTCGGTATAATGCAACAGCAATAGCTGTTCGATCACTTAAAATTAGCTTATGAATTATGTCGATTAGCTTGTGAAAACCTATTTAAACCGCTTGTCATCCTTTATCTTTGTGCGATTCATTAAATTTATCATAGTTTCTGAGCAGACTGTACTTAATTGTAGAATAATTGCAGTTATTAAGATATTTTTCACATTGAACTAACGTGCAATCAGTCAGGTAGAAGATTTGTTGGTTGTCCTTTAAATAACCGACACGTTCGACAAGAAACGTAACGCACGCAAATAAATATGAAAATATTTTTGTTATTTATTTTAACAAACTCTCATTGCGTTTATTTGCTTACATCAATACCTACTAGGTAATTGTAAACGCAAAAAGTTTGAAAGAATATTATTTATTTATTCCTGAATAGAACGGGACCAATTACGCACTATTCAAACCAATTAACAATCAATTAATTTATTACTTCTTCGCACAAAAAATAATAAACCAATTTTAAAATGGTACAATAAAATAGCGAAGAAGTAATAATTATTTTGCTTATATTTTATCAAAATCTACGCGATGAGGCTGTAGGCAGGGTTCAAAACAAATTATCTCAATCATCACTATAATAGAACTACTAATTTGGTTTAGTCTAATGCAATTTTTTATCTTTTCAGATGTCTCGTTACCTAAGAACCGCATTTGTGTTTCTGACCATGCTGTACTGTTTCCTGTACTGCGCACAACTCGGAGTGACTGCCGCCACGAAACCTCTCAAGTGTCCCAATGACAAGGTACCGCTCAAAATAGGGGCCAGCGAGGTCTGCATCCCCAAGAACTACACAGTCACCGAAGAAAAACTAACGTAGTACAAATGAAGATAAGACTAGTTTTAACATTAACCTATCTAACCATTAATATTAAGTCATGTGTACAGTTAATAAAGATTTAAGTACGTTTAGTGTTATTTGTGTACCTACTTCCCACATTAGAACAATATTCTCAATGTCGATGTTGCGATTATGTAACGTTACTGCATGTGCAGCGTAATTGGCATAACAAACATTTGACTGTCACGGATCACGGTTTAGGAACTCTTCACAATTTAACGGTTGAAAAACACCAAAATATGTCTGAAAGGGAGAAAACTTGACAACAGGATGTAAGATAAGTAGTACATTAGTTTATTAGTCCGTTACAGAGTAAGCAACCTACTTACGCAACAGGAATTAAAAAAACCGGCTTTTTCAATAAAAGTTACTAAAATACGAAAATGCAGTTGACTCGTAAAATTTAATTTAGCATGCACCTACTCGTGGAAGCATTTAGTTTTATCAAAGGAATGTTTTCATGTTTTGTTGCACAACCACAGGTAAGGTACAACTTCGGTCGTCTGTAGTCATTGGGCACTTCACTTATCTACATTGTTGCACGCGAACATTCAGAATAGGTAGACTAACGTACATTTTATAAGTAAAAAATAATTGTTACGATTGAAGTTTAATGATCCTACTACCCGTAGGTACCTAATATTGCAGAGTGGCGGAGAGTGGTGGTTCCTTTTGAGAAGTAGAGATCCTTTTCTCGGAAGGAAATTAAGTAATACTTAAACATTGAAGTAATATTACTACGTATAGAACAGACATCGCGAACAAAATATGTACAGTGCGGGGTGCGGGGCGGGAATTTGACGGACAGCTGTCAGTCAAATCCATGACTATCAAGTTTCATAATTTATGGCGATAAAATCTGCACCAGAAAATGTCGTACTTCATTGATAGGATTGCACGAATAGTGACGTTCCTGCGGTCGCCTCATCATAGACATTGTGAAACGATTGTGAAAATAAACAAATCGGCTAAATTGTGTTAAATTTTCATGGTGCTCAATAGCAAAAAGGTTCAGCTACTTACATTATTTTCTTTTATTATATTGTGCGTTTCCTGTAATGTAATCTAAGCTCCCCTCCCTTAGACTAAAATTAGCCCTCCTAGACAAGTGACAAAACGTAGCAGTTGAAACATTCGAAATCACTGCGCTCTGCCGTTTTTTGGTGTTAGTTACTTCACTCTGTGATGCGATTTTAAAATTACAACTGGCGATTCCGAATTCACAACTGAGGGGACTGAGGCTAATCGTGTTACTTGTGCTACAAGTGCGTATGGGCTTCATACTGATACTTAAGCCATTAATTATTTTTTTCCCGATTAAAATCTAATGTAATCGATAATCGCCTTGAGAATCGTTAACTGGTATTTTCTAATTCGATAAAAAAATTACCCATCTCTAGTTTAAAACTGTCATCCAACAGCGCACGAAATATTATGAGTTATAGATAATGATACCATTACAGAGGCGACACTTCGTTTACGTTTAGTTTCTGCCTATTGAATTGGATACTGTAAGGAAACATCGTCATCATCATTTTAGCTACTGGACGTCCACTGCTGAACAAAGGCCTCCTCTAATGATTTCCACATCGCCCAGTTGATAGTGGCCTGCACCCAGCGTCTTCCTGCTATCTTCAGTCAGTCCATCTTGAGATTTTAGAAAAATTCCCACTCGTCACGGTAGGAACAAAGCTAGGGATGACCCACGCCTTCACTCCAGTTCTATTGTTAACTATCTCAGTGGTTGAGTACACGTATAATAGCTGTGAGGTAGAAGTTACGGGACTATTCCCACCTCTCCTTTTCACCGCTGCATCTCCTGTGTAGCTAGCACCTAGACTAGTTGATTTAAAGCCAAGGTATATCAGTTTTTAGGTAATGACTTAGTGCATCTAAAAATGTAAAACTTTCTAGTTTTTTGTAACATTGAAAAATCTAAAAAGAAGCATCATTTTTTTTACCAAGTGTTTCTAAGAAATTTAAATGGAAGCTTTTGATGACAACGTATTGCTTACTTTTTCAGCTGTCGAACGAATCACTTTTATACTCATAGGTCCTGTACATCGGTAGATTTGGTAAATAAATGAATCCATCCGCATTCAGAAACTAAAAAAATTAAAATAGCTGTAATTTTTTAATACTGGATTTGTCGATTAAATTGATCACATTACTGCGCCCTAACGGGTCGGACACTGGTGACCAGACACACTGTACAATAATTATAATTTTAGCCTATCTCGTGAGCTAGGTGTCAATAATTAGGGTGATTTTCTAACTTACCAGTCGCATACGAACAACGGCAGTGAGATTCAAACAAGTTTGATCCATGATGCCACACGACTATTGTGTGAGCCCACCCGTATTTTTTTTTTTAAAAGATTATTAGTAATTTGTTATTACACAAATTACTAATGCTCCCGTTAGCCCCTCGTACTAAGCTAAATATGCTTGTGTCACGAGTGAGCTCACCACAATAGTCGAGCGGCGGCGGGGACCGAACCCGCGTTCCCCGGATCACGAGTCGGCCAGTCCGACCCCTTCACCGTTCGGCTATCGTGGCTTTAGCTTTATTTAGCTTAACACAAGGGGCTGGACGGGACTATTAGTAATTTGTGCAATACAAAGTGCTTATAATCTTTAAAAAAATCTTTTTATTGCTGTATTTAACCTTCCTTTCGTATACAAATTTATGCGTCAGTGTCAAGTCTGCGATTTTTATTCTTTGAAATTTTCGTAAAATGGCTGCCGCCGCGGTGACGCCTTGTAATTAACAAATTAAAATTAAATTAGTGTTTTAAAGTGTATAAATGTACAACTTAATGGTAAAAAGTCATTCCTTGATTTTTACTTAATATGTATCTGGAGTTATTTGAACAGTATTTTCGTCTATAGGATGGCATATTTCAAAAAACAAAACTGCACTCAAGCGTGTTGTCACAGCAACCGCTGAGCACATACTAATTGAATTTCGGTCCGTGGACCTATTTAGGTGCCAGAAACAGTCTAGTTGACATGTCTTCTCTAGTACGTAGTACATTATAACTCAATGTACTTAAAAGCCAATTTTGGCGTTGTTTATCGAAGGCTTTTTGTCGAATAGGCCCGAATTCGAGAGTTAGCAGCTATCAAGATGTGCAACTTGATTTTTACATAAACGTAGCATAACTTTATTAAAAATAAATTTTCACTACACGAAAATTTGGAAACTATGTACTGGAACTGCCTATAGGTACAGGGTGTTAGGTAAATGGGTATATGAGCCGACACTAGCCCATGTTAACATATGAATATAAATGGTATGGTGAAGAAGAAAATTGATATCATCATTTAAATTATTTTAATTTTCATACAAATCTGATTTTACAAATTTTATTTTGTATGAATATTTAAAAAATTAAAATGGAGATATCAATTTTCTGACTTCACCTTACCATTTATGTATATGCATATGTTAACATGGGCTAGTGTCGGCTCATATACCCATTTACCTAACACCCTGTAGAAATATTACCTACAAAATTAATTTGATGTCTTCAATAAAAATCCAAGGCACAGTAAGTAAAGTTTGAACAAAATTAATTACCTAATTATCCAGTCAGTTCAACATAAAACTTCGTAACAAGATTCATTTATTGTTTTGCCTTCGCCTAGAAAGACAATCACGCTAGATAGCAATTTTTAACTTGAAATATTAGTTTTCTTTTCGCAATCGTTGGTTGTTGTGCTCGTTACATGCATTAATGACTTTGTAGTCATTAAGTTTATCATTACGTCTTGTAGGTACTTTGCATAAACACGGCTATTTACAAGGAATTATTTTATTATTATTACTATAAATATACAGGGCACGATACCCTATTACCACTATAAATATACAGGGCACGATAGCGGGTTCGATTAATCCCCTCAATCAATCGCTTACATTGTCAATTTTAAGTTTAGATGTTCGTGAAAATTTAAATCAGGTTTCAGTCTGTGCAAATGCATTAAAATTTTCATGAAGCATGAAACTTGTTTGACTGTTGTATTTTCCATTGTTTTCCACGCATGAAACGAAAGATAAATAAAAAATTAAATTGTGATAATAACTCTAGGTCAGTTAACTATAGTCATAAGTAATAGTGATTCTGTTAAAAATTTAATCGTAAGGTTTTACATTACTCACCATATTCAAGAGTTAGTAATAAAAGAGCAGAACAAACTCCATAATATGCCTTCATATCCGACAACTTTTTTACACAGTTTTCTTTACAACATACAATGATCACTTTCAGAGTATTTACAAAATGATCACAATATTGCACTGTCTTCGAGTCATTTTCGTATTACTGCGACACGCACCGGGCGGCGTCAGGATCGCTTTATTGGAACACGTCCATTAAATAACTGACGGCTTTACAAGATAGCACTACCACCACTGTAATACAACTTGAATTCTTCAGCCACAAGGGTTATGAACCAATTGCGCAATTCGATACAGACTTGGACTACAGCTGAACAAACATACGGCTCGGGCAGAGAAGCTTTTGTGATTGAAACATTTGTTCCTTGGGATTTGACTAAGAATCGCTTTGGAGTCTCAACATTCTATGGGGTTCATAGATGACTCAAGCGCCGATCTCATCGAGGAATTTCTGCGATCGGAGTTCCGATACAAGTTCGCGGTCGCCTTCGGTAGCGTTTGTCGTGTGGCTACTGAAACTTCACGGAGTGCAGTCATGTGCCAGCCCCCACCACACGGCTGCGACCTTGCAGTTTATTATGGTTTACAGACTACAATTTACAATGGAGTGACGAGTCAACGACAAACGATAGTGAAAACGAATGATAATAGTTACGTTAGACGCCAAAGCGGCGCGTTTCGCAACGCACCATGCGGGTTTGGGCTCGCCTATGGAAGTTCCAATTTTTATTCGTCGTTTGCAAATAGCACTTATGGTATTTTGAAACCATCCGTCCGATGCAACGGGTAATTTACATAAAATGACGGATAGCAGGAAAACCTGCCGCTGATTGATAACTGTGATTACCCAACAAGGCAGATTGTAATGAGCAGCTAGATTGTTTTTGACTAAGATATTAGCTACCTACAGGTATCAGTCAGAAAAACGTCTCTGTTGATGCGTTAAATTCACAGAAAATCAGTATTTGTTTCATTAAAATCCCTCATTAATAAGAAGTGTGTTGATAATTTTCTTCTGTAACCTGTCTAATTAAATTGATCTTATCTCGTGGCCACCCAGCCGAAACAAAACACTTATCATAACAAGACTTTACGTTACTTAAGTAAAGAAAAAACATTTTTTTTTATTTAGATTCAACGGATGCGACGACAAAGAGGCACAATAATGTAAATGCATTCGCTTTCCGCTTGCTAAAAAATGCGCATTGAAAAATAAACTCATGATAAAAATATTTTCAACGTTACTTTAACTTAGCGTATTCTAAGATAAATTCAGACACTCTTTAATATATCTGATAATAATGGAAATAAACGTCTCCTTTCTTTTTTTCTCTCTTTCTTTCTCTACATCCATATTATTATGTAGAGGTATGATTGAATTATAAGGAACAGTTTTAAAAGACAGTGCAGTGAGTAATTGATTGTTTAGCGAAGCATTAGCAGCGCCAGTTCCAGCCCGTCCTGTTATGACCCACAAAGCAATCTGTTATGTTAATTCAATAACATTCATGCTATTGTGATGTTAATGAGCTCAACAAAGCGCGACCGCGTGAATTTATTGTGTCAAATAAGTATTTTACTTTGAATATTATGATTAATATTCATATTGTACGAATGCTGCAATGTGACAGTAACTAATTACAAATGCATACTATGTTGCAAAACAATCATTTTTCTGATTCATGTGTTTTGATAAATAAGAGAAAATAACTTACCAAATTGAAAAATCGTCTTCTTTTAAAATGATCACTGCGTAGGACATTGCCCCTCGCGTTGTTTTTTCAGAATCATGTAAGTGTGAATTAACCAGACTATTAAATTAATTAATACAAATTACATGACATTGTTAAATGATAAACAATACTTCAATGACGTAAACAATGTTAACAATATACTACAACACTTACCTATAACAAGGCCTTTTACTGAAAATAACTCGATTGTTATAAACATAATAAAACTATTAATTGGTTGACCTTACCTCATTTCGAGTAAAACAAAGCCCACACTGATAAAGGGAATCCAAATTACTATATTTTGATAGGCTTTTAATGTCACCAAGTTAAGTTCGCACTCGCATAAAATTAAATTAGCATTGGAGAAGAAGAGACATTTACTGAGAAGAAACTGGTAGAGGATGCCAAACGTCACTAAGATCGCCTTTTGTACTTGCAATAAAGATTTTAATTTAATAATAATATATTCTCCTCTTCTCCATAAACTTTACATTTTCGTTACAAAATACCACTTTCACAATCAAATAGTATAATAAATGATTCCACTGTTTACTTCAATGTGCCGTCGTCTGTATACGGATTACAGTAATACAACACATCTTTTTTAAATAATTTATAATACGATAATAATGTATAGCGTATAGTTAGTTAAGTGTAAAATTGGAAATGATATTTTTTTAATTTCATTTTTATTGGAGCTGTATCCCGAAACGTGGTCTTGAAATGTCCAACAAAACATGTTTGAATACCGGTCTTTTTGAAAACAACCTCGAGCTTCTATTCTTCTAACCTTTTATGATTCGAATTCACATTATGAAGACTGGCAGTGGTCCACTCAATGTATAGGTAGGATGCTGCTCATTCTACATTCATGTTTCACATAGCAAGTTAAGCACACATGTCATTTTGTTGGTTTTCACAAAGCGGCAAATAAAGAATGGCATTGAATTTAACATGAATAGAATCAAGAACACGCCTTAGATTTTATTGCTCGCGCCATGACCGTGTTTGTTTATCACGTACTTATTCCGAATTTATAGAATGAACTCACTCTTAATCAACTTTTTCTATATAAAACTATTTAATTTGCAGCTAGGTTTTTAATAAATAATACAAATCATTATTTTAAGGCATTAGGTATATTTAATAATAATAATTTTCTTTGAATTGTGCTTATGAACATTCCATAACAATGTTGTGCAATTTCTTCACACTTGTATTCTAAGCGGCCAATAAACATTGAAAATAGGCTACTGTTATCTACCTACATATTCAAACACAATACATAGATATCCAAAAATAAATTCAGGTACATTGAACAATACTTTGGTTGTAATGACTATCAACATTTCTGCTAATTTCTTAAGATTTCTAACAATGACTCTATTTTCAGTAACATTTTATAAAACTTCAGGTATTTTCTATGTTACACATTATTCCTAAGGGGAATGAAAACTATTTTCCTGGCAAATTAGTCAGTTAACATAAGTTTATTCGTTAGTTATTGTTATTTTCTGTATCAGACCGTCATTTCGTTAATTTTATTATAAAATATCGAAGACGATAACGAGTAATTCAACTGAGAAGTGAGTTTTCACGAATCGTTCAAAGTTATCATGCTAAGCGGCTACCGAGCGTGCCAAGTCACTTTTCATATGCTAGTCCTTCATCCATGTAGCTCACAATGCATTTATTTACATTTGTCGTCATAAGACGCGTCGTTTAACGTTTGTTAACCCTTTAACCAATATAGAGCGAAATATTTTCATTTATTTTTTACTTAAATTGAATTCAAAATATGGAAGCCAATAATTTAGCCAAGGCTTATAGACATATCTCTTAATACAATTAATTACGATTAAATTTTACCATGAAAACATTCCACCCCTAACACTTTTCAACATGGACAGGACATAATAAAAAGGACTCGGAACTGATAGTATAAAATGAAGAACATATTGCTACGTAATGGTTAATTAAGTATACGTAAGTTAATATTCTGCATTATTTCATCGAATATTAGAAATTTTGATTGAAGGTAGTAACAGTTTTAGTGCTTGCACAAAAATGCATGAAGATATAGACCATATCGCCAAAAACAAGAACTATTAAAACCCGTGGAATGATGTCTTAATAATTAACCCACATTTTAATAACACTTCAAACCACATATTTAAGTATTAGCTAAGCACGTACATAACAATTAGTACAATATAACACAATAATTCACGTGTGTACCTATTACAAAATATATTTTTCTGTAACTTGGCCTTTTCACGCGTGAGCATATTTTAAAGTTAATAAATAGCAATACTTATCAAAAAATAGCATTTCCGGTCAACAATAGAATTAAACTGTCACTTTTGACCCTTAACTGCTTTGGATATAAGAAAAATACATTAACTTCATTGTTGTAACGTACAAATATCTTAATTTTAAATGTACACGATAATATGTATTTGGCATTTTAATTAACATTAATTTATGCAAGTGAAGTACTCAGTATTCCGAAAGGCAATTATTTCATTAAATGGCGCGTTAATAAGCCAGTTATTTTTTTCATATCACAACCTACACTGATTTAAATAATTACTAAAAATGATTGAATGTAATAAAATAATCAACAACAATATTTACACACAAATAAATAACAAAACAATTGAAAGTAACAATAATAAACACACGACAATAATAATTTGATTGACATAAGACCAGCAAATCTTAATGAATTAAACAACAAATAAAAGGGAATAACAAATCTATAGGTGTGATTATTTTTGGTTTTATAAATAAGCAGATAGCTGATATCGATAGTGGAAATATCAATTACTGTAAGGGACAAAACACGACTTTTCAGGAGAGCCAAAAAACGATTTTTTTTTTCTTTATACCTCAATATCTTTTTATGTGATGTTACGATTTAAATAGTTTCTATGGCAAAGTTTCTTAGAATTTTCTGTTCTTTCATAATATCAACGCCAAATTTTCGAAAAATGGGTAGTTTAAAAGATAGCATGTCCCTTACATTAAAAAAACGAGCTTGACTGTACCTTACAATGTTGAAATTTCACAGTATGGAATGTCATGTATGTTGTAAGGTACATTTAAGAATAAACACGACAGTAATATTATTGTAACTTGACAATTTTAACATTGAAACCTGATGTAAGTAGAGGTTGCATTCGAGTATTCATTAACAAAACGAAGAGAAGAGATAGAAACAAGACAACTTAGTGTTCACAAATGCAGTTGGAGGCATCAAATACACATCACCAACAAAACATTTAGTCACTGATGATGCCTACATCTGCATTTGTGAACAAGTTGTCTTGTTTCTATCTTTTTCTGTTCATTTTTACGCAGATAGGTTTTTTTTTCAATCATCGTTCGTTCGTTTTAGCCGAATGACGTCCACTGCTGGACAAAGGTCCCCCAAGGATTTCCACAACAACCGGTCCTGCGCCGCCCGCATCCAGGCACCTCCTACAACCTTCACCAGATCGTCGGTCGACCTAGTGGGGGTCTGCAGCACATTACGTCTTCCAGCTCGTGGTCGCCACTCAAGAATTTTTCTGCCCCAGCGGCCATCAGCTTTGCAAGCTACGAGCTCCATCCACTGCCACTTGATTTTAGCGATTCTGCGGACTATGTCAGTCACTTTGGTTCTCCTGCGGATCACGTCATTTCTGGTTCAATCACTACGAGCATAGCACGCTCCATCGCCTTTGACCTTGAGTCTTCTTATGAGGCCCACAGTAAGCGACCACGTCTCAGATCCATAAGTTATCAAAGACTTTTGTCTTGAGACAGTGCGATATTTCAGACGTGAGAATATCACGAAGCTTCCTGAACGTTGCCAGCCGAGTTGGATTCGACGATTGACCTCTTCCTCGAAGTTAGACCTACCTAAGGCTGGTTTTAGTGTCACGCAGACCGTCAGTGCGGATCGCTCCGCACAGCCAATCTGTATGAACTGATAGGGAGCGAGCGATTCCTGCGGACCGCATTACTCTAAAACGCTTCCTCGAAGTTTACAGATCGGCTGTGTGAAGCGGATCCGCACTGGACGGTCCGCGTGACACTATAACCAGCCTAACTGGACTGTTTGTACTAGGTACATATAAGTGTCAACAACTGCCGAGTGTAGAGTATCCAACCTTTAGAGGAGTGGGTGCAACACGGACATTTGACATGATTTTGTCTTGTCCATGTTTCATTTTAAGACCCCCTTGTTGAGAGGCTCGACTCAGGCCATTGTGCATTGTGCCTAGATCTTCCACGGTCTCAGCCATGGCTATGATATCGTTTGCGAATCGAAGGTGGGTTATTTACTCACCGTTGATATTTATGCCGAATCCGTTCCAGTCCAGAAACAGTTTCGGAGTTTTCAGTTCCCCCTGTCTGCTGCTGCAACTGGTTTCGAGTCTTGATCCTGGAGACGGAACGACATTGTGGCGTTTTCGTACAAGCCTTTCAACATTTCGATGTATCGATATAGGTAGTCAATTTGACACCGTTGGAGAAACTGTAGTAGGTACTGCCCAGGTCTCGATCGAAGCTTTCTCATAGTCCACAAACGCCAGGCAAAGTGACTGACTATAATCCTCGGTCTTCTGTATAATCTGCCGTGGCGTATGTATGTGGTGTACTAAAGCGATTGAGAGATTGAGAGGCTGGAAGTCATCGAGCTTACGAACGAGACGATTCGTAATGACTCTCGAAAACAGCTTGTAGACATGGCTCGGAAGTGAGATGGGTCTATAATTCTTCAACAAGGTTTTGTTGCCTTTTTTGAAGAAGAGTGTCACCACACTTCTGTGCCATACCGTAGGCGTTTTTCCTTCGAGGATGACGGAATTGAACAGTTTCTGAAGAGCCTTCAGCCCCTCGGTCAAAAACCCAACTGCGTAAAAATGAACAGAAAAAAGATAGAAACAAGACAACTTAGTGTTCATAAGTGTAGTAGGAGTGGGAGGCATTAAATGCATATCACCACCAAAAAAAGTAATTGATATCCTATATGCATATTAACGTAAGGGCCTAATTATAATAAATCAAAAAGTTTTAAATGAAGTAAGGTTCAATGAGTTCAAAAGTTAAAACCAACAGTTTAGGGTAAGGGCTGAATTGTATTATTAAAAGGAATTTACGTCCTTTAAATCATTTGTTTCCCCAAAAGTCGTATTCAGACGACTAAAAATGTTTAAGGTAAGGGACATTTTTTTAAAGATATCAACATTTCAAGTATACCAATCGATAGAGCCGAAAATTCTGAATGCGTTGGTATATATAACTCATTTTGGCCAAAATGTCCCTTACATTAATTGATACTTCCACTATCGATATGGCAACTCTTAAAAGTTTCATACGTCATATTAACAAAGATGCATATTCAAAGTAAAAGAGATACTACAGTACACAAATGCCTTGAGCGAAGACTCTGGTAATCATCTTCAAGTAACCCTCATATTGTTTGTAAACTGGTAATTTTCTTGATGACTATTGTTTGTGAAGTCTAAACAGGTCAATTTTATTTTTAAGTAAAGGCTGATTTACACGTGTTAAGTACCTGTAACTAAATTTTAAGTCTATGTCAAAACGTTAAGCTGTCAAGTTCTTGTTTACTATGAAACTGCGTGTCAAAACGTGTCAAGTGACAAGCCCCGCCCACCAACTTACCCGAAAATTGAAGTTAAATACCTACTTAACTACTTAATACGTGTGAATCAGCCTTTAAATTAAGTAAGACGGTTGTTATCAGAATTTTCCGACAAAGATTTTATTTATTAGAAAAGAGCCGGTTCCAGAACTACACAAATATGTAACTAAAAACTTACTAGGCAGCCACAACAAACATTTTAAAAGTAAATTGTACTCACTGTACTTTTTTTTTATCAGAGTTCTTATGTCTATTATTATCCTTTGTTAATATGATGTACGCTAGTCAAACACTGGTGCTTACGTGCTAGTTGGTGGGGATTCGGTCTCTCAGGTAGGAAAGCACCGACGCGGTGCCCTTGGCGAGGATGGCATGTCGCGGCTGGCGGAAGCAATTGCCCATCAGCTCCAGGCTCCTGAAACATATCCCCGTAAGTATACTAAACTGAACTTGAAACGACAATAGCTCATCGGTGTCGGTGTGGGACCACAGAATAATAACAAGTACTACGTACAGAAGATTTTCTTCGCAAAGGTATTTAAAAAAATGTATGCTTAATGTCGTTAACAATATGGTATAATTTAGCTTGTCTCAATAGTCGAGCACCATTTTGTTGACAAACATCAGCGTTCGGTACTGCGCCAAAGGCATAGGGCTGACTTCGGTAAAATGATGTGTGACGTGAGGTGCCAAACTGCGGAAAATGGCGGAGTAAATACATGCTAAGGCTTGGTATTTCTGCTAAAGTAGGTATTTCGCGCTGTCAAAATCTGCGCGCGCAATACTTCGCCGAAGACAGCGCGCCAAAGAGCTCTCGCGGCTACACAGTATAGAATTACGCAGTTTGGAAATACGCAGTTGGTTAGGTTAGGTTGACTTCCTTCCGTTCAAGCGTCACACTCACAGCACTTTCTAATACAAATCATATCCAAGTGATACAAATTAAAACAACTTTCAAAATTTTTGGGAATATATTTTAGAATCGAATAAACATAGAATATAACTGCCAAAGTAAACACGGTTCAAAGAGGCGTGGCCCGACCCGACCTTCCGGAAGTTCCGCGCCGGCTAAAAGAATTTCAAGATTACGTCACCCGACCTATCGGTAGATCCTCAGGAGCTTGAGCGATTGGAAAAACATTTTATGATCAGTTACTCGTAGTAGCGATTATTTAGAGCTTGGATAATAAATTATAGTTGTTGCAATTCACAAAGCTTTGCATGTGGTTATTTACATTAATCAGTACACGCATCAATTTTGTTCAGTCTTTTTGTTTATTAATAAATAAAAATATCATACTAAAATTGCAAACATATTTTTTTGTATTGGTCTGGGTGTTTTCCTTCCATAATTTATGTATAACGTATGTACGGGGCTCTGTATCGAAAATCACTATGAGCAATAAGCATCACACACGGTACCTGGAGTGCATTACCGCAGCAAAAAGCTTGCCATCTTAAATGAACGGTATAATATCGAGGTTTCGTCAGTACAGTTGCGAACAAAGGTGTTTGTGTAGTGTAGTTGAGTTGAGAGGTCAGATTATTGAAATAATAAAACGAACATTTTATTTTTTAAATACATTTTAAAAATAATTTACATTACAGATAACAATGAGAGGATGACATTGCAAGGTGGTGCCAGTCCAGTCTTAAATCCGTTGATATAATGCTGCATCTGCCATGTTTTTGGCTAAAAGATTCTTCTATCTTGCAGTTTAGACTTTTATTACAGACCTCAGACAGTATTTTTGGAAAACTTTTACGCATGGTGGAGGAAGGGACGCTCTAGAGACTCAAGTCTAGAAGGAGTCACATGAACTCCAAGTTTTAAATCCGTTGACATCTGCTGCATCTGCCATCTTTTTGGCTAGAAGATTCTTCTATCTTGCAGCTTAGACCTTTAGCTACAGACCTTAGACAGTATTTTTAAAACATTATTACGCATGGTGGAGGAAGGGACGCTCTAGAGCAGTGGTTCTTAACCGGTAGTCCGCGGACCACTCGTGGTCCCTGGAGGCATTCCAAGTGGTCCACGATGTGCACTTGCACACCTTGGTCAAAACCACTTTTAACTGATTTTTGCAGTCAAACTGGTTTTGACCGATTATGAGGTGGTCCCTGACAAGACAGAAATTTGGCAAAATGGTCCCTCATGACTTAAAGGTTAAGAGCCACTGCTCTAGAGACTCAAAACTACAAGGATACACATGAACTACAGTTTTAAATCCGTTGATATCTGCTGCATCTGCCATGTTTTTGGCTATAAGATTCTTCTATCTTACGGCTTAGACCTTTAGCTACAGACCTTAGACAGTATTTTTGTGAAAATTTTTACGCATGGTGGAGGAAGGGACGCTCTACACACTCAAGTCTACAAAGAAGTCACATCAACTCCAGTTTTAAATCCGTTGACATCTGCTGCATCTGCCATCTTTTTGGTTAGAAGATTCTTCCATCTTGCAGCGTAGACCTTTAGCTACAGACCTTAGACAGTATTTTTGTGAAAATTCTTACGCATGGTGGAGGAAGGGACGCTCTAGAGACTCAAGTCTACAAGGAGTCATATGAACTCCAGTTTTAAATCCGTTGACATCTGCTGCATCTGCCATCTTTTTGGCTAGAAGATTCTTCTATCTTACAGCTTAGACCTTTAGCTACAGACCTTAGACAGTATTTTTTATTATTTATTTGTGTCAGTGTGCTCTTCTAAAGAGTGTAAGACGATTGTATGTAGTTGTAGGTACTATTAAAATGTAATTTTAACTCATTGGTTTTGTCTCATATTTATTTTGAGGAATGTACTATAGTACTATGTATCATGTACAAAAAAAAAAGTAAAAGGATGCGAACGATTTAAATTTTAATAGGTAGACAAAATTGAATTGAATTTAAGCTTTCTCCAGTAACACTGATATTATTATACTGTGACTCATCAAAGTCATCATTGTCAAAAATATTGACAAATCGCGAACTGTCACGGCCAAAAAACTGACACGCGTCCGTCCTCCGTAAGCGCCACCGCGCGACTGATTGAGATTGTCCAAGCCGTCATGGACGATTTTTTCCACATTTTTTAACATAGTAACTAAATAAGACGCAATATAAAAATTTCATCCGTTAAAAGCCCTCAAGTTATTTCTGAACTTTAGTTTAGTAAAAGATTTAGAATCTCAAATCGCTTATTTTAAAAATAAAACCGTAAATAGAAAACGAATAGAGGTAACTTTGGGAATTTATTCTATCGAGTCAACTTCATCAAATCGTGTTTCCATCCGTTAATAGCCCTAGAAAATATCCTCAACTATGCCCAATAAAAATCTTAGCCTTTAATTTTACTGTTAAGTACCTCAAAAATGAAAAATGAAAACCTCATTTTCGCCATTTTCTCTGCTACCCAGCCTTAAGCATGAATTATATTTTGTGTTTCTATTATTATTCAGGCAGTTAAAAATTACTGCACAGTATTAATTACACCACCGTTTTTACATATAGTTTATTGTCTTTACAATGCAAATGGGTGAAGAATACACGTGCGTCCGTCAATACTCGCTCGTGATTGTCCTGTCGATTAGGTACCTCAGGAGGGGTCGTCGCGCGTGTTTTGTTTTCGATGCAAACTCGCGGAGATGAACAGGCCTGGTGGGCAGTGCCGGATTAAGCCAGCGCGGGGCCTGTAGCAAATTTCTATCAAGGGGCCCTTGGTTTGCTTTAGGTTCTCAAGTTTAGGGTATTAAATGAAACAAAACTGTTATCTACAAATGAACTTTTCTTGATTTAATGTGGGCAAATTTAGAGATAACACTTTCAATATCAACTTCTTTAAGGAAATCATGCTCTACGAGTATATTCAACAAAGTAAGATGATTAAGACGTTCTTGTCCCATCGTGTTCCTTAATTAATTTTTAATACGTTTTAATGTTGAAAAAGAACGTTTGCCACTGCAGTTAGTGATCATGAGAGACATGTAAATGCGCAAGGCAATTTCTAAGTTTGGAAAACACGATTCTAAAGAATTATTTATTAAAAGTTTATAAAATTGCTGCTCCAGAGGCTCCTGTTTCTTGCTGTCAATAAGAGTAGCCACGTCTGTTTTAAGATCAAGTAAGTCAAGAAATCTGTTTTCAGAAGCTCTGCGAACTGCACTAATTCGCCACCTAGGCTGTTCTCCAAATCAATTAACATACTGACAGTAGTTTCACAGTTCATTTATGAAAACCTTTTTTATTATGTTCGCAAAAATATAGAGCAATTCACGAAAAAGAGCGATTTGCATAACTTTAATACAAGAAACAAAAATAAACTTGCCGTTCCAAATTTCTAGGCCAGTAGAATTAGATTTTGAATCTGAAATAATTCCTACAAAAGATTTTATTGCTTTAATGGCTTCATTGGTTGCCCATTAAGACTCTACTAGGTTTTCGACTTCGACGGAGTTGTGCTTAAGTGGTGGGGGCCTCCGAAAGGGGCGTTTTTTCGGTTTTCCGGTTATACCGCGTAAAGGACTTACCGTATCGAAAAGTGGTGTTCAGGACGGTTAAAGACGGTTAAAATTCTGCATTGAATAAGACCAAATTCATATGTTTTGGACAAACCGTTCTCGTGCTTATCTTCGACAAAGTAGAAAATGTACATATAATTAATAACCCTATGTCCAATAGCTCGTCACCCGCAGGCTCCCAAGCCTTGTAAAGGGCCGCCTTAACCAGCTTATCCCTGTCAAGGCTCGCGAGTTGGATTCGCTTATCCTTGTTCGTCCCAGCCGATCCTTAAGGCCGGGTAGCAGAGAAAATGGCGAAAATGAGGTTTTCATTTTTCATTTTTGAGGTACTAAACAGTAAAATTAAAGGCTAAGATTTTGATTGGGCATAGTTGAGGATATTTTCTAGGGCTATTAACGGATGGAAACACGATTTGATGAAGTTGACTCGATAGAATAAATTCCCAAAGTTACCTCTATTCGTTTTCTATTTATGGTTTTATTTTTAAAATAAGCGATTTGAGATTCTAAATCTTTTACTAAACTAAAGTTCAGAAATAACTTGAGGGCTTTTAACGGATGAAATTTTTATATTGCGTCTTATTTAGTTACTATGTTAAAAAATGTGGAAAAAATCGTCCATGACGGCTTGGACAATCTCAATCAGTCGCGCGGTGGCGCTTACGGAGGACGGACGCGTGTCAGTTTTTTGGCCGTGACAGTTCGCGATTTGTCAATATTTTTGACATTGATGACTTTGATGAGTCACAGTATAATAATATCAGTGTTACTGGAGAAAGCTTAAATTTTTGATAATTAAAAATTATCAATTTTGTCTACCTATTGAAATTTAAATCGTTCGCATCCTTTTAAACGAAGACTCTACTCATGATATATAGTACATTCCTCAAATATGAGACAAAACCAATGAGTTAAAATTACATTTTAATAGTACCTACAACTACATACAATCGTCTTACACTCTTTAGAAGAGCACACTGACACAAATAAATAATAAAAAATACTGTATATTTAAGGTCTGTAGCTAAAGGTCTAAGCTGTAAGATAGAAGAATCTTCTAGCCAAAAAGATTGCAGATGCAGCAGATGTCAACGGATTTAAAACTTGGAGTTCATGCACAGTAGATATATGAGCTAAAGCAGTACGGAAACTTAGCCCTTTCGGCGAGTTAAATACCTACACTTCAACTGAGTGTTAGGGTTGGCACTCTTAATCTTTATAAAATTAATAAGGTTCTGGCTTACTTATTTATTAAAACGTTTATTTAGGTTTTTTAATTATCAAAAACCTAATGGAATAAATTAATTGACTAAGTAGTTAACAAAAAAATAAAACGTTAATGAGGTTCTATAAAAATCGAATACATAATCGAATAAATTGATTAAAAGTACTATTAGAGGCCGGTAGAAGATATTCTATTCTCATAAATAAAATACCGGATACTTACTTTCACATAGCTATTGCCTCATTTTAAATACAGTTCATCACTTAGTAACAAAAGCGTGCGGAGCAAATTACTTTATCAAATAGAACACATAAATTATTAAAAAGCGTAATTACGTAATTTAAAAAGAACTATTACTAAATGAGATGTAAGCACTTTATTTAAAAAGTAATATTTAATAATTTTTGCAATTCAGAATTATTACGAAGTTTAAAAAATGAAAGTTCTGGTTTTGAAGATGCCGAGTTCAAACAGCCGTATACTACGCAATACATTCGTGGCATGTTTTTAAAAATACAGCGGACAGTAGTGCTTGCAATAAAATTATTATTATTAAAAACACAACGCGCGCGACACTCGCGACGGATGGACTGCGAGGTTCGCTTAGAGCTCGTGTAAAGCGTGCGTCTGTGTGCGTGAGTCTGATTTCGAGCGTTTGTATGAAGCTTCCGTACTGTTTGATTTATCTACTGTGGTTCATGTGACTCCTTCTAGACTTGAGTCTCTAGAGCGTCCCTTCCTCCACCATGCGTAAAAGTTTTCCAAAAATACTGTCTGAGGTCTGTAATAAAAGTCTAAACTGCAAGATAGAAGAATCTTTCAGCCAAAAACATGGCAGTACAGCATATATCAACGGATTTAAGACTGGACTGGCACCACCTTGCAATGCCATCCTCTCATTGTTATCTGTAATGTAAATTATTTTTAAAATGTATTTAAAAAATAAAATGTTCGTTTTATTATTTCAATAATCTGACCTCTCAACTCAACTACACTACACAAACACCTTTGTTCGCAACTGTACTGACGAAACCTCGATATTATACCGTTCATTTAAGATGGCAAGCCTTATGTATGGAACGGTCGCTTTTTTGTAACCTTTATAATTTGGTCGGCTTATAGAAGAATTCCTGATATTTTTTTGCAGTTCGATAACTTTCTTATAAGTCTATATATATAAGGTGTTATTTTTTGTACTGATCATACTTTACCAACGCATGTAATAAAATCATACAAATACAACCCAAGTGTTTTTAAAAAAAAAATCAGGCTAGTTTTCGAGTAAAACGACAAAGAATGTTTCGAAAAAAATAAAAAATAAATCATCCTTTGAGCGCGGTGAGTATTCGTTTGTACGCACTATCGTAGTAGCCGGCCGAGGGCAACGACCACTGCCACGTGCCGCGCCGCGTGAGTCGGCCATATTGATATCGCTCGCTGCCAATCGCTCCGCGCCCACAGCCCGCGCCGAGCCGCCGATCGGCATGCGGGAGCGCAACAACATAAATAATCGTCCCAGTCCGTCCAATACGCCCAAACGTATTGCAGTGTATGTGTGATTTATTACAATGCCGCGCTTGATCAATAACAAAACGCAGGTGAAATTATGTTTCGGGCACACTAACTGGCCGACGAGAAACATTGACGAGTCGAAAACCTTCATACCTTGCTTGCTTGTTTGGAGCCGCGCAGCGCTTCAGGGAGCGCAGCCGTATCCTGACTTGACGAGATTCCGTGCGCTTCGAGGACGAAGTTCTGGATTTCAATTTCAATCACCGGCACAGTGCTGGCGGTACCCAGATGCGAGCGCCGCAGACGGCGGCTTTTGCGTAAAAATACGGAATGCCTTATCAAGGAGTTGTTGCCAGAGGGCCACGACCGCGACCTAGTTCTATCGATGGTCATGGTTATTGCGGAAGTCTACCTAGGTACATACCTACAGTGTGATTTGGACAGATGAGTGCTTGTTTACGCGAAAGGGACTTTTTCCGTAAAAAAGTTAGTGCGCGAATTGTGAATACAATATCCGACGTGGTGTCTAGTGAACAGCAAGCAAGTGTGCAGCCCGAAAGCATTACCTCAATTCGATCGTGGCTAGATTAGACAGTGCAAGACAGTGTTTACGTGAACATTCAACAAAGGCTTGACGTTCAAAATGTATTGTGATTAGTGTAATAATAACCTAGGAACTTTAAAAGACATTCAAAATAGGTAAATGTGTGAATAAGTAAAATCAATGAATCTAAAGTGTGATGGCAAATCATAATTTAGGAATTAAAACCAGGAAAATTGATCAGTGAGTTTTATTTACAACACCTATTCATATTCAATATTAGGGTGCATTTCCACTGAAGCGAAGCGAAGTAGTAATAGGTATGTACCTATCAATTTTTTATTACGTCTCTAAATAAATTGCGTAGGCATTACGAAACCGTAGATATTGAATTCCAATTTCTATCCTTTTTTAAATTTCTAGTTTAACGCGGATGATTCGCCTCGGTTCGTTGGAAAAGTCCCCCGCTATTACACTAATGAAAATACACTTATTTACCTACTTATGTAGCTAGATTTTGTTTCTCCCAGCGCGTAGTACCTATTAACATGACGTAACATCGTACATACTCACGAGTGATAATTTTTTTTAACGTAGGTTTAGTGTAATCTAACCTTTATGTGTGTGAACGTTGAATGAATGCGCGCGGCCATTGTTCGTACTCGTATGAATGAAATGAGTAAAAAAAGAGAGAGAGGCAGTGAGTGAAGACAGGATGGTTGTAAAAATAATATCTTTTTTTTGTTAGGAAAAGTAAAAACAAAAACTAGCCTGAATTTTTTTTTAAAAACACTTGGGTTGTATTTGTATGATTTTATTAGATGCGTTGGTAAAGTATGATCAGTACAAAAAATAACACCTTATATAAAAGAAAGTCGTGTTAGTTACTTCACTTATAACTCAAGAACGGCTGAACCGATTTAGCTGAAAATTGTCAGGGAGGTAGTTTAGAGCCAGGAGAAGGACATAGGATACTTTTTATCCCGTTCGAAATTAAAAAAAAAGTCTGCTTATTTATTGCCATTAAGGCGGAACAATGTTCGCCGGGTCAGCTAGTCGTAATATAAAGCTGAAATTAACAGGATAGCTTATTCAAGGAACATTTTAATTTGTCCATTGTATGCCATGTTCCCTTGTTATAAGGGAATCGCGTATTCGGCCACGAAAGTAAGACTGTTAAAATAAATTAGATTTCTTGAAATCTCTCTTTTGCGCAAATCAAATCAAATCAAATCAAATCATTTATTTCGCTTGAAAGTGGTACATGTAAGTGATGGTAAAGTAGATTTGAGTAGTATCACACATTTCGCCAGAGTATGGCATGCAAAAATATAAAATTTAAACAATGTCATTTTAAGTAATTATGTCAACAATAAAGTTATTAACATCAACAAATAGAACACAAATATTAGATATGAATAAAGTCACCGAGTATGTAGTCAAAAATTAGAATATAAATATCAAGGTTACAACAACTTCCCTGATTTAAAATAATTAAAATATTCGTCCATTGAGTAAAAACATTTTTCTATCAACCATCGTTTGAGAGTGCATTTAAATTTGTTTAGTGGGAGTATTTTCAAGTCATCTTGTAAAATATTATATATTTTTATTGCCATACAGTACGTGCTCCGACTGTAAAGCGTTGTAGTGTTGATGGGCAACACAAGTGCATTTGGGTATCTTGTATTAAATCTGCAAACATTTTTCTTCATCACAAATAATCCCAGATTGGTTTTGACGAAGACACAAATCTCATATATGTATATAATATATACAAGGAACAGTGAGCAGCCCTAGTGTTTTAAATAATGGTCTACAAGATGTTAAACCATCAACATTGCAGATGGCTCGGATGCATTGCTTTTGTGCTATAAGTGCCCGGTTGACATGACATGAGTTTCCCCAAATAATTATGCCATACCTTAATAAAGAACATACGTATCCGTGGTATGCTTGGATTGCAATATTCCTTTCACTAACTCTTCCAAGGCGCCATAGTGCATATGCAAAAGAGTTTATTTTATTGCAGAGTTTATTAATATGTTCTAGCCAAGACAATTCATCATCAATTTTGATACCCAGGAATAAGGCATCCCTCGACTCTTTAATGGTATTCGAACCAGAAACAACATGTAAAGAGTGTTTGTTACCATTTTTGTTAATAAATTGTATAAATGTCGTTTTTTCTAAATTTACTCTGAGATTATTATTACCTAACCACTTTATAATGTTATGGATTATTTTATTTATGTCGTCATTATATGTTTTAGTATTGTTGCATGGAATAATAACAGATACATCGTCAGCAAAAAGTATACAATCGTGTAAAGTCACATCGGGGAGATCATTTATGTAGAGTAAAAAGAGTAAGGGGCCCAAAATGCTTCCCTGCGGTACTCCAACATTGTTCAAATTTATAGATGATCTAAACTTATTTAATTCTAAATTTTTATCCATCTTTGTTATTTCTACGTATTGCGTTCTATTATTTAGATAACTCTTAATCCACTCATTTGTGATTCCTCTTAACCCTAGTGCAAAGCCACATCATTTATATTTACTGTGGTTATAAAGGTGTACCAAGGGTACATGCTACACCTTTTTATTCGATTGTAAGAGTACTGGTTTACTCACAAATCCGTTTTATCTGATTTTCGAAATCTTTTAATTACACTAGTGTTTATCATTTAAATCAATGACTAATGTTTGAACTAATTTGGACATAATATCAAGGTCTATCATTGGTATTTTTTTCAAACTTCTGCGTTGAGCCATTTACGAGATCTGGGACATCACAAAACATTACCCCAGCAAAATTCTAAATAACTTGAGAACCGGAACACGAACAAATTTTGCTATTCGTGGACAAATTACTACGCAACAAGAGCTATCTATCCATGTATTTAGTTCCGGGATAGAACGACTTTCAAAAAAAAATTTTACAGGGTAATGTTTGAAACGTTACCCCAGCAAAATCTGTTTTTTCCTAATTGTTAAAATATGTATTATCTGTGATGTGAAGTTGGCAACACTGCCTATCTGTCAGTTGTGTGCAAGAAAACAAAAGTGAGCTATGGCGTCTTGAAAGTCTTCGTTTTATTTTATAAAGAAAGTTTATCATAATACTAAAACTAATAACTTTAAAACTATAATTTGAACGAATTTTGCTATTAGTGGACAAATTTCTGCTCACGATGGACTAATTATCTGCTATACTCTCGACTCTCTAAAGCACAACATTTATAAAAATTTTGCTGCGGTAATGCACTCCAGGTAACCGTGTGTGATGCTTATTGCTCATAGTGATTTTCGATACAGAGCCCCGTACATACGTTATACATAAATTATGGAAAGAAAACACCCAGACCAATACAAACAAATATGTATGCAATTTTAGTATGATATTTTTATTTATTAATAAACAAAAAGACTGAACAAAATTGATGCGTGTACTGATTATTGTAATTAACCACATGCAAAGCTTTGTGAATTGCAACAACTATAATTTATTATCCAAGCTCTAAATAATCGCTACTACGAGTAACTGATCATAAAATGTTTTTCCAATCGCTCAAGCTACCGAGGATCTACCGATAGGTCGGGTGACGTAATCTTGAAATTCTTTTAGCCGGCGCGGAACTTCCGGAAGGTCGGGTGACGCCACGCCTCTTTGAACCGTGTTTACTTTGGCAGTTATATTCTATACTAGCTGACCCGGCGAACTTTGTTCCGCCTTAATGGCAATAAATAAGCAGACTTTTTTTTATTTCGAACGGGATAAAAAGTATCCTATGTCCTTCTCCTGGCTCTAAACTACCTCCCTGACAATTTTCAGCTAAATCGGTTCACCCGTTCTTGAGTTATAAGTGGAGTAACTAACACGACTTTCTTTTATATATATAGATTTATTCGATTCTAAAATAAAATTTTGAAAGTTGTTTTAATTTGTATCACTTGGATATGATTTGTATTAGAAAGTGCTGTGAGTGTGACGCTTGAACGGAAGGAAGTCAACCTAACCTAACCAACTGCGTATTTCTAAACTGCGTATTTCTATACTGTGTAGCCGCGAGAGCTCTTTGGCGCGCTGTCTTCGGCGAAGTATTGCGCGCGCAGATTTTGACAGCGCGAAATACCTACTTTAGCAGAAATACCAAGCCTTAACTGCGGTTGCTGCACCTCTTCCTTGCTCTCTCCTGAACGACTCTGTGTTATCTACTATGGCTGCCCCTCTTCCTTGTACCCTCCTGTACGACTGTATTGCTTAGCCGTATGCCTGGTCCAAGGTTCGACGCCAAAAATAAAAAAACGCCCCTTTCTGGGGCCCCCACCACTTAAGCACAACTCCGTCGAAGTCGAAAACCTAGGAGAGTCTTTATGGGCAACCAATGAAGCCATTAAAGCAATAAAATCTTTTGTAGGAATTATTTCCGATTTAATTCATTTTTGTGTTTTATTCTACTGGCTTATTCAGACTGCATAAGATTGGTAATTCATTTATGGGAAAATGTATTAAATTCTTTAATAAATTGCCACAAACTGTTGTAGAACCCATTGACCATTCATAAATTCAAAGCACATATTAAAAGTACCTTAATGAAAAAGGGCTACTATAAAGTCGATGATTATTTAAAAGATAAAAATGTTTGGGATGCGTTACTGCCTAGCTCGCATAAATATTTATAGTTAACTTTGTACATTTTAAAGCATGTAAACCTTTGAAAAAGAGGCAGACAATAGTGACTGAGTTTCTTGCGCTGCTTCTTCTCAGCACTGGCCCATTTAATGTCCTGAAGCAGTGGTAGGGTTAATACTGGGACGTGTAAAAGTGCTTTTTTTAAGCCTATTCACAGAAATAAATGAGTTTTATCGATTATAATTAAACATTAGAACATTCACGTTAAAAAGTTCGTAAAATAAGTAGGTACTTATTTTTATGATTTAACGTGATGAAATAGAGTTTTAGATTTTCAAGTGAAAGTAAAGCATAGCCTAAGCGCTTCGCGTTTAAGGCATGCAAGATATTTTACGCTCCTATCTAAATTAATCTTTTTTTTATTTCGGTCAGACAGGCGTTGGAGCGCGGGGCCCCCAAATTCGCGGGGCCCGTAGCATTTGCTACTCTTGCTACGTGGCTAATCCGGCACTGCTGGTGGGAATGGCCGAGTTGAGATCCGAAGAACTCGAACCTCGCCACCCATGGACTCTTGTGATTAACCCACTCGTAACACAAGCATAGCTTACCACGAGGGGCTAATAGGACTTTACTTTGTAAATAAAAATTTGTAATATTTAAAAAAAAAAGCCTTACTTTTTTTCATGACATTCAGGTTATCACAGAAAGACCGACTTACCTAACACTTATAGTTGTATTTTAATTTTGTCAATTAACACATCATCGTTATAAATTATAGCCTGTAGGCTATAATGTCATTCTGATGTATAATATACTGTAAACGTTAAGTTTCGTCAAAATCGATTCAGTTTTCGCGTGAAAGAGTAACGAAAGCATCCTCACAGATTTTCACATTGTTATGTTTTTTTGTAGGATAATAGGATAGGATAGGATATCGAAATTCATTTAATGTACTTTTGCCCATCCACATACGCTTTAAGGATTTTTTCGAAAGAAACATTTTATAAAAGCAAAAGCTCATTTAACTAACCTCAAATGTGTAAAGTTGCCAAGCTCAGGAGGCACGGTGAATATGCTGTTGTTGGACAGATCCAGCACGGCCAGTTTTTTCAGCTTTGCCAAAGCATCCGAAGACACGTTGATTTCCTCAATTTGATTCTCCGCGGCCAAGAGAATCTCAAGATTTTCCAACTCGTAAACACAACGCGGGATCTTTCCAAACCTAAAAAATAAGGTTTATATTATAATTAATACAGAGCGAAGGATTCTATAAAATTAAAACAAATAAACTACTATCATCGAAAACTTTCAACTTTCGAAAAATTTTGGTGGTCCAAAAATTACTTGCAATCTAAAAAAAGTTCATTTCTATAAATCTAGTTAAAGCGGTTTCGTGCTATGTTAGATCCTAGTCCGTGGAAAGACGGTAGAACCATATTTGTGTGAAACTTTACGCACTAGATAAGAACCATCCATCATCCAATTTCACTAGTAATTATTCTAGTTCCGTATTTTGACGGATTCGGATCGGCCTTAGAGCGAAACCGCTGTTAGGTCACAATCGAACCATAAATAAATGCAATTGGCCACAAATAAATGCAATTTTGGTACTAAATTATGAGTGATGTAATTAGCTTAGTTTTATTACTGACACTGTCTCGATCTTACAGTTTAAAGTTAACTAGTTTAATTGATACACAATTTATACTCACTTATTATTAGATATGACTAGTTCTCTCAGGTTTTTCAGGTTGGCGATTTCCAAGGGTAATTCTGCTAGGCAATTCTTCCCCACGTCCAGATACTGTAAGTGCACACAACGACATATCTCCGGAGGAATGTTGGCAATACTGTTCGAAGACATGATCAGTTGAGACAGGGTTTCTTTCAGGTGACACACTCTGAAACAATTATAAAATAATTGATAGTAACTCATCAAGCACGAGAATCTATTAAATCGCAAGAGCAGCCACGATCGATTGATCGTTTTAATTGCACATTATTAGGCACATCGCAGCATTCGAGCTCCGCGTCGTATGAAATGTGGCTATTACGGACACGCAGACTTAAATTCGACTATTATTAGCAGATTCATCATTTGGAACTGATTTCATACTTTATTCATAATTCAGAAGTCATCAATCTAGGTATTTTTTGTTTGAATCATATATGGAATCACAAATGTGTTGGTCTATACAGCGCTTCGGTATCTTAGAAATCAATAACGACGAACAAAATTTTACTAAAGTCAAAATACCTATGGCACTAGTAATTTAAGTAAGCCTTGGGAACTACAGAACGAAATAATGTTGTGATCATAGGTTTCGTATCGTGTATTAAAGCGTCGTTTCATTTATAATTTTATTCACGAGTTCTACAAATGGGATGCTTCGTTTCCTTGAGTAAACTAGTACCTCTATATTTTTTTCTACCAATAATTTACACTTACCCCATAGGCACAGCGGTGAGTTTGTTCTTGGAAATGTCGATGATGTGCACTTCAGCGTCGGCCGCGGCCTTGAACACGTCGTCCGGCACCGAGGTCAGGCTGCGGGACGGGACCATGAGTGCTTGGCTCTTTTTCAGGGTGTACCTGCAAGGGAATCACATGGACGGACCATGTTAGGAGTTTTTCATATAGTGAGCGTAATCACAGGCCCATCTTTCCACTAGGCACTCTAGGCACGTGCATGACCCCGTGAATGAGGGGGACCCACGCCTGCTTGTATAAAAATTAAACTAACAGTTGTAGGTAGTAATCGCTGTAAAGGTCTACAATTTTGCATTTTCCTTTTTTTAGGAAAGGGCCCCCAGTAGGTTAAAGACAGCCCTACTTCGGCATATCTCTCATAGGCATGAAGTTACGAAAACGAGGCATTTGGTTTTCTAGTTTCTACGTTTTTGTCCGATCTTCCTATTCTATACGGCCTACACTACGTCAGAACTGCATACAATCGCTGTGATCAAATCGCTAGGTACATAGAAACAGATGCCATAGTCACATTTATGTATTATTTGTCATTGCATTGTGTAAACTACAGTTTTTTCACGTGTTTGTCTCATGCCCGCTTCGTCATTCATTAGTGCATTCGTATATTTATTTGCACATAAACATAACTTGTGTTTTTCCAACAGCCCACAGTTTATGAATGCTATATAGGGATTATTATTCTACACTGGCATGATGCTTATGTGGCGACTACGTCCCACTTACGCCTCATACCAATTAATTAAAATATACTTAATTGTAATACTTCTTGTACAAACTTAAGATGTAAATGCTTTGTTAGTTATAGCGTGTTAATTTTAGAGCATGGTAATTTTAGTTTCTCACGCACCTGCAATTTTAGGATTTTATTGTCGGAATGTTTAACTCAAATCTTTTTAGTGTTTCGCCGATGTAACATGTGGTCCATTGTTGATCTATGCAATTATTGCAGGTGTCTGTGTATCAAGCAACACCAACCTTTGTAATGTCTTTCTATTGTTTGTTGTTTACTTTGTATTATGTTTGTGCCAACCTTTGCCATGTGTTTCATGCTAATTGTTTTGTTTGTATCTTCGTGTTATTTTCACTTTGTTTTACGATTGTTACCTGAAAAGGCCGCCGACCGTCGAGAGTAAAACCAATGTTTAGTTTAGTCGGTCAGTACGCAACCTCGGTACCGGTCGGACGCCTCGAAGGCCCATCCTCGCGCTTACACAATATAGTTACCGTCTTACCAGTCTATATGAACTTTTATTTATAAAAACCTACGAACCCTGCTACCCGAGTATAGAGCGCCGACAGTGGTGACCCCGACGTGATCTTACGTGTTTTATTGTGCGCTTAGGGTTTTATCAGGGTTCAGGTTCGCACCGCGCAGTGATAATTTCGCGCAGTGATAATTTAGACTTTCTGACAGTTTTTTTTGTGAGTGTAATCAGCGTGTCGTTAAAATGGCTAATAGTCCCGTCAAGAGGGATACGCCACTCGACACATTCGCCGACATCGCCGACTTATTAGCTGAAAACGCCAGGCTACGGTGCACGAGGCCATCGCCCCCAGCAGCGGCGATCTCCACACACATAACTGACGAACGATTACGCCGGCTGGAGGAGAACATGGCGCTTCTCATGAAGAATTTGCAACAGGCGCAAGTAAGCAAGGTAGACACGAGAAGTAGCAGGCCACGCGGTCGTTCAAACTCACGCTCGTGTACCTCTTCACGGTCTAGAACTAGACTGACAGACTGGCTATGTTGGGACCATCATCGTTACGGTTCACGAGCGAAGAAGTGCATTGGACCTTGTTCCTACAACAAACCACAGCAGGGAAACGCCAGCGGGAGTCATTAACGGCGGGTGACGCAATTTCCCATACACCTACACGCCGCATCTTCGTTACCGACAAGGCCAATAATGTAACGTTCCTCATTGATACAGGGGCCGACCTTTGCGTATACCCTAAAGCACTAGTCCCTACGGCTTGCAAAGCTTCTGCCTATGGATTAGTCGCCGCCAATGGAACTTCAATAACCACGTATGGTACTATCGCACTGACCTTGAACCTCGGGCTTCGAAGAGACTTCCCATGGATTTTCGTGGTAGCGGATGTACAGAAACCCATTATAGGTGTAGATTTCCTCGCTCACTACAACCTGATGGTAGATGCGAAAAATAAGAGGTTGGTAGACGCGATCACTCATCTTACGGTCAATGGACATGTGGCTGAGTGTGAGCAACTCACTGTGAAAACTTTAAGTGGAACATCACCTTACCTCGATCTACTGTCCAAGTATGTTGCGATAACACGACCAGACGGAGCCATGCAGGAGGTAAAGCACGGAACGAAACACCACATACTGGTGACGCCAGGACCTCCCGTAGCACTCAAACCGCGAAGGCTCGCTCCCGATCGTCTTAGAGCTGCCAAGAAAGAGTTTGATTCGATGGTAAAACTTGGCATCGCTCGTCCATCGAAAAGCCCGTGGGCAGCGCCGTTAGTTATGGTAACCAAGACGACCACATCCTCCACGCCAGAATCCAGTTCATCACCGATTCCCGGAAGTGAAAAGGAGACTGAAGAAAAACATCGTCCATGCGGTGACTACCGAGCTCTGAATGCAAGAACAGTGCCCGATCAGTATCCAGTGCGTCACATTCAAGACTTCGCACAGTGTTTAAGTGGTAGTAAAGTGTTCTCAAAATTAGATCTAGTGCGTGCATTCAATCAAATCCCTATCGCTGAAGAAGACATTCCAAAGACTGCTATCACAACGCCGTTCGGTTTATTTGAGTTCAAGTTCATGACGTTCGGCTTGCGCAACGCAGCTCAAACGTTTCAGCGGTTTATGGACGAAGTGTTAAGTGAATTAGACTTTTGCTACTGCTACATAGACGATATTTTAATTGCATCCAGTGACGAAAATGAACATTTAAAACACTTAGAGACAGTATTTAATAGGTTAAGAAAATATGATGTAGTGATTAATCCTAAGAAATGTGTATTTGGCCAATCAGAGATCGAATTCCTAGGTTATTTAGTGTCAGCCGACGGTACTCGTCCGCTCCCTGAAAAGGTTAAAGCAATACGGACGTACCCACTTCCGGCCACAGCAAAGCAGCTACGACGGTTCCTAGGTATGCTAAACTTTTATAGAAGGTGCATACCTAACGCAGCCGCTAGCCAATCTAGTCTTAACGAGCTGCTGCATGGTAACATAAAAGGTAAAACTCCAATTGCGTGGACGGATCAGGCGAGGAAAGATTTCGATGTTTGTAAGGAGAGTCTAGCCCAGGCAGCTTTGTTAGCCCATCCTCGGGACGACGCCGAGTTAGGCCTCTTTTGTGACGCATCAAACAATAGCATTGGAGCAGCTCTGCAACAAAAAGTAGGTAACGATTGGCACCCTATCGCATTCTTTTCTAAAAAACTTACTACTGCCGAACAAAAGTACTCAGCGTACGACCGCGAACTATTCGCTATCTATGCTGCAGTCAAACATTTTAGGCATTACGTTGAAGCACGACAGTTTGTAATTTTTACTGACCATAAGCCGATAACCTATGCATTTAGTAAAAAAGAGCAACAATGTTCACCCAGGCAGTTTAGATACCTGGATTTAATAGGTCAATTCTCAACAGACATACGTCATGTGAATGGCGAAGACAACGTGCCAGCCGACGCACTTTCGCGTATAGAGAGCGTTCGTAAAGGCCTTGATTGGGAATCTCTTGCGAAGTCACAGGAAAATGACACTCATCTTAAGTCGTTGTTAGATTCAAATAACTCGTCATTGCAATTACGACTTCTTAGTTTGCCAGATAGCGACACACCAGTCTATTGCGATGTATCAACTCAACGCGCCAGACCCTACCTTACAGAGCCTTTCAGAAAGGTAGCGTTTAACATACTTCATCAGAATTCACACCCCGGGGCACGTGCTACGACGAAACTCGTTTCACAACGATTCGTATGGCCCTCAATGAATTCTGACTGCAAAAAGTGGACGAGAGCGTGCTTGGGCTGCCAGCGTTCTAAAGTGTCACGACACGTTATCACTCTTCCTGGCACTTTCGCACCACCATCTTCTCGGTTTGACCACGTTCATTTGGACATTATCGTTATGCCTTACTCTGAGGGATATCGATACTGCCTCACGTGCGTCGACCGCTTTTCAAGATGGCCTGAGGCGATACCGATACCCAACCAAGAGGCAGAAACAGTAGCACGCGCGTTCTATTCAAATTGGATTGCACGTTTCGGCATTCCAAGCAGAATCACAACGGACCAAGGCAGGCAGTTTGAGTCGCACCTATTTAGAGATCTAAACGCTCTACTAGGTTCGAACCACCTACGCACCACTGCTTATCATCCGTCTTCAAATGGTATGGTAGAACGCTTTCATCGGCAACTTAAGAGCGCAATTAAATGTCATGCCGACGAGAGTTGGACGCGGGTATTACCAACAGTATTGTTAGGCATTAGGGCATCCTGGAAGGAGGATTTACAAGCTACATCTGCTGAACTTCTATACGGACAGAGCTTGCGCCTCACAGGTGAGTTTTTATGTAAGAGTGTTACGCCCAACCCAGTGCCTAGCGATTACGTCAACCATCTACGACAGCAGTTTAATAAGTTACAGCCAATCGACGGCACGCGCCATGGCATTAAGAGTACTTTCTGTTTCAAAGATTTGCTGTCGTCCAGTCATGTATTTGTAAGGAATGACGCTGTTAAAGCTTCTCTGCAACAACCCTACGAAGGGCCATATAAGGTAATAAGCAGGACAAACAAAACGTTCGTACTCGATATACGTGGACGCGAAGTCACGGTATCGATCGAAAGACTGAAACCTGCCTATATTCTGAGAGATGCAGAACACCATCCAAACAACCATCCTGACAGCAGTATACCATTGGAGGTAACTTTAGAGAGTGGCCGAGGTCAATCTACCGGTTCCAATGTGAGTGACGTCACGGACGTTGACAGCTGCGTGCGCGTTGACGATCGCTGCGCGAATTTTAAACATTCATAGCTTATATAACTAAGTAAATATTTAATTTCTTACCTTAAGAGACTCCCAAGTGTGTGCATAGAACATTGTGAAGATAAATCAAAAATTTGGTGATCATTATAAACGTTTAATCCGCCTACACATATACCCACAAGTCAAGAAAAAAAAAACATCTTAAAAAGTGCAAATAAAATCAAAGAAATTACAAAAATGGCTCCAAAGTGCAACGCCTGCGGGAGATTTTTGGCGGCGATCGAGGCAGTGACATGCCCTAAGTGCACCGCAACGAACCACAGGGCCTGTGTCGGTATCCCCCAGGGGACGCAAGTGGATAGCTCGTGGCTGTGCCCTGAATGCAGAGCTAGGATGCCGAGGGCAAATGCAGACAGCACCCCTGTAAGACGAGCAGTTGGTATGCAGTTGCACAGCATGGACGTGTCGAGCCTGGAAGACCAGCTAAATACCACCGCACTTGACGCAACACTGGAAATACAGACGATGCAGGATCTCTGCCTTGATGTCCGCACTTTTCGTGAGGAGATGAGGAGGGCCAGCGAGGAGTGCAAGGTGTGGAAGGCGGAAATGTCTGAGCTTCGGTCAATTATGACTACACTGGGAGACAGGATGACGCAGCTGGAGGAGCGGGTCGGTGTCATTGAGAGGCAGGTGTCCTCTCAGCGAGCGGAAGAAGGTGCCATGAAGACGCTGGAGATCACAGTTTCGCAGCTGAAGAGAGACCTCAATGAGCGGGACCAAGAGCTGCTCCTCAATGACGTCGATATTACTGGTATACCCGAAGAAGAAGGTGAGAGTGTCCAGCATCTTGTGCTGGCCAGCGCCGCCAAGCTAGGCGTCTCTCTCGACGAGAAGGACGTTGTTAGCTGCCGGAGGGTGGGCATGATCAGGCCGCCGACAGAAGCGGGGCCTCGTCCCCGTGCTATCACGGTTCGGCTGGCACGGCGATCCACTCGGGACCAAGTGCTGAAAGCGGCTCGTGTCCGGAGAAGCCTAACCACTGAGGGATTAGGTTTGCGTTCGCCTCCGCGGCCTATTTATGTCAATGAGAGGCTAACGCGAGACAACCGGCTCCTATTCAACCAGTCTCGGGAGATGGCCAAGAAGACAGGATGGCGGTTCATCTGGACTCGGGAGGGCCGGGTCTACGCCCGCCGGGAGCACGGCGAGCCTGCCAAGCGCATCAAGTGCGAAGAGGATCTAGAAAGGGTTTTTAAGGGGGGAAACGTTTGATACTCCTATCCTAAACGCACTCTCATTATTTGTATCACTGTTATTGTCGTGTCTATTCAAGTTATTTCCATTTCATTGTATTTCGTGTTACTCGTATATTATGATTCTAAACTACACTGTTTCTTCCATTCTTAGAACTGAGCAGTGTTGTTTCCACGCCTACAAATGCATCGTATTTTATATTTGTATCAATTCAATGTTTATAATTTTATTATTTAGCCGTCTACTTTCTATCACTCCATTACTTTTATTCTGTTTTATTTACACATGCACCATTCATATTAAAACTACAGACCACAATTTACACACCACACCGCACTCACGAAACCGGTTTGCTATTTTATCTCACTCGCGTCGCAGTCGACTTTTGCCTACTATCCACAGTTCAACAGCTACGTATCAAGTAACGTATGAAGTACGACGTGTGCCGATCGGTACGCATTCATTTTATAATTATGATAATAGAACAAGGCGCGAATAAACAGCGTAAGCTACAGTTAGGATTACTTAATGCTGGTTCTCTCGGTACACGTCACGACGAATTCATAGTAGCTGTGGAAAAGCATCGCGTCGATCTGCTGGCAATAAACGAGACGTGGCTGCGTGAGGGCCAGGACGCGCGCGCGCCGGCGGTGCCGGGATACAGACTGAGACACGTTCCGCGACCGAGCTCCGTGCGCTCGCGCGGCGGTGGAGTGGGTTTTTATGTACGCCTAGGAGTGAGCGCGCGGGTTCTGCCTCACCCTCCATCGGAAAATGTCGAGCAGATGTGGTTATGCCTAACAGTGAGTGGAAGGAAGATAGTTATAGGGACTGCGTATAGGCCGCCGTGGCTTAATATTGATATATTTCTCGATGCGGTGTCTTTGTCATTGGAAACGTTTACATGGTGTGACAATGTTATATTATTGGGTGACTTTAATGTTAATATGCTTAGTGTACATGACAATAACTGTATTAAGTTAGGTAATTTTTTGACATGCAATAGATTGGTTCAATGCGTACATAATCCAACACATTTTACGTCACACAGCGAAACATTGATAGATTTAGTTTGTACGGATATGAAGGGATGTAATACCCTGATAGATCACATACAAGACTTGGGTAGTCACGCTTTTATAGTGTGTGAGGTAAATATTAAGAAATTCAAACCAAAACCAATCAAATTGAGACGCCGAGCCATTGGGGATATAGAAGTGGAGTTATTTAGAGAACATGTCGTAGGTTTAGATTGGAGACGGATATGTGAATTAAGTGATGTGAATGAAATGGTGAAGGAATTTAATTGCTATGTAATAAATATTTTTGACATACATGCGCCATTAAGGACTGTAAATATTAAGTTTCATCAATATCCATGGCTCACATATAATATTAAATTGATGATGAAACGACGGGATGAAGCTTGGGCTAGGGCGCGTCAGTCTGGACGCGTCGAGCATAAGGAATATTATAAGGACCTTAAACGCTGTGTGGATCGGGCTATTGATACGGAAAAACGGGTATATTTTGATCAATACATTAATGACAAAACTAATGATCCTCGCGTCGTATGGACGCATATAAAAAAACATGTGCGTTTAAAAACAATGCCTGACAACCCAGGCACTATTTGCAGTGACCCTAACGTAGTCAATGGTCATTTTTTAAATGTTCCTGGTGATGACAGCGTGGACATATCCCAATTGACTTTTTTTGAATATAATTGCATAGTTTCCAATCAATTTAATATACAACAGGTTAATGAAATCGAGGTTCTAAAAATATTGAAAAGTTTAAAATCAAATGCCGTAGGATTAGATGGTATCTCTCTTGACATGATATTGTTGACTTTGCCACAATCCCTTGCAACAATAACGTCAATTGTAAATAGGTCGATCACCACAGGTGTTTTCCCTAAAGACTGGCAGAAAGCGCTGATTAAACCAATACCAAAGAAATTGTTGCCGACCTCTTTGTCTGATTTGCGCCCTGTTAGTATTCTGCCATGCTTATCTAAGGTTCTAGAGAGAGTTGTGGCAGATCAAATGAAGATGTTTTTGGAACAAAATGATATCCTCCCTCAGAAACAATCCGGTTTCCGTAAGGCCCACAGTACCGCAACGGCCCTGCTTCAAGTGGCCGATGATGTGTTGGCTGCTCAGGATAGTGGGGAGGGCACTTTGTTGGCTTTGTTGGACTTCTCGAGAGCTTTCGACTGCATTAGCGTCCCACTACTATTAGCAAAGTTGCATTATTATGGTTTCAGTCCATGTGCTGTGAGATGGTTTTATAGTTACTTTGAGCACAGAACTCAATGTGTAGGGGTGTCAGATGATGCTGGTGAGACAAGAGTATCTGATCACTTGGCTGTTAATCGAGGGGTTCCACAGGGTTCAATTCTGGGTCCACTTCTGTTCATTATTTATAGTGCGGACGTGGTTGATCATATACATAATTGTAAGTACCACATCTACGCTGATGATATACAGCTGTACATTTCGAGTAAGCCGAAAGATGTTCACGAAGCAATTACGTACCTCAATGAGGATCTTGGACGGATAACAAATTGGGCTAAGTGCAATTCCCTAGTACTAAATGGAAATAAGTCCAAATATATGGTGCTGGGTTCTAGGGATCAGATAAGAAAAACCATAAACAGGGGAATTAGTGTGTTGATCGAGGGGGAGCCAATAGAGAGGGTAACAGAAGCTAAAAACTTAGGACTTCTAATGGACGAGGAAATGCGCTTTGAAAAACACGTCAATAATATAGTAGGAAACTGTTTTTATAGACTGAAAGTATTATATCAAATACGTAAATATCTTTCTACCGACAATCGCATTAAATTATGCGACTCTCTGGTTCTATCTAAGTTCAACTATATGGACGTGGTCTATGGCCCCCGACTGCTGGCGCGTACCAAGAAAACTATCCAACGTGTGCAAAATGCATGCGCCCGTTTTTGTTTTTCAATCCCGCCGAGAACACACGTTACGCCTTATATAACTAATGCTAAAATATTAAAAATGAACTCACGCAGGGCGTTGCACTTCGCGGCACTGCTTTTTGGTATAATGAAAAACAACACTCCGACTTATCTACTAGATAAATTAGTTTGGACAAGGGAATTCCACTCGCACAAGACCCGTCGCTCCAGCAGCACTCTCGTTCTTCCGCCGCACCGAACCGTTGCCTTCCGGGGTAGCTTCAGGTTTGCCGCCTCCAAGTGCTGGAATGACTTGCCACCGCCATTACGTCGTCTGCAAACATTGTACACTTTTAAAAAGAAATACCGGGAACACATTTTTAACGAACAAATACTGGAGTAGGTTACTTGTATGCTTACCTAAAGGTTTCAGACGATCAAGCACGGAAGTGGGCAAGACGATCGAGACTGCTGTAGCCTGACGTCACTACTTGAAAATTGAAATTTTTTCTCTCCGGACATGCTATTTGTAACACCATTGTAACACCATATTAAATACTTGTTTCATGATTATTATTTTATTTCTAATGACATCATAACTATATATTTGACACTAATTGAAATTGAATTATATGTTTAGACGACCAATACTGCTGGAATTTATTTACTTTTTATTTTTTTATTTATTTTTTGTTTGTAGGTGCGCGTGTAACGCTCGGAACAATATGGGATGAACTAAATTGTCGAATCGCGCGCAATCAATCATTCGATTGCACAAACCGGTTTTGCGGGCGTCGAGACACTCAACAACGCGTAACAATGTCACTCTTTACGAATATTACACATTAACACAATTACTACACACACACCTATACAAACAGTTTTATCTTTTTATTAGTATTCTTTTCATTAGTATTCTTAATAAACGTAGTCATATCATCCTTATCGATTTCCCGCCTTTTGTATTTATCTGTGCACTAATATTACTATTTATGTATGTTTATCTAGACAATTTTGTGCAGCTTTTTTATTTTTTATTTTATTTTACCAATGGTCCGTGACCCTCACTCGGCATGGGGCACACTGAAAACCAGCGCCGTGGCCTTCGTCACCGTGGGCCACGGCATATGCTGAGTGGGGTCCCGTTGCAGTGGGCATCTGGTTGGTGAATGGGTGGCACTGCTCAGTTTACTCTTGTTTTTATTTTTTCTTCTTTTATTATTATGTGCCACTGTCATGTCTATGTAATTGCCTGTATTTGTGTGATGTCCACTGTAATAAATGTATCTTTCTTTCTTTCTTTCTTTCAATGTTAATTCAGGTTCTCCATCTGCAGCTTTACCGCCTATCTCTATCGAACCGGACTTCCCTCGCCGTTCTGGTAGATGCGTTCGTTTTCCAGACTACTACCAAGCAGGCTTGTGATAATCAAACGTAATTATAACTTCTTTTTTGTAATTTTGTTATTTAGATCACTTGTAGTTTACTTATCGCGATTGTTGTTTTTGTTCTCTTTTGTTCTCGTGATCTAAATCACTGGTAGGGGGGTACTGTGGCGACTACGTCCCACTTACGCCTCATACCAATTAATTAAAATATACTTAATTGTAATACTTCTTGTACAAACTTAAGATGTAAATGCTTTGTTAGTTATAGCGTGTTAATTTTAGAGCATGGTAATTTTAGTTTCTCACGCACCTGCAATTTTAGGATTTTATTGTCGGAATGTTTAACTCAAATCTTTTTAGTGTTTCGCCGATGTAACATGTGGTCCATTGTTGATCTATGCAATTATTGCAGGTGTCTGTGTATCAAGCAACACCAACCTTTGTAATGTCTTTCTATTGTTTGTTGTTTACTTTGTATTATGTTTGTGCCAACCTTTGCCATGTGTTTCATGCTAATTGTTTTGTTTGTATCTTCGTGTTATTTTCACTTTGTTTTACGATTGTTACCTGAAAAGGCCGCCGACCGTCGAGAGTAAAACCAATGTTTAGTTTAGTCGGTCAGTACGCAACCTCGGTACCGGTCGGACGCCTCGAAGGCCCATCCTCGCGCTTACACAATATAGTTACCGTCTTACCAGTCTATATGAACTTTTATTTATAAAAACCTACGAACCCTGCTACCCGAGTATAGAGCGCCGACAGTGGTGACCCCGACGTGATCTTACGTGTTTTATTGTGCGCTTAGGGTTTTATCAGGGTTCAGGTTCGCACCGCGCAGTGATAATTTCGCGCAGTGATAATTTAGACTTTCTGACAGTTTTTTTTGTGAGTGTAATCAGCGTGTCGTTAAAATGGCTAATAGTCCCGTCAAGAGGGATACGCCACTCGACACATTCGCCGACATCGCCGACTTATTAGCTGAAAACGCCAGGCTACGGTGCACGAGGCCATCGCCCCCAGCAGCGGCGATCTCCACACACATAACTGACGAACGATTACGCCGGCTGGAGGAGAACATGGCGCTTCTCATGAAGAATTTGCAACAGGCGCAAGTAAGCAAGGTAGACACGAGAAGTAGCAGGCCACGCGGTCGTTCAAACTCACGCTCGTGTACCTCTTCACGGTCTAGAACTAGACTGACAGACTGGCTATGTTGGGACCATCATCGTTACGGTTCACGAGCGAAGAAGTGCATTGGACCTTGTTCCTACAACAAACCACAGCAGGGAAACGCCAGCGGGAGTCATTAACGGCGGGTGACGCAATTTCCCATACACCTACACGCCGCATCTTCGTTACCGACAAGGCCAATAATGTAACGTTCCTCATTGATACAGGGGCCGACCTTTGCGTATACCCTAAAGCACTAGTCCCTACGGCTTGCAAAGCTTCTGCCTATGGATTAGTCGCCGCCAATGGAACTTCAATAACCACGTATGGTACTATCGCACTGACCTTGAACCTCGGGCTTCGAAGAGACTTCCCATGGATTTTCGTGGTAGCGGATGTACAGAAACCCATTATAGGTGTAGATTTCCTCGCTCACTACAACCTGATGGTAGATGCGAAAAATAAGAGGTTGGTAGACGCGATCACTCATCTTACGGTCAATGGACATGTGGCTGAGTGTGAGCAACTCACTGTGAAAACTTTAAGTGGAACATCACCTTACCTCGATCTACTGTCCAAGTATGTTGCGATAACACGACCAGACGGAGCCATGCAGGAGGTAAAGCACGGAACGAAACACCACATACTGGTGACGCCAGGACCTCCCGTAGCACTCAAACCGCGAAGGCTCGCTCCCGATCGTCTTAGAGCTGCCAAGAAAGAGTTTGATTCGATGGTAAAACTTGGCATCGCTCGTCCATCGAAAAGCCCGTGGGCAGCGCCGTTAGTTATGGTAACCAAGACGACCACATCCTCCACGCCAGAATCCAGTTCATCACCGATTCCCGGAAGTGAAAAGGAGACTGAAGAAAAACATCGTCCATGCGGTGACTACCGAGCTCTGAATGCAAGAACAGTGCCCGATCAGTATCCAGTGCGTCACATTCAAGACTTCGCACAGTGTTTAAGTGGTAGTAAAGTGTTCTCAAAATTAGATCTAGTGCGTGCATTCAATCAAATCCCTATCGCTGAAGAAGACATTCCAAAGACTGCTATCACAACGCCGTTCGGTTTATTTGAGTTCAAGTTCATGACGTTCGGCTTGCGCAACGCAGCTCAAACGTTTCAGCGGTTTATGGACGAAGTGTTAAGTGAATTAGACTTTTGCTACTGCTACATAGACGATATTTTAATTGCATCCAGTGACGAAAATGAACATTTAAAACACTTAGAGACAGTATTTAATAGGTTAAGAAAATATGATGTAGTGATTAATCCTAAGAAATGTGTATTTGGCCAATCAGAGATCGAATTCCTAGGTTATTTAGTGTCAGCCGACGGTACTCGTCCGCTCCCTGAAAAGGTTAAAGCAATACGGACGTACCCACTTCCGGCCACAGCAAAGCAGCTACGACGGTTCCTAGGTATGCTAAACTTTTATAGAAGGTGCATACCTAACGCAGCCGCTAGCCAATCTAGTCTTAACGAGCTGCTGCATGGTAACATAAAAGGTAAAACTCCAATTGCGTGGACGGATCAGGCGAGGAAAGATTTCGATGTTTGTAAGGAGAGTCTAGCCCAGGCAGCTTTGTTAGCCCATCCTCGGGACGACGCCGAGTTAGGCCTCTTTTGTGACGCATCAAACAATAGCATTGGAGCAGCTCTGCAACAAAAAGTAGGTAACGATTGGCACCCTATCGCATTCTTTTCTAAAAAACTTACTACTGCCGAACAAAAGTACTCAGCGTACGACCGCGAACTATTCGCTATCTATGCTGCAGTCAAACATTTTAGGCATTACGTTGAAGCACGACAGTTTGTAATTTTTACTGACCATAAGCCGATAACCTATGCATTTAGTAAAAAAGAGCAACAATGTTCACCCAGGCAGTTTAGATACCTGGATTTAATAGGTCAATTCTCAACAGACATACGTCATGTGAATGGCGAAGACAACGTGCCAGCCGACGCACTTTCGCGTATAGAGAGCGTTCGTAAAGGCCTTGATTGGGAATCTCTTGCGAAGTCACAGGAAAATGACACTCATCTTAAGTCGTTGTTAGATTCAAATAACTCGTCATTGCAATTACGACTTCTTAGTTTGCCAGATAGCGACACACCAGTCTATTGCGATGTATCAACTCAACGCGCCAGACCCTACCTTACAGAGCCTTTCAGAAAGGTAGCGTTTAACATACTTCATCAGAATTCACACCCCGGGGCACGTGCTACGACGAAACTCGTTTCACAACGATTCGTATGGCCCTCAATGAATTCTGACTGCAAAAAGTGGACGAGAGCGTGCTTGGGCTGCCAGCGTTCTAAAGTGTCACGACACGTTATCACTCTTCCTGGCACTTTCGCACCACCATCTTCTCGGTTTGACCACGTTCATTTGGACATTATCGTTATGCCTTACTCTGAGGGATATCGATACTGCCTCACGTGCGTCGACCGCTTTTCAAGATGGCCTGAGGCGATACCGATACCCAACCAAGAGGCAGAAACAGTAGCACGCGCGTTCTATTCAAATTGGATTGCACGTTTCGGCATTCCAAGCAGAATCACAACGGACCAAGGCAGGCAGTTTGAGTCGCACCTATTTAGAGATCTAAACGCTCTACTAGGTTCGAACCACCTACGCACCACTGCTTATCATCCGTCTTCAAATGGTATGGTAGAACGCTTTCATCGGCAACTTAAGAGCGCAATTAAATGTCATGCCGACGAGAGTTGGACGCGGGTATTACCAACAGTATTGTTAGGCATTAGGGCATCCTGGAAGGAGGATTTACAAGCTACATCTGCTGAACTTCTATACGGACAGAGCTTGCGCCTCACAGGTGAGTTTTTATGTAAGAGTGTTACGCCCAACCCAGTGCCTAGCGATTACGTCAACCATCTACGACAGCAGTTTAATAAGTTACAGCCAATCGACGGCACGCGCCATGGCATTAAGAGTACTTTCTGTTTCAAAGATTTGCTGTCGTCCAGTCATGTATTTGTAAGGAATGACGCTGTTAAAGCTTCTCTGCAACAACCCTACGAAGGGCCATATAAGGTAATAAGCAGGACAAACAAAACGTTCGTACTCGATATACGTGGACGCGAAGTCACGGTATCGATCGAAAGACTGAAACCTGCCTATATTCTGAGAGATGCAGAACACCATCCAAACAACCATCCTGACAGCAGTATACCATTGGAGGTAACTTTAGAGAGTGGCCGAGGTCAATCTACCGGTTCCAATGTTAATTCAGGTTCTCCATCTGCAGCTTTACCGCCTATCTCTATCGAACCGGACTTCCCTCGCCGTTCTGGTAGATGCGTTCGTTTTCCAGACTACTACCAAGCAGGCTTGTGATAATCAAACGTAATTATAACTTCTTTTTTGTAATTTTGTTATTTAGATCACTTGTAGTTTACTTATCGCGATTGTTGTTTTTGTTCTCTTTTGTTCTCGTGATCTAAATCACTGGTAGGGGGGTACTGTGGCGACTACGTCCCACTTACGCCTCATACCAATTAATTAAAATATACTTAATTGTAATACTTCTTGTACAAACTTAAGATGTAAATGCTTTGTTAGTTATAGCGTGTTAATTTTAGAGCATGGTAATTTTAGTTTCTCACGCACCTGCAATTTTAGGATTTTATTGTCGGAATGTTTAACTCAAATCTTTTTAGTGTTTCGCCGATGTAACATGTGGTCCATTGTTGATCTATGCAATTATTGCAGGTGTCTGTGTATCAAGCAACACCAACCTTTGTAATGTCTTTCTATTGTTTGTTGTTTACTTTGTATTATGTTTGTGCCAACCTTTGCCATGTGTTTCATGCTAATTGTTTTGTTTGTATCTTCGTGTTATTTTCACTTTGTTTTACGATTGTTACCTGAAAAGGCCGCCGACCGTCGAGAGTAAAACCAATGTTTAGTTTAGTCGGTCAGTACGCAACCTCGGTACCGGTCGGACGCCTCGAAGGCCCATCCTCGCGCTTACACAATATAGTTACCGTCTTACCAGTCTATATGAACTTTTATTTATAAAAACCTACGAACCCTGCTACCCGAGTATAGAGCGCCGACAGTGGTGACCCCGACGTGATCTTACGTGTTTTATTGTGCGCTTAGGGTTTTATCAGGGTTCAGGTTCGCACCGCGCAGTGATAATTTCGCGCAGTGATAATTTAGACTTTCTGACAGTTTTTTTTGTGAGTGTAATCAGCGTGTCGTTAAAATGGCTAATAGTCCCGTCAAGAGGGATACGCCACTCGACACATTCGCCGACATCGCCGACTTATTAGCTGAAAACGCCAGGCTACGGTGCACGAGGCCATCGCCCCCAGCAGCGGCGATCTCCACACACATAACTGACGAACGATTACGCCGGCTGGAGGAGAACATGGCGCTTCTCATGAAGAATTTGCAACAGGCGCAAGTAAGCAAGGTAGACACGAGAAGTAGCAGGCCACGCGGTCGTTCAAACTCACGCTCGTGTACCTCTTCACGGTCTAGAACTAGACTGACAGACTGGCTATGTTGGGACCATCATCGTTACGGTTCACGAGCGAAGAAGTGCATTGGACCTTGTTCCTACAACAAACCACAGCAGGGAAACGCCAGCGGGAGTCATTAACGGCGGGTGACGCAATTTCCCATACACCTACACGCCGCATCTTCGTTACCGACAAGGCCAATAATGTAACGTTCCTCATTGATACAGGGGCCGACCTTTGCGTATACCCTAAAGCACTAGTCCCTACGGCTTGCAAAGCTTCTGCCTATGGATTAGTCGCCGCCAATGGAACTTCAATAACCACGTATGGTACTATCGCACTGACCTTGAACCTCGGGCTTCGAAGAGACTTCCCATGGATTTTCGTGGTAGCGGATGTACAGAAACCCATTATAGGTGTAGATTTCCTCGCTCACTACAACCTGATGGTAGATGCGAAAAATAAGAGGTTGGTAGACGCGATCACTCATCTTACGGTCAATGGACATGTGGCTGAGTGTGAGCAACTCACTGTGAAAACTTTAAGTGGAACATCACCTTACCTCGATCTACTGTCCAAGTATGTTGCGATAACACGACCAGACGGAGCCATGCAGGAGGTAAAGCACGGAACGAAACACCACATACTGGTGACGCCAGGACCTCCCGTAGCACTCAAACCGCGAAGGCTCGCTCCCGATCGTCTTAGAGCTGCCAAGAAAGAGTTTGATTCGATGGTAAAACTTGGCATCGCTCGTCCATCGAAAAGCCCGTGGGCAGCGCCGTTAGTTATGGTAACCAAGACGACCACATCCTCCACGCCAGAATCCAGTTCATCACCGATTCCCGGAAGTGAAAAGGAGACTGAAGAAAAACATCGTCCATGCGGTGACTACCGAGCTCTGAATGCAAGAACAGTGCCCGATCAGTATCCAGTGCGTCACATTCAAGACTTCGCACAGTGTTTAAGTGGTAGTAAAGTGTTCTCAAAATTAGATCTAGTGCGTGCATTCAATCAAATCCCTATCGCTGAAGAAGACATTCCAAAGACTGCTATCACAACGCCGTTCGGTTTATTTGAGTTCAAGTTCATGACGTTCGGCTTGCGCAACGCAGCTCAAACGTTTCAGCGGTTTATGGACGAAGTGTTAAGTGAATTAGACTTTTGCTACTGCTACATAGACGATATTTTAATTGCATCCAGTGACGAAAATGAACATTTAAAACACTTAGAGACAGTATTTAATAGGTTAAGAAAATATGATGTAGTGATTAATCCTAAGAAATGTGTATTTGGCCAATCAGAGATCGAATTCCTAGGTTATTTAGTGTCAGCCGACGGTACTCGTCCGCTCCCTGAAAAGGTTAAAGCAATACGGACGTACCCACTTCCGGCCACAGCAAAGCAGCTACGACGGTTCCTAGGTATGCTAAACTTTTATAGAAGGTGCATACCTAACGCAGCCGCTAGCCAATCTAGTCTTAACGAGCTGCTGCATGGTAACATAAAAGGTAAAACTCCAATTGCGTGGACGGATCAGGCGAGGAAAGATTTCGATGTTTGTAAGGAGAGTCTAGCCCAGGCAGCTTTGTTAGCCCATCCTCGGGACGACGCCGAGTTAGGCCTCTTTTGTGACGCATCAAACAATAGCATTGGAGCAGCTCTGCAACAAAAAGTAGGTAACGATTGGCACCCTATCGCATTCTTTTCTAAAAAACTTACTACTGCCGAACAAAAGTACTCAGCGTACGACCGCGAACTATTCGCTATCTATGCTGCAGTCAAACATTTTAGGCATTACGTTGAAGCACGACAGTTTGTAATTTTTACTGACCATAAGCCGATAACCTATGCATTTAGTAAAAAAGAGCAACAATGTTCACCCAGGCAGTTTAGATACCTGGATTTAATAGGTCAATTCTCAACAGACATACGTCATGTGAATGGCGAAGACAACGTGCCAGCCGACGCACTTTCGCGTATAGAGAGCGTTCGTAAAGGCCTTGATTGGGAATCTCTTGCGAAGTCACAGGAAAATGACACTCATCTTAAGTCGTTGTTAGATTCAAATAACTCGTCATTGCAATTACGACTTCTTAGTTTGCCAGATAGCGACACACCAGTCTATTGCGATGTATCAACTCAACGCGCCAGACCCTACCTTACAGAGCCTTTCAGAAAGGTAGCGTTTAACATACTTCATCAGAATTCACACCCCGGGGCACGTGCTACGACGAAACTCGTTTCACAACGATTCGTATGGCCCTTAAACTGCGGAATATAAAAACTGTCAATCTGAGGCAACATAATATGTCTGGCTACGCAGTCGAGGGTTTATTATGCACACAACTAGGAAGAAGTTTCTAATACTATGAGACATAATACTATACTTAAATCACCATTTGTCTGTATCAAACAAATTCAGAGGTAATTAATGTTTTTATTGTAGTTTTAATTTCCACATTACAATTTCTATCAAAACTTTTTATAATTTAACAATAAATAAACTTTATTTCCTACTCACCAGTTCCAAGGCCCCTGTTGCACAAACTGAGTTGTCCAGTGCGTTTGGCAGATTTTATCAAGCCGATTGGGAGCTCTTTCTCGTCTGCCTTCTTATCTTGAAGATGAAATACCGATTTATTGCACATTCTTAATCTAGATTTTGTTTGAACTCTTTGAGACATGTTTATTTACTATTTTTATGTCTAGGCTAATGGGCTAATGTTATCAAATAATGTATCACAAATACTGTAACCACCGAATCTTTTCTAAATCTATACACAATGTTAAGTATTTATTGCTTTGAAATGTTATTTTAAATTACTTTTCTCGAAATAAAAAGCAAAATCTAATCCAAAGAGTAAAATAATTAATCTAATCTCTGTGTATTTTTGACAGTTTTGACATTTGGCAGGGGTAGGGCAGGGGCAGGGGGATCCATTCCATGGGATCCAAAGACTTCAAACTAAAGATAGAGCGTAAGGATAGAGCAAAGTCATCTCACATAAATAGATGATATAGATGATACGAGCTTAACCACAAACGAATTAAAAAAGGCGTACAATATTAATGCAAAATGATAATTACCAGTAAAGGATCTAGGACTTGTTATTTGTTTCGTTTCATACATGGATCGCGCAAGAGCATTATCCTCTTCCAGTTGTATCATAACTGTTTACAAACAACTCGAAGTTTGACCAATTCGATTGTAATATTACCACAATAATTTTCCTATTTTAAACTAAGATTTACATTGGTAAGATCTTATTAAAAGAGCATATTGTAGAATAGCAAAATAGCCTTACAAATAAAAATTGAATTTACTGCTGCTGCACACTGACATTGATTGATGAACGATGTCATTTAAAAAAAATACGAAAAAGTTTACCTATACCTAAATTCTTTACAAAAAGAGGCAGAAACAGCAAAGCGCAACCTCTTGCAGAGTCCCGACTTGGGTGGAACTACGCAGCGTAGTCTACGCTCCCAAGTCCCAAGTTCCCAACACTCCTAAACAGTAATAATAATCCATAAGGATTGTTTTGTCTCTAATTACATCCTATTCCCATTATGTATTAAACTTTTAAAATTATTAAATTATAATTTAATTTTAAATGCACATCTGACCATTATTTTTAATCGGTTGAAATCTCATGAAATTCAGTCATGTACACATATTATCTTATCACACAGTTAGGCAGGCACCTACTTAAGTACTATTTGTCATACATTAACACGTAAAATAGGTAGGCAATCCTTTTGTAAACCTACTTATCTACATTCACCTGAGTTTCATGTTTCATCAAATACATTCTCAAAAATAAAATGCATTCTCTACAAAATATGCCTAAAATTACAGTTAAAGGTATTTATATCTCGGTACTACTTATCTACTATACCTACCTACGAAAACATTACCTACCCTTTGTACCTACATTCGAAGTTAAATATTCAAATATATTCAAAGTGTCCTTTATTTTTATCCAACGTTTTAACTGCGTAATCCCGTAGCTAATGGCTCGTGCGCCATTGTCATGGTGAACTCAGCTGGAAGAAAATGCGTTGACGTCCTTTTGGTGCCTTTATAAAAACAGTTTTGGGCAAAACACTGTCAGATGAAGCTTAGGCTTCCGATAAGACCGGCTTAAACTTTCTGATTTGTAACGATGTTTAAAACAAAATTTGCTTTTATAATGAGAGTGCCTATAGTGTTGTGTTGTGTGATGGTTCTTTGTATAGGCATTTCAGCGGGCGCGCGCTGTAAACCGAGGACATTACCTGCACAAGGCAATGCAGACAGACCTCAACGGGAGACGCTGTTGGGGGGAAGTCCAGATCAAATCATGTTGGGGATATTGCCTCTCCTACGAGGTATTCCTTTTTCCTTGCTCAACAATATTAAAAGCTATTGAAACTCAGTTTGACGTCATAATGATAAACTGTATTATTTTACTACCTACCTTTTTATTCTACCCACATTAAGTACTTACTCGTTGAAACATTAACTGCTGCTTACCTAGCCATTAGCTAGCATTGGTGAAATTGTTTCCTTCTATGGCTTTTGCCTGACTAGGCCTAAAGCCTGATGAGTGTAAGTGGTCCTTGCGATTTTAAACTTTTACAAATATGAACTCATCGTTTCTCACGTCGTTATTTACAGATATCGGACTGGCAGTTCCCATACAAGGAGTCTCATCACCCAGTCTGCGTACATGGGGGCAGGAAGCATGCGTTAGCCAAGTTGAAGCATTGTGATCCTGGCGTGCAATCTGGCACTGAGGATTATCATTATGTCGAAGCAGCTAACTGCAGATGCCAGGTCTGTAGCCTGGAAAAATCAATGTTTACTATCAGTCTATGTCCTATGTTATCTACTATTTTGTGCCTAGTTATAGCCTGACCAGGAACATAAAAACCCTGGCATAGAGGCGCTTCAATTGCATTTGATAGTGCAACACTGAGTACAGTCGTACATGTGTTAAATTAATAGGCTAAATTTATGTATCAGGATTCAGGATTACGGGCTAATTTGATATTTTCCTAAATTAACGAAAAATATTATTAAAGGTAACCTGGTTTAAATAAATTAAATGAAACCATCAATCGAGCTAGTAGGATTTATTTTATTATTCATCAATAATCAAATTCAGAACTTGAATATTCAACTGCAATGTCTGCTCATGAACCCTTCAAACTCGGTACTTCTTTCCCAATTCCATAAAATTCAAAACTTAGAAAGTGACAAAAAACATTAAAATAAGTAGTTGAAACAGACTACAGCTAATTTTCATAGTGGACTGTACTATACGATAAACATGTCAGTCAATTTGACAACCTTTGTCGGAAACATTATTCAATGAAAATATTGTCCGAACCCTTAGTATTTCTCTTCGACAAATACACACATCGTGAACCACTTTTCTTTCACGACTATAAAAATATTTTAGCAATTTAATTCACATAATCAATTGCAAACATTTAAAATAAAGTTTGTTTACACTTTGACAACAATAGACTGACATGCAAGGTGACATGTCAATGAAGTTTTCAGTTACTGTTGCCATTAAAAGAAATTAGTACCATTAGTTTTCCGCAACATGGCGAGGGTTTTTATGTTCCTGGTAAGGCTATAATATAAAAATTACGAATTTTTCACATAAGTACGAGACAGGCTAATGTTAAATTAACTGTTTTCGTTCAACAGGTTTGTTCCTCGGACGATACGAGCTGTGAATGGCTACCACCAGATTCTTCATTACTTGGAGGACTTATACTGAAAGAAGAGTTACAAGAAGAAATCCCAGAAGATGACACGGAATAACAAGTCTAAGCTACCGATTCTATTTGTGCTAGTAGCTACAAATCAATTATTGTATCAATGGAACGTTAAATAAATTATAGCCTGACCAGGAACATAAAAACCCTGGCATAGAGGCGCTTCAATTGCATTTGATAGTGCAACACTGAGTACAGTCGTACCTGTGTTAAATTAATAGGCTAACTTTATGTATCAGGATTACGGGCTAATTTAATATTTTCATAAATTAACGAAAAAATATTATTATAGGTAACCTGGTTTAAATAAATTAAATGACACCATCAATCGAGCTAGTAGGATTTATTTTAGTATTCATCAATAATCAAATTCAGAACTTGAATATTAAACTGCAATGTCTGCTCATGAACGCTTCAAACTCGGTACTTCTTTCCCAATTCCATAAAATTCAACACTTAGAAAGTGACAAAAAACTTTAAAATAGGTAGTTGAAACAAACCACAGCTAATTTTCATAGTGGACTGTACTATACGATAAACATGTCAGTCAATTTGACAACCTTTGTTGGAAACATTATTCAATGAAAATATTGTCCGAACCCTTGGTATTTCTCTTCGACAAATACTTTAACACATTGTGAACCACTTTTCTTTCACGACTATAAAAAGATTTTAGCAATTTCATTTACAAAATCAATTGCGCACATTTAAAATAAAGTTTGTTTACACTTTGACAGCAATAGACTGACATGCAAGGTGACATGTCAATGAAGTTTTCAGTTACTGTTGCCATTAAAAGAAATTAGTACCATTAGTTTTCCGCAACATGGCGAGGGTTTTTATGTTCCTGGTCAGGCTATACTTACATGTTGCAAGAGGGTTTATAATGTATAGCCTGACCAGGAACATAAAAACCCTCGCCATGTTGCGGAAAATTAATGGTACTAATTTCTTTTAATGGCAACAGTAACTGAAAACTTCATTGACATGTCACCTTGCATGTCAGTCTATTGTTGTCAAAGTGTAAACAAACTTTATTTTAAATGTGCGCAATTGATTTTGTGAATTAAATTGCTAAAATCTTTTTATAGTCGTGAAAGAAAAGTGGTTCACAATGTGTTAAAATATTTGTCGAAGAGAAATACTAAGGGTTCGGACAATATTTTCATTGAATAATGTTTCCGACAAAGGTTGTCAAATTGACTGACATGTTTATCGTATAGTACAGTCAACCATGAAAATTAGCTGTGGTTTGTTTCAACTACCTATTTTAAAGTTTTTTGTCACTTTGTAAGTGTTGAACTGTATGGAATTGGGAAAGAAGTACCGAGTTTGAGCTTTCATGAGCAGACATTGTAGTTGAATATTCAAGTTCAGAATTTGATTATTGATGAATAATAATAAAATCCTACTTGCTCGATTGATGGTTTCATTTAATTTATTGAAACCAGTCGACCTATAATATAATATTTTTTGTTAATTTATGAAAATATTAAATTAGCCCATAATCCTGAATCCTGATACATAAAGTTAGCCTATTAATTTAATACAGGTACGACTGTACCCAGTGTTGCACTATCAAATGCAATTGACGCGCCTCTATGCCAGGGTTTTTATGTTCCTGGTCAGGCTATAAGACTTTTAATTAGAACAATTTTATTATTTAAAATAAAGTGAATTAAGTTCGAGAAAAGCTGTTTAAATTGAGATTGTGAGTCTCTTAAAGGAACAGTCGAGTACATAAATATATTAGCAATGCCCTATGTTTCGAAATAAAGTAGCGCAGTAGCGCAGTCAATACTGCGTTACTGCAACATGATAATGAACATCAGTCGTCTTATCAGTCGTGCGTGGTATCCTGTGGCATCACTTCAACTTGTGTAGATATGGCAAAGTACGCGTTTACCTTTAATCTGATTCAAATCGTAATAGTTTACTATTCTATGGTTTATTGTCATTACGATAAAAAAAGTAAAAAGTCATGCCATAGTTGTAAACGTTGTAAAAAAAAAGGGCCTAGCAAAGTGTTTTACTGCCAGTGGAATTTTAGTTTTTATTTACCTGGATATTCACGTAAACAGCTAATTTGTGACAAAAATAATAATATTAGTGTAGGGGTTTGCGTTGAGAAATAATCAACTAACAATGTAATGTGCAAAAATCCAGAAAATTAACTCGGCTACGTACTTCTAAGGCCCAGTTTTTTGATTCGTAGTTAAAATAACCAATAGTCAAATTTGACAGATGTCAAGTGACAAGTGGTTAAATTTCAGAAAAAAATGTTTTTCGAACAATGGTTAGCTTGACTTTTAGTACATTTTTTAACTATTAGTTAACATTTTGTTAATATTTAACCATTAGTAGCAAAATTTAACAATTTGTTATTTTAACTATGAATCAAAAAACTGGGCCTAAGTGATATGGAATGGAAAGCATTAGTCATGAAATACTTCAGTGTAATTATTGTTTTATACTTTTCTTTAAGTAAATGCCAAGCCTTAATCACTGATAAGTTAGAATCGCACGCATTACTAAAGGCTAATTCCACATCAGAGCAGAAAGTATGGAACATAAAACTAGACATTTACTTTTCGAAACCTCTTCCACCAGTGAACAGAAAACCCATTGGTTCAGATGTGCGGTTTAAATGCGAGGCAATTATGAATTTTACGAAAGTTGAAAAGCATACAAAAAACAAGGAAGGCATAGAGACCTTGTTGAAGGAATCTCCCCCTGATTATATCCAACAAACACTCATGAAAAATGTTAAATTTTACTGGTTAAAAGATAATCAGGTGATAGGAGACAACCACAAAGTAAAAGCATCCACAAAGATTGATATGGCTAATGGCACAATTGGTTCCAATTTAAGGATTAAAAACATTGATAGTTCTGATGAAGGGAATTATACTTGTGTCATAAAACAAAGCTATGAGAAGTATCAGAGCACTTTCCTGAAGGTAGTAAAAAGTTCTGAAGTTACAGAAAAATCTGAAATCCCGACATACCCATCTTTATTTGCAAATAATGAACTAGAGGTTACTGTGAAGACGACACCTGATTTGATTTCTGAAGACATGAAGTCTCAAAGTAATGATGGAAGTACAACCAATAATAATTTTACAGAACCTCGAAAGCTAGAACCTATTTGTCAGGAGTATACCGGCATTGTGTGTGCTACTCACCTCAAAGGTCAGTTTGTTTACATACCTTATGACACCACTCAGGCTGCCCTTGAAGACAAACTATTGAAAGCAATTCGAGTCACACAATATTCAAACGACATTAGCTCACAATGTGAAGGCTATGCTCTGCCCAGTCTTTGCTACTCTACATTCCCAATATGCAGAGATCCTTTTGAGACTAACAAAAACTTTTTTGAGGAAGCTAAACTTCTCTTTGACTTTCTGTCTACAACATCTGCACCATCAAATGAAGGTGATAATTTACCTGACATAGTGTTTAGCCATTTGCCCCAAGGCTACATGCCACATTTAAATAATAAATTGAGTAAGAATATTACACTGGGAATGTTGAATTATCGTAACAATTCAACAGTGTTGAGAAGGGTCTGTAAACAAGATTGTGAAATTTTAGAAAATGAGCTATGCCAAACTGAGTATGCTATAGCCAAGAGACACCCACACATAGGCCAACAGCTGACTCTTGAAGAATGCCAAGACTTGCCTGAAGAAGACCCAGAATGCCTTAAAATTGGCATCGGCCCTGTGATGGTGTCTGATGATGAATGTTATTGGGAGAATGGAAGTGGTTATTTAGGCAGAGTTAATGTAGCCAGCAGTGGCTTGGCTTGCATTGAGTGGTCTAAACAGTTACATGTGAGAGTGTCAGATTACCCAGAGCTCTCAGGGCTCCACAGCTACTGCAGAAACCCTGGAGGAATCAAGTCACAGCCCTGGTGTATCATTGAAAAAGATGGAAAGACAGAAAAACAACTTTGTGATATCAACAAATGTGCACATAGTTACGAGCCGCCAAAGTTTAACAAAAGTACAAACCACGATAAAAAATTCAACTTGGAATTCTATTTAAAAAAAATAATTAAAGTTTTAATCGGGACATCCTAACATGGTGTCCCGATTAAAACTGAGCGGGCGCCCTTTTATCACACTTTTTTCTTTTATTTTATTACTTTTATGTTTTTGCTGTGTGTTTAATAGTCTTTTATTATTTATAGTTTGTCCTTTTTCTACCTTAGCTTAAAAGCTGGAAAATTTAAGATCAGCTACGGGATATTAATTATTATTATTTTGATTTTTTGTATGGAAAAATTACATTGTTTTGCGTAGGCAAATACTTATCTAATTTGATTGCAATCAATTCAATCATTATCTGGGTTACTTATCTAATTCAATCATTATCTGGATCTGAAATTTATTTTATTTGACTAAAGACATATTCGATATTAATATCAATTAAAAAATGCGGTTGAAAACATGCAAGAAAAAACATTGAAACAGGTTTTAGGCTTAGATTAATAAAACCTAGATGGATAATCTTCATACAAACGCTTCGTCAAGAGTGAGGCAAAAATCTTATGTCATTAGTGTCAATTTTGTTGGGGAGTGTAGACAGTGAAGGCGATTTTCCCGAAAGTAGGGAAATTTTTAATACGTTTTTAATTATTTTATAACTAACAAAAACAAAACGCATCATGTACTTACTTATTTATTGAATTCAAAGTACCTACCTAATTACAATAAGATAAATCGACTGAAAAGTCTCGATTTCATAAAAAAAGGAAGTGTATTTGTACGGCGAACAATTGGGAAATAAATTTTCTTGTTACTGGTATCATTCCCGTATTTAATTTTTGAAAGCCAAATTCAAGCAAAATACGCGTCGAATCGTAGTACTTACTTATGAAATGTAACACTGGTCACTTTCTTTAGTTTTTCTGATGTATTTGGACACCCTTTCACAGCACAAACCGTCTTAATTAATTAAAAGTCGTCGGACGTGTTTACCAATTTTTCACTTTGACAGTTCATGTGACGTTTACGAGTAAGCCATTCTGGCTTACTAAAATCTGCCTCACCTTTCGTGCACTGACTATCTATCTAGGTTTTATTAATCTAAGGTTTTAGGTCATATTTTGGAAAAAAATAAATATAAACAAAAACATCAATTAATAAAAAAGTAGGTCACTTAGGGTAAAATGGGCGAACTTGTATTCTTAAAATGACCTTACCTATACACCCACGAAGTTTGTCTAACCTTCCGCCAAACACCCTGTATACTGTGGTTTTGACTTGGCTATCTCTTTCGTTAAAATCCCCGTGGCGGGGAATCCCCGGGACCCCATCCCGCTTGTGTCGCAACTCGCACGCATCGCATCGGGTTGCGTTCATAAACTCACTCATAGTCATAAAAATTTTGTATTACAAACTCGGCGCCTCTACGGTTCAAAATAACTATACTTTATTTGAGGTTCAAAAGAAACGGCGGCGTTTTACGTTGAGCTCGTAAGTAATGTAAACTAAAACCCTATGCGCTTAGGTTTTATTAATCTAAGCCTAAGCGTAAAAATGAAACCATACACTTGAATCATAATAAACATATAAATATTGAGAGACTTGTTTAATAAGCATAATATTTGTTTTGTTGTGTACAAGGCTTATGTTGCGCATACTGTACCTACTTACTTATCGATACTCCATTTAACCCGGCATCATTGAGGCAGGGTCAATATGACCCTGCAAGTTTTGCATACGAAAATTTGCTTAGAAGTAATTGCCGCACACAACCGTCTGACTCAGTAGCTGCAGCAAAGGATCACCCCTCCCCTTCACGTACCTCACTTCAGTCGTCCGTCGCCCGCGCAAGGAGCAACACGTATGTAAACGTGCGACCGGGTAATTATGACCCAGCTCAACGGTGACGTTGCTGTTTTGTGCCATATTTTTTTAATGTTTTATTTAGTTTTACTTATTTACGATACTTTATTTTCCGATACTTGTCTAATATGGACCCGGAAGAACGTGAGCGTCGTCGAATCTTGGCGATACTGGAAGAATCCTCAGATAGTGATGAAAATGAACCTTATGCATCTGATTTGGAAAATGAAGATCATGTTAGTGTTCGTAGCCAGGAAAGTGGTACCGACCAAGAAAGTGCAACAATTACGTCAATCCAGTTTTTTGAATGTAATGGCTCCAAATGACGACAATTCCGAATCGTCAGACCTCGAGGTACGAGATCCCTTTTATAGCGGGAAAGATGGTACTAAATGGTATAAAATTCTAATGATAGAGAGCATAGGTAGTATAGATTTGATTTAAGTATTATTTTCGTTAGAAAAGATATTGCTTTTTGATGATTAAAAAAAATAAGAAAAGAGTCACAGTTTTGTTGTATAATTAATAGTGTATAAGAAAAATGAAAAATAAAAATTATTGCATACATTACCAATGTGTTTTATTGCTGCTATTGATTATATTATACAGTATTTATAATAAATATAAAATTTTAAATATTAAAAATTATTTTATACTAGGTGAAATTGTGACAATTATAACCAGGGTCATATTGACCCACCTCAACGTTAGTGTAACCTTTTTCCGCCACAATGACGCCGGGTTAAAAAAAAATTGGTGGCAGTAGCGGCGCGGCGCCCCTATTGTCTTGGCGCCTGTGTGCGCCGCACACATCGCACACAGGGGCGGCGCGGCCCTGATTATTATGTAGAGGTATGATTGAATTATAAGGAACAGTTTTAAAAGACAGTGCAGTGAGTAATTGATTGTTTAGCGAAGCATTAGCAGCGCTAGTTCCAGCCCGTCCTGTTATGACCCACAAAGCAATCTGTTATGTTAATTCAATAACATTCATGCTATTGTGATGTTAATGCGCTCAACAAAGCGCGACCGCGTGAATTTATTGTGTCAAATAAGTATTTTACTTTGAATATTATGATTAATATTCATATTGTACGAATGCTGCAATGTGACAGTAACTAATTACAAATGCATACTATGTTGCAAAACAATCATTTTTCTGATTCATGTGTTTTGATAAATTAGAGAAAATAACTTACCAAATTGAAAAATCGTCTTCTTATAAAATGATCACTGCGTAGGACATTGCCCCTCGCGTTGTTTTTTCAGAATCCTGTAAGTGAGAATTAACCCGACTATTAAATTAATTAATACAATTACATGACATTGTTAAACGATAAACAATACTTCAATGACGTAAACAATGTTAACAATATACTACAACACTTATAACAAGGCCTTTTACTGAAAATAACTCAATTGTTATAAACATAATAAAACTATTAATTGGTTGACCTTACCTCATTTCGAGTAAAACAAAGCCCACACTGATAAAGGGAATCCAAATTGCTATATTTTGATAGGCTTTTAATGAAACCAAGTTAAGTTCGCACTCGCATAAAATTAAGTTAGCATTGGAGAAGAAGAGACATTTACTGAGAAGAAACTGGTAGAGGATGCCAAACGTCACTAAGATCGCCTTTTGTACCTTATTTTTTGTGTAAGATTTTAATTGAATAATAATATATTCTCCTCTTCTCCATAAACTTTACATTTTCGTTACAAAATACCACTTTCACAATCACATAGTATAAATGATTCTACTGTTTACTTCAATGTGCCGTCGTCTGTATACGGATTACAGTAATACAACACATCTTTTTTTAAATAATTTATAATACGATAATAATGTATAGCGTATAGTTAGTTAAGTGTAAAATTGGAAATGATATTTTTTTAATTTCATTTTTATTGGAGCTGTATCCCGAAACGTGGTCTTGAAATGTCCAACAAAACATGTTTGAATACCGGTCTTTTTGAAAACAACCTCGAGCTTCTATTCTTCTAACCTTTTATGATTCGAATTCACATTATGAAGACTGGCAGTGGTCCACTCAATGTATAGGTAGGATGCTGCTCATTCTACATTCATGTTCCACATAGCAAGTTAAGCACACATGTCATTTTGTTGGTTTTCACAAAGCGGCAAATAAAGAATGGCATTGAATTTAACATGAATAGGATCAAGAACACGCCTAGATTTTATTGCTCGCGCCATGACCGTGTTTGTTTATCACGTACTTATTACCCCCTAAAGCCTGAAAGGGCACAGAAACTGAAACAATCTGAAATAGAAGCCGTTGTTCCTATTGTCATATCTTGAACGGTTTTGGAAATAACGTACATCGAAAGTTTCCAAAAATATCGATATGAATTCCCTCACTATCGATCAGCTGCAGCGGGGTTCATCGAACGCAAATCATAGACTTTGTATTTTTCAGAATGTCAATTAGCCGCATTTTTTGCCTACTTCCTTTATCGATGTGTTCAAAGCATGTTTGTTCGTTAAATAAACATTTTAAATAGGTACTCACTAACACTTTACATGTGTACGTACATTTGAAAAATTTTGTGAAAACTTCATCTATCAAAACCAGGCCACTTGATGGAAAAAAAATCGTAAGTAAATAACTTTTTCCGATAGCAACATCACTACTAATGATAGTTTTCAAACATTCTTAGACAACAGAAAAAAAATAAAAAAATCCGTGAAATTCCAGGTAGGTTACGTTACCGTACCTTTAGTCGAATTCTGTTATTATTTAATCTTTGAAATTGCATTTCCGCCCATCTTTCCGCCCCTCTTTAGCTTACTCCTAGTACCTTTCCTGGTACCACCAGGAGTAAGATTGAATTGTGTTCCGTATAAAAATAAGCATTTAGTAACCCGTTTGTAAGTTCACCATAAGCACCAATAAGGCCTCAAAATTACGGAGCCGCAGCGCATGATAAACACAAAAAATATTGATGCGAGTCGGGTGAAGTGGTGTGCCAACCTCTCTTCCCGCGGTGAATCCTTCAGCGAGTATTGCCACGCATGCCGCAACAATAAACGCCGTGTGAGACGCATCGAAGCCATCCGCAGGATTCGGCTGCAAATAACGTTCCATTTCAAGAATACGCGTCTTAAATCGCTTTTCCGTAAAAGCACTCATGCACACACAATGCCAATGTTTGAACTCAGTTGGTCGCACAGCGTAAGATGCCCGGCGTCTCCGTAAATGAGGCCTTAGTTTTATTTCATTTTTTTATTTTAACAATTTGTTGAGTAGTCATTGGATACAGAGGCGTTCACATCATATTTTACAAAATCCTTGCAAAATGGGTCTTATTTAAGCAGCAAAAGGTTGATGTGAACGCATCTGTACCATTATTATTATTTTGTAATAATTTGCCAATAATAATAACATTAATAGCGGCATTTAAAAAAATGCTGAGAATTTAAAACAATTCTAAAATAATAATAATAATAACAACAACAAAAAACGTAGGTACATTTTGACAAACATTTTATTTAGTAAGGCAAGTGCTCAAAGAAAGGCCAACGTGGAAGCAAAAGTACTAGGGAAACATCAGTGCTTGAGCTTAAGCATTTTGGGTTTTCAGTTTCTTTTACGAAACCCTAATTGACAGTGATTGTAAACATTTTTACTTAGAATTTTTTTTGGTGGCATGTTTTGAGTTTGCACATTTGCATAGTAACGGTTGGCACCTTTTAAACCCGCGCGTTCGCGGGGGCGAGTGGGGCGCCTTATTACATTTTTCAAATATCCCAAAAATGAAATTTTAAGTTGGTATGAAGAACATGACGTCATACTGCAGCATCGTATCGTACAACTCCGTGTAAGTTTTTCCCTCCATTCGATAAAATTTGTCGTAACAGAAAATCAAAAAACATTAACTACTCACATCCATAATCATTATTTCAAAACACATAAATGCCTAGTCTACTAGTCAGGCATGATTCATGCATGATACAATATCGTAATACTAACTTACCATCAGGTGAGATCGCGGCCAATTGTTAAACTATTCATTTAAAAAATATGCTTTTATTTACTCATAAACCTTTCTTTAATAAATTTCAAAATCGTCTCGTACTTCTAAACTTAAAATCTTAAAAATCAATGAAAAATTAAAATAATACCCAAAGAAAATGTTGGCAACCTCATTAGTGAGTGGGCTAGGGAACACCACCCCCCGCCCTGGAGCCCACCACCCCCCGCCCTGGCGCCCACTCTAACGGCTAACTCGTGCGCAGCGCTGCGCGCCTGGTACACAATGGGCCGAAATATGCATTGCGTACTAATTCCGGACCAACAATATTTTTTTATACACAAATAATTTTAAACATTATGCCTTTTGTATGTTAAACTTTTGGTGGTACAAATACTCTTAAGATTGTGTATGTAATTCTAATTCAGCAAACTCTTACTGTAAACGTAAACTACAAAGGTAATGCTAGAACATAATCACGGGATGCCATTACTTTAATATGCTTAAACTAAACAAGGCGGCTGAATAAAGGTATGGGAGAAATATTAAGTAGGTGCGCGTTATTGACACTGCACTGATATCAGAACGTGTAAACATTGAGGCTCAGTCAAAGAGAAGGTGACCTTTGTTTCTTAACTCGCCGAGCCTATTATTTACTTTGCGTGTTTGAACACATTCACTCAATGTTTTGTTAAATTTAAGTTTAGCCACTACCTACTTAATGGCATGTATTTAATCGTTTTGTAATTATCTCTTTGTCAAACAAAATAAATCAAAAATAGCAAAAAAAAAACTGACCTTTACACGAAAAACGCAATCTATGTAATTCAAACTTGGCATCAGCTTTCGTCTAAGCACAACTATTTGAATTGCATACTCATCTGTTTTCGGAATGCATATTTGGCTAGCTGATTCTGGTTTTACATTAATTGTAGAACAGTCATGTTTCTGATGTTGCAGTAAGTTTAAGAGGAAAGTTTATTATTAACAGAGATGCAATTAATGTTCCCGTGTAAACACGTTTAGGATTATTATCTAGTACAATACTGTCTAACAAGTCTGCAATGCAATGTCTTTTCATGATTGTAATTTGTAGTGTTTTTCTTAAATGAATAAATTAAGGTACTATTTGGAACCGAGCTGCCGACTGTAACTGCTGACAGCACGTGCAGCGTCACGTTGTTGTCTACGTCACTCACCATCAAGTGACAATGGGACGCTGCATGTTTTATCATATTATTATTAAGAAGGTTAAAGATTAGTTCGGTCCATTGGGGCTTCGGTAGCTCAAAGGTTAGCCACCGGGATTGCGAAAAACGCGGGTTCGATTCCCACACGAGATCATCAAGGTTCGGAATTCGAATAGTGTTCTATCTTTAGATATTAGTAGGTACAGAGGCGTTCACATCAAGTTTTACAAATGATTAAGGCTGATTTACACGTAATAAGTAGGTAACTAAATTTGAATTTGCATGTCGTTTAAATGCAATTTAATCACTTAAAATTAAGTCTTAAAGGATGATTTTCACGTATTATGTAGTTAAGTAGATAACTAAATTTTACCTTCATTTTTCGGGTAAGTTGGTGGATGGGGCTTATCACTTGACACCTTTTGATAAGCAGTTTCATACTAATTATGAGACATTTGGACATAGACTTAAAATTAAGTTAAAATTTAGTTACCTACTTAACTACTTAATACGTGTAAATCAGTCTTAGGCTGCTTTTGTAAAAGTGAAAATTATTAAGGGACGTTTTAGAATGTTGATATGAAAATAAATCTGAGAATTCATTAACATTTCTTCTATTTTAAAATGAGACGTAACTTGGTAGACAAAGTAGGTACATAAACGACATTGCGACATTCCTTTACCTGCGAAATAAAAATTAGCGTACTAAAATCATTGTTAAAATGTTGTTGAAATGTTGCATTGTCATAATAAGAAGTTGCAAAAATTTGGCATGTGGCACGATCCCGTTCGCACCACTTTGCAGTGTGCAGAAGCGCCGAAAGATCGCGACACCGGCCGTCGGCTCTTCTTTGATTTAGTCGTTCATATGCTTCGTGCGTGATCGGTGTGTTTTCCTATCGTTTAACTACTTTCGAAAGCTTTGTGTTTTGTGTTGTTTTGCTACAATGGCAATGTTTTCTAATTCCGAATATTATGAGATGATGTTGTGTGTGGCTCGAGCTGATGGAAATTTAACTCAAGCCCGTGAACTTTATCGGGAACAGTTTATCGAAGGTAGACCGGCGGCTGACCAGCGACGGCTTCCGTCGTATCAGTGTTTCCATGATTGGTGACACGTCTCCATTCTACGGGCTCTTTTCATCGATCGGGTTCTAGTGGACGCCCAAATACAAACGAAATGCGTGCAGAAGAGGTTCTGCAACTCTTTGAAGACGAACCGACGACCAGTACAAGGCGCGCCGGGGCGCGACTTGGAATGAACCATGTTTCAGTTTGGCGAACATTGAAAGAAGATGGTCAACATCCGTACCACTACCGCCGCACACAGGAATTGATTCCTACTGACTTTGCGCCGCGAATAACAAGACGGGCAAGAATATGCGTGCAGCAAGGAGGACGTCATTTTGAGCCACTTTTGTAGGTATGTACCTAACCATAATTTTGAATGCTTGTTGTTTTGTTAACGACGTGCGTGTATTTTTTTCTCCGTAGGTATTAAATAATAATAATACCTAGTAAATACTAGGCGCACAGAATGTTTTAATGAGGCGTGGCCGGGGGCGTGAACATAGAAAGTTGCTCCTGGTCACTCCTGGTAGGACAATGAACCCAAATTAGTGATGGGAATTTTTATAATCGATATTTTTATTTTACATAAATTTACCCGAAATTTGAATATGTCGCTATGACTGTAAGAAATTAACAAGGGACTCTTTATAGACGTCTATTAAATACCCTTCAGTTATTAGGGGTTTTTTTGAAACACCCTGTAGAATGAACGCACTTTTAGTTAGCTAGGTTTTTAATAAATAATACAAATCATTATTTTAAGGCATTAGGTATATTTAATAATATAATTTTCTTTAAATTGTGCTTATGAACATTCCATAACAATATTGTGCAATTTCTTCACACTTGTATTCTAAGCGGCCAATAAACATTGAAAATAGGCTACTGTTATCTACCTACATATTCAAACACAATACATAGATATCCAAAAATAAATTCAGGTACATTGAACAATACTTTGGTTGTAATGACTATCAACATTTCTGCTAATTTCTTAAGATTTCTAACAATGACTCTATTTTTAGTAACATTTTATAAAACATCAGGTATTTTCTATGTTACACATTATTCCTAAGGGGAATGAAAACTATTTTCCTGGCAAATTAGTCAGTTTACATAAGTTTATTCGTTAGTTATTGTTATTTTCTGTATCAGACCGTCATTTCGTTAATTTTATTATAAAATATCGAAGACGATAACGAGTAATTCAACTGAGAAGTGAGTTTTCACGAATCGTTCAAAGTTATCATGCTAAGCGGCTACCGAGCGTGCCAAGTCACTTTTCATATCGACGGTTAAGAATCAATACCATCTATCTCAAGTTTTGGCGGTTTTCACTTTTTAATGCCAATAGATTTAAAGTCCAATTTGGCACAGGTTGTTCACACTCCTATCTCAATATTCACAGTATTTCCTAAGTTATTTGCTTATAGAAATACCACCTATGTTAAGAGCACGAAATTTTTTCTGCCAATATTGTCTATCTCTCCTCGAAGAATTCTAGAAAGTTACTTTATTCGGTATTTTTTACTGTCATTGTGCAGTAGACGTGTTTCATTATATTTTTAGCCTATGAGAACTTGATAATTGTAAGTTGAAAATCAGAAAAACATGAGATAAAGTTGACAAAATGTTCACAACTTTAACTAATAGTACTATTATTCAATAGGCGATAGAGCGGAACCAAGGCTCCAAAGTGTTCGCAAGAGACAACTCTATTGAGCTAAGCCAGCTGACGAAGTTAAATACGGTGGACGGTGTATGACCGAGGTTCTGGGTGAGACCGAGAGGTTTTACGAGCATACCTTGGTCACCAAACCTGTTAATATGTAAGCCACAGACCCAACAGCTGAGCTAACTCGACACTCTACCAAAGATATACCGAATATCAGCCTATACGAGATTAGAATGACTCTCAAACAGCTTAAGAACAACAAGGCACCAGGTGATGACAGAATAACCTCGAAACTTCTGAACGCGATTGAAACACCGATACTGATGATCCTTCAGAGGCTTTTAATTCCGTCTTACCCGAGGGAATAGTGCCAGAGGCATAGAACAGAACAATGGTAGTGTTTTTCTTCAAGAAAGGAGATAACACCTTACTGAAGAACTACAGACCCATCTCCCTACTGAGCTATGTCTACAAGCTGTTTTCAAGAGTCATCACGAATTGTCTCACGCGTAGGTTTGATGACTTTCAGCCTCCCAGGCACAAGCCGGTTTTCGCAAAGACCACATCCATATGCTGTGGTAGGTTATACAGAAGACCGAGGAGTATATTAAGTTGCCCTTTGCTTGGCGTTCGTGGACTATGAGAAGGGCTTCGATTCGATCGAGACTTGTGCATTGCTACAGGCTCTCCAGTGGTGCCGTATCGACTATCGGTACATCGAGGTGCTTGTACAAAATGCTTTCAAAATCCTGAATTGGAAAGGATTCTGCATAAATATAAATTAATGGCGAGTAGGTGCATCACTCACCTTCAGTTTGCCGAAAATATTATGGTCATTCGCTGGAAGACCTCTGCACAATGTTTAAAAACCTTAACAGAGTTTCCCAACAGGTAGGTCTTCGGATGAAAATGTTACTGACGTAAAACATAATTTTGACTAAGACTGATATGCCTTATGCCACAGCCATAACTGCGTCAAAATACCAACATCTGCAAGAACTCAAACAGGTTCTACCAGCAGAATGCCATGACTTTTATGATTCTTTGCCTCATTTGTAAAATACAAATTAATGTAAGGTATAAAACAACCTCATTTCATGCTATTGATTAATAAACTACTAGATTTTTTACTAGTTATTTTTGTCCAATAACACATATCTAGTAGATAAATAAAATAATTTTAACTCTTTTGAACCAATACTATCTAAGTCAAGTTATCTTGGTATATGACAATATTACGACAATCTAAGTTTACATAACATTTTCCAGTATTTATTTACCTTTTTTAGCGATTTTTACATTCCTAGTAACATAAAAGCTGAAGCGAGGAAACGTTTTTTTTACCTCCTGTAAAGTTGACTTTTTTGAGATAGATGGTATTGATTCTTAACCGTCGATATGCTAGTCCTTCATCCATGTAGCTCACAATGCATTTATTTACATTTGTCGTCATAATTATGACGCGTCGTTTAACGTTTGTTAACCCTTTAACCAATATTTTCGTTTATTTTTTACTTAAATTAAATTCAAAATATGGAAGCCAAGGCTTAAAGACATATCTCTTAATACAATTAATTACGATTAAATTTTACCATGAAAACATTCCGCCCCTAACACTTTTCAACATGGACAGGACATAATAAAAAGGACTCGGAACTGATAGTATAAAATGAAAAACATATTGCTACGTAATGGTTAATTAAGTATACGTAAGTTAATATTCTGCATTATTTCATCGAATATTAGAAATTTTGATTGAAGGTAGTAACAGTTTTAGTGCTTGCACAAAAATGCATGAAGATATAGACCATATCGCCAAAAACAAGAACTATTAAAACCCGTGGAATGATGTCTTAATAATTAACCCACATTTTAATAACACTTCAAACCACATATTTAAGTATTAGCTAAGCACGTACATAACAATTAGTACAATATAACACAATAATTCACGTGTGTACCTATTACAAAATATATTTTTCTGTAACTTGGCCTTTTCACGCGTGAGCATATTTTAAAGTTAATAAATAGCAATACTTATCAAAAAATAGCATTTCCGGTCAACAATAGAATTAAACTGTCACTTCTGACCCTTAACTGCTTTGGATATAAGAAAAATACATTAACTTCATTGTTGTAACGTACGAATATCTTAATTTTAAATGTACACGATAATATGTATTTGGCATTTTAATTAACATTAATTTATGCAAGTGAAGTACTCAGTATTCCGAAAGGCAATTATTTCATTAAATGGCGCGTTAATAAGCCAGTTATTTTTTTCATATCACAACCTACACTGATTTAAATAATTACTAAAATGATTGAATGTAATAAAATAATCAACAACAATATTTACACACAAATAAATAACAAAACAATTGAAAGTAACAATAATAAACACACGACAATAATAATTTGACTGACATAAGACCAGCAAATCTTAATGAATTAAACAACAAATAAAAGGGAATAACAAATCTATAGGTGTGATTATTTTTGGTTTTATAAATAAGCAGATAGCTGATATGGCAACTCTTAAAAGTTTCATACGTCATATTAACAAAGATGCATATTCAAAGTAAAAGAGATACTACAGTACACAAATGCCTTGAGCGAAGACTCTGGTAATCATCTTCAAGTAACCCTCATATTGTTTGTAAACTGGTTATTTTCTTGATGACTATTGTTTGTGAAGTCTAAGCAGGCCAATTTTATTTTTAAGTAAAGGCTGATTTACACGTGTTAAGTACCTAGGTAACTAAATTTTAAGTCTATGTCAAAACGTTAAGCTGTCAAGTTCTTGTTTACTATGAAACTGCGTGTCAAAACGTGTCAAGTGACAAGCCCCGCCCACCAACTTACCCGAAAATTGAAGTTAAATACCTACTTAACTACTTAATACGTGTGAATCAGCCTTTAAATTAAGTAAGACGGTTGTTATCAGAATTTTCCGACAAAGATTTTATTTATTAGAAAAGAGCCGGTTCCAGAACTACACAAATATGTAACTAAAAACTTACTAGGCAGCCACAACAAACATTTTAAAAGTAAATTGTACTCACTGTACTTTTTTTTTACCAGAGTTCTTATGTCTATTATTATCCTTTGTTAATATGATGTACGCTAGTCAAACACTGGTGCTTACGTGCTAGTTGGTGGGGATTCGGTCTCTCAGGTAGGAAAGCACCGACGCGGTGCCCTTGGCGAGGATGGCATGCCGCGGCTGTCGGAAGCAATTGCCCATCAGCTCCAGGCTCCTGCAACATATCCCCGTAAGTATATTAAACTGAATTTGATACGACAATGACTCATCGGTGTCGGTGTGGGACTGGCCGAGTTGAGATCCGAAGAACTCGAACCTCGCCACACATGGACTATTGTGATTAACCCACTCGTAACACAAGCATAGCTAATAGGACTTTACTTTGTAAATAAAAATTAGTAATATTAAAAAAAAAGCCTTATTTTTTTTCATGACATTCAGGTTATCACAGAAAGACCGACTTACCTAACACTTATAGTTGTATTTTAATTTTGTCAATTAACACATCATCGTTATAAATTATAGCCTGAGCCTTGGCTATAATGTCATTCTGATGTATTAACTATACTACTGTAAACGTTAAGTTTAGTCAAAATCGATTCAGTTTTCGCGTGAAAGAGTAACGAAAGCATCCTCACAGATTTTCACATTGTTATGTTTTTTTGTAGGATAATAGGATATTCGAATAATACGAAATTCATTTAATGTAGTTTTGCCCATCCACATAGGTACGCTTTAAGGATTTTATCGAAAGAAACATTTTATAAAAGCAAAAGCTTATTTAACTAACCTCAAATGTGTAAAGTTGCCAAGCTCAGGAGGCACGGTGAATATGCTGTTGTTGGACAGATCCAGCACGGCCAGTTTTTTCAGCTTTGCCAAAGCATCCGAAGACACGTTGATTTCCTCAATCTGATTCTCCGCGGCCAAGAGAATCTCAAGGTTTTCCAACTCGTAAACACAACGCGGGATCTTTCCGAACCTAAAAAAGTTTATAATAATAATACCATAGAAGGACACTATCTAAGATTAATAAAGTTTTATTAGTTTATGGACACTATAAAATTAAAACAATAATACTACTAGCATCGAAAACTTTCAGCTTCAAAAAGATTATAATAATCATCTAAAAACTAAAAAGTTTATTTCCTTAAAAATCTAGTTGAAAGCGGTTTCGTGCTATGTCCGATCCTTATAATGTACGTGAAAATACGGTCCTGATTAGTCATAGAACCATTTTGTGTAATAGTGTACGCACTAGATAAGATATCCATCCGATTTCACTAGTAATTATTCTAGTTCCGTATTTTGACGGATTCGGATCAGCCGTAGAGCGAAACCGCTGTTAGGTCACAATCGAACCATAAATAAATGCAATTGGCCACAAATAAATGTTATTTTGGTACAAAATTATGAGTGATATAATTAGCTCAATTTTATTAGTGACACTGTCTCGATCTTACAGTTTAAAGTTAACTAGTTTAATCGATACACAATTTATACTCACTTATTATTAGATATGACTAGTTCTCTCAGGTTTTTCAGGTTGGCGATTTCCAAGGGTAATTCTGCTAGGCAATTCTTCCCCACGTCCAGATACTGTAAGTGCACACAACGACATATCTCCGGAGGAATGTTGGCAATACTGTTCGAAGACATGATCAGTTGAGACAGGGTTTCTTTCAGGTGACACACTCTGAAACAATTATAAAATAATTGATAGTAACTCATCAAGCACGAGAATCTATTAAATCGCGAGAGCAGCCACGATCGATTGATCGTTTTAATTCCATATTATTAGGCACATCGCAGCATTCGAGCTCTCCGTCGTATGAAATGTGGCTATTACGGACACGCAGACTTAAATTCGACTATTATTAGCAGATTCATCATTTGGAACTGATTTCATACTTTATTCATAATTCAGAAGTCATCAATCTAGGTATTTTTTATTTGAATCATATATGGAATCACAAATGTCTTGGTCTAAACAGCGCTTCGGTATCTTAGAAATAAATAACGACGAACAAAATTTTACTAAAGTCAAAATATCTATGACCATAGTAATTTGAGTAAGCCTTGGTAACTACAGAACGAAATAAAGTTGTGATCATAGGTTTCGTATCGTGTATTAAAGCGTTGCATGCATGGTTCGCCACAAATGGGATGCTTCGTTTCCTTGAGTAAACTCCCTTTATATTTTTTTCTACCAATAATTTACACTTACCCCATAGGCACAGCGGTGAGTTTGTTCTTGGAAATGTCGATGATGTGCACTTCAGCGTCGGCCGCGGCCTTGAACACGTCGTCCGGCACCGAGGTCAGGCTGCGGGACGGGACCATGAGTGCTTGGCTCTTTTTCAGGGTGTACCTGCAAGGGAATCACATGGACCATGTGAGGAGTTTTTCATATAGTAAGCGTAATCACAGGCCCATCTTTCCCACTAGGCACTCTAGGCACGTGCATGACCCCGTGAATGAGGGGGACCCACGACTGCTTGTATAAAAATTTAACTAACAGTTGTAGGTAGTAATCGCTGCAAAGGTCTACAATTTTGCATTTTCCCCTTTTTTAGGAAAGGGCCCCCAGTAGGTTAAAGACAGCCCTACGTCGGCATATCTCTCATAGGCATGAAGTTACGAAAACGAGGCATTTGGTTTTCCAGTTTCTACGTTTTTGTCCGATCTTTCTATTCTATACGGCCTATACTACGTCAGAACTGCATACAATCGCGGTGATCAAAATCGCTAGGTACATAGAAACAGATGCCATAATCACATTTGTGTATTATTTGTCATTGCATTGTGTAAACTACAGTTTTTTCACGTGTTTGTCTCATGCCCGCTTCGTCATTCATTAGTGCATTCGTATATTTATTTGCACATAAACATAACTTCTGTTTTTCCAACAGCCCACAGAGTGAATGCTTTATAAGGATTACTATTATTCTACACTGGCATGATGCTTAGATCATTCTATATTTATTATTAGTTTTACGTACTATCAAGGGCAAGGAGGGGTTTAATGGCGAACTGCGCGGAAATTATCCGAGTCAAGTCAAAAACTGAAAAATGAATGAATTTCATCCCCACTCCACTGTTTTTTGACTTGACTTGGATAATTTCCGCGCAGTCTAAACGCGCCCTAAGAGGAGGGGGGAGGTTTGTGTACTGTAGAGATTCCATCACAGTACATACGGCGTTCCCACCACAAAAAACTACATAATTTATTGTACTAATCACTGCCTGAAAAATAGATGCGTGCCTAATGTGTGCCCCTCCCAAAGGCGAAGATCTATAAGTGATGGAAACTGGTAGAGACGAAAATACGGACATCGTCATTTATGGAGTAACCTCGCTAATTATTTAAGACGCCGAAACAAACACGATCTTTATTACGCGTATGTTTGTATTGGTTTATCGTCAAACCGGCCGTTTCTATGAAGGCGGCTGCTACAACGTAACGTATGATGTAACTTAGGTAAATGTTTACTTTGCGATGCAGAACGAGACTATACACTTCAATTCGATACACCCAATTGTTGAAGGAAAAATACTAACATACACTTGTAAAGATGCAATGAACATCTAATTAGAAACAGAAAGTTTAGATGTTTAAAAAGTAAGATCGATAATAAAGTATACTTTTAAATGTTCTCATTCAAGTTATGAATTGACATAATTATGATTCAGTTAATTTTATTAGTAGATTGCGAAAACGTCAACTGTGGGCTATAAATCACAAAAATGAATGTTTCAGGACTGAAATGATAATTATGTATTATTTATGTTGTGATAAATCACTTCTCTTTGGGTTTCCAATAGTGAGTAATGTGAGTATACACAATCGCACACCTAGATAAAGAGTAGTACAACTCAAAATACTTCTTTTATGGGAACTGGAACTATAGGTCTAGCATAACTCAGTCAGTGCTAGAGGTATGGAAACGGTAAGGGAGGGTGTTTTTTGTTACGTGAAATGTCAGTGAGACTTTAGATTTGTATGCTTTGTCACGTCATAATAAGTCAAAATCACCTCTCCCGTGCCGCTCCCATACCTCAGACACCGACTGAGATAAGCGCTAGACTTTAGTTCACGTAGATTTTGACAGAGATTCCGTTAATCGCAATAACTCGATTTAGGATTATTTTGAGTTGTGCCTCTATTCAGGTGTGCAATATTCCGGCTCTCATCATAAACATAAAAAATCATAGCTTTTGACCAAGAAATAATAACTTACTTGTCCGGCCAATCAGTGTCGGTGTATCTGGTCTCGCTGACAATCTCATCGGTCATGCGGTCGCGCAGGTACTTCATCATGCGGTCGGTGCCGCCGCGGATGACGTCCTGCCGGATGGCCGACAGCTTGTTACCCTCCATACTCAGGCTTTGCAGCTGAGACAGGAGACCTAGGTTTCTTGGTAACCTAAGGATCAAATATTAATACGTTTACGATATTTTCAAAAGGGTTTTGAGTAGAGATGGGCCGACTAGTCGCCGACTAGTCGGGAAAGCCGACTATTCGGCATCATTTGTAGTCGGCCGACTAGTGACGACTATTCGGCAAAATATGCCGATTATAATCGGCGCATTACAAAATTTCATATGTGAATGAAATAAAACTCATAATCACCAAGATGATTATGAGGTAGACTAAGGGCGTTTAGCTAAACCATTTTTGACTGCAAAAATCAGTCAAAAGCGGTTTCACCTGATTTAAAATTTTGACAATCAGTCTAAATTCATACAAAGTTAAGATTAGTTAAAAATCCCAGGAAATCATCACAAACCCCCACGCCCTCAGCTCGCTGACCATCATCGTGGAGGATGGAGAGGAATAAGTGGGCCTAGGATGCGCGCCACAATAAGCAGTTATCACGCCATTTTCAATCAATTTTTCCCATACATTTTGACGTCGATAAGAATATCACAGCGTGCATACTAGCCCAGCAGGAGGCGATCATATTGTCACCTCCCCTGACCCCTCCACCGTCGAAAATTATGACATCTAACTTGGGTACTGTTATGTGTATTTTTTCTCATATTAAAGAAATCTTATTTCTCAAAAGTTATAGGTTATAGTTATTTCTTTGAGAAATCTAGATATTATTCTTCGGACAAGAGGTATTAGAATGATCGGCATTGCCGATTAGTCGGCCGACTAATCGGCAATTTGAAAACCGATTAGTCGGCTAGTCGGTTAGTCGGCAAAGACCATAGTCGGCCCATCACTAGTTTTGAGACAAATGAGGTTTTATTTTAATGTCAACGTCGAAAGTTACAAGGTTTTCATGAGCCGAACGAGTTTTTTTTATTGCTCGACGTTGAAGAATTAATTGCGGTACGGGTAGTAACGTGTAATTAACTTCAAAGTATTCAGAGAAACTGCATACAGACGACGGCACATGAAGCTAGACACTGTGGCATTTTACGATATTTTACGCGTATGTATAAGTATTTGTGTTGTCGACTAGTCTGTAATACTCGTAGTAGTACAAATGAACAAGGTCACTTTACGAAAAAACATTGTAATTTCATAATACAACATACTTATTCAAATTGTTGTTAGTCAGATCAAGCCTCTTCAGTTTTTGGAGTAATGATATATTTTCGGGTAACACTTCAATCTTATTATCACGAATATTTAACACATTCAAATGCTGCATCTGATCACAGAATTCTTCAGTAATTTCCTGAAAGTACGAAAAATATATTGATATAAAAATTGTTTACTTTAGAATTATTCAAATGGATTAAGATTTATGTGACATTGCAGTATACCTTGATGAAATTATTAGCCAAGTACAGTTCCTTCAATGCAGTGCAGCCATAAAAGTCAGGCAAAGCCTCTATATCATTGTGATTTGCATCCAATACTTCCATTTTCCTCAATTCACCTAATGCAGGTAGCCTTTTTAGATTGTTGTTGCTTATGTTCATTTTCTTCAAATCTATAAAAATCAAGACACTCATTAAGATTAAAGATGACTATAAATTAATTTAAACATTCATGCTAGCCATTATAGCCAATTAGGAGCTAGTATGAATATTTAAAACATGAATAAATGTTATTGCCAAAATAATTAAATTAAATTAACCCAGATTTTGGGTATATTAGCATTTAGACACAACTCAAAACTACTAATCAAATTCACTAACTAGAATTCCATGCCCTTATCAGAACAATAAATATAATGTAACTATTATTAGTTACCCCTAAGATTGACAATGTCTGGAGGCAACTCTTGCAGCTGGTTATGTGAAAGGTTTAGCTCCACTAAACGGACCAAATAACCCATACCAGGAGGTAGTACTGTAAGTTTGTTGTGTGATAAATCCTAAAACAAATATAAAGCAATACTATAATAAATATACTTAATTAAACAATATCAATGTTAGAATGATTGTTACAAGTTGTTGATTTTATTGAATAGGGTATTAACTCAAAAATAACAAATTCGTAAATCTAATTCAAAGAGTCGAAAGTAATGTCCTAATACCCTATTCTTTTATACCAACTAAATAAATAAAACGTACAAAATTTGATTAGAGCTATGAAAATCTACCTAAGCATTTTTCACTTTAATGATAATTTATTAAAATATTTTATTTTTTTGTACATAAATAAATAAAATATACTTACCAAAAATGTTAGCATAACCAAATCACCAAAGTCTGGCTCAATTCCACTCAGTTCATTGTGAGCTAAACTGAGCCAGCGTAGTTCAGTTAATTTGTAAAATTCTTTTGGTAATACAGTAAGCTTATTATGGTCTAAGCTTAGATTTGACAGAATTTTCAATTCACCAATTTCAGCTGGTAAGGCTGTGATTGCATTGTCATGAAGCTGAAACCAGTTACTATAGTTTAATTAAATTAAGACTATATTATTTAAAACCATGTTATTGTAACAAATAAATATTATATTCTGAAGCATTTCACATACCCAACTAAAGCATCAAATATACAAACAGGAATTCACAATAAAGTAAGGCGTGCTGAATCAATTTATTAATTAAATGCCAGCTGACCTTGAGGGTGACAAGCTGTTGAAGTAACTTGACATTGGGGGATATTGTTTTTATCACATTTGAACTGAGATCCAACATTTTCAACGGCTCAGAATTCCACCAGTTGTTTAACTCTGATCTTGAAAAGTCAACTTCCTTGGTCTCCTCCATAACCAATTCATCAATTTTCCACACATTGTCAGGTACTGAGATATAGATGTAATTAGTTATTTATACTAACCTGCATCCCTCCTTTACAAGTTCGAACTTGGACCAGGAATTGTGACTTTATGATACATAATAATAATCAATCAATTATTATGCACACAACTAGTAAGAAGAAGTTTCTAATACTATGAGACATTATACTATACTTAAATCACCATTTGTCTGTATCAAACAAATTCAGAGGTAATTAATGTTTTTATTGTAGTTTTCATTTCCACATTACAATTTCTATCAAAACTTTTTATAATTTAACAATAAATAAACTTTATTTCCTACTCACCAGTTCCAAGGCCCCTGTTGCACAAACTGAGTTGTCCAGTGCGTTTGGCAGATTTTATCAAGCCGATTGGGAGCTCTTTCTCGTCTGCCTTCTTATCTTGAAGATGAAATACCGATTTATTGCACATTCTTAATCTAGATTTTGTTTGAACTCTTTGAGACATGTTTATTTACTATTTTTATGTCTAGGCTAATGGGCTAATGTTATCAAATAATGTATCACAAATACTATAACCACTGAATCTTTCCTAAATCTATACACAATGTTAAGTATTTATTGCTTTGAAATGTTATTTTAAATTACTTTTCTCGAAATAAAAAGCAAAATCGAACTTGACTGTAGCATCCTCGCAAGAGCAAAATATTTTTGACAGTTTTGACATTTGGCAGGGGTAGGGCAGGGGCAGGGGGATCCATTCCATGGGATCCAAAGACTTCAAACTAAAGATAGAGCGTAAGTATAGAGCAAAGTCATCTCACCTAAATAGATGATATAGATGATACGAGCTTAACCACAAACGAATTAAAAAAGGCGTACAATATTAATGCAAAATGATAATTACCAGTAAAGGATCTAGGACTTGTTATTTGTTTCGTTTCATACATGGATCTCGCAAGAGCATTATCCTCTTCCAGTTGTATCATAACTGTTTACAAACTAACTCGAAGTTTGACCAATTCGATTGTAATATTACCACAATAATTTTCCTATTTTAAACTAAGATTTACATTGGTAAGATCTTATTAAAAGAGCATATTGTAGAATAGCAAAATAGCCTTACAAATAAAAATTGAATTTACTGCTGCTGCACGCACACTGACATTGATTGATGAACGATGTCATTTAAAAAAAAATACGAAAAAGTTTACCTATACCTAAATTCTTTACAAAAAGAGGCAGAAACAGCAAAGCGCAACCTCTTGCAGAGTCCCGACTTGGGTAGGACTACGCTCCCAAGTCCCAACACTCCTAAACAGTAATAATAATCCATAAGGATTGTTTTCTCTCTAATTACATCCCATTCCCACTAAGTATTAAACTTTTAAAATTATTAAATTATAATTTAATTTTAAATGCACATCTGACCATTATTTTTAATCGGTTGAAATCTCATGAAATTCAGTCATGTACACATATTATCACACAGTTATAGGTGTACCAGAATCTCATGGCAAATGGGGAAAATAAACTTTGTTGAGTGCAATACTGGGGAAATTGGATTAAACGATCTTGATACTGTTTAATTTTTATTTATGACTAATATTAATGAACATGAAGTACGAATGCCTACCTATACATTTTAGGTATGTGTATGTATGAATAATGTTGTTATACATCGGGTTTTTAACATAGGAACATGTCTTGAAAAATAAGTAAACCGTTATTACTGTAAATAATTTTATTAATTATCATACTTATAACTTATCACTTCATTCAGAACTAGAAAACGATTCTAAGAACTCCACTTGCATTTCTTGTTCTTCAAATAGATGATCAAGTTAAAGAGGTATTAATATAATATAAATCGCTTTTTCAGCATTTCAATTACTCAAACTTGCTTGATGAAATCTTTTTCAATGAGGATCATTTCTATTTTTAGCTGTGAATGCAGATTTATAGGGCTAAGAAATCCTTAATACACAGTCCAAAAATTTTTGTTCTACGACAAAAATTGACGAAGTTATGGCCAAATTACTAAAAAAGTTCACTGACCGCCCGGCGCGGGGACAATGACGTCACTATATCCGATCCGAACGCTGCCGGCGTACTGCGTGGATAGAAAATATTTTTTTCTAGCCAAACTATCAGTTTTAGAGAAAAACTTGTAATGACATTTATTCATCAGAATAAAGTAAGCTATCGATAGGTAATTTTTAAAAATAGAAATTGTGAAAAATAACGCAAAAAATCCATACGCTCATACGATTCAATGGAACGCAGAGACGCGATTGGGGTCTCCGCGGTGGTATATTTGGCGATTTATTCAAATAAAGTGTTCATAAGTGTTGTTAGAGTCATATCTTCTTCCAAGTAAAATATAAAAATGTATAAGTATTAATTTATTTACTTCTAACAATAAGGTATAGCTGAGGCAGATACACTCTGCCTAGGCTACAAGACATTGCTATGAAGATCATTTCGATGTACACGCAATACCTACCTGTATTCGCCGTTCCCATGGGCGGGCCAGCTGCTGCAGGAAAGGACAGCTGCTCCCTCCTGGAAATCTATTTAATCTTAGCCTAGAAGCTGGGTATGACTCCCCCGCCCCCCTCCTCTCCCCAGGTCATAAGCTGGGCATGACTTCCCCCTCGGCCAGAGTTGGGTATTATTTACCCCCCCCCCCCCAGGCCCGAAACTGGGTATGACTTGACCCCTCCCCCTCCCCCCAGGCCAGAAGCTGGGTAAGGCTTGCCCCTCCCCCCAGGCCATAAGCATAATCTGGGTATGACTCCCCCTCGGCCAGAAGCTGGGTATGACTTGACCCCCCCCCCCTCCCCCCAGGCCAGAAGCTGGGTAAGGCTAGCCACTCCCCCCAGCCCATAGAAACTGGTTATGACTTGACCCCCCCCTCCCCAGGCCAGAAGCTGGGTAAGGCTAGCCCCTTCCCCCAGTCCATAAGCATAAGCTAGGTATGTAGGTATGACTCCCCCTCGGCCAGAAGCTGGGTATGACTTCCCCCCCCCCCCCCCCAGAAACTGGGTATGACTTGCCTCTCCCCCCTCCCACCAAGGCCAGAAGCTGGGTAAGGCTTGCCCCTCCCCCAGGCTATAAGTTGGGTATGACTTATCCCCCCCCCCCCAGGTCAGAAACTGGGTATTAGCATTATATTATGTATTATTATGTTCAATACAAACAATCATTAAGTTACACTCACCCCAACCGCGTCTCCGCATTGCATCGAATCCTATGTTTTGGACATAGCGATACTTATTTTTCACAATTTTTATTTTTAAAAATTACTGGTCGATAGGTTACTTTATTTTGATGAATAAATGTTATTAAAAGTTTTTTTCTAAAACTGATAGTTTAGCTGGAAAAAAATATTTTCCATCCCAATAGTACGCCGGCTGCGCTCGATTCGGATATAGTGACGTCACGCGGCCCTGCGTACGTTGACTTTTAGCGGCAAAAACGGCCTATGTTTATTACTTAATATCTTCGTAAGTAATGGTCCGATTTGGATAATTCAAAAAGATATATCTTTCTTATGTCTTAAAGATTAACGTAGATACTAGTTTTATTGAATTTTCTACAACAGTACTGATCCTCATTTTCTTTGCATGGTCATAACATTTTCACCATTCCTCTGCACCAATGCATGAAATACACCTGAAAACCCCGATAAAGCAGCTATTAGGTAAGAATAATATAAAAATAAACATAACTCTCCTTCTGACGCAGTTAGGTTATAAACTAAATGTAGGTAAGTATCAAAACATTTCACTCCAACTTACTGTCAACTCAACGACGCGCTTTAAAATCAAAGATTGACATTGAAAGAAAGAAAGAAAGAAAGAAATTATGCCTTATTTTACAATACACTTTGAAAACAATATGACTTGCTTGAGTTTTTTCGTCTTTTTCACAAAAATAACAAATAGACATGAAGAGATTACAAAAGGACAATGACCAAAAGTGGTCCAAATGTCCACCACTAATGAGACCTATATTGGCTTATAGTCCATTAAATAGAGATAAACTTTCTGTATGGGACGAAAAAAAAATAAGCTGTCAGTAAAAAGTTATGAGTGTATGAAAAATTGTAGTAGTTTACACGCTAATCTCAGGAACTACTGGTCCGATTTGAAAAATTCTTTTTGTTATGGATAGCCCATTTATCAAGGATGGTTTTAAGATAAATAACATCACCCTACAACCAATAGGGGCGGAGCAGTAAAGACAAATGTTGTAAAAATGGGAAATATTATTCAAACTATTTTCACGCGTACAAAGTCGTAGGCACAGCTAGTAGGGTCAAGGAGGCAACAGTGACTCGGTCGGCTACAGTGGCTCAGTCATGTTTCGACCTGAAGGCATAGGAATATATATTTGTCTCTTTTACCGATTCAAAGGTCTTGGTACCCGAACACATTTAAACCAGTTTGCTCGCCGGTCAAGTGCCGTGCGGAAGGGTGAGGGAATGTTTTTTGTTTTCGCGCCCACTAAATTACATTCTAAGGTGAGTTTCGATTGTTTTCATATCTTTGTTTGTTGCTATAGGTAATAGCCGTTATATTTATCGAATAGTAGGTCTTGTATCAATTGTCTTTAATCCGAATTTTGACTAATTTGTTTTACATCTTGGTTTTTTTGATCAAATATTTACAAAATGGCGTAGAAGTACACAGTGACTCAATTTGAATACTTTATACGAATTCAATATTTTTATAACTTTAAATCGAATTTTGTTTTTTATTTACAGAATGCCACGGAAAAAAACCGACAGAAAAATAGGGAAGAAATAAATAACGAAGAGATTGAGATGACTTAAGATCTTATAGGTAGCAATAAAAGTACTAAGAGTCGTGTTGAATTGTTGATTATAATAAGAATAGCTTGTGCAGTTTTGTTATTATTTCTAATAAAAAACTACGCGGAATGGGCATTTTCTTTTCATATAAATACTGCCGTACCACGTTAATACTGTGTACCACGGTAGTGAGTCAGTGTGTACACCTAGTAGTCCACAGTGGCTCAATTATCATTTTTTTGTTTTAGGTTCCTACTTTGACATAAGTAGTAAATAATGTAGAATCATGAGTGCTCAGTTACAGTTCAATAGTGTATCTAAAATGTGAGCAAATTTTAGGCCAATATTAAAGCGATATCTATTTTTATTAAGCTTCGAAAAAAAAGTGAGTCACTGTTGCCTCCCTGACCCTATAATATTTAATAAAATGTATCTATTATAACCCCGCGCCACATGCGACATGAAATAAAATGTGTAGATTAGTCCAAAATGTGCAATGGATAGAATGATATCAGTAACATTTTTCGGATGAATAGGTAAAAAACAGACTTTTCATTCAGTCATAACTTTTTGCTGATAGCATATTTTTGATTGCGGTTTGGTTATAATGAATCAGTATTTAGTAGACTATTTTACTACATAGGTCTCGTTAGTGGTGGATATTTGGACCACACTCCATACATTTTTGGTCATTGTCCTTTCTGCAGCGGCTGACAGATCTCTTGATTTACTGTGACAGGTGACAATAAAGCCATAGACAATGGCCATATGAAAAACACACTTTTCCAATATTTTTGTTTGCCATGAGATTCTGGTACACCATAGGCAGGCACCTACTTACTATTTGTCATACATTAACACGTAAAATAGGTAGGCAATCCTTTTGTAAACCTACTTATCTACATTCACCTGTGTTTCATGTTTCATCAAATACATTCTCAAATAAAATGCATTCTCTACAAAATATGCCTAAAATTACAGTTAAAGGTATTTATATCTCGGTACTACTTATCTACTATACCTACGAAAACATTACCTACCCTTTGTTCCTACATTCGAAGTTAAATATTCAAATATATTCAAAGTGTCCTTTATTTTTATCCAACGTTTTAACTGCGTAATCCCGTAGCTAATGGCTCGTGCGCCATTGTCATGGTGAACTCAGCTGGAAGAAAATGCGTTGACGTCCTTTTGGTGCCTTTATAAAAACAGTTTTGGGCAAAACACTGTCAGATGAAGCTTAGGCTTCCGATAAGACTGGCTTAAACTTTCTGATTTGTAACGATGTTTAAAACAAAATTTGCTTTTATAATGAGAGTGCCTATAATGTTGTGTTGTGTGACGGTTCTGTGTATAGGCATTTCGGCGGGCGCGCGCTGTAAGCCGAGGACATACCTGCACAAGGCAATGCAGACAGACCTCAACGGGAGACGCTGTTGGGGGGAAGTCCAGATCAAATCATGTTGGGGATATTGCCTCTCCTACGAGGTATTCCTTTTTCCTTGCTCAACAATATTAAAAGCTATTGAAACTCAGTTTGACGTCATAATGATAAACTGTATTACTTTACTACCTACCTTTTTATTCTACCCACATTAAGTAGGTACTCGTTGAAACAATATCTGCTAGCCATTAGCTAGCATTGGTGAAATTGTTTCCTTCTATGGCTTTTGCCTGACTAGGCCTAAAGCCTGATGAGTGTAAGTGGTCCTTGCGATTTTAAACTTTTGCAAATATGAACTCATCGTTTCTTACGTCGTTATTTACAGATATCGGACTGGCAGTTCCCATACAAGGAGTCTCATCACCCAGTCTGCGTACATGGGGGCAGGAAGCATGCGTTGGCCAAGTTGAAGCATTGTGATCCTGGCGTGCAATCTGGCACTGAGGATTATCATTATGTCGAAGCAGCTAACTGCAGATGCCAGGTCTGTAGCCTGGAAAAATCAATGTTTACTATCAGTCTATGTCCTATGTTATCTACTATTTTGTACCTAATAAAAAAAATACGAATTTTTCACATAAGTACGAGACAGGGTAATGTTAAATTAACTGTTTTCGTTCAACAGGTTTGTTCCTCGGACGATACGAGCTGTGAATGGCTACCACCAGATTCTTCATTACTTGGAGGACTTATACTGAAAGAAGAGTTACAAGAAGAAATCCCAGAAGATGACACGGAATAACAATTCTAAGCTACCGTTTCTATTTGTGCTAGTAGCTACAAATCAATTATTGTCTCAATGGAACGTTAAATAAATTACTTACATGTTGCAAGAGGGTTTATAATGTAAGACTTTTAATTATAACAATTTTAATATTTAAAATAAAGTGAATTAAGTTCGAGAAAAGCTGTTTAAATTGAGATTGTGAGTCTCTTTAAGGAACAGTCGAGTACTATAAATATATTGGCAATGCCCTATGTTTCGAAATAAAGTAGCGCAGTAGCGCAGTCAATACTGCGTTACTGCAACATGATAATGAACATCAGTCGTCTTAACCTGTCGCATCACTTCAACTTGTGTAGATATGGCAAAGTACGCGTTTACCTTTGTTCTGATTCAAATCGTATTATAATATAGTTCCAAAATACTGCGGGTCTAGTCAAAACGCACTTTAAAATCGCAAACCCATCGCAAACCAGTCGCAAACAAACAAACAAATCGCAAAAGAGGTCGATAACAAAAAAGGCTTAGTCAAACGGCAAAAAATCGAATCGCAAAGCCCTACCTATCGATAATCGAAAGACTGGATTGAAATTTCCCATACAAAGGCTTAGCCAACATGCATTTAAGACTCAATCAAAATCGAATCGAATCGCAACACCCGCCATTTTCATTGCGATTACTTAAACCCCGGTGATAAGCTTCGATTATATCGAAAACCAATAGGGTGAATTGCACCACCTAACTTTGACCGTAACTATGACGTTAACCGGTGTTTTTTGTATGGAGTTTGACAGATTTTAGACGTTTGTCAAAGTTAAACTAAGATGGTGCAACCCACCCTAAGGCTGTTTTGACAAATCCGTGGGTCTAGTCAAAATGCAATCGCAAACCAATGTGAAGTTTTCACTAATGTCAGTCGCCGCGTCACCAGTGATTCGATTCGATCGGAAAATGGCAGCCAAAATGCACATTGAACCACCAACGACGCGGCGATATAAAAGTTCATTCAAAATCGAATAAAAGTTAAAAAATGTCTATGACTTTGCGATTGTTTTTACTTTTTCTAGCTTTTTTTTTTTAAATTAGTTTCTTCCTTCTTTCTGCTCTCTGTTTACGTCTATGCTTCGCTGTCAAACTAGCTGTCAAAACGACATCGCGATACGGATTTGTCAAAACAGCCTTAGGGTGGGTTGCACCATCTTAGTTTAACTTTGACAAACGTCTAAAATCTGTCAAACTCCATACAAAAAACACCGGTTAACGTCATAGTTACGTTTAAAGTTAGGTGGTGCAACTCACCCTATTGGTTTTCGATCGAATCCAAGCTTATCACCGGGGTTTTAGTAATCGCAATGAAAATGGCGGGTGTTGCGATTCGATTCGATTTTGATTGAGTCTTAAATGCATGTTGGCTAAGCCTTTGTATGGGAAATTTCAAACCAGTCTTTCGATTATCGATAGGTAGGGCTTTGCGATTCGATTTTTTGCCGTTTGACTAAGCCTTTTTTGTTATCGACCTCTTTTGCGATTTGTTTATATGTTTGCGACTGGTTTGCGATGGGTTTGCGATTTTAAAGTGCGTTTTGACTAGACCCGCCGTATCGCGATGTCGTTTTGACAGCTAATTTGACAGCGAAGCATAGACGTAAACAGAGAGCAGAAAGAAGGAAGAAACTAATTTAAAAAAAAAAAGCTAAAAAAAGTAAAAACAATCGCAAAGTCATAGACATTTTTTAACGTTTATTCGATTTTGAATGAACTTTTATGTCGCCGCGTCGTTGGTGGTTCAATGTGCATTTTGGCTGCCATTTTCCGATCGAATCGAATTACTGGTGACGCGGCGACTGACATTAGTGAAAACTTCCTATTGGTTTGCGATGGCATTTTGACTAGACCCACTGGACTGTCCTGTCGATGACATTGACAGTGGGGCGCCACCGTCAATACCGGATCGCTGGTTCAGATTAGCGGTAGCGGTAGCGCCCCCCTGTCATTGAGTTTGGTGGGACAGTTCAGCGTGGGTCATCTTATAGTTTACTATTCTATGGTTTATTGTCATCACGATAAAAAAAAGTAAAAAGTCATGCCATAGTTGTTAAAAAAAGGGCCAAGCAAAGTGTTTTACTGCCAGTGGAATTTTAGTTTTTATTTACCTGGATATTCACGTAAACAGCTAATTTGTGACAAAAATAATAATATTAGTGTAGGGGTTTGCGTTGAGAAATAATCAACTAACAATGTAATGTGCAAAAATCCAGAAAATTAACTCGGCTACGTACTTCTAAGTGATATGGAATGGAAAGCATTAGTCATGAAATACTTCAGTGTAATTATTGTTTTATACTTTTCTATAAGTAAATGCCAAGCCTTAATCACTGATAAGTTAGAATCGCACGCATTACTAAAGGCTAATTCCACATCAGAGCAGAAAGTATGGAACATAAAACTAGACATTTACTTTTCGAAACCTCTTCCACCAGTGAACAGAAAACCCATTGGTTCAGATGTGCGGTTTAAATGCGAGGCAATTATGAATTTTACGAAAGTTGAAAAGCATACAAAAAACAAGGAAGGCATAGAGACCTTGTTGAAGGAATCTCCCCCTGATTATATCCAACAAACACTCATGAAAAATGTTAAATTTTACTGGTTAAAAGATAATCAGGTGATAGGAGACAACCACAAAGTAAAAGCATCCACAAAGATTGATATGGCTAATGGCACAATTGGTTCCAATTTAAGGATTAAAAACATTGATAGTTCTGATGAAGGGAATTATACTTGTGTCATAAAACAAAGCTATGAGAAGTATCAGAGCACTTTCCTGAAGGTAGTAAAAAGTTCTGAAGTTACAGAAAAATCTGAAATTCCGACATACCCATCTTTATTTGCAAATAATGAACTAGAGGTTACTGTGAAGACGACACCTGATTTGATTTCCGAAGACATGAAGTCTCAAAGTAATGATGGAAGTACAACCAATAATAATTTTACAGAACCTCGAAAGCTAGAACCTATTTGTCAGGAGTATACCGGCATTGTGTGTGCTACTCACCTCAAAGGTCAGTTTGTTTACATACCTTATGACACCACTCAGGCTGCCCTTGAAGACAAACTATTGAAAGCAATTCGAGTCACACAATATTCAAACGACATTAGCTCACAATGTGAAGGCTATGCTCTGCCCAGTCTTTGCTACTCTACATTCCCAATATGCAGAGATCCTTTTGAGACTAACAAAAACTTTTTTGAGGAAGCTAAATTTCTTTTTGACTTTCTGTCTACAACATCTGCACCATCAAATGAAGGTGATATACCTGACATAGTGTTTAGTCATTTGCCCCAAGGCTACATGCCACATTTAAATAATAAGTTGAGTAAGAATATTACACTGGGATTGTTGAATTATCGTAATAATTCAACAGTGTTGAGAAGGGTCTGTAAACAAGATTGTGAAATTTTAGAAAATGAGCTATGCCAAACTGAGTATGCTATAGCCAAGAGACACCCACACATAGGCCAACAGCTGACTCTTGAAGAATGCCAAGACTTGCCTGAAGAAGACTCAGAATGCCTTAAAATTGGCATTGGCCCTGTGATGGTGTCTGATGATGAATGTTATTGGGAGAATGGAAGTGGTTATTTAGGCAGAGTTAATGTAGCCAGCAGTGGCTTGGCTTGCATTGAGTGGTCTAAACAGTTACATGTGAGAGTGTCAGATTACCCAGAGCTCTCAGGGCTCCACAGCTACTGCAGAAACCCTGGAGGAATCAAGTCACAGCCCTGGTGTATCATTGAAAAAGATGGAAAGACAGAAAAACAACTTTGTGATATCAACAAATGTGCACATAAAATTTGGATTTATATTGTTGTAATTTTTCTACTTTTGACTGTTTCTATTGTTGGCTTTATTATCTGTCTTTGCTATAAACATAAGAATAAGGGCAGTGCAGCTACAATTAGAGATATAAACTTGCCAAATGCTGATAAAAATATTTATGGCAACTCTAGACTCAATTCGCCTATTGAAATGAATGAATTGTTAACTAACCAAAACTTAAACAATCAGCCACATTTAACTAGAAACACACGAGGAAATGGTGTCCTGCGTATTCCACAGTATTCACTATCTCAAATTAAGTTCTTAGAAGAGCTTGGTGAAGGAGCATTTGGGAAAGTTTACAAAGGTGCTCTTAAAAAGAATGGAGATACTCAGTATGTTGCAGTGAAAGCTTTGAAAGAAAATGCATCTGCTAAAACACAGGCTGATTTTAGGAGGGAAATAGATTTGATATCTGAATTAACTCATGACAATATAGTTTGCATTGTTGGAGTAGCTCTCCGTGAAGAGCCTCTGTGTATGCTGTTTGAATTCATGGCAAGAGGTGACTTGCATGAGTTCCTGATGGGCCGGGCACCTCCCTCGGGTAAAGGCTTGCCTCCAATGAGGTTGTTGAACATAGCTAATAACATTGCATCTGGCATGCAGTACCTGGCTTCACATCACTATGTACACAGAGATCTAGCTGCCAGAAACTGTTTGGTTTCTGATGATTTTGTAGTTAAAATATCAGATTTCGGACTTTCAAGAGACATCTACAGTTCAGATTATTATCGCGTGAGTATTATTATTGATTTACTTATCGCATATAAATATTTAATCGCTAAAATTGTGTTAATAACTTTGTTATTTTAGGTCCAATCAAAAAGTTTGTTGCCTGTTCGTTGGATGCCACCAGAATCTATACTGTATGGTAAATTCACTACAGAGAGTGATATATGGTCCTATGGTGTTGTTTTGTGGGAAATCTACAGCTATGGACTTCAGCCTTATTATGGGTATGTTTTCATACTGCACTTAATTTATAAAGAAAAATCAACTAATCTGAACTTATTAGCATACCAAATTATGCAATATCTAATAGAGAAAAATACTATTCACTAACTTTTCGCGCGGTTTGTTGAACTTCATAGATCACTTTCGTTTTTTTTTAATTTGCATACGTGCGTGTCTCTCTAGCAGTGGTTTTCAACCTTTTTCATGACGCGACCCCTCTAGCATAAAAATTTTTTTTACGACCCCCCCGACCGATCGCTTTTTTTCATGCCTTTTACAAAGATGTTGTTAGGCACCAAGTTCTTCAATATATACAACATTTATGCATTTGCATAATTAGATTTCGGATAGATCTAGCTTTAAACCTTTACTGTTTTTTTACTGAGGTAGTTTTTACAACCTCTCGCGACCCCCCTAAAGAGGCTTCGCGACCCACAGGTTGAAAAACACTGGCATAGAGTTTCGCCACTTAGAGGTGTGATCACGCCACAGGTACAGCAACCAGGAAGTGATCGCGATGGTGCGCGGCGGCGAGCTGCTGGCCGCGCCGGCCGCCTGCCCCGCGCCCATGTATGCGCTCATGCGAGACTGCTGGAAGCACACGCCGCAAAGAAGGCCTAACTTTGAGGAGATTGTCCATAGGTAAGCTTAGTACACTTAGCTGATACTAGGACTCTGTTGAAATAAATAACCACTTTAAGTTATAAGTAGCACACAGAATCACAGAAATGATCGCGATCGCCTGATCCGTGCCCATGTACGCGCTCATGCGAGACTGCTGGAAGCACACGCCGCAGAGGAGGCCTAACTTCGAGGAGATCGTCCATAGGTAAGTTTTGAGCATAGGACTCTTCAAATAGCCACTTTTATAACGTAAAGTGGCACACAAAAATGATCACGACCGCTTGCCCCATGATTATGTATGCGCTTATGCGAGACTGCTGGAAGCACACGCCGCAGAGGAGGCCTAACTTTGAGGAGATTGTCCATAGGTAAGCTGTGATTTGAGGACTCCATAGAATAGTCACTTAACTAGCTAAGAAGCACACAAGTAATTACGATGGTGCGGCGGCGAGCTGCCCCGCGCCTATGAACGCGCTCATGCGAGACTGCTGGAAGCACACGCCGCAACGGAGGCCTAACTTCGAGGAGATCGTCCATAGGTAAGCTTTGAGCATAGGACTGTTGAAATAGCCACTTTGAACTTCAAAGTAAGTACCACATACATAAGTGATAGCGACCGCCTGCCCCGCGCCCATGTATACGCTCATGCGAGACTGCTGGAAGCACACGCCGCAGAGGAGGCCTAACTTCGAGGAGATCGTCCATAGGTAAGCTTGTTACTAGAACTCCGTTGAAATAGCCACTTTTAATTTATGAGTAGAGTTATCACGATGGTGCGGCGGCCGCCTTTTTTTGTCGCGGAGGATATGCTTTGCGCACCGTCACCATTGCCGGGGGCCAGGGTGGTGTGTGGGACTCCCGGCGCCCTTTGCGCTATTCCGTCCTGAAAAGGACGGGGTATACCCACTAAAACCTCCGCGGCGTTCCGTCATCGCCCGAGTGGGGGTGTCGCGAGTATCCGGCCGTAGCCTTAGATTTCCGCGACAGGGTGCGGCGGCCGCCTGTCAAGCGCCCATGTACGCGCTCATGCGAGACTGCTGGAAGCACACGCCGCAACGGAGGCCTAACTTCGAGGAGATCGTCCATAGGTAAGATTTGATATGAAGACTTCATAGAATAGCCACTTTTAACTAGCTAAGTAGTACACAAATAATCACGATGCACTATGGATCGAAATTGCGATTTATGGACATAGCGATTTTTTTCACAATTCCTATTTGAAAAAAATACCTATCGATAGGTTACGTTATTCTGATGAATAAATGCTATACAAGTTTTTCTCTAAAACCAATAGTTTGGCTGGAAAAAAATATTTTCCATTTTCGTTGTATGGAATGAAACATAAAGTGGTCGATTTCGAATAAGCCTTGACAGATCTTGCTTTGAAACTACTTGAGCCATGTTCTATGGCTTGTTGACTATAATCCTACACCATCAGCGCGCGCCCAAAGTTGCCCGTTCACAAGTTATGAGGTTCTGAAAAATTAAAAAAAAGTAAGTAAAAGTGACTTTTTTTTGGAATATCTTAAAAGATTTAACGAAAATATAAAGATTCTATACGTTGATAATGTAAATTAACCTTAAATTACTGATAAAAACACATTTTAATAAAATTAAAAGTGATAAAATCAGCGACTTTTTTTTTACAATTTTTGTTTAAAAAAAATACCTAGCGATAGGTTACATTATTCTGATGAATAAATGTCATTAAACGTTTTTCTCTAAAACCAATAGTTTGGCTGGAAAAAAATATTTTCCATTTTCGTTGTATGGAATGAAACATAAAGTGGTCGATTTCGACTAAGCCTTCACAGATTTTGCTTTGAAACTACTTGACCTTATTCTATGACTTATTGACTATAATCCTACACTAACAGCGCGCGCCCAAAGTTGCCCGTTCAGAAGTTATGAGGTTCCGAAAAATGAAAATTAAATTAAGTAAAATTGACTTTTCTTTAGATAACACGACAAGAGTAAGGTTAATTACATTACCATTAATGCGAATTCATCTAATCTGATAAAGGCTGATGGCTGATCGCAGATAGAAAAAAAATAATTACATTACTAAAGTATAGAATTTTCATGTTTTAGTTGAATCTTTAAAGATATACCCAAAAAAGAGACTTTTACTTACTTTTTTTTGAAACCTCATAACTTCTGAACGGGAATATTTGGGCGCGTGCTGATAGTGTAGGATTATAGTCAACAAGCCATAGAACAAGGCTCAAGTAGTTTCAAAGCAAAATCTGTGAAGGCTTAGTCGAAATCGACCACTTTATGTTTCATTCCATACAACGAAAATGGAAAATATTTTTTTCCAGCCAAACTATTGGTTTTAGAGAAAAACGTTTAATGACATTTATTCATCAGAATAATGTAACCTATCGATAGGTTTTTTTTTAAACAGAAATTGTGAAAAAAAAGTCGCTGATTTTATCACTTTTAATTTTATTACAATGTGTTTTATCAGTAATTTAAGGTTAATTTACATTATTAACGTATAGAATCTTTATATTTTCGTTAAATCTTTTAAGATATTCCAAAAAAAAGTCACTTTTACTTACTTTTTTTTAATTTTTCAGAACCTCATAACTTGTGAACGGGCAACTTTGGGCGCGCGCTGATAGTGTAGGATTATAGTCAACAAGCCATAGAACAAGGCTCAAGTAGTTTCAAAGCGAGATCTGTCAAGGCTTAGTCGAAATCGACCACTTTGTTTCATTCCATACAACGAAAATGGAAAATATTTTTTTCCAGCCAAACTATTGGTTTTAGAGAAAAACTTGTGCAGAATTTATTCATCAGAATAACGTAACCTATCGATAGATATTTTTTTCAAATAGAAATTGTGAAAAAAATCGCTATGTCCATAAATCCCAATTTCGATCCATAGTGCGATGGTGCGACCGCGAGCTGCCCCGCGCTCATGCGTGGCGAGACAACTGGAACTTTGAGGAGATATTGTCCATAGGTAACAGCTGATACTAGAAATCTTTTAAAATAGTCATTTAACTTATAAGTACACAAAAGCGATGGTGCGGCGGCGAGTCGCCCCGCATCCACAAGGATAAGTACAAACTTCAGCACTTATGCGAGACTGCCATAAGCATATACGCAAAGGATGCCCTTTAACATTGAGAAGATAAAGTTATGAGGGACCATTTTACCAAATTTCTGTCTTGTCAGGGAACCACCTCATAATCGGTCAAAACCAGTTTGACTGCAAAAATCAGTTAAAAGTGGTTTTAACCAAGGTGTGCAAGTGCACTTCGTGGACCACTTGAAATGTCTCCAGGGACCACCAGTGGTCCGCGGACCACCGGTTAAGTAACTCTGCTATAGATAGACCGGCGGCAAACTGCCGGAAATACACACGCAAAGGATGTCTAATTTTGAATATCTGTACTCATCCTACATTGAAGTAACTATGTACACCAAAACATATTACAGAATCCAAGAGTGGATCCAAATGGGTGGATGTCCCGACACGGTGGCTCCGGAGCCTGGCAGCAGCGCGTGCGCGCACCGCGCCTCGGGCTCCAGCCGCGACCTGCAGGAGAAGGTGCCGCTGCTGCCGCCGCACTGCTCCTCGTCCAACGGCTCGCTGGCCACGGGCAGCCTCAAGAAGTTCAGCGCCGCCGGCTCCAGCTCCAAGGTCAAGGGTGCTATTATAATCTAACGGACTTTTTTTTTCTATGATGGCATGCACGGCTTGTGCGTCAGCCACGACGAGGTAAGGACTTCCTAAGCACAAATTCTGATGTACAGCCCCCCTAGACAAGTTGCAGTTTTTGATCGAATCGAAAATCGAATCCGTCAAAACTTCATACAAAAAAGGCCTTTCGACCATTTTTCGGCTGGTTTGCGATTATAATTTATTTACATATTTATTTTATAGAAACAAACAGCGATACGTTGAAAATGTTAGTTATAAGATTTAGACTGATAGTATAAGCCAATGAAAGGTTTCCCTTTTTTATAAAAGTACATTGTTGTTGGGGGCCGTTCAAGTATTACGTAAGCAGATTTCTTACCATTTTTTACCCCCCCGCCCCCCTTGTCATCAAAAGTAAGCAAAGCACTTACCCCCTCCCCCTATGCTCACGTAAACATTTTTTGTTATAAATGTTTTTAATATTGTCATTTTTAAAATAGGAAAATTCATGAAAATATTAGGTTTAACTGATACACATAGAGTAAGGGACAAAAAATATAATCAGAAATAAAGAACATAACAAACATAATTGCATCAATTATGCATCAACATAAACACAAATGATAACTTTCAATGCTTACAATACGTTTAGTATCCAAACAAAACACGCGCGCGAGAGGCCGCGTGTTTTGATGATATGCGGACTACGACTCTCAAAAGACAATGCCGGAAATTGGCGTCTTTTTTTTTCGCGCGGCAAAAATAAGGTTTGGTCGATAACCTTGTTTTTTGATTACAAAATAGTGTAATAAACCAAACTTACTATGACATGTAAACCTTTAAACTCAGTCTGAACTGAGTTACGAGCATTAGAAGTTTGATGATTTTACATACTAGATTTGCTTTTTGCGCGCAAGTTTTGTAAGAAATTGCAACAAAATAGTGACATTGTATGTGTAAACAAACAATACCATCCATTAAAGGCTCCAGACGTCAGTATGAAGTAGAATCAGCGCAATAAAAAAATAGCGCAATATTTTGTTACAATTTCTTACAAAACTTGCGCGCAAAAAGCAAATCTACCTAGTATGTAAAATCATCAAACTTCTAATGCTCGTAACTCAGTTCAGACTGAGTTTAGAGGTATACATGTCATACTAAGTTTTGTTTATTGCACTATTTTGTAATCAAAAAACAAAGTTTGGTCGATGGCCGCGCGAAAAAAAAAAGACGCCACCTTCCATACAAAATCTGGCATTGCCATTTCAATGGGCAATGTCGGCACGAGAGTTACGGTAATTTCCCTAATGTGCGGTAATTCCCCTAATCAGTTCTCAAAGCGAGTGCCGCCTACGCATATGTATTATTTGCGGGAATCCCCGAAAAAACGTAAATAACTAACGATGACGTAATCATCATCTAGACCCCCCTACCCCCCATGTCATCCAAAATAAGCAAAACAGAGACCCCCCACCCCCCCTTCGTGCTTACGTAATACTTGAACGGCCCCTTGGGAAAAAATATATAATAATGTGCATTTTGTCTAGACCCACTGATTAACTTATTAATAATTTTTTTTTATTGAATTTGATTATGCAACATTGACTTTGATTTGATTTATTTAGCATTATTGTATTGTTATTTTATTTAATTTGCACACCGCAAAGATACGACATGTTGATACCATTTATTAATGTTGACATAGCACCTTGTACACATGTTTGATCAAATAAGGCTGGGTTGCACCATCTTGCTTTAACTTTGACAAACGTCAAAAATCTGTCCAATTCCATACAAAAAACACCGGTTATCGTTATAGTTACGGTCAAAGTTAGGTGGTGCAACTCAGCCTAATGTTTTTTTATCTTTAAAGGTCACCGACGACGCTCGCTCCACCTCTAGCGAGGTCCCGCCCCTCGCTCCCAAAACGAAGAAACACAGCTCAAGCTCGCTCATTGACACCGACAAAATCGGCACCAGGGACACCGTCGTCAGGATACCCAACACACAGTTCGGCAATGAGATATAGTCCGTCGACTTCAACGAAATTGTGAGTGGTCGTCCCGTATTTATTTTAAAAACTCAACTTTGTTACATGATTGTGCATGATGTTTTATAATAATATTGTGTATGTGTGGTGTACCTGCGAATGCTAGTATTACTTTTGTTTGTCTATTTTGTAAATATAGTATCGATTAACAATATTATAATGATCTACTCAATTACCGGGCCAATCGTAAATGAGTAAAGAATGGTCTATCTAGCTTAATTGACTTGACTTTACCTTTTAGTACATATTTCGTTTGGCCCAGGCTGGGACTGTATATCTTTGTTGTTGATCGAAAAAAGCGTTAGGTACTCATTACTTTTTCACTATGTAAGTGTTGTCTGTTTCCTGTTTAATTATTAATATGAATTTAATTTATCACAAATAAACTGGCAACTTTGCATCCTTAGGTAATTATTTGTTTACATGTGGAATGTATTTGAGTGAGGCTGTTGATCTCAAAATTTTATTTATTATTATGATTTCAAACACATTTAATTTATACGAAACTAATTTTATAAGAATTATGTTTAGTTACTAACTTTAGTGTAACTTTTTTGGAGATATTACCTAAATTATCAAAAACGAAATGAGGTTAGTGTAATTTTTGACATATGAAGTTTATTATATTTAATTAGAACATAATATTTATAAGCTTTCGGTAAGTTATGAATAAATGGCAAATCACATTTTGGAGCCCTATCAGCGTTGCCAGTTTTTTTTTCGCCAAGTCGGGACTTTGGTACTTTTTGAGTGAAAATAGCGGGACTCTTCCGTCAGAAGCGGGACATAGTAAAAAAAACGTATATAATCAAAGGTTTTCAAATATTTATCTTTTTATTTGACTTAAAATTACGTTTGACAATATATAGCAAAAGTAGCCATAGAAAATGTATTTTAACAAAAAATAATATTTTAAATCAGATTTACTCTATCGTTAAACTCTTCTTTAGAATAAAAAAAGAATAAAATTAAAAATGTTTTATTCTTTAGAATAATATGGCGTTTCAAACAATAGTTTGGTGAAGTGAGTGTCTCTCTCCGAAAAGCGGGACCGAGCCTGTCCCGCGCGGGACATTTAAATTTGATTTAAAAATCGGGACGTCTGGCAACGCTGAGCCCTATAGACCACAAGTTGGACTTAAAAGTTGTCGTAAAATTTTAGGGCTTTCTAAAACTAAACAAAGTTTCATACTAGTAAAATAAGTTGAATTATTTCTTCATTACCCTTCATTATTTATTATTAATAAATTCTAGACAATTTGTGCTAAATGCAAAATAATAATGATGTTCAAATAATTTGTAAATTAGTCAAACATTTGTTTTAATAGAAAGTTCTATTGGCGACGACATAAAATGAGACTGACTTAAATAACCTAGTATGCAGTATTTAAAATTTTCATTCAGGACCAGTACCTAAAAATTCCGGACCAATTCGCAAAAGGGCGTTTTGTGCTTCATTTTTATGACATTCAATTAACGGGACTATTCCCACCGCTGCAACTCTTGTGTAACCAGGATATCTAAGCTTGACCGCCAATAAAAACCCAACCAGTAAAGGTCAAGTTTGTCCCGGAGAACAGTTAAATTGTCATTGGACCCGTAACGAAATTAATCAGAAGAATATGTCTCCCACACTAGCGTTTTTCGACCGTTGTCTTGCCAGCGCCTGCACAGCGTTGACGGCAATGTTAAGCTGCGTGGCGGCGGAGTAAGGGGGTTGCGTTACGCGACCGAAAAAAACAGCATTGACGCTACACGTCAGCGCGTCGAAGACGCTGCGCGGGCGCTGGCAAGACTTCGCGCTCGAAACACCCCATAAGATCAAGGGCTATCCTCCAATATTTATGATGATTTTTCTCTTTTGTATAATGATGATACATGCCTGTGGTCATAATGAGATCGCATTGGGAAACATTAATTTCAGGAAGCAGTCATTGAGGTCCTAAATGAAAATTTAATTGTAGTATTTTATTTAATACTCTTAGTTGTTATAAATTGTGTTTTAATGTCCATATAATGTAGTTAGACGGTCGAGATAATGTTCGTTACATTTATCATAGTAACCAAAGCCTTGTATTTGTGTGGATCCGTTTACAATTTGTTACTGAAAAATTGACGTACAATGGTAGAGTTCAGTAATCTATAATTGCAGCTTTTAAATGAACATAAAGCCTGAATAACACAGAACTGGGATAGACGAGTAGCTAATATTTATAGAAGTTATATTATTTTTAGCAAAACGGCAGTTAAGACAAAATCACATGGACCTTTTACATTCCGTTGTTCGAAAGACTGTTACATTCTTGCCTATTATTTTTAACCAATTTATATTGTACCTTTAGTTGTACCTATCTACTGTACTTAGTTATAAAATTGTAACACTAATAAAATCGTGATTATTTTTGTTTTATACCTAAGAAATAAGTAAATATTAAGATACCTATTGTAGCTAATTTATTGTATACTTATTTAGTAGCTACATATTTTTACTTCCTATTTTTTTAGTAATTTGTCGACGCAATAATTCTTTCATACTTTTTATAAAAGTATATTATTTTATAAATTAGTACATTTTGTACTTGCCAAAGACCTTTTTTGTATGTGATACACATTACTTTTTTACTTAACCTTAAATTGTACTTCGGAAATAAATGATTTAAAATTTTCATATATTTTTATTTGAATTGAATAATACATTAAAACTTAGAATTGGACGATTTAAAAATATTAGTAAGATCATCTTCGGGATTTTTAACTCTTTTTACAACCGCGTCGATTCCGTGAACTTTCAGGTGCACCTTGAGATTGTGGCGCCCGTTGAAAGCTTTGCCGCATACATTGCAAACATTGGGTCTTTCACCTGAAACAAAATTAGTTTTTAATAATACTTTTGTTATACTAACTAATATAAATTCGAAAGTAACTTCGTCGGTCTGTTAGTTACTTTTTCATGCTTAAACGACTGAACCGATTTAGATTAAAGTTATAGAGATAGTCTTACATGCAGGAATAAAAACATAGTTTTTCAAGATTAGTACTCTGACCGCTGAGCTATGAAGACATTCGATAAACACGTGGTTGGTTCAAAAAATACTTCAGGTGGGCTGAAGTATTTTTTTCAAGCTGTCCAAAATGTAATCTATATACAGTCGTGGTCAACTAATTAGGGACTTTATATGACTAAAACACAAGATCGTCTCTCCAGTCCGAAAAAAAAATCTTCACGAGGCTTTGTAGCTTGTGCCTATTAATAACAAGTAATTTGGCTAGTATTCTAAATATTTAAAGGCCAGAAAAGAAACTAGCTAGTTGCGATCAATATTTTTAAAATAAATAAATCATTGCCACCTACACATTTATTGACCTAGGGATGGACAACTAATTAGGGACACGTAACACTTTCACTGTAAATGTAAATAAATTGGAAATTATTTAAGTGTTTATTACATAAAAAGTTTTCATTAATAAATATAGAATACAAAACAAAATCATCAAACGTATTTTTATAACCAATATGGTTGGTTTTGTTGGTTATAACCATTTGACATCGGCGCGGCATGGATGCAATCAAATCTTTACAGGGTTTCTAAAGAAATATTATTCCAAACACCATTAAATTCCACGAAAAGCTGATTTTTAGTGCCAGTACGTTGAGCTGCAACTTTTTCCTTCGTTTCATACCATAAGCTCTATAGGGCTTAAGTCTGAGTTGTTTTCGGGCCAATCTAGTACCGTCACTGACTGTTGCGCTAGGAACGATTAAACAGAGTACGCGGTATGTTTTGGGTCGTTATCGTGTTGAAATGTTCATGAGACTGGTAAGACTTCTACAGCATACGATAGCATCGTTTTCTCCAATATTTATTTGTATTGGAATTGCTCAAGTTTAACTTCAGTTCTTTTTATAGGTTACACTCTATGTCCAGAAAAACAGCCCCAGATTTTTATATTGCCGCCTGTATGTTTCACCTGCTTCTTCGTTTACTTTGGTATCATTTCGGACTTTACAGGTCGTCGCACGTATTGTCTGTCATCGGATGAAATAAGATTTATCTTGATCTCATCAGAAAACAGCACATTTATCCATTGAGCAAAAGCCTAATGTCCATACTTTCTTGCAAACGCCAATCTTGCTTCTTTGTGTTCCATCTTCAGTAGTGGAACTTTTCGAGGAACTCTTCCTACAAGCTTTGCCTCCACCAGTCGCCTTCTGACGGTCCTCGCAGATACTCCAGCAGTCGGTTCTGGTCCAAAAATCTCGCTCTGGATCAGAACGAAACCCTTAAAGGGGTCTCTCTTTGCGAGAGTGACCATTTTGCGATCATCTTGTGGGGTGGTTTTTATTGGCCTCTTCCTTCTAGGCATACTTTCTGTGGTTTCATGATTTTGGAATAAGCCACTGCATCGTAGATTCATGTTTTTGGAACATTTCAGATGATCTGCAATTTACCGGTATGGCCATCCACAAATAAAGATCCACTGATAAAGATTGATTATAACTTAGCGCATTGTTGCTTTTCTTTCAGCCCATTACCTTTAATAATTTGATGAGTTTTTAACTCGCAAGATAAGAATATCGCTTTTCAAATTGACGCCGAAATTACAAATGAACAGAATAAAAGTTATTACTTTTATTTTTTTTTAATTTAGAAGGAAAAATTTAAGCGTCCCTAATTAGGTGGCCAGACCGTCCGTACCATAATTACCGATTCATGTGATTTGATTAAGATTTTTTATTAAGTTAGTAAGTTTTTTTTGTTGTTATTGTATTCTGTTAAATAGAGTACTTGATAGTCAATATGTTTACAAAGTAACAGTCAGTAATATCGAATAAAGCTCACAATAATAGGATATGAACACTTAGTATTGCTTAGTATTCTATCTGTCCCTAATTAGTTGACCACGACTGTATATAAAAGAAAGTCGTGTTAGTTACACCACTTATAACTCAAGAACGGCTGAACCGATTTAGCTGAAAATTGTCAGGGAGGTAGTTTAGAACCAGGAGAAGGACATAGGACTTTTTATCCCGTTCGAAATAAAAAAAAGTCTGCTTATTTATTGCCATTAAGGCGGAACAAAGTTCGCCGGGTCAGCTAGTTTTAGATACATAAAACGAATTTTTTTTTAACATTAAAGGGGTTTGACGCAGAATGTGCACGTCGTAAAATGCGCACTTTTCCATACTAACCTTTCAAGTGCCACCGAAATGAGACACAATAGAAATAAAGTTACCGCGGTCTCATTCGACCCCTTAGGGTTCCACGAGCTAATATAAAGCCGGGTCTCTAGTGCGTGTTTTTCCCTACACAATCAACAAAACATCAACACAATCACAGCCCCCCCCCCCCTAAAAAGAAGTCAGGTACGCCAATGGTTATACCTGTGTGCATACGTCGGTGTTTGATGAGCACGCTTTGCGAGAAGAACTTGGCGGGGCAGAGGTTGCACGTGAGCCGGCGCACGTTGTCGTGCCGGTCGACGTGCACGCGCAGCGCCTCCTTGGTCTTGTAGCGCGCCGGGCAGCGCGGGCACGCGTGGCGCGCCGCTTCGTGCACGCGCCGGTGCGACCGCAGCTGACAAAATAAGACTGTTTATAGGCGCGATGCATAGACGATCTCAAGGAGGTGGACTGGATAAATAAATAAAAGAAAAACGCATCACGCATATAGATAGTTTCATCCACCAAGACGCGCTCCACCATTCTTCCGCTAATGTTTGAGTGTTATCGGTACACGGTAAATTTATCCATGAGTGCACAGTGCACACACACTACAATAATGACGCTCGGATGAACAGCTCGGATCAAACTCCCCGCACCCCGCGCTTCCCTCCACCAAAAATTGGTGGGGCGCGTCTTCTTGGATGAAACGATCTATACTTACTTTAACGACCTTTATAGATATCCCACCTAGATGACATTGACATGGGGACGACGTACTGTCAATACTTGATTATTGGTTCCGATTTTTGCCACGTTGGAAAACACTGAAAAGTCATTTGCAGGAGGGCACTGCTAACTATGCTGAGTTAAAATTTAAATATTTCCGATTTTTGCCATTTGACGTTTCAAAATCGTTCAACTATAGGTGAGCCTTCTTACGAGGCTCATGGTGAGCGAGTAAACGACTTCTGTTTTTCGTGGAGAATTTAAAAAATAAAAAATGATTTACTAAAAGCAGTCCGCATTCTTCATCGGCCTTTGAGTGATTTTGAGCCTTCATAAAAGGCATGGGCTCAAGGCTCACTATGGTGTAAGCAACCTCTCTTTTATGTGCAGGATTTAAGAAAAACCGTTTATTGACAGGTTTATATCGGAACCGAGTGTATTTGCCATATTTGCTCAACACGAACAACAAAAAATTGGAGCGGTGAGATACTGGCGCCCTCTTGTAAATTTTTTGATTTATTATTGTTTTCTTTTTTATTATTAGAGTATTTCTCAAAAAAAATGTACGTAACGAAATAGTAGTAACGAAATAGTAAGGCCATAAGACTTGTTATACATTGGCGAAATATTGTGAATGCTCTTCATTTATTCAATTCGAAATATTTGTAAGTATGCACCCAAATACGGGGTAATATTAAGGGGTTAGAAATAAAATAAGGGAGTAATCATTCATACTATTTTAATAAAATTATTTTTGTTCCATCATGTTTATCCATTTTGAGTCGTTCTCTGTAAGCTTTTTGCCTTTCGGCATTGGTTTTTGGCGGCATTCCTAAAAAAACAAAAGAAGTAATCACATAAAAACGTAATCTAAATGATTTGATAATTTTTTGCTGGTGGCACTTCTGTAAAGCAGATAGTATCCAATCCTTTTGTTATTAACGCTCTATATTTTTTGAAATAAATTAAGTAGTGAATATTACTATGCTTAGTCAGGTAATAACAGTATACACTCAGCATTATGTTGTACTTTTTCGTAACGTAACGAAATTCGTAAAAAACGTAACGAAATATTAGACAAAATGAGATCAGAAACAAGTATTTTTTTTTGATAAAATTTGTTACAGCAAATATAAAAGCTTACTAAATGTTCGTACCACACGTATTACAAAAAATGGTTAAATGAAGACTTACCGTTCTATATAAAATCGCTGATTTTACTGCCTGTTACGAAAAAGTAATCCCACAAAACACACACGTTTTCACTAATTTTCGCGATAGATGTTATGGCGGAGACGTCAGGTCAACAGCCATTCAGAGTGCAGCTATTGTTGTCCGTGTAAAATAAATACGGAATTGTTCAGAAACCATGGGAAAGTAGAAATAAATCGTAACTAAAGAGTAAATAACGAAATAGTAAATGAGAGCGACTCATTTTGTTTCTTTGCTTTAAATTGCCAATTCATTATGACACCCCATAGAAAATCAATTTGATACAGAAACTGCGATTACTGTAGAACGATAATACAAAGAAATTTACAATAATTTAGTTACGTATCGCATTTTATGAAACAAAAACACATGAAAAAGCTAGGGTGGCAAACAGATTTTTGTATGAAAGGTAAAAAAGGACTATTTTTAAAATATCTAAATATTTGGTAATAAGTAGGATTATAGCTATAATTCTTCGTTATCTTAAAGATTAATATTCATCCTTCAAAATTGTGTGTGTGTTTTTTTTTGTGTGATGATTTATAAATATAAAACTTTTGAACTGTTTCAAAGCACACTTTTTTTTTTCAAAATGTACATTTTTTTTGAGAAATACTCATTAATGCTGAGCGGGCGCCTTTTTGACACAAAAATATGCATGTATCCGTTTGTTCTGTTTTTTATTTTCTTTTTGTGTCAAATAAAGTTTTTCTTATTCTTATTCTCTTATATGCTAGGCAATGACTATTTAATTTTGTATTACCAACATGTCATGGAACATTAAAGAATTTGAATTTGATATAATTGAATTTTTTTATTATTTATATTCAACTCCTTAACAACTAGATACTTGTTTTCCGCTCGTACTCACCTTTCTATTAGTACACACTATTCCGCAGTCTGGACACATGACGTGTCTCACTTTACATTTGTGACTCTCATACAATTCTTGAGTCTTGAACAACTTGTCACATTCTTTACAAGTTATAACTTTATTTTCAGAATGCCTTCTTGTTTTATGTATCTGCAACAGTAAATATGTATTTAAGTATTTTTTTATCATAGCGATTAGCAACTTATCTCAGTTTCTCTAGTAAAGCAAGAGCAACTAAACAAACATGCTTTTAATATTATTTTTGTAGTTTCGTTGGACATTATTAAATCTTTGGCTTCTTTGGTGAAATCCAATCTGAAATATTAAGGCGAGCCATGTTTCTTAATGAAAAACAGAAGCTCTTACATTTAAGTTACTTTTCAATTTACACCGGAACCCACACATGTCACACATGTGAGGTTTGGCGTCGGTATGACGCCCCAAAATGTGCCCTTTCAATGCAGATTTACTTGTATACCTAAAACAAAAGGACTATACTGTAGATACTGTATTGAAAAAATCTAATATTTCAACACAGGATACATACAAAATATGACTATAATATTTATTAATTAAGATAGTTACCCTTTTGAACAATGGTCGCAAAAATATTTACTTTCAATATGGGCATAATTGTAATGGCTGTTCAATCGTCTTGGATTTTTAAATTCTTTATTGCAGGCTTTGCATTTCAGCGCTACTTTCTGTAAAAAATTTAACAATAATAAATATTATACTTGATTATAAATAAATAAATAAATATCCTTAGACATTTTACACTGCGCTTCTAGTCCCAAACTAAGCAAAACTTGTACTATGGGTACTAGACAACGGATATAAACATACTACAATTATAATTATAATCACAGTAAACCATTCTAGTTCCAAATAACATAAATCACTAATTCACTGTAATAGGGATGTTGATTGGGTAATGTAATTGAAATTCTATTTAGTCCGTCAGACAGATAATAAAAAAAATTTGGACACATTTTTTTTTTTTTTCATAATCGAATAAGTAATTATAAATTAAGTTGAAATGTCGCGAGACGTCACTTTTGAGTAAAAAATCTACTCAAGCGTGACGCAACGCGCCATTTTAACTCGATGTAGCATGTAGCACTGTTATTATTTATTTATGAAAAAAAATTAAAAATATAAGTCTAATATTTTCTAATTATCTGCCTGACAGACAAAGAATTGAAATTTTGTCATTTAGCCTATTGTAGTGTTCATCACATACTTTTCTTACATATGGCAATCGAATCCACAACAAAATGCGTTTATAATACGACAGTCGTACGATTAAACAAACAAATTATCAAGTTTATTTGCCAAAATAAAATAATCCATAATAATATTTAAAGTTAGCTACTTAATTTACCTAAACTAAACGTTACAAAAATAATATTTATTATTAATTAAACTTAAGATTGTATAACAAAAATGAAAAATAAAACTATTTACCTTTCCATCGTTGTGTTCCTTTAAGAAATGGTATTCTAAGTACATACTTGCTCTATATCGTTTGTTGCACAAGTGACACTTTCGTCCATGTTGCGGGAGGTGATCTAACCTGTGTGCTAGTAGACTGTGCCATGCGTTAAACCTCTCATAGCAAATCTTGCATTCTGTACCTGTCATGTGTGTCTCTAAGTGACTCTTCAACGTGTTTTCATCTTCGAAATTTTTGGAGCAAATACCTGTGTAAATTGTTAAAAATTATTTACGAGTACTTAAAATTTGATCACAATTCAACAAACTGAGCAGGAGATGCTGAGCAGTTTAATTAAATAAATCAATATTATTAAGCTTGAAATGTATTATTACCACATGGCCAAGTTTTATTAATTTTTTCTCTGGTCTTAGGAGCATTCTTCTTTGGTTTTATAACTGAAAAGTAAGAAAGAGGAATACACATGAAATACACATAAGAAATATAAATTACAATCAATTATGCAAATATGGATTTGGGACCAAAGCAAGATCAAAATTTTATTTCTGTTGTAATTAGAGAAAATAGAAATAAATTAATTTTTCAATCTACACCATTTATTGTTGGGTTAACTTACCTTTGCTTTTTTGTATCTTTTGAACCTTGGTTTTTGGCCTAGTTTTGACAATTTTAACAGAATTCTTTTTTTCAATTATCGGTTTTGTTTGCTCTAGAACTGTAATCAAAACATATAATGATGTAATGTCATATTGAATAGGATCACAACGAGGGCATCACAATCTGCTGCACATAATAGTTAATCATTCCCACCTGGCTTGGTTTCATTTTCTATTTTAATAGGAAGTCTCAGCTTACAATCTTCATAGTTAAGGTATTCTTCTTCAATGTAATCCACATCTTCATAGTCATTCTCATATTTTACTTCTTGCTTCAAACTGATTTCTATTTCTGGTTCTGCATCAGTTTGAAGATTTTCATTTTTAGGTTTTCTAACCAACTAAAAACCAAAGATTATTAGTTGTCTATTTTAATATTCAGTTCATTATAGGACTAGCACTTAACTGAATCCTAAGGTATGGGAGCAGCACAGGAGGGTGTTTTTGTTGGCTATCAGGTGAAAGGTAAGCGAGACTTCAGATTTGTATTCTCTACTTATATGTCAATGTCACTCAATGTTACTCCTCCCGTTACGCTCCTATACCTCAGGCACAGGCTCATTTAAGTGCTATACTTATAGTCTTGAAAGGCTAAAGACCATAAGGCTTAAGAGAAAATCACAGTCATTAAATTCCAAGGTACATTTAAAGTGGCCTAAAATATTAGGGTGAATTACCTGAATGTCTTCCAGTAGTTTTGTTTCTGAGGACACACAATTTTCTCTAAATTCTATAAAGGATTTCACTGCAACTACACATTTAGGGCATAGTTTTTGTGGCATTGAATCATACAGTTTCACCTATAACCAGAAAGAAATGTTTGATATTACAATAAAAAATAAGTTTTATGACTGAACACAAGATTATGTATGTGTATATCAAATAGCACAAAATACTTACATTTAAATTGGTTAATAAATTATAATTTGTTACTAAAGTATCATCAAATGGAATCATTCCTCGTTTAGACGATAAACAAGCTCGACATATCTCCATGGCTTGTAGTTACAAAATTGAATTAATCAACAAAATTTGGTAATGTAAATATGTATTAGCCAATCCGCTAAATAATAATTAATGAATAAGATTGTGAATACATGAAATTAAATGAAAAATTACGAAAATTATATACTTTTTTGACAATTTTGACAGACTGTTAATGACGTTTATGATAGAGTTTTAAAAAAAACTTGTGATTCACAGCTTTGCACTAACTTATTTTTTGACGTTGCTTGGCCTTGGCTTGATTCGCACAGAGATAAATCGAACTATCGATTGGCACAACACTAGCAGTCTGTATGGAAGGAGGGCCATAGAGGTGCCAATTATATGAAGAGGCCTTAGTGATCTATGATCTATACAAAAATTGCCTAAATACATTAATGACAAACAGCTATTTATTGACGTGGATAGGACAAAATGTTTGTGTGTACATACTTGGTCTTACCAAGAATGTATTTGTCAACTGCCTAAATTGCAGCCATTTTCTGTTCCCAAATCGTGCATGTAATAAGCACGTTTATTTTAAAGTTATGCCCGGTCCATAGTTTAACGTCCATGACGAGGGTATAAGTAGAGATGGGTTTCCACCCGGGTAAAAACCCACATGAGGGTAAAAACCCAATAAAAACCCGTTTCATTCCACCCGTGGGTGTTTACACCGGGTGAAAACAAATAATTTTATAATTATTTCAATTGGTATCTTTTCTTTATTTTTATTGAATTTTTCTCATTTAAGTTTATTGATTAATAAGTAATAAGTCAAATTTAATACTAATATGCATTTATATCGTGGCCAAATCATAAAATTGATCACGTTATGATGATGTGACCAATTATTTTATAAAATGGTGTTATTTCAAGAATCGTTGAACCGATTTAGAAGAAATTTAGTAGGAACACAATAATTTGTGAACATGGCAATTACATGGAGGGGGGGAGGGGGGGGATGCCAAAGATGCCAAACTCTCTCTTTGATGATATTACGGTATAAAGTTACAAATAACTACACCAACTACAAAGTACTTCTGCTTAAAAACTTGAAATCGAACCGCCCTTCCGCCACTGTAACGCATTGTAACGTTTTTCAAGACCTCCTCTCCCCCCAGATTGCATTACGTAACACTAGAACGCCCCCTTAGCAACAAATACCACTTCTGACTTAAAAAAAAACGCTATTTTTGTTTTCACCCACCAGAATGGGTGATAATGGGTAAAAACCGGGTTTTTACCCAAATCACCCAGTTTTAACCCAATCGGGTGAAATGGGTTTTTACCCACTACCCATCTCTAGGTATAACCATGAAGCTACAGATGGTATAACCATGAAGCTAAAGATAAAAATGGAGGGCAAAGTTGGAACAAAAACGTGAGTCAAATACCTACTTATATCTATCTCGCTCTCTGCGGCCCTACCTCTCTTTTTAGTGTGAACTGTAGTATTGCTATCTTCTGATTTAAATCTCCTTGTAAATTCTTCGAAATAGCCAATTCACTAACCAAATCAGAAGTTAAACAAATAAATAATATATGATCAAACGAACTTCTAGAAGGAAGTTCGATCATTATTATATGAATAGCTCCATTCGAAGATATATTATTACCATGTAGTTTCCCTAACGTACTAGGTAGGTGTCGCACTTTTAGATTTGTATCGATTGTTCTTACTCGATTTCCGATTTCAAACCGTCATCTATGGGTCTACGCATAACTAGCGCTCCCGCGTTTTGCTCATTCTTTTAGAGATACCAAAACTTTTACAAAGGGTTGAGGTGGGTGGGTTCTTATATCTTCGAATGGAGCTATTCATATAATAATGATCGAACTTCCTTCTAGAAGTTCGTTTGATCATATATTATATTTTCATAGCTCCATTCTTCAGATATATTATTACCATGTAGATGTTCAGAGAACTGAAGTAATGCATATTATTTTAAAAGTTTTGGTAGGAAAATGTATTAAATTAAACAAAGATTTTTGAAACTAAAAATATTTTATTTCAACATATTATTATGTATTTTAAAACAATAACATAAAAAAAAACAATCTTAACTTAAACTTAAGTCATAATCACACAGTTTTATATTTCTGTCTATGAATTATCCATCTTATACATGAAACTTAATTGTTTGTTTCAAAAACAGACCTAGCTAATTCTTGTGAAATAATGGGGCGATTATAAAATTTTGCAAATGTCTGTGATCTAGCCGTCCATCCGGCTGTTTTCCGAATCGCGTCTAGTGATACACCTGAGGCACGAGCAGCCGATGTGGAGGCGTGACGCGTGCTATGAGCGCTAAACTTCGTCACGTCAACGCCACTCTCTGCTAACATACTTTTAATCCATCGACTGATGGTTTGTGACGTCACCGGCTTATGTGGACGTTTGTAAGTTATAAATAAGTTAGAAGCGTCATTTCTAATATTCTTTGTAATATCTAGGTAATCTTCTAAACATTTTGCAGGACAAATACCAGGTTTGTCAGTAAAATAGGGTATAACTAAGGTTGGTTGCTCACGATTGATTGCCGAGGTTTTAATTAAATTTGAAATAGTTATAATGATCTGATTTTGATGAACTACAATACTATTTGTTTTTATTAAAGACAATGTTTGTACGCGATGAGCTGTACAAAGAGCCAAAAGTGTAGCCAACTTTATTGTTAATTGACATAATGATAAATTTGTGTGAGGGAACCATTTATCCATGAAATCTAAAGCTACCTGTGGATCCCATATGGTATTATATTTAGGTATATTAGGTCTACATTTGAAGACTCCCTTTAGTAATCGTGAAACTTGTTCATCAGAACCTATATTATTACCTAGAAGCAGTGCTATAGCTGAACGATGGCTATTTAGTGTCCCATAAGAAGCGCCATTCTCAAATTGTTTCGTAAGAAATAAAATTAGCGCTGCTTTTGGTGCTTCTAAGTAATTAATATGGTTAGTTAAACAATAATTCCACCACAGTTTGAATGTTGTGTTGTATTGTTTTATAGTATTAGCCGCCAACGAAGAAATCATTAAATGTATCGCTTCTGATGGAATGCCTTGTTTTGTGAAGGCTTCCCGGAGACAATGGCTACTGCCAGGGTAGTCTGCGCGGGTAGATGTATCCTGTAATCCGACCGAATTGCATTTTTTAGAAAAATAATATCAGATATTATAATATTGTTCAACAACGGGAACCACACTTGTGTGGGCCAATAAGGAAAAACAAAAATTCCAGTTGACTGTTCACTGACAATTTTTTGTAAGCATTTTTGAATTATTGCAAAAGGAGGGAAACAGTAAAAATAATATTTTGACCATGATATCGTAAAAGCATCTACCGTAAGCGCATCCGGGTCTGGCTTCCAGGATATGTATACCCTACATTTGGCATTAGTGCGAGATGCAAACAAGTCTATATCGATTTTTCCTAATTTATTGATAACATTTTGAAAGGCGACTGAACATAGTTCTATTTCGGTGTCGGGATTAACTCTGCGCGATTCCATGTCAGCTTCTTTATTTTCTTTGGAGTTGATATAAGATGCAAATAACCACAAGTTGCGTTCTTCGCACCACTGCCAAATGGATCTCGTCAAATCATTTAAGTGTGGGAATTGTATACCGCCCATTCTATTGATATAGCTGATGGCCGTAGTGTTGTCTATCCGCATCAATATAGCGCAATTGGTAGAATCTCGGGCAAAACATTTAAGGCCAAAAAATGCTGCTTGAAGCTCTAAATAATTAATGTGATATTTTAGCTCACTTTCTTTCCAGTGACCATTGGCGCGCATATTGTTGCAGACAGCACCCCAGCCTGACCTTGACGCATCCGTGAAAATTTCCAATTTGTATATTGGAGGTGAAATAAAGTTTTTAGAAATTAATATATTTCTTTCCCACCAAACTAAATCCGATAAGATGTTATTTGACAGCGTCATAATTGCATCGTAATCATTATTACATTTTTTCAGGGCGAGATACTTTTCCCTTTCGAATTTCTTTGTGTATAACCAGCTGTATTTTATTGCCGGACATGCGGCTGTTAAAACACCTATAAATTGAGAGAATTCTCGAATGGTACATTTTTGTAATGTTTTTAATTTTTTCACCAGTTGTAATATATGTGTTTGTTTGTGTTCTGGTAAGAATATAGTCATATTTTGTGTGTCGAACATGTAACCTAAAAATTTGCATTTTTGTTTCGGCTCTAACGAGCTTTTTTCGAAATTTATAATAAAACCTAAACATTCGAGAATTCTGACAGTTTCATTTACATTCAAAAGACATTTTTCATAAGAATTCTCAATACACAAGATATCGTCTAAATATGTTACTGAACTAAAACCACGTTTTCTTAAATAACCAATCACTTCCTTCATTATTTTTGTAAATGTTCTTGGTGCTGATGATAAGCCGTAGGGGATCGCATTAAATTCATAAGTAATTAAATTTTGTGAATCGTCTTCAATTTGAAACCTTAAATACTTTTTATGTTCGGGATGTATAGGAACTAATAAGTAAGACTCTTTCAGATCAATACTAGCCATGTAACTGTTTTTTGATAATAAAGTACATACACTTCTGTAATCCTCCATTTTGAAATGTTCGTTATCTACATACTTATTAAAATATTTTAAATTTAGAATAAAACGATCTGTACCATTAGGTTTTGGAATCAAAAAAATTGGTGAGAGAAATTGTTCAGTGTGGTTTTGGCATACAGAAATAGCTCCTAAGTCAAGAAGGTTATTAATAGCAATTTGCATTTTTTGCTTCTCTGTAGATGATAATGATTTATTTGGTATATGCGGGCGTGTAACATTATTTATTAAAGGTATACGATAGCCATTTAAAATATAATCTAACACAGTTTTATTTTTTGTTATGTGTAGCCAACAATCATAATAAAAAGTTAATCTACCTGCATGTACCTGAACTATTGACGTGTTTGGGCACGTTGTTTGGAAAATGTGGCTGTCCTCGCCTGCGACTGCGCTGCCGGCTGCTGCGGCTGCGGCGCTTGAGGGCGAAACTGCCTGTACGGATGTACTCGGCTCGTCATATTGTATGCTCCGCGCCCCCCCCTGCTCGACGACGAGGGATATCGAGGAGGAGGTGTCCAGTTTCCCGTGTATCTGCCTTTTAATTGCGACTGATTTTGATTATTCTTTTGCGGTATATTTCTTTTGATTTGCGAACCTTGCTTTTCTACGCCTTTATTTTTTCTGATAATTGACTGCCAAATAGGAACTCATCTCGTTCTTCTTCTTGAATTATGTTCAGTATCGATTTATCTAGACACGGAGTAATACATTTAGTCCGAATTTGTGTTTCTGTATAATGAAGATCAGTCAATATTCTACAGCCTTCAGAAAGTTGTTTTATGGTTTCCATTTTACTCCCGTCATTAATTAATATTTCCAAAGCTCTTGAAATAGCAGTAATTCCCAATCCTAATTGATTTTGTTTTATTTCCATCTTTTTGTCTCTACTACGAACTGCTTCTGCAACAGCAGCAGCTATCTCGGGGTTTAAACTGGGTGATTTCAATAATCTGCAGTTATCTGGAATATGATGTTCCTTCAACAAGTTTTCTTTGACATCTTTTGTCAAGCCTTTCTTAAGTATTGGCAACCAGCGCTGTGCCAAGTCGTTGTGAATATTAGCCCCATATTTAGGACTGTCTTCAATGGGATCCCCCAATGCAAGACGTATTTCTGGGTCAAGTTCTGTAGGTACTTCACTTGAGGTTCCTGGAACCTGTTCCTGCTCTAGTGGAACATTTGGAGTTTGAGATGACTCACAATCATTTTTGGGATCTTTGTCCTCGCCTGCTTGCGACTGCAATGGGTCGCATAAAACTGGTGTATTAGATAACGGTATGTCAACCGGTATCGTCGGTAAAGAATCACCCTGTATATTAGGGTAATCATGGTGCATAATCTCAACGTCCTCGACATTATAATTTTCGGGTATTTGGATATCTGAAAGTATAAAGTAAAATATAGTCTTTTTTTTTTTTTTTTTTTTTTTTTTTTTTTTTTTTTTTTTTTTTTTTTTTTGAGGGTACTACAAAAACTAAAAATAATTATGAATTTTTATTTGTGAAATTTTAACACTTCATTAATAATATAATATTATTATGTAGGTATTATATATTTACTTACCCTGGTTTTCGATATCAGAATCTGAATCGGAAATTATAATATTTCGTCGACGTTTATGCACTTTATGTTTTTGTTCTAAACGTTTGATTTTTTCTTTGTAACGCTTTATTTTATCTTTAGCCTTGCGTTTCGGCATATTTGAAATGTAACGGTTACGCGTTTGTTATAACTTGAAGTGACGTGCGTTCACTACCGCGCACAAAAAAGGAATGAGCAAAACGCGGGAGCGCTAGTTATGCGTAGACCCATAGATGACGGTTTGAAATCGGAAATCGAGTAAGAACAATCGATACAAATCTAAAAGTGCGACACTACCTAGTACGTTAGGGAAACTACATGGTAATAATATATCTGAAGAATGGAGCTATGAAAATATAATTAATATTTGAAACTAAGATTACCTAGTTAAATAAAAAATCACAAAATTGTCGGCCATTTAGGCTCAATGTGTTGGCGAATCAGGGAATTACAATCCCAATTCCTGGGTAATCGGTACCATGTGGCAACATCGGCCCAATCCGGCCCATCATGGCGGTTGTTTACTATTTTGTTTATTAAGCAGTTAATTTCGTTTGAGATTGTTTACAGGAAATAATCATTGTTTTATCACAAGAATTGGTGCAAAATTTTGTAGTGCGTGGTTGCGGTAGTACGTGGTGTCCTGGAAGTGACATAAGATTCCACGCGTAAGTGTTTATTTCGTGATTTCCGACATTGGATCATTGTAAACATTTTTCACATTTTTTACAGTAATTTCTTCCTAAAACGTTTTACCAGTATAGGTGTACCAGAATCTCATGGCAAATAGGGAAAATAAACTTTGTTGAGAGCAATACTGGGGAAATTGGAATAAACGATCTTGATACTGTTTAATTTTTTACTTTTGTGACTTTAATATTAATGAACATGAAGTACGAATATACATTTTAGGTAGGTATGTGTATGAAGAATGTTGTTATACATCGGGAATGTGTCTTGAAAAATAAATAAATCGTATTATTAATTTAAGTAACTAATTTTATTATGCATCATACTTTTAACTTATCACTTCATTCAGAACTAGAAAACGATTCTAAGAATTCCACTTGCAATTTCTTGTTCTTCAATAGATGATCAAAATAAAGAGATAAAATCTTTTTCAATTTTCTTTACATGGTCATAACATTTTGACCATTCCCCTGCACCAATTTGTGAGATATACATGAAAACCCCGATAAAGCAGCTATTAAGAATAATATAAAAAAACATAACCCTCCTTGTGACGTAATTGGGTAATAAACTAAATGTATCAAAATATTTCAGTCCAACTTACTGTCAACTCGACGACGCGCTTTAGAATCAAAGATTGACTTTGAATTATGCCTTATTTTACAATTCACATTGAAAACAATATGAATTGCTTGAGCTTTTTCGATTTTTTCACAAAAATAACAAATAGTCAAGAAGAGATTACAAAATTTTTGCAGCGGCTGACAGATTTCATAATTTTCTTTGACAGGTGACAATTAAACCATAGACAATTGCCATATGAAAAACACACTTTTCCAATATTTTTGTTTGCCATGAGATTCTGGTACACCTATAATTACACTTATCATTTTTAATGATACCTATGTCAAGAAATAAAGATTTTACATTGGTTTCATTGAATTTGAGCAATTTTATATTTGTCGGCGCCGGACACAGATGCTGCAAATTATTATTGATGATTAATAGTACCAATCTTAATATTATGTTATCTGTATAAATCTGTAGAGCAGAAGGTTTGTGATTCCTAAACGTAACACCCGACTGATGCGCAGAAAAAGATAACATGTCAAGTGTGAGCAGGTGGCTGCGAGGTTATCTTTGAAAGCGTGTTGAGTTTGGTGGAACGTTAAATTGTAGGAAAAGTGATTGTCAACCATCCAAGATATTATCTCCTTGCCCGTTAACCCACACCTATGGAGATTCCACCCCTAGAGTTCCTTCTGATAGAGACCCAGTGCCTTTATCAGAAGTGGGATTCGAAGGGCACTATTCAAAGGAGATAAATCTTTCAGCATGCACACCTACGCTACGCAACTGATCAAGTTTTACATGGAGGATGCTGACTCAGACATTGAGAGTTGGTGCAGGTTGACGGAAGTTATTGTGATTGACGTAAACTGGAAGGGCCTTTGTGAGTGAGTGAGTTGAGGAGGCCGGGCTAAGGGCGCTCGGGCCACCTTGTTGCCGTGGTTGAAGGGGCTGTTTACGCCCGGGCCACGCTGATGTAATGTTGGTTTCCTGGTCGAATGGCTGCATGCCTGGATCAGCAGTAGTAGTGGTGCGGTTTGAGGTAAATGGTTGAAGGAGCCTTGGCTTAAGCCTTGCGCGTCGGGCCATGTTACCTAAACCCTGGTTTCCTGGTCGCATGGCTGCATGCCTGGATCAGCAGTAGTAGTGGTGCGGTTTGAGGTAAATGGTTGAAGGAGCCTTGGCGTAAGCCTTGCGCGTCGGGCCATGTTACCTAAACCCCGGTTTCCTGGTCGAAGGGGCCTCTCGCCCGGGCCAGCTGTAATGTTTTGGTTTCCTGGTCGGGCTTCGCGCCCGGGCCAGCTGTAATGGTTTGGTTTCCTGATTGAGGGTCATCACGCCCTGATCAGCTGTATTTATTGTGATTCTACGATCTGATATTCGCACGCTCTGTAGTCAGGAATGGACGAGCTGTGATAATGAGAAATTGAATGTTTACAGATGGACAAACCCTGGACTAAGCGCACGAGGCCGTGCGATAGTCAGGCTGGCCGTGTCGGCGCCGGACACAGATGCTGCAAATTATTATTGATGATTAATAGTACCAATCTTAATATTATGTTATCTGTATAAATCTGTAGAGCAGAAGGTTTGTGATTCCTAATACGTTTAGGAAAACACCCGACTGATGCGCAGAAAAAGATAACTGTCAATCAGTTGTATCATGTCAAGTGTGAGCAGGTGGCTGCGAGGTTATCTTTGAAAGCGTGTTGAGTTTGGTGGAACGTTAAATTGTAGGAAAAGTGATTGTCAACCATCCAAGATATTATCTCCTTGCCCGTTAACCCACGCCTATGGAGATTCCACCCCTAGAGTTCCTTCTGATAGAGACCCAGTGCCTTTATATTTTTTGTTTATTTAGAAAGAGCGAGTCTGCCCACAGAGAGCGAGATAGTGATACTTAGTTTGTGCTTCAAGTAGGTATTCGGAGTGTGGCCTCCATTTTTATCTGTAGCTTCATGGGTATAACCACACGTGTTTGTGACAGTGACATAAATGACAAGAGCAACATAACCTAAAAAATCTAAACAAAATAGAACAAATACCACGTATAATTTGCAGTTCAGAAAAACTAATTAAAATAAGTGTTTGTGTTTTATTGTGGTGGTTTACAGAATTACGGATTTATCATGGTAATTGGTCATATTTCTTTTTCTTATATTGGTGTAGAAATATTATTAGTTTGTTTCGAAAATACCACTATAGAAACGAAAGTAACTCCGTCTGTCTACCGTACATTTCATGCTTGCCACCTAATGTAAGGTCAAGGAAGAACGTAGGACAATTTTATTTTTATTCAAGTTTTCTATGGGACATGCACGCGTTAGTCTTTCTCTGGCGCGTGTAAAGGCTAGTGCCGTACGTAGTAACTTATGAGATCCAAAACCTACTATTCCTATATAATATCTATTTGTGTAATTAATATATTTTTTTCATAATTGTATCTATATAATGCCGATTTTCCAATACAGGGAAAAGCACGTAAGACAAGAAAAATTGTGGAAAAAAGGTTTGCAAAAATGAAGAAAATGATAAGTCCTAGTGACAGTAGGATAAAAGCTAAGGAAAGAGCAGAGCCAAAGAAGAAGAAACCTGTTGACCGACATGAAATGAAGATCCGAGAAGTCCCACAAGCCAGCTCTGCATTGTTCTTTCAATACAACACTCAGTTAGGACCACCATATCACATTCTGGTTGATACAAATTTCATCAACTTTTCAATTAAGAATAAGCTAGACATTTTACAGAATATGATGGATTGTTTGTATGCCAAATGTATCCCGTACATAACAGACTGTGTTTTGGGTGAATTAGAGAAACTTGGAAGAAAGTATCGTGTAGCATTAAGAATAATTAAAGACCCTCGCTTTGAGAGAATTGCTTGCCTGCATAAAGGCACTTATGCTGATGATTGCATTGTACAGAGGGTGACACAACATAAATGTTACATAGTAGCAACAAATGATAAAGATCTCAAAAGGAGAATAAGGAAGATTCCTGGTGTTCCAATAATGTATGTTGCTGATCATAAGTACACAATAGAAAGGATGCCTGATGCGTATGGTGCTCCAAAAGGAGCAATTTGATGATAATAAAGAATATGAGTTACAATATGTCTTTTATTTTCTAAATATGAATACATTAATTTGTTATATGTATTGTTTGTCATCAGCAAATTGCAGTTGTTGCATGAATAAACAACAATCTAAGATAATACTTATTTATTATTTGATCATGGTTTCCTTAAAATATGATTCTATTTGTATTTTCAATTTGCTTTCAAACAAGCTATGACATTAACATTATATCATGCAATTTGCTAGTGACTTAAAACTTAATGCACTAAGCAATTATTAAATTCACTTCACAGTATTATTTAAACGCTAGTCAAGCAGGTCTAAATTGTCCAAATAGTTTACACAATACTATATGGTAGAATTCAGAGCACTAGGTGAGCCGACAACATCAATTATTTCACCCACAGGTTTTGTTTCACCATCTGTAGAGATGCATATTGATGCTGGAATAGTGAGAGTCTGAAACAAGTTATTTATGTTACTTACTTTTTTATAATAAACAAATAACCTACTAATTTAAATTTATAATTTTGTAGTAATCCATCAATGATTATGAACTTAAGTTCATAATCATTGATGGATTACTAGATTCATGATAGATACTTAAGTATCTGATTACCTTTCCTGGGTTCAGTGCTTCATATTGATGCCTTAGTGCCTGTAAGTCAAATTCACAAGCAACTAGTGCATTTTTCAAATCAATTGCCAGGGCCAAATCTGAACGCAGTTCATTGAAGTGTTTGCATATGGCTTCAGTTGGTGTGGGAGCTATGTCTGAAACAATTATTTATTTCATGTGAAAAGGTTTTGTGTTATGAGCTATAAAGACATTGGATTTTATAACACTCCTGGCTTTGGGCAGGTGATCATCATAATATCAACTAATTAGGGAGAATTGAAAAACCTACCAATATTCATTTGCCGCAAATCTTGTTCAATGGCCTTAGTCTTTCTTTGTCCAACTCCTGGAGGCAATTTCATTCGCTGAGAACGCAGCCAAACCCCAGTGCTCCTTGCCTCTGGGAATTTGATGCCTGACCACTCCACAGTCTAAAACATTTTGAGAAAATGGTAAGTTGTTTCAATTTTTGGTATTATTACAATCGATGAATCAAATAATAGTAATACTGACTACTGTTTCTATGGCACGAACTGGCCTCTGTTGTGTTGATAGTTTCTTTTTGTGAAGTTTCCTGTCATGTCTTCTTGCAATGTTTGTTGCAGTATTTGAGGGTGTACTAGTTCCCTCTGTATTATTTGGTACCGGATTTACTACTGGAGTATTTCCACATTCTGCCCTTGATATTAACTTCTGTAAATCTTGTGTCTTCCTTTCCCGTTCACGTTTTCTTGCTTCTATCTTTTTCAATTCAGTGAGCAGCATTTGTTCTTCTTCAATCTGTAAAAATTAAATATTTGTTTGTAGTAAATATTTTTTTTAAATAGAACATATTTTATTTTTGAAATTATTTCACATACCTGTTCCTGGGTTCGATCAAATAATCTTCTTAATTGTTCCTTCCTCTTCCTTTCGTGTTCAGCATCATAGTGATAAGTCCGTTTTTCTCCATTGACTGTAGTAACAGTGTTTGACCATGGATTTGTTTTTACCTGAATGTAACAAAACAATAAAAGTATTAATTTTAAAGTAATTATTGTGAAATTAGTAAATGGAGCCATATTACATTTACCTTGCTTAAAGTGGCACATATTCCATAGTATCGTTCTTTTAGGTCCTCTACACTTCTGTCTCTGAAGGCAGCTCGGTCCCATCGATCATGGATGACAATAAATCGCAAATCAAAACGCTGACACAGGTCCATCAAGTGGTCTGTTTCAGCTTGACTCCAGTCTTCTGATTTGAGATATTGATTATATTCTGATTCAGAGTATGAAGGTATTGATACTTGCTGAAATCAGTAATACAAAGATACATTTATTTTGTCAAAGTGTGATAAATATGAATGAGAAATGTGCTGTACCTACCTTGTTAAATTGTGCAAATGGATATTCTTTAGTTTCATCAGAGACTCGTTTCCAATGATGAAAAACTGCATTATCTTTTCGAGCAGGGTTTGTAAATGGCGCCCAAATCCACTTTCTGGCTTTACGCATTCCCAGCTTAGCCTTAGTTTGTTTGTAGGCTTTTCCTAAAAATAATAAAATATTTTGAATTGCTTTTGTGATCCAATAGGATGTGTTTTAGTTATCAGGCTAAGAACTAGACTTACCAGTATCAGTGGGTAGTAACGGAGGTAAGTCTTTGTTGGAGTCATTGTACAAGAGAGCAAACACTTCCCGATGCATTCCCTCCGGTCTTTTTACAGCCTTAGCGGTCACATACTTCTTTTTTACTTTGTCACCATGTATGATGCTATCCCTGCTAATTTCCGATGCTCCTGGTTGTTCTATGTCCAATATGTCTAGAATATCAGCCATTTTTACAACACACTACACTTTATTGTTTTTTCTATTGTTATGATTGATATTTTTTTTAACCAGTAGACAAACAATATTCAGAAATTCAAGAGAAAGAAAATCCAAGCGAAAACACAACTATGAGACAAATTAAAAAATTTTGACAATTGACAACACAGATTAGAGAGTGATTGACAATGACACTGACAAGACGCTGTCACGCTGACAATAAGGGGCGTTTGATAGGATTGGGTAAAAAATATCGATATATCAAAATATCGACATTTTTTCAGAAAAATATCGATATAAATTAGTGATATTTTTTCCGGCGATATATCAATTTTCGATATTTATTTTCAGATATCAAAATCGACATATTTTAATATTTTTAAAGCTCTGCTGTCTGCTCATGCGTCACATCATTTATGTTTTTGACCAATCCGATTTCTTATATTTAGTAAATATGCAGTAAGCTGTATGGGTTTAGTTTCTTTGCTTCAAACACAAACAAAAATTACGCTCTATGACTTGCTTGTGATGTGAGACAAAAAATGCTCCAGAGCCCCGATTACGGTAACTTTTAACGTCTACAATCCAGTGGGTCTAGACAAAGTGCCATTATAATCGCAAACCAGTCGAAAAGTGGTCGAAAAGCCCCTTTTTTGTATGGAATTTGACGGATTCGATTTTCGATTCGATCAAAAAGTGCGTTTTGTCTAGGGGGGCAGACACGCTTCATCGATTCTGCGATACGATTGGTCAAAATAGGGATGGGCAAACGGAAAAAAAATATCGATATTTATCGTATCGATATTTTTCAAATATATCGATATATATCGCCCAAGAAATATCGATATTTCGATATATCGATATTTTTTGCCCAATTTGCAATTATTTATAAAAATGGCCAAAATTATCTAAATTTTAAAGAAAACACATGTCGCTGTTTCAACTTAAGTTGTAATATTTCAATTTATTTTTTCGAATGAGCAATTAAACATTGAGAAAAAAACATTATTCAAACCAGTATTTGTCTGATATTGACATCAGGAGCACTCTTTGTTTGATGTGTTCTCCTGTAAGTCTGCTCCTATCATTTTTGGCACAGCCAAATTTACCGCTGAAGCTACCCTTTCAGATGACAAATATATCGATTTTGATATCTGAAAATAAATATCGAAAATTGATATATCGCCGGAAAAAATATCGCTAATTTATATCGATATTTTTCTGAAAAAATATCGATATTTTGATATATCGATATTTTTTACCCAATCCTAGGTCAAAACAGCTGACGAGTCTAGTTGCTAATATTTTGCGAAACTTTTGGCGATGTTGTATTTTATACCGATATTGATACATTTATTTAGATGTACCTAATTAAGTCATTAACAAAGCACAAATTAACTTAGTTTCAGTCATTTAAGTATACAATCCACTACTTTTTGCACTAAATACCCCTGTAAGAGAGTGTGTTTATCAAAAATTCGTCCCAATGATTACTTACCACGTGGTAAAATTATCGGTCTTTATGAGTACAAGATCCATTTTAAATTCTGTCTCTCTCTTCAGTGAATCGTTATCGTAGTTATCGTGATAAATTTTCAACTTTCCAGAGCCGCATGAGTTCATTTATCAGCTTATGCGTGTATTGCCAGCGTGACAAGGTATGTATCTATACGTCTTTTGGAGCAGTAAGCATAAATCGGTGTGTCCCCAATTATAGAATGACACAAGTTTTTATATGTATTTTAAGGATTATTGTAATCAAAAGGACATACTCGTAATGGTCAGACGTTTAAAAATGCAACAACCTGATTCAAAACTGTTGCCATCTTTTCGTATGTACGATGAGGGAATACTGACTGTATTCTTTTTAGGTGGTACTTGATCGACCGGACGCCAACCTTCCGCAGACCTCCACAGATTGTACTTGCCACTGGAATGTAGTGCCTATCCTAGTGTTGACGCTATTTGTCCAGTAAATTGCATTTATTTCCAGGCCTTATGAAACTCCTGGCTCAGACAATGTTCCTATCCTGGTTGCTTCACAGGTCCGGCCACTCTTCAACAAAGCGTATAAAAGCACCTATAAGTTTTGAACCAAATAAAAACTGTTCTTTCTTTCTTTATAGGTTCAGCCAAACCAACGCAATCTCAAGCGATCAGCCGGCGTGCAGCGATGGCGACCAGACCTAAATGCATTGTTCGCCATCGCTGCACGCCGGTTGATCGAGTGTGAACCTTATAGGATTTGGAAGTGATGTCACCAACGAGTTCAATGTGGGTAGCTTTTGTAGTCATGCAGACAATAAATATCACTATATTATAGTCTTCTATAGTTTTGTTCCCTTGGACATCAAAATTTAAAAGGGTCCTTCAAAATCGTCTCCCTTGTTCATGAATTGTCTAGATTGAGATACTTGCTGTTCTGGTAAATCTACCATTATTTGTACTTTGGCAGTAGCATTCAATTTAGCACAATTGAAACATCTGTGCACGTATTTTCTCGCCAATGGTTTCGCCTTGATAATCCAAAATGTGGAGCTGTATCAGCTTTCTTATGAATTATAGTATTAATTATTATAAACGTTTTCGACTTTCTCCACGACGCGGTTTGCAACAATACATTTCCACCTATTCGTCTCTCCAGACAGCTAGGCGATCACAATAGAAAAACCTGTTCACAGTGTTCGAACATCTGTGAGGTTGGTATTCTTCACATTACTAACTTCTCATTTGCTTCATCCAGTTTACTCAAAGCACCACATAGCTCAAGACGTGGTAAAAAAAATAGTTTTTAGAGAGCACTTGAGTTTTTTAGCAATTAATTTCGTTTCAAATCCTTCATCTAGTTTATAGTGAACGGCTGCAGTTTATTGCACTCACAGAGGCATCGCTAAATTAATTATATTGTATTTTTACTCGGCCTGCATCCAACGCCTTCCCGCTACCTTTATCAGGTCGTCGGACCACCTTGTGGATGGATGTCCTAACGCTGCGTTTTACGGTACGTGGCCTCCGCTCCATAACCTTGCTGCCCCATCGGCCGTCAGTTCTGCGTACTATTTGCTTCCAACCGCGCGATGTGGAAGTCATTGGGGGAGGCCTATGTTCAGCAGTGGACGTCCTGTGGCTGAAATGATGATGATGTATTTTTTCTCTGTATCTACTATACATAGATAGTATAGCAACCTATATCTGTATTTTGTCAATGTGAATCAAATCCTGCCGTATCTTAATCCAATCTTTTTCTAATGAGTTACTTATCTTTCCATCCTTACTAGTTTTTTATCAGCCAAAGTTTTTGTTTTGAAACAAATAAATACTTTCTATTCTATTTCCATTAGAATCTTAGCCATGACTGTACTTAACGCTAAGCTCCAGCCAAGGGGATCAAAAAGTTTGATCAGATGTATAAGATAAAATGTTACGTTTCATGGTTGGTTTTTTTGTGGTATATTCACATTGCATTGAAATCTGTGCTCAAATTCCATTCAATACCCAATACTTGGACTGTTCCATCAAGGTTCATAAAACTACTTTGGCACTAGCTTATATTTTGTTGTCTTCTATTGACTTCATAAACTCAACGCAGAACTAGGTAGCAAAAGGTATTTGACCGCAATTGCATGTGATGTTAAGTGAGATGCAGTATAAGATGATAGATTCTTCTTCTTCTGCGACCTGTTCGCATTATAAAAGAGTTTATCGAAACGCTTAGTGCAAGCTGGTGGAATGTCGACAATGTAGGAATGATACGTTAACCAGCGTCTGATGATGGAAGGGGGCTGTTGGAATTAGGTCGAGTAATTCCTTCGCACATTCTCTGAAGTGTAACCTGGTGGATGGTCACATCAGATGTATTATTATCTGCTCTGTAAGTTCTCATTAAATTATAGCATTATAGCTTCAATTGACCAGTCCACTCCTGATAAAAGGTCGTTGATATAAAAATATTGTTTTATTATTTTATAGAAATCGGTACTCCGGTAATCCGAATCATTTTTTTTCACATAAATCTGAAGACCATCTTCATAATGTCATCTATGAAACAAACACGTTTCATCTCATTATAATATTTCTCGGGTTTTCTTGCAGCTGGGAACCTACAAGCAGTTCGTTATTCAGTGAAATATAAATCGAACCTTAACACAAAGCATCAAATATTATAATCGTGCGCGAGTTGTCTCCGTATTATTCCAGACGACCGCATGATGAGGTAAGTATACTGTCAGTCTTGTTTCTTTTTCTTTTTCAGGTAGGTATCTTTTTTAATAAAAAAAATCTGTGTGTTCGTTAATCTTTTTTAGGTCTAGTGATTTCTGTAACTTCCTTTCTAATTGAACGGACCTGAGTGGTTATGTTTCTGGGTTTTTAAAAGGGAAAGGAGGCAAACGAGCAGACGAATCACCTGATGGTAAGTGTTTACCCGCCGCCCATAGACACCCGCTCCTCGGTGAGTTACAGGTGCGTTGATTGTCTTTAAAGTATTAGAGTCTGCTCTTAAAGGTTTTAGGTCGTATTGGTCCGCAAATACTGCAAACGGCAGTTCATTCCTCGGTTTGGTGTCTGCAAATGGTGATTGTGGATTTTCTGTTTTAAATGGTAACTTTACAAAAATCTATCTACCGCTTCCGTAAAAAAAAATGTCCTGAAGCAGTGGTTGGGTTAATACTGGGGAGTGTAAAACTATAAAAGTGCTTTATAAAAGCCTACTTGCAAAAATAAATGAGTTTTATGCCCGTTTTCACCATTAATCCCAAATTTTTAAGTGACCCCTATAAAAACAAAATTCCTGTTATGTATCACCATAGAAGTCACTTACAAATTAGGGATTGATGGTGAAAACGGGCATTAGTCCTTTTGATAGCTCGTCTCTCCCTAAAAATGCAATTTTCGAAAATTATAATATAGTTATGCAAAAATATTGTAACTTTTTGATTTTGAATAAAGCTATAATTTTAAATACAACCATAAGTTATGTAATTTTTCACAAGGTAAAAGTACGTTATTCTTTTTACGAATTTATTTCGATACGAATAGTTCGAGGAAAAACTACGTAAACTACACTTACACGTTGAATGCACGACTAAATCTGAACGCCAATAAGTAGTTATCTGCAATAATACCAAACAGCATGTATTCCTTTACATGTCAACAATGCAATATTCATTATTACAACAACAAGGTGTTAAATATGTTTCGCGGAATAAGTACGCAACGCTCTTTTTTAAGTTTTTCTCAAAACCTATTAAGTGTATTTTAAATATAAATACATAGGCCCCTCACAGACATTTTTAGCTATCTTTTGATGTATAACACATATTTTTAATAATGGTAATAAATTTTTAGGACAGTTTTTTTACGCTCCTGAAAAGTTGGCATTTTTCACTTGCGTACTTATTCCAGGAAGGGTGCGATATGTGAAAACGTCATTTTTAAAGTTAGCTATAGATGACCCACGCTGAACTGTCCCACCAAACTCAATGACAGGGGGGCGCTACCATCGTTCATCTATATGGTTTCCAACATGGCAAAAATCGGAACCAGCGATCCGGTATTGACGGTGGCGCCCCACTGTCAATGTCATCGATAGGACAGTTTTTGGCGGTTGCCATGGAGATTGCCAAAAATTCCCAAGAAATTCAATTTTTGGCCAAACGCTCCCACAGAAATAAACCATAGATAAATCTATAACCAAAGAGAAGATAATCGATTAAGCTTGCGCGGCTATGGGCTATTTATTTTTAAATTAATTGCCAACTTACATCTATATCCACGTTAATTATAAGAATCTAAATTCATGATTCTTGCTTGTGCAATGTGCATCAATCGTGGTTTGGTGTACGGCTACACTGTAAACTATCCATTTCCGTTTTTGCTCTCGCTCTCATCAAATGGTGATTCTTTGCGATAGAACAAGACGACATGACAGGCAATGGATAGTTATAGGTGTACCAGAATCTCATGGCAAATAGGGAAAATAAACTTTGTTGAGAGCAATACTGAGGAAATTGGAATAAACGATCTTGATACTGTTAATTTTTTTAATTTTATGACTAATATTAATGAACATGAAGAAAGTACGAATATACATTTTAGGTAGGTATGTGTATGAAGAACATTGTTGTTATAGTGTACCAGAATCTCATGGCAAACAAAAATATTGGAAAAGCGTGTTTTTCATATGGCCATTGTCTATGGCTTTACTGTCACCTGTCAAAGTAAATCAAGAGATCTGTCAGCCGCTGCAGAAATTTTGTAATCTCTTCATGCCTATTTGTTATTTTTGTTAAAAAGTCGAAAAAGCTCAAGCAAATCATATTGTTTTCAATGTGTATTGTAAAATAGGGCATAATTCATACTCAATCTTTGATTTTAAAGCGCGTCGTTGAGTTGACAGTAAGTTGGAGTGAAATGTTTTGATACATTTAGTTTATTACCTAACTGCGTCAGAAGGAGGGTGGGTTATGTTTATTTTTAAATTATTCTTACCTAATAGCTGCTTTATCGGGGTTTTCAGGTGTTTTATTTTCATACATTGGTGCAGAGGAATAGTGAAAAAGTTATGACCATGTAAAGAAAATTGAAAAAGATTGAAGAGAAGAAATGCTGAAAGAGCGATTTATATTATACAGGGTGGAATTACATCCTGTATTTTTATTACATCGATCGTTAAGGTTAAGTATAAGGATGAAATCTCTCTAACAAACTTGATAAATCAAATGAAATGAAAACCATGAAATCTTAAATTATTTTGATAATGTTACAGAAAATTGTATGGTATAGTAGTGAATTATCGAAAAAAAATCGAAAATCTTTGAATGCAGTTCTCTTTTTTTTTCAAAAATTAAGGAATGTTTTCTTTCAGTAAAATTTTCTATCTAAAGTATTAAGAGTACTTTCCCTTCAGGTGGCATTTTCCACCCTGTATAATAAACCTCTTTAACTTGATCATCTATTGAAGAACAAGAAATGCAAGTGGAGTTCTTAGAATCGTTTTCTAGTTCTGAATGAAGTGATAAGTTATAAGTATACAGATAAGATATAAAATGTATAGGTAGCCATTCGTACTTCATGTTCATTAATATTAAAGTCATAAATAAAAAAATAAAAAGTATCAAGATCGTTTAATCCAATTTCCCCAGTATTGCACTCAACAAAGTTTATTTTCCCCATTTGCCATGAGATTCTGGTACACCTATATACATCGGGTTTTTAACATAGGAAAATCTCTTGAAAAATAAATAAATCGTATATTACTTTAAATAACTAATTTTATTATGCATCATACTTTTAACTTATCACTTCATTCAGAACTAGAAAACGATTCTAAGAACTCCACTTGCATTTCTTTTCTTCAATAGATGATCAAGATAAAGAGGTATTGTAAATAAATTGCTCTTCCAGCATTTCAATGGAGAAGTTTCCTGATGTTAAAAACACTATATTTCTCTGAATGGGATTAAAATATATACCAAAACTAAAAAGACGGTGAAGTTTTTTTTAAATCGATCAAGAAATGTCTGGGAAATTAATTATTTAAATTACCTACATATTTTCGCGTGTATCTAAAACATAGGCGGTGCCGATCTTTTTGTATATGGCCAGGTTTGCGATAATTTAAAAAAAAGGATACAAAATTATACTAAAAAAGAATCTTGAGTGACCTTAGCTGAAAAATAAAAACTGCTAGATTTAAAAAAAATGGATCTGTCAACAGCACTGGATCAGGGGTGATTTACTGTTTGTACTCCGAATGACTGTCGTGAATACACCGATCAAAATGGCATGAATAATTATTCGCAACTTTAGGGCCCTGTAACTTATTTATTTGTAGAGATATTTTCATGATTCTTTTACAATTATTATTAGTTTTACTTATATTTATTTCAAGTATATTTAAAAGAAAAAAATTTGAAACTTCTCCATTATTCAATCTTGCTTGATGAAATCTTTTTCAATTTTCTTTACATGGTCATAACATTTTGACCATTCCTCTGCACCAATTTGTGAGATATACCTGAAAACCCCGATAAAGCAGCTATTAAGAAAGAATAATATAAAAAAACATAACTCTCCTTCTGACGCAGTTGGGTAATAAACTAAATGTATCAAAAAATTTCAGTCCAACTTACTGTCAACTCGACGACGCGCTTTAGAATCAAAGATTGACTTTGAATTATGCCTTATTTTACAATTCACATTGAAAACAATATGACTTACTTGAGATTTTTCGACTTTTTCACAAAAATAACAAATAGTCAAGAAGAGATTACAAAATTTTTGCAGCGGCTGACAGATTTGATAATTTTCTTTGACAGGTGACAATTAAACCATAGACAATGAGGATCAGTACTGTTGTAGAAAATTCAATAAAACTTCTATCTACGTTAATCTTTAAGTCATAAGAAAGATATATCTTTTTGAATTATCCAAATCGGACCATTACTTACGAAGATATTAAGTAATAAACATAGGCCGTTTTTGCCGCTAAAAGTCAACGTACGCAGGGCCGCGTGACGTCACTATATCCGAATCGAGCGCAGCCGGCGTGCTATTGGGATGGAAAATATTTTTTTCCAGCTAAACTATCAGTTTTAGAAAAAAACTTTTAATAACATTTATTCATCAAAATAAAGTAACCTATCGACCAGTAATTTTTAAAAATAAAAATTGTGAAAAATAAGTATCGCTATGTCCAAAAAAACACATTTTCATAGGATTCGATGCAATGCGGAGACGCGGTTTCGGTTGGGGCGAGTGTAACTTAATGATTGTTTGTATTGAACATAATAATACATAATATGATGCTAATACCCAGTTTCTGGCCTGGGGGGGGGATAAGTCATACCCAGCTTATAGCCTGGGGGGAGGGGCAAGCCTTACCCAGCTTCTGGCCTTGGTGTGAGGGGGGGGGGAGAGGCAAGTCATACCCAGTTTCTGGCCGGGGGGGGGGGGGGGTAAGTCATACCCAGCTTCTGGCCGAGGGGGAGTCATACCTAGCTTATGCTTATGGGCTGGGGGGAGGGGCTAGCCTTACCCAGCTTCTGGCCTGGGGGGAGGGGGGGGGTCAAGTCATACCCAGTTTCTGGCCTGGGGGGGGGTATGTAATGCCCAGCTTCTGGCCGAGGGGGAGTCATATCTAGCTTATGTTTATGGCCTGGAGGGAGGGGGAGGGGTCAAGTCATACCCAGTTTCGGGCCTGGGGGGGGGGGGGTAAATCATACCCAACTTCTGGCCGAGGGGGAAGTCATGCCCAGCTTATGACCTGGGGAGAGGAGGGGGGCGGGGGAGTCATACCCAGCTTCTAGGCTAAGATTAAATAGTTTTCCAGGAGGGAGCAGCTGTCCTTTCCTGCAGCAGCTGGCCCGCCCATGGGAACGGCGAATACATAGGTAGGTACGTAGGTTTAACTCAGAAAAACTAAATAACAGGTAGGTATTGCGTGTTCATCGAAATGATCTTCATAGCAATGCCTTGTAGCCTAGGCAGAGTGTATCTTATGAACACTTTATTTGAATAAATCACCACCAAATATACCACCGCGGAGACCCCAATCGCGTCTCTGCGTTCCATTGAATCGTATGAGCGTATGGATTTTTTGCGTTATTTTTCACAATTTCTATTTTTAAAAATTACCTATCGATAGCTTACTTTATTCTGATGAATAAATGTCATTACAAGTTTTTCTCTAAAACTGATAGTTTGGCTAGAAAAAAATATTTTCTATCCACGCAGTACGCCGGCAGAGTTCGGATCGGATATAGTGACGTCATCGTCCCCGCGCCGGGCGGTCTGTGAACTTTTTTAGTAATTTGGCTATAACTTCGTCAATTTTTGTCGTAGAACAAAAATTTTTGGACTGTGTATTAAGGATTTCTTAGCCCTATAAATCTGCATTCACAGCTAAAAATCGAAATGATCCTCATTGCCATATGAAAAACACACTTTTCCAATATTTTTGTTTGCCATGAGATTCTGGTAGACCTATAACACTAACACTGTTGCCGATGGTACAATGGTTCGGAAACGGTCCAACGGCCAAGAGGTCCCGGGTTCGATTTTCGGCCGGGCAGAAATTGAAATGATGAATTTTAATTTTTGTGATGGGTCTGGGTGTTACGTGGTGTTACTATGTATCTATAATAAATCAAAAGTACTTATTTTATGTATGTTTATAACCATTGTCTAGTACCTAGACAATACCAAGTTTTGCACAAATTACCAAGCTTTGCTTGGTTTGGGACTAGAAGCACAGTGTAAAATGTCCACGGCTATTATTTATTTATTTACAGTGGGCCACAGTTCCATTTTTTCTCTCGCTCTCATCAAATGGCGATTCTTTGAGATAGAACGAAATGGGTAGCTGGATTAATGTTCCTCGAAAGCCTACTCAGCCTTATTTTTATCACACTGGAATGAAGCGTCCATGAGCAGATCCCCTACCTAAGTGCTAAGCGTTAATATGACTGTATTATATGAGACTGAAAGTCGACGAGTCTGCCTGCATCATCACGTAAACCTACTCGTCTCTAAATTCTGCCATTTCATTTTAAAATCGCTTCACGGAGCAAAGTAATTCCATTAAAAAAAAACAAAGAACTTGTTAAAGCGGGCTGGTGTGGTAGGCTTTAGCAGGAGATCAAGAGTAGGACCTTTCAAAATTAAGTAAGTACTGACGGCTTGCAAATGCCTGGGATTGCTGCGTATCGCTGCCCCATACCAGTCTTCTCGTAAAAAGTTTTTGAAGCTTAATAAAATGAATTGTATTGATAAATTTTAAACATTTATTTTTTAGTTATCAACTATCCTTTGTACAACTCTTCTCATTCCAACAGGGCTGTCCAGTGGGACCTGTAATTAAATTAATTATTTACGAATGTGAGTCATAAATCACAAAAATATGGAATTAAAAAAAATGATTTCTTTATAATTGTGTCGGAAACATAGTTCTATTAATTCGAGTTTTTTAAGGTAACTAGGTAAGTAGGTATCTACCTATACATAACTTAACGACATTCTTAAATGTTGCAAAATTACTAATTTGACTCTACGAACCGAAAATATTGCGTTAGCGTTAAATATTGCTGGCGGTAGGTACTTAGTTGCCATAATTAAGATATCATAAAGAAAGAAACATACTGATACTCCTGCTGCATTCATCCAATATAATTTTAGTTTATCGGTCTCTCTGAAGTAGCCCTCAATCAATCCATTGACGATGAGAGTCTGCCGAGAACTAATCAGGAATTCGCCTTGCCCCGACCACTCGAGATTGTCTACCCATTCCAGTTGTCCTAAAAATGAAATGAAAATGTTGATAATACGATAAATAAATAATAAATAAATAAATATTCTTGGATATTTTACACTGCGTCGCTATAGTCCCAAACTAAGCAAAGCTTGTACTATGTGTACTAGACAACGGATATAAACAAAACATACTTGAATACTTTTTTTTTTGTAAATACATACACATTAACATAGAAAACACCCAGACCCGTCACAGAAACTAAAATTCATCATTTCAATTTCTGCCCGGCCGGGAATCGAACCCGGGACCTCTCGGCATAGTAGTCCGTTCTGAACTAAGATCATAGCTATGATCTGAGGTTCTGAGCCCCGATTACGGTAACTATTAACGTTTCCAATCCAGACACGCTTCTCGATTCTGCAATACGATTGGTCAAAACAGCTGACGTACGCTGTTGAACGACCAATCGTATCGCAGAATCGAGAAGCGTGTCTGGATTGGAAACGTTAAAAGTTACCGTAATCGGGACTCAGAACTACTACACCAAACGGCCGACATAACTTAATAAGCTTTGACTTTTGCTGTGATTTTTTAAGCTAGCTGAGGTTAAATAAAATGCTCATAAAATGGCAATTTATTTTTTTGCAAGCTTTTAAAAGTGCTTTTATTTTTACTGTAAAGTTTTAACATGGGTAATAGTAGTTTTTGCGCGAAGAAGTAACAAACATGAACCTGTTAATTTTTACAAATACAAACTTTAGAGTTTAAATGATGTTATTCGTAATTTTATCGCTGCCTGGCACTTTAGATGTCTAACAGGTAGTTAATAGGTACTTAAGTACAGAATTGATTTTTATTTTAACTTAGTCGTATACCAGTACCTACCTGGTGTATTAGATACTGCATCCAAATTTCCATTGTAAATTGTAACAGTCAGGTTCGTGTTTTCAAGAATCTCTTCGACTGAAAAATAGAGGATAATTATTATAATGACGAATTATTGCGATACTTGTACCTACTTAACTCAGCAAAATATCCCCAAACCACTCACCCATATTTTTAGCAGGTCTCATGAATACATCTTTAAAAGCTTGAATGACCTCTTCTCGACGGCTGTCGAAATCTGGTTCTGATATTCCTAACGCGGGGGCAACCCTTTCTGTCATGAAGGTGTTGAAGTCTACATTGAAACCAGTGACATCCCGTAGGTACTTCTTCTGGCCAAATATGTCTAAAAAAGTGTAAAAAAATATATTCAATTGATGAAGGTAGGTACCCTTCGTGTGTAGGCCAACATCACAACAGCAACACAAAGCAATCTCATGCCTGTTGCATATTAGCTTAGGCTATTATGTCACTGTGAGTAGGTATAAAAATGTGCCGACATCACCAATCTTCATAATGTTAAACAAACGGAAAAATATTTACCTTTTGTAGTGGAGTCGTAAGTTACTTTCTCAACTATGTGACCTAAATTGACAGCTACAGCTCCAGCCTCTTCATTAACAAATTCACCTAAGGATAAGAATTTCTCGTACGCCTCAGCCAGTTGTCCTTCGCTAACAAGATAGGTGGTTTCGTTCGAAAAAATTTCTATAGCAGCACGACCGTTGCCGTCAATGTAGCCAAGCTCCTCTAAGTAGAAGCCCAGTTTGGTCAGAGCTACCGCTGGTGATATGATACCGTTGCCAATGACGATGCCTTTCAAGTTGGCTGTTGAGTTCTCCGCCTGTTGAATAATAAGAGGTTTATAGAATTAGGCATCGTAATAAACAGTAAATAATAATTCGCGACTGTGCGACGGGCAGCAGCAGTGAGTGTGCTAGCGCGACAGCAATATAATTACGCGCGAGTGATAAGGATGGGTAGCTTGGGGTCATTGGACAAAATTCTACATGCTCGACGACCAGACTATACCCACTTTATCCAGACTAAGAACAAGAGACATTGCGAGTTGTGCTCCATAGCCTTGTCCGACTATGTAGAGAGGAGTATCAACAAATTCTTCATGACGGGCATAAAATGACTCCAAAGCTTGCAGTAAGTGTTCAGCTGAAAAGAAACAAGTTAGCATCTTTATTAACTGGATTATACTTAGTTAGGTGTCTACAATAGATACCTTAGTCTGATTTTTTCTTAGTTATAAAAGAATTTGTAACACAGAGTAAGGTAAATCTATTTTAACAGGGAATAATCAGGAAATAGGAAAATACACTTATAATTCGCAACATTTTGTTCCGTTTTCCCGTAACGTGATACTCTATTAAATATTACAAAATAAACGTAAATGATCTTACTATTGGTATCAAGATTTCCAGGTATCTCAACATCGCTGGCAATAGTACTAAAGCCGGTCCCTAGCGGTGCATCTACGAAGAGGAGGTTGTAGTCATCAACCTGTAAAATTTTGCATTTTATATTAGGGTAAAGGAATTACCTATCAGCACTAATAATAACAGATTTTCCCAATTGTTGTATCGCAATAAAAATTTATGAGGGGCTAGCATCAAATACCTATACTGAACATGAAAAAATATTGCATTACAATATGGCTAATTACCCAAGATTGGCATAAAAATTACTACTAATAATGGACAGCACATCAGACGAGCCATTTTTGTCGCAAATTCACACTCAGTGGCGTAACTATACCCTCCGAGGCCCGTGGCAAATTTATTGAGGCGATTGGTATGAACTGGTGTACCTAGACTATCAACTATCATCTTCGAAATCGGTAAATTAAATGTAATTTTTCTGAGCTCGGCCTCTTGGCCGCGGGATCCCCTCGGATCGGGGGCCCGATGCAATAATATTTAGCTTGATGTGCCGTCTGCACTTTTTAAGTACGATACGTACTTACCCAAGAGTCGTTTCTTTTTTCCAAATTGAAGTCGAACGGGCCAAACATGCCGAAGTTGGCCAGCAGGCTGGGAGGGTCTCCTGTGACGCCGTCCAGCCACAGGATCAGCGGCCGGGAGCTGGCCTCGCTGGCCAGCGACGGGAAGAACCACCAGAACATTTTACCGACGTCTGGGATCTCGGCGAATTCTGCCGTGTTGGCTGAAACAAAAATACACCTTTAAGGTAAAAGTCAATGGCAATGCCTCGTGAATACCTACCTATCTTGAAAAAAGACGTACAGAATAAGTAAACCTACTTAATTAGTTACTTGTAGAAGCGAAAAAAAGATCACAGGCTGATGTTATTTTTTAAAACATGCCTTGAAATATTTGCACCGTCATCAAACTATAAACAGAGTTATAAACAGCTTTGAACAAAGCGCTGTGAACTTTTTGAACTGCAAACATAGGTAGTGTTATTTTTACCTTCTTCGAGTATCAAATTCACAAGAGGTAAAACTAATTCGTCAAATAAGTTACATACGTATGCCTTCAAGCCATGTATTGTCTATTTCTCCGTTTCCATCGTTTTCATCTTCTCCGTTTCCATTATTGTCATCTTCATCTTCTCCGTTTCCATTGTTTCCACCGTCACTATCGACTATTCTTTGTACAATTCTTCTCATTCCAACAGGGCTGTCAAGTGGGACCTGTAATTAAATTTATTTGTTATTTATGAATGTGATCGTCTTAAATCACAAAAATAATATGGAATTTGAAATAAAAAATGATTTCTTTATATTGTGTCGGAAACAGTTATTATTAAGAGTTTTTATTAGGTAGCTAGGTAAGTATCTACGTTAGATAACATAACTTATATGAAAAGTTGCAAAATTACTAATTTGACAGTATGAACCGAACCAGCGTTAAATATTGCTGGCGGTCGGTAGGTAGCTACTTAGTTGCCATAATTAAGATATCATAAAGAAAGAAACATACTGATACTCCTGCTGCATTCATCCAATAGAATTTTAGTTTATCGGTCTCTCTGAAGTAGCCCTCAATCAATCCATTGACGATGAGAGTCTGCCGAGAACTAATCAGGAATTCACCTTGCCCCGACCACTCGAGATTGTCTACCCATTCCAGTTGTCCTAAAAATGAAATGAAATTGTTGTTAATACGATAAGCTTTGAATTTTGCTGTGATTTTTTAAGCTAGCTGAGGTTAAATAAAATGCTCATAAAACTAATTTATTTTTTGCAAGCTTTTAACAGCGCTTTTATTTTTACTGTAAAGCTTTAACATGGGTGACAGTAGTTTTTGCGTGAAGAAGTAACAAACATGAATCTGTTAATTCTTACAAACACAATCTTTAGAGTTTAAATGTTGCTATTTGTAATTTTATCGCTGCCTGGCACTTTAGATGTCTAACAGTTAGTTAATAGGTACATAAGTACAGACTTGATTTTTATTGTAACCTACTCGTATACCAGTACCTACCTGGTGTATTAGATACTGCATCCAAATTTCCATTGTAAATTGTAACAGTCAGGTTCGTGTTTTCAAGAATCTCTTCGACTGAAAAATAGAGAATAAATTACTATGACGAATTATTGCGATAAATGTACTTAACTCAGCAAAATATCCCCAAAATGCCCACATACCCATATTCTTAGCAGGTCTCATGAATACATCTTTAAAAGCTTGAATGACCTCTTCTCGACGGCTGTCGAAATCTGGTTCTGATATTCCTAACGCGGGGGCAACCCTTTCTGTCATGAAGGTGTTGAAGTCTACATTGAAACCAGTGACATCCCGTAGGTACTTTTTCTGGCCAAATATGTCTAAAAAAGTGTTAATAAATTATATTCAATTGATGAAGGTAGGTATAGGTACCTCGACATCGCCAACGCCTTCAATAGTCTGCCCTTTGACACGATAGTGTCGGCGCTTCATTATCACGGAGTGCCGGCCTATCTCATCAGGATAGTGGCGGACTACCTGCGGGACCGACAGGTCAGTCTTGTTGGCGCGTTGCGTTGCCCCCCCATAGGACCGCCACCAGGTGCCCACCTCAATATAGAGGGTGTCCGTGTGCGGATAGGGGGCCAGATGAAGTATCTGGGCCTAGTGTTGGACGGGCGGTGGAACTTCCACGCCCATTTCGAGGGCCTGGCCTCCAAACTTACAGGGGCGGCAGCTGCATTGGGCAGACTGCTGCCTAACACGCGGGGCCCCAGCGTGAGCTGTCGCAAACTCTACGCTGGGGTTATAAAGAGCATGGCCCTATACGGGGCTTCCATATGGGTGGGTTCTCTCGACATAGAGAACCGTGCCGCTCTGCGGCGCCCGCAGCGCACCATCGCTTTGCGGGCGATAAGAGGGTACCGCACCGTATCACACGGTGCGGCGTGCGTTTTGGCCGGGCTCCCCCCATGGGAACTCGAAGCAGAGGTCCTCGACGTGGTCTACCAATTCAGAACGTCGAGTCGCGAGGCAGGGGAGCGCCCGGCATACGAGGAGGTGGAGCGCGTCCGCGAGCTTGCCCGAGAGGAGCTTCTGCGGCGCTGGGAGCGGGAGTTGGTAGACTGCCGCTATGGCGTGAGAACCATAGAGGCGATCCGCCCGGTCCTGGACCAGTGGGTGCATCGGAGGCACGGCTTCCTCACCTATCGTCTGGTGCAGGTGCTAACTGGACACGGGTGCTTCGGTTGGTACCTGCATCTGATCGGTAGAGAGCCGAGCCCTGAATGTCACGAGTGCGGCGCTGCGGAAGATACGGCTCAGCACACCCTTGAGGTGTGCCCAGCATGGGTCCAGCAGCGCCGGGCTCTGACTGCGGTGACTGGTCCGGACCTCGCGCTCCCCGGCGTCGTGGTTGCGATGCTCCTGGGCGAGAGCGCGTGGGACGCCATGGTCTCCTTCTGCGAAGAGGTGATGCTGCAGAAGGAGACCGCGGAACGGGCTAGGGAAGTAGATCCCGAAGCCCACGCGCTCCGGCGCAGACGGCCGGGGGGAAGAAGGAGGAGATTCGCTCGCCTTCTTCCGCCTCACTAGGTGAGACCAGTGGGTGTTAGGCCGGGGGACCCATCACCCACATTGCACGGTCCCACCCTGTCTGGGGGGGTCTGCCAGTGTACCGGCAGACCCCCTCTTTAGCGCGGGAGGCCCGGCAAAGGCTGGGCCATGCGTCGGCACGGCGTGGTCTGAATCTGTAGGACCCCACGTCGTGCCAGTAAAATGCAGAGGGTGCACCGCAGGTTTTTAGTCGGTATACTTGTCGGGTGACAGCCGCTATTGCTGCCACCCGACAAGGGAGTCCCACATAACCCGTCGCTTCCCCCGAGGCGGCGGGTATACGCAAAGTATTTTCCTGCGCAAAAAAAAAAAAAGGTACCCTTTGGGGTAGGTCAAGATCACAACAGCAATCTCATGCCTGTTGCATATTAGCTTAGGCTATTATGTCACTGTGAGTAGGTATAAAAATGTGCCGACATCACTAATATCCATAATGTTAAACAAACGGAAAAATATTTACCTTTTGTAGCGGAGTCGTAAGTTACTTTCTCAACTATGTGACCTAAATTGACAGCTACAGCTCCAGCCTCTTCATTAACAAATTCACCTAAGGATAAGAATTTCTCGTACGCCTCAGCCAGTTGTCCTTCGCTAACAAGATAGGTGGTTTCGTTCGAAAAATTTTCTATAGCAGCACGACCGTTGCCGTCAATGTAGCCAAGCTCCTCTAAGTAGAAGCCCAGTTTGGTCAGAGCTACCGCTGGTGATATGATACCGTTGCCAATGACGATGCCTTTCAAGTTGGCTGTTGAGTTCTCTGCCTGTTAAATAATAAGAGGTTTGTGGAATTGGGCATCGTAACACATTTTAAATAATAATTTATATGAAATCATTCCACCCACTTTATCCAGACCAAGAACAAGAGACATTGCTAGTTGTGCTCCATAGCCTTGTCCGACTATGTAGAGAGGAGTATCCACAAATTCTTCATGACGGGCATAAAATGACTCCAAAGCTTGCAGTAAGTGTTCAGCTGAAAAGAAAAATAAGTTAGAATCTTTATTAACTGGATTAGACTTAGGTGTCTACAATAGATACCTTAGTCTGATTTTTTCTTAGATACCTATAAAAGAATTTGTAACACAGTGTAAGGTAAATCTTTAATAATCTTAGAACTTTGTGATTTATTCCACTATAACGTAATTGAACGACTCGCGACGCAACAATTATAACAGGGAAAAATCAGGAAATAGGAAAATATTGTTCCGTTTTTCCGTAACGTGATACTCTATTAAAATTTACAAAATAAACGTAAATGATCTTACTATTGGTATCAAGATTTCCAGGTATCTCAACATCGCTGGCAATAGTACTAAAGCCGGTCCCTAGCGGTGCATCTACGAAGAGGAGGTTGTAGTCATCAACCTGTAAAATTTTGCATTTTATATTAGGGTAAAGGAATTACCTATCAGCACTAATAATAACAGATTTTCCCAATTGTTGTATCGCAATAAAAATTTATGAGGGGCTAGCATCAAATACCTATACTGAACATGAAAAAATATTGCATTACAATATGGCTAATTACCCAAGATTGGCATAAAAATTACTACTAATAATGGACAGCACATCAGACGAGCCATTTTTGCCGCAAATTCACACTCAGTGGCGTAACTATACCATCCGAGGCCCGTGGCAAATTTATTGAGGCGATTGGTATGAACTGGTGTACCTAGACTATCAACTAACTATCATCTTCGAAATCGGTAAATTAAATGTAATTTTTCTGAGCTCGGCCTCTTGGGCGCGGGACCCCCTCGGATCGGGGGCCCGATGCAATAATATTTAGCTTGATGTGCCGTCTGTACTTTTCAAGTACGATACGTACTTACCCAAGAGTCGTTTCTTTTTTCCAAATTGAAGTCGAACGGGCCAAACATGCCGAAGTTGGCCAGCAGGCTGGGAGGGTCTCCTGTGACGCCGTCCAGCCACAGGATCAGCGGCCGGGAGCTGGCCTCGCTGGCCAGCGACGGGAAGAACCACCAGAACATTTTACCGACGTCTGGGATCTCGGCGAATTCTGCCGTGTTGGCTGAAACAAAAATACACCTTTAAGGTAAAAGTCAATGGCAATGCCTCGTGAATACCTACCTATCTTGAAAAAAGACGTACAGAATAAGTAAACCTACTTAATTAGTTACTTGTAGAAGCGAAAAAAAGATCACAGGCTGATGTTATTTTTTAAAACATGCCTTGAAATATTTGCACCGTCATCAAACTATAAACAGAGTTATAAACAGCTTTGAACAAAGCGCTGTGAACTTTTTGAACTGCAAACATAGGTAGTGTTATTTTTACCTTCTTCGAGTATCAAATTCACAAGAGGTAAAACTAATTCGTCAAATAAGTTACATACGTATGCCTTCAAGCCATGTATTGTCTATTTCTCCGTTTCCATCGTTTTCATCTTCTCCGTTTCCATTATTGTCATCTTCATCTTCTCCGTTTCCATTGTTTCCACCGTCACTATCGACTATTCTTTGTACAATTCTTCTCATTCCAACAGGGCTGTCAAGTGGGACCTGTAATTAAATTTATTTGTTATTTATGAATGTGATCGTCTTAAATCACAAAAATAATATGGAATTTGAAATAAAAAATGATTTCTTTATATTGTGTCGGAAACAGTTATTATTAAGAGTTTTTATTAGGTAGCTAGGTAAGTATCTACGTAATAGATAACATAACTTATATGAAAAGTTGCAAAATTACTAATTTGACAGTACGAACCGAACCAGCGTTAAATATTGCTGGCGGTCGGTAGGTACTTAGTTGCCATAATTAAGATATCTTAAAGAAAGAAACATACTGATACTCCTGCTGCATTCATCCAATAGAATTTTAGTTTATCGGTCTCTCTGAAGTAGCCCTCAATCAATCCATTGACGATGAGAGTCTGCCGAGAACTAATCAGGAATTCGCCTTGCCCCGACCACTCGAGATTGTCTACCCATTCCAGTTGTCCTAAAAATGAAATGAAATTGTTTTTAATACGATAAGCTTTGACTTTTGCTGTGATTTTTTAAGCTAGCTGAGGTCAAATAAAATGCTCATAAAACTAATTTATTTTTTGCAAGCTTTTAAAAGCGCTTTTATTTTTACTGTAAAGCTTTAACATGGGTAACAGTAGTTTTTGCGTGAAGAAGTAACAAACATGAATCTATTAATTCTCACAAATACAAACTGTAGAGTTTAAATGATGCTATTCGTAATTTTATCGCTGCCTGGCACTTTAGATGTCTAACAGTTAGTTAATAGGTACATAAGTACAGACTTGATTTTTATTGTAACCTACTCGTATACCAGTACCTACCTGGTGTATTAGATACTGCATCCAAATTTCCATTGTAAATTGTAACAGTCAGGTTCGTGTTTTCAAGAATCTCTTCGACTGAAAAATAGAGAATAAATTACTATGACGAATTATTGCGATAAATGTACTTAACTCAGCAAAATATCCCCAAAATGCCCACATACCCATATTCTTAGCAGGTCTCATGAATACATCTTTAAAAGCTTGAATGACCTCTTCTCGACGGCTGTCGAAATTTGGTTCTGATATTCCCAAAGCGGGGGCAACTCTTTCTATCATGAAGGTGTTGAAGTCTACATTGAAACCAGTGACATCCCGTAGGTACTTTTTCTGGCCAAATATGTCTAAAAAAGTGTAAATAAATTATATTCAATTGATCAAGGTAGGTACCCTTTGGGGTAGGTCAACATCACAACAGCAATCTCATGCCTGTTGCATATTAGCTTAGGCTATTATGTCACTGTGAGTAGGTATAAAAATGTGCCGACATCACCAATCTTCATAATGTTAAACAAACGGAAAAATATTTACCTTTTGTAGTGGAGTCGTAAGTTACTTTCTCAACTATGTGACCTAAATTGACAGCTACAGCTCCAGCCTCTTCATTAACAAATTCACCTAAGGATAAGAATTTCTCGTACGCCTCAGCCAGTTGTCCTTCGCTAACAAGATACGTGGTTTCGTTCGAAAAATTTTCTATAGCAGCACGACCGTTGCCGTCAATGTAGCCAAGCTCCTCTAAGTAGAAGCCCAGTTTGGTCAGAGCTACCGCTGGTGATATGATACCGTTGCCAATGACGATGCCTTTCAAGTTTGCTGTTGAGTTCTCCGCCTGTTAAATAATTAGAGGTTTGTAGAATTGGGCATCGTAACACATTTTAAATAATAATTTATATAAAATCATTCCACCCACTTTATCCAGACCAAGAACAAGAGACATTGCGAGTTGTGCTCCATAGCCTTGTCCGACTATGTAGAGAGGAGTATCCACAAATTCTTCATGACGGGCATAAAATGACTCCAAAGCTTGCAGTAAGTGTTCAGCTGAAAAGAAAAACAAATTAGAATCTTTATTAACTGGATTAGACTTAGGTGTCTACAATAGATACCTTAGTCTGATTTTTTCTTAGATACCTATAAAAGAATATGTAACACAGTGTAAGGTAAATCTATAATAATCGTGATTGATTCCACTATAACGTAATTGAACGACGCAACAATTATAACAGGGAAAAATCAGGAAACAGGAAAATATTGTTCCGTTTTTCCGTAACGTGATACTCTATTAAATATTACAAAATAAACGTAAATGATCTTACTATTGGTATCAAGATTTCCAGGTATCTCAACATCGCTGGCAATAGTACTAAAGCCGGTCCCTAGCGGTGCATCTACGAAGAGGAGGTTGTAGTCATCAACCTGTAAAATTTTGCATTTTATATTAGGGTAAAGGAATTACCTATCACCACTAGTAATAACAGATTTTCCCAATTGTTGTATCGCAATAAAAATTTATGAGGGGCTAGCATCAAATACCTATACTGAACATGAAAAAAATATTGCATTACAATATGGCTAATTAGGGGAAAGTAGTACGAGATGATCCCCTTAAGCGGGAATCGCTGTAAAATACATATTTTTCAAGGTAAACCAAAAATAAAGACGATTACTACTAGTATATTTATCTATCCAACTTTCCTTGTACTCAAAACCAGAAATTAATTGAGGTTTCATTAAAATATTTCATTTTTTGCAAAACCTTACATAGTGATCATCTTGTACACCCCTGTGGGTAAGATGATCCCCCAGGTAGGGGTAAGATGATCCCTATGATTCTGTTCTATGATCTATTCTTTTCTGGTTATATTCCTTTCGGAGTACCTAATTATGCGAACAAATCGTTAAAAAGTTAGAAAAGAAAAACATTTACGAATTAAATAACGAAAATAACTGATTCTTTCTTAGTATCTGCTAAAAAGCGTTTAAATAATTGAAACGCTTTTTGGCTGGAGCTGTGTTGAATATATCACAAATAAATTCACCTGCTTCATCACCCTCTACCCCAGCACATGCTTTATGGCCCCATTTTACACATGCATTACATTTTATCCATCCTTCACCCCTGGTATCGCTTCAAAACTTTTCTGTTCAGTACAGCCACTCAGTATCATCTCCTTCAGACTCAGGTGAGTTATATGAAGTTCTCTTTCTTTTATTTCACTTCCCTTTACCTACTCTATTGACTTTTTTGTTTTAATTGCCAGGGACCATCTCGTACATATAGGAAGGGATCATCTTGACCCAAGTCCCACTTTTTGTTAAATATTTGCTAAAATAATCTACAAGTACGCGGCTACGTTTTTATGGCCAAAATATTAAAATTAAACATAATAGAAAGCCTAACGACAACAGTAATTACATTTAACATTGTTTGAATAAAAGTAACATAAGCTCAAAGTCATGCCTATTTTAGATCAGAAGTACACAATTTTTCTTTTTTCTCGTCAAATTCGATGTATCGCTCACGTCACCATTACGATTTGACTGAGGCGGAGATGTGTCCAGAGCTATGTTTTACCAGTGAAAGAAACTAAATAACGTTAGTGGTTTCAGCACAATCGCGAAAGATCATCTTACCCCAGGGGATCAACTCGTACTACTTTCCCCTACCCAAGATTGGCATAAAAATTACTACTAATAATGGACAGCACATCAGACGAGACATTTTTGCCGCAAATTCACACTCAGTGGCGTAACTATACCATCCGAGGCCCGTGGCAAATTTTTTGGTATCGATTGGTATGAACTGGTGTACCTAGACTATCAACTATCATCTTCGAAATCGGTAAATTAAATGTAATTTTTATGAGCTCGGCCTCTTAGGCGCGGGATCCCCTCGGATCGGGGGCCCGATGCAATAATATTTAGCTTGATGTGCCGTCTGTACTTTTCAAGTACGATATGTACTTACCCAAGAGTCGTTTCTTTTTTCCAAATTGAAGTCGAACGGGCCAAACATGCCGAAGTTGGCCAGCAGGCTGGGAGGGTCTCCTGTGACGCCGTCCAGCCACAGGATCAGCGGCCGGGAGCTGGCCTCGCTGGCCAGCGACGGGAAGAACCACCAGAACATTTTACCGATGTCTGGGATCTCGGCGAATCCTGCCGTGTTGGCTGAAACAAAAATACACCTCTAAGGTAAAAGTCAATGGCAATGCCTCGTGAATCCTATCTTGAAAAAAGACGTACAGAATAAGTAAACCTACTTAATTAGTTACTTGTAAAAGCGAAAAAAAGATCACAGGCTGATGTTATTTTATAAAACATGCCTTAAAATATTTGCACCGTCATCAAACTATAAACAGAGTTATAAACAGCTTTGAACAAAGCGCTGTGAACTTCTTGAACTGCAAACATAGGTAGTGTTATTTTTACCTTCTTCGAGTATCAAATTCACAAGAGGTAAAACTAATTGTTGAGTTACATCCACGTAGGCATTAGAGGACTGGCGTATGACTGGTTTGCCAGTTACCTATGTAATCGAAGACAGTGCATTCGTGTCGGTTCAGTGGTTAGCGATCAGACCCAAGTTGAATACGGCGTACCTCAAGGCAGCATACTTGGCCCTACACTATTCATTTTGCATATGCGTGACATCCCCACACTACATCTCGAAGGAGCGGAAACGCTACTCTACGCTGACGACACGGTGTTGCTTTTTCAAGGAATTTCCTGGAAAACCACATATGAAAATGCTGAACGTGGCTTAGCAGCTGTCACGAACTGGCTTAAAAATAATTTGCTAACACTTAACGCCAAGAAAACGAAATACATAGCATTTCATATGACAGCTCGTACACAACCACCTTCCTCAAGCATACTCAAACTGCACATGCACACTCTAAATACTTCTGCAAGTTGCTCCTGTAGCGAAATTGAGAGGATTGGTAGTATTAAATACCTAGGAGTAACCGTTGACCAAAACCTGTCCTATAAGGAACACATTTCCCAACTTTCCAACCGTACCGGTAAAATCATACACGTTATGAAAAATTTAAGATACTCGGCCCCGAGGGAAACTCTGCTGCTAGTGTACAAAACCCTTTGCCAATCCCTGATTATGTATTGCATTCGAGTGTGGGGAGGAGCTGCTAAGTACATAATGATTGAGCTTGAAAGAGCCCAAAGGACAGTTCTTAAAGTGATGCTCAGGAAGCCTTTCAAATATAACACAAACCAGCTTTATTCGGAAGCAGGAGTCCTTAGAGTTCGTCAGCTGTTCATATTAAGGGCTGCTACTGGCATGCACACTATCACCCTCAGGTCTCCTGATTACGAAAAACTGTGTAAGCAACGTGTCTTTAAGATCCCGGTCCCAACAGTACGCACTAAATTTGCCAAACGTCACCCTACTTTTTTGCTACCATTCATATACAACAAAACTTGCCGTAAATTAAAAATTAAAACCCTTACTACTAGACATGCGAAACCAGAAATAGAATCTTGGCTTAATAGTCTTGACTATCCGGATACAGAATGCCTCCTCCCATAACAATTTTATAAGGAAACCTCTACCACGCACACTACATCATGCACACAAACACTTCACACTCACATCACACTTCACACACATCACACTTCACACACACATCACACATACATCACTCACATATTATACCTACACTCTGTTTTCTTTTATATGAGTATTTCTCAAAAAAAATGTACATTTTGAAAAAAAAAGTGTGCTTTGAAACAGTTCAAAAGTTTTATATTTATAAATCATCACACAATAAAAACACACACACAATTTTGAAGGATGAATATTAATCTTTAAGATAACGAAGAATTATAGCTATAATCCTACTTATTACCAAATATTTAGATATTTTAAAAATAGTCCTTTTTTACCTTTCATACAAAAACCTGTTTGCCACCCTAGCTTTTTCATGTGTTTTTGTTTCATAAAATGCGATACGTAACTAAATTATTGTAAATTTCTTTGTATTATCGTTCTACAGTAATCGCAGTTTCTGTATCAAATTGATTTTCTATGGGGCAATATAATAATTGGCAATTTAAAGCAAAAAAACAAAATGAGTCGCTCTCATTTACTATTTCGTTATTTACTCTTTAGTTACGATTATTTCTACTTTCCCATGGTTTCTGAACAGTTCCATATTTTTTTTACACGGACAACAATAGCTGCACTGTGAATGGCTGTTGACCTGACGTCTCCGCCATACATCTATCGCGAAAATCAGTGAAAACGTGTGTGTTTTGTGGGATTACTTTTTCGTAACAGGAAGTAAAATCAGCGATTTTATATAGAACGGTAAGTCTTCATTTAACCATTTTTTGTAATACATGTGGTACGAACATTTAGTAAGCTTTTATATTTGCTGTAACAAATTTTATCAAAAAAATACTTGTTTCTGATCTCATTTTGTCTAATATTTCGTTACGTTTTTTACGAATTTCGTTACGTTACGAAAAAGTACAACATAGTGCTGAGTGTATACTGTTATTACCTGACTAAGCATAGTAATATTCAGTACTTAATTTATTTCAAAAAATATAGAGCGTCAATAATAAAAGGATTGGATACTATCTGCTTTACAGAAGTGCCACCAGCAAAAAATAATCAAATCATTTAGATTACGTTTTTATGTGATTACTTCTTTTGTTTTTTTTAGGAATGCCGCCAAAAACCAATGCCGAAAGGCAAAAAGCTTACAGAGAACGACTCAAAATGGATAAACATGATGGAACAAAAATAATTTTATTAAAATAGTATGAATGATTACTCCCTTATTTTATTTCTAACCCCTTAATATTACCCCGTATTTGGGTGCATACTTACAAATATTTCGAATTGAATAAATGAAGAGCATTCACAATATTTCGCCAATGTATAACAAGCCTTATAGCCTTACTATTTCGTTACTACCGTTTCGTTACGTACATTTTTTTTGAGAAATACTCATATATTTTGTTTAATTTTTAAACATAGTTTCCTACAATAGTTTATTAAGATGACTATTATACTTATAGAGACTAAGTAGTAACATTAAAATATTGTAAGTAATTTCATTTACCTGATTAATAACACTCTGAAACTGTTAGTAATAGTCTGATCTGAATGTTCCCACACCACTTGTAAAGATTCTTTTGTGTAACAAGTTTTAAAGGTTACCGCGACACAAGCTTCGCTTAGTGCGGCATCCGCTAGATATAAGGACTTTATGTATTTGGTTTTACTGGCAATAAACGTTTTATTTATTATTATTATTATTACATACGTATGCCTTCCAGCCATGTATTGTCTATTTCTCCGTTTCCATTATCACTATGATCAGCCACCAGCCACCAAATCAAAACACCTATTCCAGCAGCTACTGCAGCAGCCGTTAGCACTGAAACTACAATCACCACCGTCCTCACCATATTTAACTCATAAAATTGCTACAGGTGCGTTCGCCGCTGGCCGCACTAATTTACTTCATAATCAAATATTTATTAGCGCAATCTACTGATTAAGATAAAGAAATTACTTAATAAACCGATTTCATAAAGAAGATATAAGCATGCGACACAGATACAGATAGATGGATTTAAATAATTTCTTTCTAAACAGTTGAATTAGTCTCTATCAGTATAATTTAAATTTTACGTAGGCGTAATGTTATATTAATTAGTTATTAAATATCATAAAGTACTTGCCTACTTAGATGGAACTTTTGTAACTATTGATATGATTAATGAAAACTATACTATCATCAATGAATTGATTAAACTCGTATTTAGTATGTAGTCCTTTGCACGGCATACTCGTAGTAGTGTAGTAGGTAATTGTCCATGGGTATAATGTAGGTAGCTGAATGTCAAATTAAGTGATTGCAAAAGGAACTTTGGAATTGTGACTTGTATGCTTAGGGTGGGTTGCACCATCTTACTTTAACGTCAAAAATCTGTTAAACTCCATACAAAAAGCACCGGTTATCGTCATAGTTACCGTTAAAGTTAGGTGGTGCAACTCAGCCTTAATATTTATTTTGTTTTTTGGCTTCTTCTTTTTTTATTGACACTATTTTATGTAATTTTGTTTATTTCAATTACATTTCATTTGGATCCTCATTAGGTAGGTACTTACAGAGTTTTATTAACTACTTTATTCAATAATTTTTTAAATCTTGTCAAGTATTTTTATATATAAGAGTTGTTGCTATGGGGAAAAGTGGGGAGATCTTGAACACGCAATGCAAGGTGATATCGAAGAAATGTGTCTAATCTGCCTTCAGTTACCCAAGACTGGTAGCGAAGCATTAAAGATAATAATAATCTCCATAATTTAATTGATGTACATTTTTATTTTTCACTATGATTCTAAACATTTACATTTCATTATCCAAAAGACGTCATGTCCCGTAAAAAGGCGCGACTTCCAGCTGGGTTGTCCCTGGGTACCTGAAAAGTAATTAAAATTAAAAATAAACTCTACAATATGACTATGAAATATACATCCCTGAAAGCAATAGCAACAATATTTATCCCTGAAAGATGTACTCGATGTTCATTAGTTGTGCTTGAAGCTATACAATACAATTACAATTTTATTAGGTACAGAAACACAATCCTTTACCTTCCGTACTAGTGCAAGACTGTGTTACGGCAAGGTAATGATAAAATCGTCCTAGGCATAAGGTACATTTTGAAATAAATGCGTGCGTTTGAGTTTAACGCTAAATACGCGTTAAATATTGATAACGGTAGAATTAAAAACATTCGGGTGAGGTGAACAAATTTGCACAGTATAGCTTAAAAAGGAATGCATGGATTTGTACCTATTTAATTTACATACTTAATTCAGATAAGTGCTTACACTATGTCCTGCAACATTGATCCAAAAGAACCTAAAGTTTCCGTATGATTTGTAGTAGCCCTGAAGTTTATTGTCTTCCCAGATGGGGTTGCGAGGAGCGTTTTTATATCCTTCAGCCCCGTCCCACTTGAGTCGGTCAACCCATAGAATTTGACCTGAAATGATACTACGCCGATACCAAAAGGCTTTCCCAAGCTTGGACTATCCTCAAAATTCTAATGAAACAAAGAAATGCAAAAACGAATTAGTGTGAAGGCAAGCAAATACCTGGAGTATCACAAATGAGATCTAGGTTTCCATTGTACTTCGTCACTATAATGTCAGTCTCATTCAAGAGTTTTTCAACTGAAAAATATAATTGTAAGGTTAGCCAGTTTGTCGTTGGTATTTTGTTTTAAAAGGTTACATAAAAATACTGACTTCCATCAGTGACCGGTTTCATAAAGTCTGTCCTGAGGGTGTCAAATACAGCATTTGATAAAGAACCCCAAGTGACGTGGTCGGGGATGTTCAACGCTTGCTTCACTTCGTTGTTCATTAGCTGGTAAAGGTTGACCACTTCTTGCTTGGTGTCTGCCATGTGTGAATTGTCATGGATCATCATTTCCCTAGATATCTCTGTAAGTAAACCACCAAAATTGAATTACATTATGAAATCACGATTTAGCGTCATATGCTGTAGTAGATCAACGCGGATGTTATACATATAAAAAGATCTTCGAAGGTCTAATGGTTTATCACGATCACGAATGCATTGTGGTTAGTAATGAATCAGAACAGTAGGTATTAGATTTAGTTCTTTAATTTCGGTCTGACATCCCTAGTGAAGTTAAAGTGACATTAGAAAATGATTATCTTACCATTCTTCCCGTGGAATTTATGTAAGAGTAGAGTAACGGATTAATATAACAATATGAGGCCTCCCCAACCCAACCCAACTCCAGTGTGAGGAATGGAGGTTAATCATCCATTTGCTTCTTGTAAATTGGAGATGGTTGCGTTCCTACTGGAGATTAATTAATAGCCTGATAAATATGATGATGGCCTGATGGCCGTTGGGGTAGAAAAGTTCTCGAGTGGCGACCACGCTGGAAGACGCTCTCCACTAGGTGGACCGACGATTGGTGAAGGTCGCGGGAGGTGCCTGGATGCGGGCGGCGCAGGACCGGTCGTTGTGGAAATCCTTAGGGGAGGCCTTTGTCCAGCAGTGGACGTCATTTGGCTGAAACGAGCGAATATGATGATGAACATTAAATTTTATGACTCATATTTTTACCGTAAGCACTCCTAGTGTCTGGCTGACTGGGCATCTTTGTGAGGATGTTATAAAAGTCAACATTTGTGGTGCGCCTGAAGACCGCCCCTTGTGTCGAGGCCCACTGCGCTGTCGATTGAAAGTATAGACCTTCGTTGAACAGCCGCTCTGCTACGCGAGCGTGCGCCTGGATGTAGGTAGGTATTACGATGTATGAATATATTGGATGATCATATCATCTGATGTACGGACACAGAGCGTAGCAATCTAAACACTGGGGCATCTTTTGTGGCAACTCCTATTTTGAATGCAAAATAACAGGTAAATAAATAGATATGGCATGCTCACTTTATCTATTATCGTTTATAAACCATTTTTAAAGGATTACTCATTAGATAGTAGCTTCTATCTAGGCCGCTCGATGCTCGCAAGCATTGAGGCATACATTTGTATAATTTATAGCTACCTGTATTTCTTCGTAACCCTCCTGGTCTACCAGGCCCGCAGCGAGCAGCAGAGGACCCCACGTGAGCGTGGCGTCTACCGGATGAATCCAAGCGTTGCCCATCGCTATGCCTCTAAGGTTTGATTTGATTGTGCCTGCTTCTTCTGCCTATAAAATATTAGAAAATAATTTCTTATTTTCTTTAATTTGCTACATCACAATATTATTATATTACACATCTGCAGCATAATCATGTTGTATGGTAATATTGTGACTACATTGTGACTACAATTTTAAGCGAACCTCGCGCATTCGAATTCCCATGTCGACAGCCATTTTCCCGCCATATGATTGACCGTAAATGTACAGAGGAACGCCTTCGAATTCAGTATTTTTTTCATAGAAACCTCTCATCAGATTCACGAAGTCCAACGCTGGAAAAAATACGAAATGAAATGACATTAATGACCTTTTTGAAGATACATGTTTTCCACTGGAAAAATTAGGACTGTTTAATTAAATTTACCAATTTCATCATTAGTGGTGGTCAGGTAACTGTTATTATCGACGTAGCTGAATCCAGTTCCAACAGGGTTATCAATGAACAAGACGTTGAAGTTTTTTACCTGTAAACAATTATTTTGTAATCGCATATACAGAAAAAAAAATCTCAAATGTAGAGTTCGTAAATATGCTAGAGTGCCAAAATTTTCAGGATTGATTTTGAGTGGCTGGTGTGCTTAAAATTAGTCGGCACCAAACTACTATATAATGCAAATAATTGTTTTTTTACCCAAGTATAATTTCTTTCTTGGAGTGATAAGTCGAGGGGTCCTAGAATTTCGAAGTTGCCGATGCCCGTGGAGGACCCCCCGGGCCCTCCCTGCAGCCAGACCACCAGGGGCCTGTCTGTGTAGTTCTCGACATCAGCTGTGGTGTAGAACAGCCAGTAAAACATATGCGCCCCCTCGCGCACTGTCACGTACCCAAAGTCTTGTTTGAAATCTCCAAATTGACCTGTTATAAAGTAATTGAAACATTGATAAAGATTATGAAAAAAAATATTATTATAGATTATTATTATTAAAGATATTCATGCATCTTAGAACACGATGACATTGTGATGGCATTAGTAAAGGTTAGACAACATAATTAGATGTTACCTACGAAGCCTCTAATAACAATCTCATTCTTACGACGCTTGTAGGCCTATTGTTCCATTTACCACCAATTTTAAATCCTACCTAATAGCCAAAGAACCGGTGGCAAAGGTCACTCTAGGATTTCTTAGTAAGTTCCTTTTGATAGGCGGAGTCGAGTATACTGTCGTACCCGAACAAGTAATAAGGTTTGTGGGGTATTTCCCCTTGTAAAAAATTAACACAATGGATCCCATCAACGATTCTATTCAACTCGAGTGTATTGATTAAAATATAAATCATCTTAGGTAGGTATTATAAGTAATTTCATGTGGTAAGATAATTCACAAATACCTACTGTCAAAAATGTGGCAAAGAATACAATTTTATTATTTTCTCCTTTACATTAAACATTAAACTTAGATTTAATACTGTAAAGTCTTACCTGCAGCATATTGGCTGGAAATTAAAAATACAAAAAGTAAATAAACCAACATTTTGTATGTATGTGCGTTAGTAAGGATATATTACACTGATTAATTTGAAATTAAATACCTACTTATCTCTCTGATAATGTATTAGCTTATCTGAGTTTTGTGATAATGCTTTATAATTTTTCTTTCGCCGAATATTCTCATTAGCACCCGAAATGTGTTAAGTGATGAAAATTAAGTCATTTACATGGTGGAATTTTGAGGCGAAAGCCCTCGCAAAATAGGTAAAATGAAAACCTTAATGAAAAATAGGTAGACCAATCAGTCTGATGAACTTGGGCATAGGTAAATGGGATACGGTCACATTTTAATGCAAAAGTTGGAAAGTATAAACGATGAAATTGTGTTTATCATCATTTGAAAATTCTATGTAGATAACGTTTAGCCATTTGTATTTACTCTGGTTAAGCTTTTGTCCATAGAACAGGATGGGGTCCTGTGACGCAGCGAAATACTCGTGGTAGAAGCTACAGCAGTCAAGTCAAGACAAAATTACATCTTTATTTATTTTGACGAGGATTTCTAACCTACCTTTTTTTCGGTGCAGTGGTAAAAATGCATTGAGGTGCATACCCAACAAATTGCCATTAAAAGAAAAAGAAGAAGTAAAGTAAATGATAATGATTCGCATAATAGGTACACTTCATGTGTGTAAAGACAAAATAGTCGTAAAACGATTGTTACAAACTACAAAGTATTTTGCGTTTACCATCATGGAAACATACTGAAGAATTGTTTTTTGTATTGTCTTAATGAACTGAAATAATAATAGACTATTGTTTACTTGCAAAAGAGAGTCAGTTTATCCAAAATTCATATTGCACACATAATTAAAATTAAGTAGGTACACAGTTAAAACCGGTTTCAAACTGGTCGCGTCATGTGTGGTCTCTCAACGGAATCTATGGCAGAAACTTAGATGCAACTCAAAAGTAACCAGAAGTTGCAGTTTCGTTGCAATTGCATTTCACCGTGTATTCTTGTATTTATTTCAATAAAGGAATGGGATAAGATGTTCAGATGCAACAAGTATCTTCAGATTAACATCTCTCTAATCTCTATCAAGGATTGTTCTTACCTACGAGTATTTATTACTGAGGCATGTGATATTCGCTATCTCAAGTAGGTTGTTTCGGTTTATCATCAATGTTTATCGGCACATATGTGATTTAATAGAAGATTTGCTTGAATTCTTGCTGATTGGCAAAATATTTGAATTTATTTTTTTTAGTTAGTGTAGTAACTCAACTTTAAGTCTCTAGTCCTTATAATATGTAGACGAGTGTTTGGCCTCTCCTATGAAATGTTTTGAAGTGCTGAAAAGTTAAAAGTTTTTACATCGTTCGTTTGTTCGTTTCAGCCGAAAGACGTGCACTGCTGGACAAAGGCCTCCCCCAAGGATTTCCACAAAGACCGGTCTTTACATAGTCATATTTTTTTTTATCTGAAATTACCTAAAATATCTGTTTGTTGGGTATTTTTTATTAATTACTTATATTAAATTTTTAGTTAGGTGTTTTCGCGGTTTGCGTAATTTTTTGTCTTAAGTTAAATCTATTCCGTGTACAAATGACTGAAAAACGGAAGCGATTACGTTCACTCCTTATATGAATTTGTTAAGTTTTATTTGGACGTGTATGTTAACTCCAACTCAAATAATTTCATGTGACTTACTTAAAAAACCGGCCAAGTGCGAGTCGGACTCGCGCACCGAGGGTTCCGTACAAACCTGCAAGGTTTACAAAGTTCGTTCATTACGACAATCGAGTCATAACTATGGTATTTTTATTGCAAAATGAAATTCATAACATTACAATGGGGAAAGTAACTACTTAAAAGGAGAATGCCCAAAAGTGGTATCGCTCGAAATCTAATTGTACATTGAGGGTACCACACCGTAAATTCCTTTCTTCATTTGTAATGATTTGCGAAAGTAGTAAGAAATTGTAAAACCTCCGGAATAAAATCCGATTTTAATAAAAAGTATTGTAACAATGAGCTGCAATCAGCAACACCTATCACCGAGCAACGACACTACGTAGTTCGCACGGTTGTCAATAGATGGCGCTGTTCGTAGTTAGCTCGCGGTATCATTTGATTTTTTCCTGTCCTTAAGTAGTCAGGGCTAACCACAAATCCCTTTCCCCTTGCAAAATGGTATAAATAACATTGGTATGCACGCAAGATTATTTTGTGTTTATATCTGATCCTTATCAAATAACGCTAGCTTTGGCGTAGCTAGGGTTTTTTTTTAGGCAGGGTAACTATCTACAAATATTAAACAAGTATTCTAAGGTAAAACCTGTAGCTATGCCAATGGACACCATTCATTTCACTTAAACCAAAATTACGTCAAAGTCCGGAGTTTTATAAAAAAAAAATATGCGGTATGATTATTTTTTATTTATTTATTTTTCCTATATTTGCATTATAGGTAGGTACCTACCTCAGCGTTTTGAATTTTTGCGTTGATTTAGAATTTCTCACAGTTTAGAGCAATTAGATTTAAGAAGTGTTTGATATGAATTTCAACTTTAATATCTCTACGCGTTCATGTGAAAAAGGGTAGGTAGTAAGTTTATAATTATTAAAAAAATATTTTATGTCATGTAAGCAAAAATAATATTTTAAATTTTATATAACTTCAAATTTATCATTTTCGCAATTTTTCCTTTATCTGTACTGTGACAAAGATCTATTTGTCGCTACCATTCATGGTAATATCTCGTTTTAAGGCCTTTCAGAGAAGAAGCTCGGGCGTTTCTAATGGCTTAAAATGATTCCTTTTGATAACGTTGCTTCGTGCCGAATTTCAAGATTCTGAGTTCACAGGAAGTACCTTGTAGGTTTTGATTCCCTAGCGTGTGACGGAAATTCGTCTAAGGTGTCGGTATAAACTGCTGTATCTTTTGATCGCGTTAACTTAGAAGTTTGATTTTTTTACTTCTTAAAGGGACAATAGATCTAGGTATTTAGTATAAATTTCAATTTGATACCTTTATTCGTTCGTGAGAAATAAGGTAGTAAGTTTCATTTTATTAAAATATTTTTATTATATTATATAACTAAAAAAATGTAATTTTCGCAATTTTTCCTATATTTGCATTATATGACAATGCTTTATGCCAAATTTCAAGATTCTGAGTTTACGGGAAGTATCCTGTAGGTTTTGATTCCTTTGCGAGTGTCGAAAATTTGTTGAAAATATCGACATAATCGGCTGTATCTTTTGATTGGCTTGGCTTAGAAGTTTGATATTTTCACAGCTTAAAGGGACACTAGACCTGAGTATTTCATGTGAATTTCAGCTTGATACGTTCACGCGTTCTTGAGATAAAGGGTCTTGACAGAAGGACGGACGGACAACAAAGTGATCCTATAAGGGTTCCGTTTTTTCCTTTTGAGGTACGGAACCCTAAAAACATCGAGCACATGCTTTTAAACACACATTGAAGTATCTTTGTTTGCTTATGTAAGTTGATTTATTCAAGCTAGGCGAATTTGTGACGTGCTGCGAAAAATGTAAAAGTTTAGCTGGCACGAACAGTTGTACAATATATCCCCATAGAAATCTTAAAGCTAATAAAAAGACCTTGATTTCTACCCATTTCGTTTTAGGAGACGTTTCCTTTTCTCTACTAAGAACATTTCTCGGACTTCAGTGTAACTTTCAGTTCAGTTTCAGCACTCACAAACTTTTGCAATATTATTATGGTTAAAGTTATTAAAGAAGTAAACAATGTACATACTAGTACAAATAAAAAAATTCAGTAAATTAAAATAAAATATGAGTCTAGGCTGTAAGTAATTTATCGATTGAACCCCCATGCGTGTAAACGTCTTACCGTCACATGCTCAACCAAAACATGGAGGGAGGAGTCATATCTTACTTAGGTATCTGTTCCAAGTAATTCTTAATATTTTTTTTAACACTTAAAAATATTTATATTGTCATTAAAGTTGTTTAATTATCTTATTTGTCATCTAAATAAGGTTATTTTTTACCAATGAAAAGTTTCGGAAGCAACTGCAATGGTGATAGTTTCTGCTTTCATTTGAAAATGGACAGATTTTATTTTTTTCCAATTTTTGATAATTGATAAAAAAATGTAATTTAAGGACATTAAATGTTCTTTTTTGTAATTATTTATTAATTTTTAAATAAACATATTTGTTTGTTTCTAGCAAACGGCTCCATAATCTATAATTATTTGAGTTTTCAATTCACCCGACTTGGATGACGGTGACGAACTAGATTTTTTATCGCATCACCTGATTCAGGATGATCTTGATCGTGTGTTAAAAGGGTGTTAATGTTTTTTTGGTATTATGACGTCACGATGCTGGTTTCATCTCACATGACTGTGCGTGTGCACACTGCACGCACGCGGTTTTTGAGTTCTGTGGTATCAAAACAAGCGGTTATGAGTAGCAGCGGGCAGTCCGCTCGAGTGGTCAAGACGCGTCGGTCTTGCACTCTTGTTATCGCTGGCGCCGGGTGCCACAACATCGCGGTAGCATTGTTAAGTATCGCGAAACAAAATGTTTAAATTGTCGCCGGCTTTTTTGAAACAGGTAAGGTATTCAATTGAGTTGGTTTTTGGATTTCAGTTATACAGGAATGCCATTTATAAATAGGTGTAAATAAATAAGCTCACGTGCATTTTAAATATTTAAATAAATCGCATTTGTTGTTTATAGTCATAATTTTGAATTTTACTCGTATAACTCTATATTCATTTTTTAAATACTTTTAATATCCTTTGGTAATTTAAATTGGAATCTTATTTTTTTTGTATTAAACATTTTTATTTAACTAAATTATATGATTTCCATCGTCCTAACACCGTTTGCAAGATAGGCATTAACTGTTTGTTGCCCATATTATATGCACCAACTCTGGTAGACTCTACCTTACACGAGCGATAGGTATGTGCTCAGAGTTTAAGTAGATACTTACAAAAGTGTTAGTAACATTGCTACAAATTTACAATGTTACAGCTAACTACAGTTAAACTTCCTACCACTCGTAACATTAACATTGATCTTTGTTACCCTTTCACGAAAAAATCATAAATTGATTGAAGACACTTTTTATAGTTTTAAATCATTTCAGATAACACAATAATATGGATCAATGATATCCGATATACAAATGAATTTAATTGAATTAGATTTAGGGTTTGTAAAATTCGTATGGTTGTAAGTGCATAATGCATGACCTCCAAAACAGTCGAGTGTGTAGCATTCCCAGATGAGCACCTAACCTATAGGTATTAAGGTACAAATCGGTGAGAAAGCATCATCATTATATTACCTCCAATAACAAATGCAGTATGTTTGGAAAACATAATCGATACTTCAACAATCTTCACACGCGTTATCTCTGCCATTTAAAAAACAATACTTATCGATCGAGAATATTGATCTGTCATGGTTATTTAAATGCTGGCACTTCAGTAACAATTTAGATTTAACTAGTGGCGGTTATCTCATTATGTAAAATTACTTTACCTGACTCAATATGTAACTTGTGTACTTAGATAATCTGTTAACGATACTTTAATAAATATATTTGTTACATCACTAATACATACTTTTATTTCTTGGCAAATGAAGAGTAGGAAAACTCCCCGCTCTATGAACCTCCAGATCTGCCACAGATCACGCTCTTTGGCACTCCATGAGATGATATAATAATAATATTATGTCTAGCGGTGTACTGCCAGAATAAACGCTTTTCATCTTCAGATTCTCAACCTTAATATTATATTGACAGTAATTTGAAGAATAGTAAAAGACTACTTAAATCTACATTAACAACATAATTGACAACGATTAAGACAAATAATGCAAAACACTTTCAGCTGTATGATGTTTTTGTCTTTACTGAATGGAAAAGAAAGAACGAATGTGCATGTGCCTATGCACATAATGTTCATGACTCCATTAGGCCGGCTCCACACGTTGTCCCAAATTTTTGGCTAATTGGGTGAATGACGTTGGGACCAAGCAACGTGTAGAGCCGGAATCAAAGTACCTACTTTTTGAAGTTTTTATGATCACTGTTAAACAATTTGTGATAACTATCTTACCTATTTTGTTAACTCATAAAAACTCATTTTATTTTACTAAGTAGGCTTTTCAAAAGCACTTTTACACGTCGCAGTAATAACCGTACCACTGCTTCGGGACAATAAATGTGTCTGTGGTGAGAAGAAACAGTGCAAGAAAAAAATATGATCGGCGTAGGTACACAAGACATAAAAAATTATTGTAACATACTTATGTGTATCTTTGTATATCTACATAGACCGTATCTAAAAATAGTCTAGAATAGTTACCAGCACCTATGAAAGAGCCTTATAGTCGGCACATCTGGGGCGGCTTTATTACAGCATTGTGCGCATGATATCACAAGAATCACATGCAATCGCTCTCTTCCGTCCATCACATGAACTGGGCTCACGTGGAAGGTCAGGAGACAATACACACTGTTCTATTCTTGTAGGCAGCCCTGGTGTTAGGTTTGACTATAGGATCTGCCACAGGTATTTTATAGTTAGGTACTTCAATATAGTAACGGTAGGTATTACCAACGGTACAATTTTCTTTTTACCAATCAGATTGAACTTCAGTGATTTTTTATATCGCTTCGGTATCAAGCCCATTTACCTACCCATGTTATAATCAAAATCTATAAGTAATGCATTTGTAGGTGTACTAGGTAGAGTCTAATACCACAATACATCTCTTTTCTGGTCTCCAAGGAACACATATTTTGAATCTAGATCTTTGAGTTGTGAAGTACGATGTATCGTACTATATTTTGCTAAAGGTGTTATGTCTTTACATTCAGATTTTTCAAGTAATTTAGTAGACATTTTTCTTTATTGTTCAAACAAGAAGCGATGGGCTCCTCGAGCATAAAAGTCGGCACTTTTTCTGCTACTCCGTCATTGAATAGTGATTAGTCGGTATTTATCAACGCACATGGTTGATCAATCACATGAATGGTTAGTTTCAGCGCGTGGATCAGTCAAAGACCCGAAGCAGTGGTAGGGTTAATAGTGGGACGTGTAAAAGTGCTTATGTTTTATGACCCCAGTTAGACCGTGGGTGCAAAACGAATTAACTTTTCTTACAAACAAGTTGAGGCAGACATTGTTGCGCACATAATTATTCGCACGAATTAGCGGAAAACTCGAAAATGCTTTAAATAAATACACGTGAATTACATCAATTGTCCATGTAAACGTACCGAGATTTTATCTTCGTGAGTGACTCATCATAAAGTTACTGTTTGAAGCCATCTATTCTTATTATTTACTAACTCTACATGCTTTTATTACGAATTTACGACCGCGTAGAGAGTATACCTAATACTACCTACGAATAAGTACTAGGTTTGTCTGAGAAAAACATGCTTAAGCCTTAGGGATCTAAGGAATGAGCGTAATTTTTGAAATTTATTCCATTTCACAAAACCTTACATAGATAATAATGATAATAGATATTTAGTATAGATTTTCAGGATATAAATAATGTACCTATATGACATTTATGTTACAAAATACTACACGAAAAACTGTGAAGTACGGCGATTTACTTCTACTTTCAAAATAATGGAACCTGTAGGACCTTTCTGTAAAAATATCACTACACAAATATTATCTTCCCTTGTTGCAAAGTTAGTAGGTAGGTAAGTAGATATATTTAAAAAATAAATATACTCAACATCAAATAAACCGCACCTTCCGCGACGCGAACTTTAACGATTTTCTTCTGACACAATCAAGGTGCCCCAACAATATTGGTGTTATTTGAAAGCCCAATAAATATCCTTAAAGAAAACCGGCCAAGTGCGAGTCGGACTCGCGCACCGAGGGTTCCGTACAAACCTGCAAGGTTTACAAAGTTCGTTCATTACGACAATCGAGTCATAACTATGGTATTTTTATTGCAAAATGAAATTCATAACATTACAATGGGGAAAGTAACTACTTAAAAGGAGAATGCCCAAAAGTGGTATCGCTCGAAATCTAATTGTACATTGAGGGTACCACACCGTAAATTCCTTTCTTCATTTGTAATGATTTGCGAAAGTAGTAAGAAATTGTAAAACCTCCGGAATAAAATCCGATTTTAATAAAAAGTATTGTAACAATGAGCTGCAATCAGCAACACCTATCACCGAGCAACGACACTACGTAGTTCGCACGGTTATCAATAGATGGCGCTGTTCGTAGTTAGCTCGCGGTATCATTTGATTTTTTCCTGTCCTTAAGTAGTCAGGGCTAACCACAAATTCCTTTCCCCTTGCAAAATGGTATAAATAACATTGGTATGCACGCAAGATTATTTTGTGTTTATATCTGATCCTTATCAAATAACGCTAGCTTTGGCGTAGCTAGGGTTTTTTTTTAGGCAGGGTAACTATCTACAAATATAAAACAAGTATTCTAAGGTAAAACCTGTAGCTATGCCAATGGACACCATTCATTTCACTTAAACCAAAATTACGTCAAAGTCCGGAGTTTTATAAAAAAAAATATGCGGTATGATTATTTTTTATTTATTTATTTTTCCTATATTTGCATTATAGGTAGGTACCTACCTCAGCGTTTTGAATTTTTGCGTTGATTTAGAATTTCTCACAGTTTAGAGCAATTAGATTTAAGAAGTGTTTGATATGAATTTCAACTTTAATATCTCTACGCGTTCATGTGAAAAAGGGTAGGTAGTAAGTTTATAATTATTAAAAAAATATTTTATTTCATGTAAGCAAAAATAATATTTTAAATTTTATATAACTTCAAATTTATCATTTTCGCAATTTTTCCTTTATCTGTACTATATAACGTTGCTTCGTGCCGAATTTCAAGATTCTGAGTTCACAGGAAGTAGGGTAATTGCGCCGGTTTTCCGTCCAGCTCCTGTTTTCGTCCATTTGACCGACTTGCCACAAACAAATACGGAAAATTAGAATACAAACCTAACTTTCCGTGCAAGTTTGGACTTGTTACAATCTATAATATCTAAGTAACAGTTCTGCCTGCATGAAAATGTAATTTGACAAGTAATAACTCCAAAAAAGTCTACGGAAGTTGCTGCTGCACCCACACAGGTGAATGGAAAACGTAGTCAAGTTAGAAAAAAAACGTGCCGGTAGGAAACTTTCATGGTATGTTTGATTAATGTTTTAGCTACTTTACGTAATGTTTTTGGCACGTATGTCTAATTATTAGCATAATAAACACTATTTTAAGGGATTATTAAAGTTTTTGTATAGAAATCTTAGATAATTAAGTGGACTAATACTAGAATAACAATTTTGCAAGATTTTGGTTTTCGTCCACGTGGACGGAAACCCTGACACCTAGTTAATATTTTTAATAATCATTTTACTTCAATGGACCTACAAAATACAATGTTTTTTCTTCCAATATGATCTTTATTGCTATTACATTAAACATTTTAGTTTACGTCCACTTTTTAACAGTGATAAACCCATAAAAACCGTTAAAAAGATGTGGACGAAAACAAAAAACAGCTTTAAACGTTGTTGTGTTTTCGTCCATGACGTCATGAGCAAGCACTGGGGTGGACGAAAACCAAAATTAGCTATTCCTGTAGATTAGTTTTCGTCCATTTGTCCTTCGACCTATTGAAATATTTTCCTAAATTTAGGTAAGAAACTTATTTAAATCTTTTTGATATCATTTGAAAGCTGACAAAATTACCTTTCAAATGATATACCACAATCCATGGTTACTGTATTGTAGAATTGGTTTTAAGTCAATAATTCAACTGCACCCTTTTTTCTACACAGTGGTCGAAAACTAGCGTACACTAGGACGAAAACTGATTTTTTTGGACGAAAACTAGTGAAATCGCCTCTTTTGCATTAAATATTTTTTATAAAAATACCCGTGGTATTTACTTATTGTCATATAATATTAACGTAAAGTAGACTATATAAGGACTAAAATGACATAATTATGATACATATGAGTAAGGGTATTTTAAGATATTCATTTCGCATCACAAAGTTGGCAACTCCGATAATTGGACGAAAACTAGCGCACTTACCCTACCTTGTAGGTTTTGATTCCCTAGCGTGTGACGGAAATTCGTCTAAGGTGTCGGTATAAACTGCTGTATCTTTTGATCGCGTTAACTTAGAAGTTTGATTTTTTTACTTCTTAAAGGGACAATAGATCTAGGTATTTGGTATAAATTTCAATTTGATACCTTTATTCGTTCGTGAGAAATAAGGTAGTAAGTTTCATTTTATTAAAATATTTTTATTATATTATATAACTAAAAAAATGTAATTTTCGCAATTTTTCCTATATTTGCATTATATGACAATGCTTTGTGCCAAATTTCAAGATTCTGAGTTTACGGGAAGTATCCTGTAGGTTTTGATTCCTTTGCGAGTGTCGAAAATTTGTTGAAAATATCGACATAATCGGCTGTATCTTTTGATTGGCTTGGCTTAGAAGTTTGATATTTTCACAGCTTAAAGGGACAATAGACCTGAGTATTTCATGTGAATTTCAGCTTGATACGTTCACGCGTTCTTGAGATAAAGGGTCTTGACAGAAGGACGGACGGACAACAAAGTGATCCTATAAGGGTTCCGTTTTTTCCTTTTGAGGTACGGAACCCTAAAAACACATTTAATTTATTAATAAATGATTAACATATACCATAAATGTGACTTGAAAAAATACCTCACTTTGGGCCCACCTATGGGATCAATTAGACCAATTTTTATGGTTATAAAACCAAATAATGATTTCACGTGTCCTCTTTAACAGATGGATAGCGATTAATCCCAACTTAACAGTTTTATAGCCATAAAAGTTGGCTCTAGCGTAACTACCTATTTTTTGAAGAAGTGACTCTGGATCCTTCTAAAGACACATTTTTGGGGTAAAAACCTTTCCTTTAATGAAATGAAGGTTAGAACTAGGCTTTTAAATGGTGCCAATATTGGTGGGAAATGGGGATGCATACGTTTGAAAATGCTTGTCGCGGGAGGTGCGATTTATTTGATGTCGAGTGTAGTTTTCATAAATCCTTACGAGTCAAGCCGCAGCAGAATAATTTATAGCTAAATCATGATTCTCGGCAATATGAAACAAATCTTGAAGTAAAATTAGTATTCCAGTAAATAATGATATAATAGTCTCTATTGTTAAGCTATTACAGTGACAAGTCCAGTGCTGGCCGCCCACGTGAGAATCGCACCCGTTTCTCTGATTCTTCATTTCCCGTTATTTGCTAGCACTATTTTTGTATACATCTTAATGTAATTTTTCCTTGTTACGACCACAAAATCAATTGCTTTATGAGTTACCTACCTAGGTATTCATTTATTTTGGAAGAATATGGTACATATACAAAGTGCAGAAAAAAGGTAAAACAAAATATGCAACAGGTTTTCCTCAACCACAACTAAGTAATTGCAGCTAATTTATGTCATTGTAGCCCTAAATCTTTTTAACCCTTCAAGCCGCGCGAATAGAGATACAATAGATAAAATGATCCTACTTAATATTATACTCGTAAATGCGAAAGTTTGGATGTCTAGATGGATGTATGTTTGTTACTCTTTCACGCAAAACTACTGAACGGATTTTGATGAAACTATATTTATAACCCAGAATAACATATAAGCTATAATTTATGACGATCTGTGACAAACTAAATTTCACTCGAGTGAAGCCGCGGGCAAAAGCTAGTAATCAATATTGTCACGCGGTCATATGCGACCGCTTGGGGACTGATGGGATAATTAATTTGTCGATTAACCTAAATGGTTAAATATTAACGTACCTATTGAATCTTAAAATGCATACCTAACTCTACATACTTTTAGGTGATCAATAAGGAAAGGCTAGGTGATATTCTCTTGATTGTTTAGGAAGAGAATTTGATTAATACACAACCGGCTTATCAAAAGTAATTCCATTCTTGTCGTGTTCCACTCATTAAAAAACTCATTATATTTTTTGCAAATTGGTCTGTACATTGTACAATAAGTAACGTGCAGTCTCTCGAAATGTGTGTGCAAGTTCCGCGTGAAAAAACTTAACCAATGAGTCACAGAATTAGAAAGATAAATTTAAAAATAAGACACGTTATTACCTACAATAGACTTCTCATATTATAATGTTTTTCTTTGGCAATAGCAATATGTCCAAAATTTTCTTTATAATAAGATCTGTTCAATATGTATTTAGGTAACATAGGATCTGAAGAAACTTGAAGTAAAATAAAGCGTAAACATGATAATGTGTTTTTTTAATGTCCTTCAAACTCTACATTGACATAATCAAATTAGAGTAATTAGGTACGTATCTAACATAATCATATTGCTAATTTGTATCAAGTTTCCTGTAGGTGAGCAAATTGAGGAAAAAAATGATTCTGAGCCTATTATCTGATTAATGACCAATTTTCTATTTCCTAGTCATAACGAGAACTCGACCAGATTGTGTCATTTACCTTAATTTTATTTATTTAGGACGACTAACAAGTTTATCAAACAAGTGAGGGTTGAAAGATAACATTTGTCTTGGAGCTCAGTGCCATCTTAATTGTAGTCTTCCATGTTATGTGGAAAACGTGGACTGTAACAACAATGTAAATAGAAATGATGTAAAAAGTTATATTGTAAGCAAAGTACTTTACTGCTAACAATTAGTTTGATAAACTGAAAAAAGGATCCGTTAGAGTTAAAGTAAAAAAAATCATGAATTTTACATAATCCAACCTTTAGCATTTTCTCAATCTTCAGCAAAAAGTAGGCAATGATTAGCAAGTGATGTCGTTATCAGCGCTTGCACTTGCGCCTGACTGACCTTTGGTTTTTCTGCTGCCGCTGCGTAAGAATAATTGGTATTCGTTCTTCTCTGTTCCGTTTCCCTAGTAAAAAACATGAAAGTGGATGATCTTGTGTCATTCATTGTGCGATTTATGCAGCTAAGCAACAAGTTGTTTTCTATACGTGACGAATGTGGCCAACATTTGATTTTTTTATTGTTTACGCTAGTAAGCGTATTATCGCGACTACCTACTGAGTACGACAGTACGTTTTAAAAATGTGATGATAATGGTGTTAATTGAATTTTAGAAACATAGGTTAACTTTTTATTAAATTACCGTTAAGGCACTCCCACTTTTTCTTAGATTCGTAAATGAAAATCTAGAGTTTTTCTAGCAATACACTTTAACCACAACATACTTACGGACAGTCCTTGTCATAGCGGCTCGGAAAAGTATCTAATGTAATGTATAGCGTATTGTTACAAGAGAATTTTCCCTACCATTTCACGATCTTCAAGGACTTCCCCTTAGAACATTATGAGATCATTATATCATTATTTTAGAAGTACTACAAGTAAAGCACGATTGTTCTTACCTCTTTTCTTGACATTTTAGAAACGACGTCATTACCATTCATTACCCCTATAAACTTATGTATCGGTAAGTAGGTTTATTTATCTAACACTTACATAAACCAGTTTCTGTCCATGTAGGTACCGGCACGGTACCGGCATATTCGGCAGAAGTAACATACAACAACAATGTCGTAACTTTTGCCTTGTTTTGGGTGACAAAGGTACACACTGAATGCCATTGATGTTGTTTTATCCTTGCCAAACTTGTTTTTAAATGCTCATAATTAAACATTCATTATTTATCCCTTATTTGTGATCATAATTTCTTTTTTTTTACAAATTAGTATGACAACATAATAAAATAAATTCTTTGCGACCGTAACTTACGAGTATGTTCTCAAAATTAAATTGTTAATCTTGATAACTGTAATGTATGAAACAGTACAGTCGGGCTTATTGTTATTGACTGAAAAACAGTATGAATTTTGATTCGGTTTGAAAATAAACCTATCCACAAAAAAATTCAGATCTTACAAGTATACGATAAATGCATGTAAGTTCACCCGTAGGTACAATATTTATTTAGAGAAAAACCAGTTTCACCCAAAAACAACCATTTAACCGTTTGGGTTACTAAAGGTCACATTGAAAGTTACGTACCTTCAACCATAACTCTTCCTTTTGCGGTTGGATATAAATTATATTTTGTTGCAGCTATGGCTTACATTCGGCGCATCCCTGGCCTTCCTCATTATCGGGCTGGTGAGAGGGTACTCCGCCTCGGCGATACCCTCGATAGAAGCCTTGGACTCTGAAATCATACAGAGCAGTGAACAGAAATCATGGATTGGTAAGTGACAACAATGATAATTAATGATATTTTTTAAAGTATAATAGACAGGCACAGATATAGGTATTATAAAAAAGTATAGGCAGAAATAGAATACATTTTATACACGCTCTTTGAAACTTTAGGCAACCGCAGCTTCGTATTTAGTTCGTACGCATTGTCGTTTGCTCTAGTTAGAACAATACGATGCACCGTGTGTCCAAATGCCGTTTTTATTATACGAGGTTTCGTGACTATTTGTAGCAGTGATTTGCCTAATGACAACCGTAAAACTCTCGTTTTCACGGTTCCTAATAAATACTTAGGGGGCGCACACATTTTTTTACTTATAATTTTTTTTCTAATGTAAGATCTATTGCTATTGTAAGATCTTCTTAAACTATCATCTTCTATCCTATTTTTGGTCAACTACTTATTCGTATTTAGCTAATTCAAGGTCAGTTCAGGTGCAACGAAAGGAAAACGAGTTTGCGTAACATGCGTTGCGAAATTGACATTGCAGTTTGAGTATTTACAACGATAGGTAAGTGGCGTTGGATACTGTTGACAATGTTAAGTAGGCAGAAATTAAACATTCGAATGAATAGAACTTAGGTATTTTAAGTATTGAATGGACGTGGTCCATGGAAACGGAATAAAGTAAACTAAATAAACAGGGCAATAAATAAAACCGTTTAAAAACTGGCAAAGGTTTTTCAAAATTAATATTTTGGGATTTAATTCAAACTTTTAAGCTGGGTTGACTTCTTCTTACATTAACTTTGACAAACGTCAAAATCTGATGAACTCCATACAAAAAACACCGGTTATCGTTAAAGTTACGGTCAAACTTGGGTGGTGCTACTCAGCCTAATAGTTTTGGGATCAACCACATTTTATCAAACAAGTCATCAATATTACGAAAATATACTGTCATCAATTTATAGAGTATTTTTTCAATAACCGAGGTTGTTAATCCATCGACGACATGCAACAAAAAATCCAGATCCATTACCAGGTCATTCACCTAAATTGTATAATTTAAGAGCTAGCAGATATAATAAATTTAGTAATCTGCTCTCCAGAACTGTAAAGCGCCCAATTTTCAACTCAAGGGAAGGTTACAAAGTCCCATTTCTATGAGGGTAAAATAGGGGAAAGTTATGTAGAGTTTCAGGGAACCGGTAGCTATTGTAGTACCCGTAACCTTTATTTTACTGTTCCTGAAAGTAGTCATGCCTTATGTGTTTTTATTCCATTTAGCACACATAGTTATGTCCTCGACATAACCTGCTTGTGTGGTACTAAAGTGTTAGCAAAGTTAAGAAAGCTTAAACAATCAATTTATATCTGTCTATTTAGTAAACAAACATTAGGTAGTATACTTGACCTAGATCTTGGCCAAACATATTCAGCGTTTATAAATATAAAATATTTAAATATACTTTTATCTAACTCAGAATAAGTTTGGATATATAATTAGCACTCTTGCATAAAAATAAAGCCGAAAAAACAGTCACAATTTGTCAATGTTCTCATTGATGTAAATAAGTAGCCTTTGATGTTTGATGCACCGCTAGAATAATGATAAGGTCATTGAGATAATCCTTGTTTTTCTAGATTTACGAGTATAGGTAAATGCTTTTTGAATAGTTCGGCTGGATTGTACCATCTTTAACTTTAACAAAGGTCAAAAGTCTGTCAATCTCCACACTAAAAACCGCGAAGTTGTGCAACTCAGCCTAAGTGTAGAAGTAAGAGATTAACCAGTAAGTCATTAGTTCATTGAACTATTGACGTACAAATAAATTAATGAATAAATAAACTCTTTCTATAGATATTTCTTTTCTTTCTATAGGGGCTATCCCACCTCTGGGTGCGTTCGTGGGCAGTACATTCTCTGGAGCGCTGATGCAGCGGGCAGGCAGGCGCCGCAGTCTGCAGCTAGCAGCGCCACTCTGGGCAGCCGGCTGGCTTATACTTGGGTTCGCCAAGTACTTTCCCCTGATACTCGTGGGGCGCCTTATAACTGGCCTGTGCGTCGGATTCGCCCTGGCCCCGGCGCAAGTATACGTGAGTACAATACACTACTATTAACAAGAAAAAGTCGCTATGAAATAGAGATAAGTCGATCCTTAACTTCGAACTTATTCTCTTTTCTTCTGATTAAAGTTTTTGTGGAAAATGATAATTTAATTTGCCTCTGAAGAAAAAACACAAGAATTGCAGCAGTGTACTGATGAGATATTAATTAAGAGAAAGGACTACTTACCGTTCGTAGCACTTCTGAGCTGCAATCTTGGGTTTCAGCTGATATTTGCCAATTCGTGTTCACATACAAGTAACTGGCCCATATGACGGCTTTTCACTTTGCATCTGATTTAGACTCAATTTCTGTACATAGTCTCCTACGTGTCTGCATATTTCCGAGGGACATCCATAAAATAATAACTCTTGGAAAAATTTGGGTCCTTAATAATAGTTTCCACAATAAACAATATAAGCTATTGTGTCGTACTGTGGATGTGTCAAAAGATAGGTACTTAGTTTATTTATAGAGTTCCCACAGTTAGAACATGCGTTCGTACAAACGTTTATAATGTTTATTTAAACACTGGACTGGACATCTCAATCGGCAACTGTATTTGGAACAGAAACTACTGTTTAATTTAATAATGCAAACGTTATCGACTAATTACGCCGGGAAAATACAAATTGATTAGGTCTAATTGGTAATTATAAAGATGCAGCTTATGTATTGTTTTATTTGTATGTTTTAACAATAAGTAGTTAGTTACATAATCGGATGTTCACCTCAGAAAAAGTATTGTTACTACTTATCTGTCGTCCTATTAAGATAATAAAATGAAGTGCAGACGAGATTTATTTGAAATGCGTGACAATAAAAATACAAAATATACTAAAATGTTTGTTTATAACAGAGATTTTAGATCTTTCTTGTGTGATCTTGAAATGTTTCAATTGTTTGCCTGGTTTTTAAGATATTTTTTATTTATTTTAAGCTATGCAAAATATTCAAGATGTTCTTAAAAGAACAGTTGTACGTAGCGTAGGTACTTACATTATTTTGTTAAACAGCCATAAAACTCATTCATTCATCTACAGACAAACAGTATCACTATTCATCTAGGAAAATATAATTAAGTTGGTACTAATTGCTGTCAAAAACTATTTTTTAAACATCTTTAAATTAAAGAACGGAGCGTAGGTACTCACATCTCAAAGGCCGGCAACACATTTTTAACTCCCCCGGGTTGCGGTAATCACTTACCATCAGGTGATCCGTTTGCTCATTTGATTCCTGTCCCATAAAAAAATGCTAACAAAAGTAAAATGCGAATATCCTGAAAGGTTGTAAAAATACTAAAAATACCTTGAAACTTTTGTCAACAAGCCTTCACGATGAGTGCTGATTATCACATGTGATTCAAATTGGCTATCAATCAACTCGAGTGGGGATCTGATTTCAATCTTCGAATGAAGAAAATGCGTAATCTTGCCTTGCAGTCTTGCACCCACTTATCTTAAGTACTTGGTATTGTTTGAAAAAAGAGTAGCTGCGATGCAAAACAATACGCACTATACTATTATAAAACCTTGACTTTACCCGGGTCTGTATACAGGGTGGAAGCGATAAGTGATCTCACTCGATTATTTCTAAACTGTAAGGGGGCGTCCATAAATTACGTGAGACAATTTTGGCTATTTTTCAACCCCCCCGCCCCCCTTGGTGAGATTTGGTGAGATTTTGCCTGACCCCCTCCCCAACCCCCAAATCTCACGTGATATTAAAAAAATCCGAAATTGAATAGTTTTGGAGTAATATAACTGAGAAACATTTTTTTTGTGTGCTTTAACGTTGTTGCTAACGAGTGCATCAAAAAGATCTATAAAGTTTAAGATTTTAGTTCTTGAAAGTATCTGTTAGGGACGCTGTACAATCATCATACATTTAATGTATGTCATTTTTTACGCAGTCGCTAGCGGATGACGATTGTGTAAAGTCGCACTAAGCCCACTGATTACGAATAGATCCAGAAAAACACGTGTAGTGACAGCGGTTAGTACTAGGGTCACATTGTTTTTTTACAGAAGTACCTAGTCTAATTGTTCCTTTCTATAAAATCACTAATAATTATAATCTAGCAAAATCGATTTTGATAAAAAAAGAACATGTTTTATAATATTCTTAATTTCGTCATTTATTCTGCATTTTAGTATTCACACATGCAGACGGAAGCATTTTTAGTTGTATTTGTTTAGACTGTATAGAATAAAATGACATTATCATCATACAAATATCATTTTTTAGTCCTGACAAGGAACCCTTAATATAGTTTCGATATGTCTGGCTGTCTGTCTGTCCGAGGTTTTGCTTGGAAACTGTTGGCACTAGGGAGCTGTAATTTTGTAGAGGTATGTATGTTAATCACGACGACAAAACGGTAGAATAAAATTTTGAAAAAAAAAATTTTTTTAGGGTAGCTCCCCTACATGTAAAGTGGGGATGGTTTTTTTTTTCGTCTTCTACCCCATCGTGTGGGGTATCGTTGGATAGGTCTTTTAAAATGGCTGGGTTTTTAAGACCATTTTTCGATTTAGGGATCCGTTTGCAAAATGTTAAAGTTTAAAGTGCCAATTTTTGTCCGAGTAGGGCGTTCCCCCCCGCTAAAAACTAAACTGTTGGCTTGATAAATCTGGAAAAATTCAAGATTATAGTGCTTTTTATGAACTTTCAAGGAAAACTATAGCGGTTAAGATAGATCAGTTAGTTCAAGAGTAATAGTCGTTTTACTCATGTATTATAAAATTTCATACCTAATAAAAATTCCTTAGAAGAAAATATTAAAAGTGACTTTAGATGAAGTAATTGCTTACTTCTGAAATATATTGTGATAACGACGGACAACTAAGGAACCCTACACTGCGCGTGGCACGACACGCACTTGGCCAATTTTTTTACTTAAGATTTAACCCAGTTTTCTGGCAAACTATTTCTCTATTTCTTGTGGAAAAAAATACGTGATATTTCCCGAGACCCCCCCTCTCCCCCACGTGAGATTTGGTGAGGTTTTTGTTGACCCCCTCCCCCCCCCTAAAAGCCTCACGTAATTTATGGACGCCCCCTAACTGTAAGTGAGATCAATTATCGTTTTCACCCTGCATATGCTCAGATGGACCACAGTCAATTAGAAATAAATTAATTTGACAAACCGTACTACTTAATTTTAATGTCTTAGCACAACATCTATAACAAAACTGTAATTGAATTTCAGGTGAGTGAATGCTGCGATCCTGAAATCCGGGGCAGGTTGGGATCGTTGCCCACTCTCTCCATGTCCTTTGGGATCTTGCTCTCCTATGTCGCTGGCAACTGGCTCTACTGGCGGTACCTCGCCTTCTTCTCGGCTATCTTTTGTGGTAGGTATCTTTGTTTCAAATAACAACGATTGAACTGTTCATCTGATGACCAGTTACCATCAGGTGAGATACAGGCTAAGAGCTTCCTCGTTGTGGATAAATTTTTTTTAAAGTTCCATCGTTGTCATGTTGTTTTATTTCATAAACAGGACTGCTTTATTGTGTCCTTAAGAATTGCATGATAAATCTGTCCGTAAAAGTTACATTTAAAAGTTTTGATATTCCATGGTGACGGCGTGTGAGTGTACCTAGTCGTGACGTGATTATGAGCAACATTTCTTTAAGTTTTTTCCATATTGTTTTCTTTCATAACAACATCATTGCTCAAAAGTGGACATAGTGTAGTCGTGATTATGATGATATGAGTAACATTTCTTTAGGCTTTCAAGTTTTAATTTTCTTCCAGCCGTCCTATTCTTCGTTCTGCTACCGCTACCAGAGTCGCCAGTATGGCTGGAGAGTCGCGGGGCTGACGCATCGTCTGCTGTCAAGTGGCTGCACCTCTCTGCGCGTGCCACCGCCATCGTCAAGGACGCTCCAGAGTTAGTAGATTAGATTATTATTAAATAATCAAGGTAATTATTATGTACATTCTTCATGGACACCTGCAGTATATTCAATGAGCTGTTAACATAAGTCAGTGGAAAGGAAAAAATTGACATTTGGCCACATGGCGCTTTAGCATTTTTTCCTTTTTACTGATGATATACATATTATCTCTAATCAATACATAATTAAAGTTTTAGATAATTATCGGAAGTTCTTAGACTTAATTAGATGATGGCACTTAGTTTTTCTTTGAATTAAGTACGGTCACACTTATGCACTGAAAGCATATTCAATAATGTTACAAGTAGCCTTTCTTTTTTCTTTGAAATTTAATTCTATGAAATAAATTCAAAGTTTACAATTTCAGAAAGTCAGAGGATCCGAGCACTCCGCCCAGTCTGTTCACGCGCAAGGTGTTCTTCTCGTCGGCGGTGATGAAGCCGCTGGTGGTGGGCTTCGCGCTGCTGTTCTTCCAGCAGTTCAGCGGCATCGACGCCGTCATATTCTTCACCGTTGAGATATTTGAAAGCGCAGGTACTAAATACAATTATTATTACAAAAAAAACCGTTTTTTAGGTAAAATAATCTGCTATATCCATAGCAGCGAAAGGGCACTGACTGACTCACTCACTCATCACGAAATCACAGAAACTACAAGCGCTAGGAGTCTCAAATTTTGCATGGGGGTTCCTTTTAGAACGTAATAATAATCATCTGTATGGTTCCCGTTTACCGAAAAGGATGGGCCTTTTCTATCAACAAACTTGTCAAAGAGTAAAATTGTGACGGCAATATGTTGCCAGTAAGAAAGTACACTATTGCGGCAATATTTACTCTAGTATCTGCCATGACCACAGATCACCCCCAATAGATACCGCATACAAGGCAAACGACGCGCACCACGCATTAGCTCAATAGCCCTTATAAGAAACAAAGCTTGAATGCGCTCCTTCAGTCCAGACCAAGTTTCAGACCCGCGCGTAGTGTGCAATAATTAAATGTTAATAGTCTTTTCCGAAGAAAACATACGACATTTGAATGCCGTTTTGTAGTGTAAAGTGGTGTGGGAAGTCTTCTAAGACTTCGAACTTCCAAAAAGATGGAATCACTTTCCACCGGTAAGTAAAATCTAACAAAATATTTTTATTTTGCCAGTGAAGCAAAGGTCAAGATATAATGGTTCTATAATCAACAAATAATAGAACGCGTTGATGTCTTTTGAAAATGTCTCTTTCTCACCTGCGGTAATGAGTATTACTTGTCCTATTTTATCAAAATCATGCGATACTACTAGTGTTGTAGTGTTTCGCGCTCAAGTTTTTATCGATCTTTTTATATAAATGATGTTGGGATATTGTTTAGCAAATATTCTTAGTTTCAAAGTGCTAGTTTATTATTAGTATTCATGCGAAACAATTGTATTCGTTTCTTTTAGGTTTCCACAATGCCCTGAAAGAAAAAATAAATGGATAGATGCAGTACATCGTGGCGACGATTGGTTCCCCACTAAGTTCAGCGTAATTTGCTCAAAGCATTTTTCTGAAGACAATTTCTACCCATTGAAAAACCGTAGGCGGTTAATGGATACAGCAGTGCCAACCTTATATTTACCTGTTGTGGTAAGTTACTTATACCTACCTATTTACTGAATTACCTACAGGGTAATTTAACCCGACTGCTCTAGGAGGGTTATGTTTTTCGAGTGTATGTATGTATTTAAGGTTATCTATACTTATAATAAATCTGTAGAGAGGTCAATTCTGTACATGAAATATATCTTCAAAATAACTATCAGGGTGTGATTAGTGATCGATACTGATGCCAAAAATGCAATCAGTAAAATTTTTGTCTGTCTGTCTGTCTGTCCGTCTATATGTTCCTTATAGAAACAAAAACTACTTTTAACGAAACTTGGTACAATTATTTTTAGTACTCCTGGGCAGAATTATTATATCTTAGAATTCCCACGGGAACGGGGATTAGCGGGAAAATCTTTTTGTGTGAAAAATCTAAACCGCTTAAGTTAGACGCTTGAAATTTGGCATGCAGGTATCTTATTAAACTTAAAGCTTAGTTACAACAGGATACAAAATTCCCACGGGAACGGGAGTTAGCGGGAAAAAACATTTGTATGGAAAAATCTAAACCGCGTAAGATAGATGAAGGGGGTAAAACCGGATCCACGCGTATGAAGTCGCGGGCGGCCGCTAGTACAAAATAATTATGTATGTAAGTATGTACGTACGTGGATTTCTTTGGCACGCTCTGCTCGCGCCTAAGCGGCCTGATAGATTTTCGCTTGCTAGGTGTCGTTAGATTTGTATTGATTGCGAGAGTGACACTAGGTATATAAAAAATTAACTTCATTTGATTTTTTTTCCTGTGGGGTATTTCTCATTTCTCAATCGGTTTTCGTGAAACGGTGTATTCAAATATTATGTATTAGAATCAGTTAACTCTCTTCTTCAGGCAAATCTACCATTACCCGTTAACATCAACCAAGAGACACCCGATACATTAGTAGCTGGGACCTCATCTGCAATATCGGTAGGAACCTACTTACTATTGTAAAAATAAAATTATACATAAAATAATCTGTGTTTTCAGAATATTCACTTATTCTTTCTTTCAGGTTTCTGTTATGCAAGATTTAGATGGACCATCAACTTCTCAACATGAAGAAAAAATAACTGGTACTCCAAAAAAAAAAAGAAGGCAACCTCTTACTCCTATAGCCGGAACACCATCTGCGTACGATACTCCTGTCAAAAAGCGTCTCTGCAGGAGAATTATTGAATTACAGCATGGGTTAAAGAGAAAGAACGTAAAGTTGAAACAATTCCGTGATTCTAACAAAAGATTAAAAAGAAAAATTATTTCTTTAAAAAGCTTGCTGTCGGAGTTAGAAACAAAAAAAATTATAACAGCCGAAAACAACGTCTCTTTGGATTCTTTGGGGGTTAGTTGCCAGGAAATTGTTCGGAGACAAATGATGAGAGAGAAGTCAGGTAAAATTGTCAAAAAGAAGTACTCACCAAAATTAAGAGCATTTGCTTTGACTCTCAATTTTTATTCCACTAAGGCGTATAACTACGTACGTAAAACATTCAACTCATGTTTACCATCGGTAAAAACACTAGGAAAGTGGTACCAATCAGTCGATGGGCATCCCGGTTTCACAAAAGAAGCCTTTCAGGCCTTGAAATTCAAGGCTGAGCAGTCACAAACACCGATATATTGTTCATCGTGTTTGATGAAATGAAAATTGAAAGTAAGGTGGAGAAGTCTTATGGATATGTTGATTTTGGAGGTTGCATAACAATTGATTCCGATTGCAAGGAAGAGTGCACTGATGCGTTAGTTTTTCTTGTGGTTCCACTACACGGAAAGTGGAAAGTCCCTATTGGGTATTTTTTGATAACAAAACTCAACGCTGATCAAAAAGTATTTCTGCTTACTGAAGCTATTAAACTTTGTAATGAGGCTAAAGTTATAGTAAAAGCTGTAACATTCGACGGTTGTCCAGCTAATTTAGCGATGGCAAAAAAACTGGGATGCAATCTTGATCCCGATAATTTGAAGACTGTCATTAAAATAGAAGATTTGCAAATCGCAGTATTTCCTGATCCTGCCCATATTATTATGATAAAATTGGTGAGAAATAGTTTTCAGCATTACAATGAATTTCATGATGTCGATGGAAACAGCATTCAGTGGAGTCACATTGAGTCACTTCACAAGCTACAAGAGGATGAAAAATTTCATGCGGCCAATAAGTTACGTGCTGAACATTTGTCATTCAAAAAAAATATCATGAAAGTAAAACTTGCTACACAAATATTCAGTAGAAGTGTAGCAATAGCTCTTCTATTTTGCAAGAACACTTTGAGACTAAAGCAGTTCGATAAAATAGAAGGGACAGCTAAAATGCTGTTGACTTTGAACGATTTGTTTGATATTTTAGACTCAAAAGTTCATGGATATGGTCTAAAAAGGGCACTTAATCTTGAAAATGCAGAAAACATTATAGCGAGATTGAAATCTTGCAAAGATATGTTGATGTCTTTGACAGTGGATCTCGACAAGAAACGCATTAGGTTGATTGATTCACCTAGATTCACCGGGTTTTTAGGATTATGTGCAAGTATTGACAGTGCAATATTTTTGTACAATGATTTGATCAAAACTAAGCACTGTGCATACTTGTCACTACACCGTATAAGCCAAGACCATATTGAACTGTTTTTCTGTAACATGAGATCTCATGGGGGCAACAATAATAACCCGACACCCAAACAGTTCTATGGAATTTACCGAAAAATTTTAGTACACGTGGAGCTGCAACAACTCAATACCGGAAACTGCGTTGAACTAGAACAAATTGGTATATTAAACTGCTCATCAGCTGTTCAACGCATCAATTTGACAACACTGCGGGGTGATGATTGTAATACTGAGGAACATGATGATAATGATGATTTTGTTGAGACATTGCAGAAATTTCAACTATCGGAGTTTTCAGAAAACATAGTTGAGTATATAGCTGGAGCTGTGGTTCACTATTTAATCAAACATATTAAATGCAACACTTGCGTCAAAGCTCTAATCTCATTACGTGAGAAAAAAACAAGTTTAATTTTTGCAAGGGATGTAGGCGGACTGCTATACCTATCTCCTACAGTAAATAAAATTTGCAGGCGTTCTGAGCAAGTCATTCGAAGTTCACTAAATGCAGATACAAATGCAAAAGTTTATTATAAAGATAAACTCCGCTTTGTAACACTAACACTTAGGAGTTTGGTCAATGAAGCATTATTTCCAGAAATAATAAATCATCAATTTGACCACGAAAGCTGCAATCATATCATTGACCTAGCGAAGAGCGTAATAGAAAAATATATAGATATTCGATTACTTTACTTGATACGGAGATCAGATCCTAAAAATGCCATTCGTAGAATTTATACCAAATTAATTCATTTTAAAAATCAATAGTAATGCTAGTATTTTATCAATTTATAATAGGTCAGTCGAGAATAGCTACAAATATGTACCTTTGTACCCTCATAATGCTACAGTAATTTTAAGTGTATTTTTGATTAAATTATAAAATAAGATTTATTTTTTCATTTATATCTACACATTCTAATAATTTTAATGGGCTAAAAAAATATAATAATATAATTCATACCTGAACTAAGGTACTAAACACTGTATTTCAGGTAACATTAAGAGCAAAACATTAAAACAATATTTGTCTATAATAAATATACATTTAGTTAAATTTAAGATAATGTAAATAAATGTAACTGCAGGGTGGAGAAAAGAGTCGCACAAGTTACCTACCTTGGCATGCAAATTGATGAGAACTTCGGATGGATCAAACATATACATTATGTACTGAATAAATTAAGAAATCTTAATTGATTAAATTTTACAAACTAAGTTGTAAAGTACCTACCTAGGAATATATTAAAATACCTGTATTTAGCCCTCGTAGACAGTATACTTAGTTATTCTCTTCATCGCATCGCTGTGGACTAACATTTAAAACATTTAAAATAATGAAGCATTCATAGTACTGTTTAATAAATAAATAATAATAAACTCATCAAGAAAATCTTTAACTTAACATAACTAACACTGTTATATCATTTTTGTGACTTTAATTATTGTGGTTCGAAAAATCGCAGGCCTTTCGTTTGAATTGATTCATCACGACTATGTATCGATAAGTTGCTAACTCTGTGATTTCGATGTCGCATCCCTAGATCATCTTGAATGAACTTGAATTAGCCAATCACACGCTCGCTTGTTTGTTCCCCGCACACCTTTCTTTCCTCCAAATTTAGTGAGTTCGGTCCAGTGCAAATGTCGCATCATGCGGAATCTATTGGGGGTGATCTGTGGCCATGACCGACCGTTGCGAGCATGCGGTCAATCGCGCGCGCGCTTTTTGTTTTGATCGTATTTTTTTGTGTCAACTATCGAGTATGAACTTTCTTACGCATTTAAATATTGTAAGTTAGTACCTAGATAATTTATTTTTTTACTACTATCCCGTCTTTGCAGGCAGCAAACTGGACGCAATGACAGCGACAATACTAGTGGGGCTGGTGCAGCTGGTCATGAACGGCGTCAGCACCATGCTGGTGGACCGCGCCGGGCGCCGGCCGCTGCTGCTCGTGTCCGCCGCCATCATGTGCGTTTCCATGGCCTCCATGGGCGCCGCCTTCTACTTCGAGTTCGAGAAGGAGCAGTGGCTTGGGTGAGGATTTTAAGCAGCAAACTGGACGGCATGACAGCCATCGTGGCTGACTGGTGGGGTTGGTACAAACCACAGTTAGGTACTATACCACAAAATAGGTTAGGTATACCTACATAAAAAAGGAACAAAAAGATAACAGGAAGCTATTTACAATGCCCTTCGCAATGGGAGTCAGCATAGCCCTAGGACCCTAGGTGTTTAAATATTGATCTTTATACGCCCGGTGCAAGCTTCTATCCTTTAAACATTTCACATTTTCAGTCAGGATTTTTCTGCGCTCTATGCTTGAGCACTGCTAGCACCACCCCATTTACGTAACGAGGAGACTGAAAAAACTAGTACATCTTTGTGGATGAGGGAGCATACCCGTACTGTAACTCTTATTAAATAATTGTTAAATTCCAGATACTTACCCATTATAAGCCTGGTGGTGTTCATGGTGGGCTTCTCGCTCGGCTTCGGCGGGCTGCCTTTCCTGCTGCTGGGCGAGCTGTTCCCCACGCACTACCGCTCGCAGCTGTCCGCGATGGCCAGCGCTGTCAACCTGCTCTCTATGTTCACTGTCATCAAGTCCTACCACGCGCTTGAAGTAAGTGCGCTGTCATTTTTGTCTTTAGGATTTAACAATTTTAGTTAGGTAAACAATTATAGGCAGCCTGATTTTCTGCGGAAAAGTTTTGTTTGCAGCAAGTTAAAATAGGTAGGTATTACTGCCAGGGATACCATAACGCCAACACACCATTAATATTGACTTATTGACTTTTCTTGGAATAAAATTATTTGTTTTTCACAAAATCTCCGAGAGCATCTAGGATTAAGTTTAAATTTTAATTACCCACATAAAAAAGCATCACACTGGTGTGTAATTTATCTATTTTGACGACAAGATAAATTAGATAAATGATAAACATTATCTCACGAATACATACTTAATACCTGAAATGAACCTTTATAACGCCGGTTAACACTATACCTAACACTCATCCCGATTGTGTGCCTACTTGAACCAACAAATAAAGCAGCTGTCATTTACAATGACTTTTTTTTCAGGCGGTGCTTACTTCAGCGGGCACCTTCTGGATGTACTCGTGCTTCTGTGCGTTGGCGTTCTTCTTCGTGCTCTTCGTGGTCCCAGAGACCAAGGGCAAGTCGCTCGCGGAGATCGAACAACATTTCCGCGGCGACAAAAACAAGGAAGCAATCAATTTGCCCACGGTATCGGCTAACTGCTAGGGCTGTGCAATTAAAAGGACAATGCAAATATTGTGACAGTAAATTATAGAGACTCTTTTGTGTAGAACAAGAGTTGTGAAAAAGTAGACGGCTATTAGACGTGTTTAGAATTACATGGCGCTGTTGATAGATATTGTATAGATGACCCACGCTGAACTGTCCCACCAAACTCAATGACAGGGGGGCGCTACCATCGTTCAACTATATGGTTTCCGACATGACAAAAATCTGAACCAGCGATCCGGTATTGACGGTGGCGCCCCACTGTCAATGTCATCGACAGGACAGTCCAGTATTTTGGAACTATAACTGTTATCACCACCTCCTTTTTGAGTCGCTGTAGTCGGGTAAAAGTATTTGTACTCGTAGTAGGTAATGAAAGTATGTAGCTGGAATAATTTAATTCGAGTTAGATACAATTTTCTTCTTTTTTCTTCTGCCTCGCCTTATTCCGTTGCGCGGGTTGGCTTTTCCAATCATACGCCGCCATTTGATTCTATCTTGAACGTCTTGTTCGTGGAGTCCCAATACTTCCATGTCCTTTTTGACGTTCGTCATCCAGGTGGTTTGACGTCTTCCTCTTCCCCTCTTTTTTTGTAGTACAAATTTGAAAGTAAAAAAAGCAAAATATTATGGAAACATTATACGATATTGGTGCATGAAGTAGGTTACCTATAACAATTTAATGACTGGGGTAATACCATAATCGCTAGCTGCGTTAACTGTTAAGCGCAAATTAGGTACGATCATTATGTCAGATTATGTCTTGCATCTGAGAAGTGATTTTAGTATGTCCCGACCGGTCGGGGGTGAAGACCCCCCGAAGGTTTTAAAAGATCACATTAAAAAATTTGTAGCTACCTATACTGTTTGCAAAAATTAACAATATGCTTTTATAAAAAATCTTATAGAGAAGCGTTTAAAGAAATTATTAAAATAATTATTTAAATAAATATTTTTCCATTTGTAGAATCGCGCCGTGAAATAGGTTGACGAACAGATAAAGTGATAGCATTCTTTTTAGCTAATAATTGTAGTAAAATTATTAAATTATTTACTTAGTGCCAAAAACAAAATGGTTGTGTGTCTAGAAAACAAATGAGTGTGAGATATACTTTTTTATAGTTTACCTACATATTTTTATTTATAGTTCAAATCAAATCAAATCAAATATATTTATTTTGCGAACATGGGTAAATGTAGGTATTACAAGTATTTTAGTATCTCCATCTTCCACCTTTTGGCATGCAAAATTATAAATCAAACTTATCAAATTTCATTTACATAAAAAAGAATTTTCACTTAAATAATGTCAGATCAATCGCAGTCATATTATAATTGAATAAACATTCCACATTACATTTAAACATAATAGATTAGTAAAAAATAAAATAATAATAATAATAAAACAATGTCATAAACACAATAAAAGTTAAAAATTTACATATTATACAATCACATTTATATTAAGGGGCCGTCCATATATTACGTCATTCTAAATTAGGGGGGGGGGGGGGGGGGTTGGTCTGCGGATGACGGTAAATGATAGATAGGGGGGGGGGGGGTGATTCGAAATTGACGTCATTCTTATTTATTTATTTATAGTTTATTGTTCACCTACAAAAAGATTATTTCTAAAAAGAATTTCTTCCAGCACACCTAGGTTGGCACCCGGGGCGATCACCCCCCCCCCCCCCCCCCCATCACAAATCCTATGGCACCCCCCCAGGATTTTTGGGGTTTCCTACCGATTGAAAGACAATCGCACCCCCCCACCCCCCCCGTATCATGACAGACCGCAGACTTGCCATGCAGATGTGCCAGGGAGTACTAATCTGCGCGACTTGTGTCACCCCCTGATGCTTGGCACCCGGGGCGGACCGCCCCCACCGCCCCCCCCCCCCCCTTCCGCCGCTACTGATTACATATAATACTAGCTGCCCGCCCCGGCTTCGCCCGTGGTACTTACGTGTATTATACATATAACCTTCCTTAAGAATCACTCTATCTATTAAAAAAAAAAAAAAAGGTGATTCTACAAGTGTTTTAATTTTGTCAAACTGGTAATGACGTCAATTTTGGGAGAAGGGGGGGGGGGGGGGGGGTCATTAAGAAATGACGCTAGGATGATTGTAGGGGGGGGGGGGGGTCTAAAAATCTGAAAAAATCGATGACGTAATTTATGGACGGCCCCTAATGGTTACAATTCTCTATCATTAAAATATTCATTCATATTATAATAACATTTATCTATTAACATTTTTGATAAAATAATTTTAAATTTATTTAAATTAAATTGCTTCAAGGATTCTGGGAGTTTGTTGTAAACCTTTGGAGCCATTTCTGTGACATTTTTACGCATTAGTGCGGTTTTACATTTATTATTTGTGCAAAGTTCGGGTTTTCTAGGGCGAAGGTTAGGTATGTGATCTTTTTTTTTAAACAAATCTGGATTAGATTTTACGAATACACACAGTTCAAAAATATATATACATGGAAAAGTTAATAACTTCAGTGATTTAAAATATGGCTGACAACTTTCTATAGGTTTTAGACCGCATATAGCCCTAACACATCGCTTTTGAGCCCTCAGTAATATTTCTCTGTAGGTAGAATTGCCCCAAAATATTACACCATAACGAAGAGTCGAGGCAACAAAACCATGGTAAGCCGTTAATACTGTATCACGGTTAGCAGTCTTAGCTAACTTGTAAAGTGCAAATGAAAATTTATACATTTTTTTGCAAACTTCAATAGAATGGGATTCCCATGACATATTGCTGTCTATGTATATGCCAAGAAATTTTGTGCCATTGGTTCTTTCTATTTTACAATCTCCGTAGTTAATATTCAAATTAGGATAAATTTTTTTCTGAGAAAAATGCATTATATTTGTTTTTTCTAAATTAACCTTTAAATTATTTTGTTCCATCCACCTAATAATATCTTTTATGGTCTTGTTTATATCGTTTTCATAATTTGTATAATCATCGTTTTTGCACTCTATAAAGATAGTACTATCGTCGGCAAATAGTATCATTGGATGATTAATCGATTTAACTATATCATTGATGTAAATTATAAAGAGTAAGGGTCCCAATACACTACCCTGTGGTACCCCGCATTCATTTAGTCTTTTTTGAGATTTAAATATTTTTTCTTTTTTACTAGACATACAGATCTGAGTAAGCTCAGTATACTGGTGTCTGTCTTGTAGGTAAGATGTTATCAGACTCAATGCATTGCCACGTATGCCATAGCGACCTAGTTTATTTATTAGAATTTGATGATTGACGTGATCAAATGCTTTTGTCATATCCATATAGATAGCGCATGATGGCATCCTATTGTCTAGACTATTGATCGCTCTGTTCACAAGATCATAGATGGCCGTATTTATTGAAGTGTGCTTACGGAAGCCTTTTTGCTCTTTGGTTAATATTTTGTATTTTTCCAGAAAATTGTAGATGATACAATGAATTACTTTTTCAAATATTTTTGAGAATACAGACAATAAAGCTATCGGGCGATAATTTTTGGTCAATTCTTTGTCCCCCTTTTTAAAAAGTGGCTTGACAATGGCAGGTTTTAAATTATTTGGATACATACCAGTAGAGAAAGTTAAATTTATTATGTGACTCAATGGTGATGCGATCAGGTCCCCCACATATTTTACAGCTTTGGTGCTAATGTCATCAAAGCCGACACTATTTGTGTTTTTTAACGTTTTTATTATATTCAAAACTTGGTCAGGTGTTGTAGGGCTCATAAAAATAGAGTTTTTATTATTTTCAATGTCAATTTTATTATTTTCAGTGTAAATTTTATTATTTCCAATATTGCAATCACTACTATCTCTAATGTCGTCAATAAAAAAGTTGTTAAAAGCATTAGCAATATCTATGGGGTCAGTAATGTACTTATTATCAATTTTTATTTTATGTATGGGTTCTTTAGGTGCTTTTGTTTTAGAATTGTTTATTACTGCCCAAGTAGCCTTAGTTTTATTTTTAGATGTCCTAATGAAATTGTCGTTTTGTGAACGTTTTGTTAATTTGATAATTTTCTTTAGGGCTGTAGAGTATATCTCTTGTATGCAGTTTTAGCCTCTATGTCTTTTCTACACCTAAATTGCCATAGACATTCTCGTTTTTTTTTACAGCAAGTCCTTATGCCTCTAGAAATCCAATTATGTTTGATTTTACAACTTTTTTTAATGATTTTATAAGGAAAACATAGATCATAGATACATTTAAAAATATCAGTGAAACAGTCATATGCTATGTTTGGATCATCGGAATTTAATATGTCATGAAAAGTTAATGTTGCTAAATGTCTCTTAAATATTCTTAAGTTTTGCTCACTGAAATCACGACGGTTTATGTACCAAGTATCTAGAGCACATGACTTTCTCACAGGACATTCCAGTAACTGTCCAGTGTGATCCGAAAGAGCTGTATCAATAACTTCACCCTTTGATCCCTTAATGTTATGAGCGAAATTGTCTAGACATGTTCCACTAGCTATTCTTGTCGGCATTTTTAACTCAAGTATCAGATTTCGGCTCATTAATTGGTATGTAAAATCGCGACTTTTTGGATTGTCTTTTAAAATGTCGATGTTAAAATCACCGCAGATAACGACTTTTTTACTTTTTTTATCACAGAATTTAAAATCCTTTCAAGTGTTTCGTGAAACATGTCAAGACTAGATCTATTTGTATTTGGGACTCTATACATACACACAACTATCATATTATGTTTACATATTTCTATACCACAGCATTCCACTATACACTCTATAGAAAGTTTTTTTATTTCTTCAAGAACTTTATATTGAAGGTTTTTTCTTGCTAAAATACATGCACCTCCTCGTTTCTTCTTTCGAGAAAAGCTTGAAGCTAAGGCATAGTTTGGTATAGTTAAGAATTCTTCTATTTCTGGTATCATATTATGCTCTGTCACGCATATTATATCAACTATTTTTCCTTTTTCTTTTTTTAGTTCATCCAGGTGCAGGATCAGCTCGTCACTTTTATTGATAAGTCCTGATATGTTCTGATGAAGTATGTTGATATGATTATAAAAGAAAAAACTGTCTTTCGTATTTTTCACTCTGCACCTCCAAATTTATGTTATCGATTTGTACGGTTGAGATGAGCTCAGAAATTGTTTGAAGTATGTTTTGCAGTTATAGTTTTTTTTATACATAGTTTTTTTATAGTCAATATTAGTTTTTTATAAAATGATACTAGCCCATAATATTATAATGCATTTTATGACAATATTATGTTTAGTTTTGAATGTTATATTATGTTAATTTTAATGAATAAAAGTGAACCATGTTATGAACTAGAATTTACGTAGTGTTAGTTGTAGGTTTTATAACTGTGATATTATATATTTTTAGACGATATCTATACTTAGTTTAATAATCACCATCAATAAAAGTGTATAATTATATTCTTGTAAATAAATTGAATCGCAGTAATGACGAAAGTAAAATTGTTTTATTTTTCTAACCTATGTTCGCAACACCGCAAATCCTCTTGAAATGTCTTATCAACTTGTATTTAAGTTGTAAGTGTACTTACATATAGCACAAGTAATCCCTAATTTACATATTTGAAGAGCTTTTTTCATAGCATACCTGTAAAAAAATCTAATAAGTTTCTTGACCTCAATTAATTATTTGAAAAGTAATGACGAGTCTTCATTGGATCTGTCGCAGAAAACCTTCGAAAAATTATAAACATTATATTTATTTAGAGTTAAAATATCTCATTAATTATTATTGATAATTACGTCACTGCTTACTATTCCAAGTCCAAATCCGTATTGATTCTTTATAGCAATAAATAAGTCAACGAAATCGATGTCTATCATGAAGGGCCAGGGTTGTCAAAACTCAAATGTTTTAAGTTATAGAGACTTTTACGTGGAAACTTTACTTATTATTTGGTTAAGGACATGAGTTACTGTTTTTGTAAAATCAATAAATTTTTGTTTAATAGTTCGTACACATATTTCAATAAGATACCCAGTGTCTTAATAGACACTATCCTATGTCTACTACTACCACTATGTCTTAATATCCTAATGGATAGAGTTAAGAAATACACGTAGAAAAGCACTTGTGAGCATATCACTATATAGAGTTCTCTTCCAGCCGACTACGGTGACAGGGGATTTAGGTTTGGAATATTATAAATAACTTGAAAAAAAAAAAAACGAACTGCCTAATTAGTCAAAATTAGTTTGAGATGCAATTCTTAACGCTAAAAATTAAATAACTAATTTAGAATATAGTATGTAGAAAGATGCGTAGGTAAGTAGTCCATATAAAGTTTCAACGCTTACAAGTACAGTCGCAGAATGAAAAGGTTCGTCACCTTAGTGTCGGTTTTCGCTTGCATTAGGTACTGTAAGAGTCAAACCTGCCAACATAACAGTGCAAGAAACAGTGCTGCTAACATTTAAAAATAAATATGACGTTTGCTAACGAATAAGGTTTTGCTTGTTTATTTTTCTATCCCATCAGTGCAATGCAATGATGACATTGACCAATTGACAATAGTTTTTTTCATTTTATAAGAAATAATAATGGCAGGTGGAACCAACAAGAAGGTTTTAGTTTATCAATCATAATAATCTTCTTGACAAGATAAATCGTCAAACAACTTTGATCTGAATAATTTTGAACTTTACTGACGAACAGTTAAAGATTATTTTCTCTAACTCGAGATTATTCTGTAACATAGTTTCAAAAGGTAATATGTGCTCGCGATTCGTTGAAGGAATCAATTTGAAAACTGACGAACCTTTTCATTCCGTGACTGTACAATCATAATAAATAATAAAACCGAAAGATTGCCAAACTGAATGTTTTACGTTGTGATTTTTAAAGCAAGAATTAATAAAACCTATTACATTTGGCAGCCCTATGCAGCCGGCGTTGTTTACGGGTGGCATCCGCGAGGTTGCGCCACTCGCACACGCTCGCACGACTCTAACTAGCGGTGGCTGGCACAGATCGCAGCACGTATGGACAGATTAGAGAGATGGGACCTCAATGAGATCACACATTGTATGTTCTTCTTATAATACACTACAATCGTTTTTGATGCAACGCACTGTGTGTTTCCTCGTATACATGTTTTTCAAAATGGTCTTCTTTGACAATCAATATGAAAGTTAGGTAGGTAGATACAATGACTCAAGCTCACCAAGATCGCTGATAAATACATCTTTAATTAAACTACAATTCTATATCGTGTAAGTACTAATTTTCTTGCTTATTTCAATTAAGTATTCTATTCAGCTATAAGAGGCGTTTTAAAACATGCTATTATATAATTTAAAAGTCTCTTGAAATCCCCATTTTCCGATATTGGTGTCACAACGTGTTAATTGTGAGCCATGTGCAGCAATATTAGCTCAAATAAACAGATTCAGTTCGCCGGCAGATGCACGAAATTAAAAGCAAAGACACGACACGCGTGCACCGCTTGCATTACACTAGGATCACGCTCCCCGGCACCATCCCGGCTATATAAACGCGGCCAACAGAAATTTAATCTATTCAAAAGCTAAACCTTAATAAAGGAACACCATCCTCTAGAAATATCAATAATTCCATTTAGGATATTTATGCAATACACTTTGCGATGATTTTAGTAAGTTTTTTTTAACACAATTATCTATAAAACGGCGAAACTTTTGCAATTCATTAATAACTACTTATTTCACAGCACATACTCTGGTTGAGCGCCCTTGCGTGGTCGATGAGCAAATGTGAACCACCAGTGAACAGTTATCTACCTCCAAATGCTGGAAACGGCGGTCGACCCTCATCAGAGTACGGCCCACCTGGCAGAAACGGAGTGGGTGGAGGCTCATCAGGCCCAGGCGGAGTAGGCCGGCCCAGTGGAGGAAATAACCTAAATCAACCTCAAGATTCATACTTCCCACCAGGACAGTCCGGGAGTTCTCCGGATACGCAGTATGGCCCTCCTTCAGGGCGGGGAAATCAAGGTCCGCAAAGGCCTCAGTTCGGTTCTCCCTCCCAAAATGGTCAAAATGGTTTTGGCCAAGGAAACGGAGGCAATGTACCTAGTTCGGAATATGGAACTCCCGGTCAGAATAATCGCCCAGGCTCTTCTCGACAGCCTTCTGGCCAAACGCCTTTCGGAGGTGATAATCAACCTCAGTCATCATACGGTCCTCCTAACGGCAATCAAGGTTTTAATAACCCATCATCTGGAAGAGGCAACGGAGGCCCTGGATCAAATAATGGAAGGCAAGGTCAACGTCCTGAAAGTTCTTATGGCCCGCCCCCCACAGGTGGTTTTCAGGCACCAGGCAGCGGCCCCAGTAGCCGTCTTGATTCTCAAATGCCGGGATCGTCATATTTGAGTCCGGGTTCTGATTCTTCTTCTGGTGGGTTTGGGGGCAGGCAACAATCTGGTGGTATACCGTCATCCTCGTATGGCACCCCTGGTTTTGGTGGTAGTGGAGCGGGTGGGAGAGGATTTGGTAGTGGCAACCAAGGTTCTGATTTTGGCGGTGATGAGTCTGACGTAAGTAATTTAACCGTTATATTAAATTAAATATGAATAATGACTATTTACAGTTGATTTACTTACTGTTTCTGCTGCAGGAGCCGGCTAAATACGAGTTTAGCTATGACGTGGACGACCCGCAGACAGGTACTAAATTTCATCATTCAGAACAACGTGACGGTGACGTGGCCACAGGGGAGTATAATGTAGAGCTGCCCGATGGTAGGAAGCAGGTTGTCGAGTACGAGGCGGGGCTGCAAGGATACAAGCCTCAGATACGCTACGAGGGTTGGTTCTTTACTTGATATTGGTCAGCGCGTTCGACTTCGCATTCGATGACTTTTAAATCTGGTTTGAGTTGATTTTCCACTGTATTTCGTGTCTTCCTGCTATCATGTAACATTGCTAATAAATTCAATTTGCAATGAGATTTGCAACCATGTGATATTGGTGTATATTGTTTATGAAAATGTATGTTGCTAACCAATTTCATTTTGTTGTTAGGTGGAAGCGGAGGCGCAGGGTCCGGTTTTGGTTCGGGTTGGTATCCTAAATAACTTGAACTAGGTACTTATCTCTATACATTAAAACATTTGCAAGGTCTATTTAGACTCTTGTTCCATTGTGTAATAAATAAACACATTATTTAATCTATTGCCATATTCTAAAACTTTTCTCTTTCATTTTATTACGCAGGTGGTAGTCGGGGACCTCAAGGTGGTCAAGGTGGTGGTGGTCAAGGATACCCACGTGGTGGTCCTGGCGAAAGCTTCCAAGGCGGCAACAATGATATCGGCTACTCTCAAGGGGGGCCTGGTCAAGCTGGCAGACCTAGCCGTTTCGAGCAGGCTAACGACTTCGACCAGGGCAGTTCAGCTCAGCTGCGAGGCCAAGAATCCATGGGGTACCCTAGAGGAGGACCCGGTAATGGAGGGAATGGACAGGGCTCTCGTGGATACCCCGGAGGCGAAGGTGGCCAGGACCAATCATTTGGACGACCTGGTAGCAATGGATTAGAGAGTTTCAATGGATCGCAAGACGGTGAGGCTGGATATCCAAGTGGGAGACCTCAAGGGGGAGATAGGAATCGGCCTCAAGGTAATGGAAGAGGTTTCCCAGGGGGTCAGGGAGGTGGTGGCGGCTATCCAAGCGGTGGGCCTCAGGGAGGCCGCGGCCCTGGTGGGTCCGGCGGGGACGATGATGGTTACCCCAGCGGTGGACCAAGTGGGCCAAGGGGCTCTGGATACTAAGGCTAAGAAACGATTCAATGGCATGCTTACTGATAAGACACGAACGCTATAACTGATAGTAATGAGATTATTGTAAATATACATAAGCAAATAAATAATTTTATTTAAATGTATTTACTTGTTTTATTTCTCTCCATATTATGTAATTATTTATCAAATAAGGTATTATTTCACACGAGCTAAATATAAAAAATAACAATGTTTTACTACAGTATTTTTGGTTCCGTAAACACAATTATAAAATATCACCAGTTTAATAATACTTAATAATTAAATGCTTCTAAAAATAAATCCGTTAAACACAGTAACAAATTCAGTATACAATTTTCTAAGTTATATTTATCTATTTAACAAATGCCCTATTTACTCAAATAAAATGCATTTTTGACTAGTTTGTACGTAAAGTCATCAACATTAGTCCACACTATTACCTTAGTAGGTAGTCCTACTGGCGGTAAAAAAACATTTAACTCATACTCGTACCCTAGGTAGGTATTATGAGGACCTTCTTAAATCCGGTGGGGACTACATTGTCTTTGCAATCTTATTTAATAACAACAAAAAGCGTAACACGAAAATGCATATACGTTAAATGTAACAATAACATGTTTATGAATGCAGAACGTTTTTAAAAAAAATATCGTCTTCATAAATAAAATCCATAAGCTGTATCAAGTAAATAGAATTAACTGGAATAGGCCTCAGCGTCTACGTTATTTCACGTTATAAACAACGAAGTGTTATAGTGAATATGATATTTTGATAAATAATATACGAGTATAAGCATAATCCTAAATATCATATGAAACACTGTGGCACCATAATTCGTAGTAGGTCTTTACTTATTTTAAACTAAATATTCATTAACACTAGCAATAAATGGAGAAACCACTGGAGTAAAATTGTAGTTGAAGCAATCTCACCTGAAAGAAATAATACATAAAATATTAATTCACAGGATTTTCATTCGACAGATGGAAAAAAATTAGAGTGCTTTTAACACAGTCTTGTCTCTTCTTATCACTTTTTAAAATTAATAAATGAATAATATTCTTTTATACTTTTCTTAATTTACCTCTATTTTTTTGTGCTGTGGTGGTATTTTTCCGGAGGTTTGGGTCGTAAAAAGTGTGATGCGTCTCCTGAAGATACAGCGGCGGTATTGTTGCTTGGCACTGTAACAAATTGTTACAACTGCAATTTATTCTAAAGGGACTAGGCTCTAGTAAGAGCCTTTACTAAGATTCATAATAATGGATAAAACATGCATATAGATATTTATTCACAGAAATAAATACCGCATTAAGGTCATCCATGACTTCGTGCACAAATGCATTTGTAAAATGTCCAAGGATATTTATTATTATATGTATTACTATTCCAATATCATTTTAATTGTAACCTAGCAGAATTCGAACCCGCGATCGCTATTACTATCAAGTTAAGGGTCATTAATTAAAAAAATACACACGATTACCTTTAATGTCATAGCTCCTTGCTCAAAGTGGCTCTCCAGTGCCTGAAATTTGAGTCTTAACTTCGCTTGGTAGGTGTGCGGCATGTTCGTCGGTAACACCAGGTAGGGTCCAAGCAAGTAGTTACTAGGAGCTGGTCTGCCATTGATGAACCACTTGAATTGGGCCTCGGGCCGCGATGGCGTAGTAGTACAGTTGACATCCACGTAGCTTCCACTGTGGTATTCTGTTTTCAGACCGTCTACTTTGGGACCAGTTTTCGGCAAGACTGAAAACATTTTAAGCTTTTATTTTAGCAGAATTGAGAATACCAAAATGTATTTATATTTCTGATAATTAAAAATATTCAAGTCAAAGAATATTCGCATAGTGTTGTTGGGCGATGATGATGATACAGATACACATGAATCAGATCTAGAATGTAGCTAATTAAATTCAGTAGGTATTATTGGGTCTCTCTGTTGATGTTCTTTCCGCAAACATCTCTCCGCCCCAGATAGTTTCTTTTAATACAAGTTTCGTATCCTAATAAGGATCATCTGAGTAATGTTACAAAACTTCAATCAATAACAATCTATTTAATAATGTGCCATCAGAAAACAGACACATTTGATGGGAACTGGTATTTCATAATTTTACGATACTGCGTTACTTTGTTGTAACTACACGCATTATTTGTACAGAAATTCCTCTCATTACAGTTCTTAACATTGTAGCAAGTAGCGGTATACATTAGATACCAGTTAGATAGAGACGGTACATGAAGCTAAACACTGTAATTAAATCAAAGATGCAAATGATGAAATGCTTCCTTCTTATGTAGAGACATGAACAATAAATGAATAAAATAATCTACGATGACTTGGATTAGGTGGGAAACGAATATACTTAAACAGCATCAACATCAAAATAAAGCTGAGACCTAACATATCAATACTTTCAAACTATTTTAAATGAGAATCGTCCATAACTGCTGAACATAGGTCTCCCAGGTCGTCGGTCCACCTCACGCTGACGCTGCGTTTTCCGGTACGTGGCTTCCACTCCAAAACCTTCCTGCCCCATCGGCCGTCAGTTCTGCGTACTATGTGCCCTGCCCATTGCCACATTAGCTTGCTAGTCCGTCGGGCTATGTCAGCGACTTTAGTTCGTTCACAGATCTCCTCATTTCTGATTCGGTCTCGTAGAGAAACACCGAGCATAGCCCTTTCCATGGCACGCTGTGCAATTTTGAGCTTTTTTATGAGGCCTACAGTGAGAGGCCACGTTTCATTTTAAATGAGAATGACTTATTAAATAAAATATGTAGTGCTTACGGTCGACAGTGACGCGCTTGTCCCGGGAAGCGGTGGGGAAGTCCGGGGCCTCTCCGTACACGCTGCACTGGTACACCCCGGACGAGTTGCGCGTCAAGTGCTTCAGCGCGACCGTGTTCAAGGAGGAGCGGTTCAGCTGAAAGATTTTTAATAAAAAAACCTTAGAGTAAGTAGAACATTGTTTATTTGGCACACAATAGAACATAATACATACATAAATGACCAAAAACAAACCTTATCCCAATTAAATTAAAATAGCTTTGAGTGCCCTGTGCCAAAAAGGTCCCTGGCTCAGTATTAGTCGTGACATTAAAGGCGCCACGACACGACACTGGTTTTCAGCAAGGACCTTTGGGGCACTGGCCCTTAAATTCTTTACACCAATATTCTCAATTGGATTATTCGCTTGCGCGGGGCGAGCAACATGTGTTTGTAACCGCAAAAAGCCCGAGCATGCATCGACCCGTGAAGCAAATTTAATTTAGGAGGTATTTTTGAAATACATGGCTAGCATGGGGAGGGTAACCCAATCCTCCATTTACCTCTGGTAACTAGAAACAGTTGTTCTCCTATAGGTCATTTACCTGATGATTATGATGACAATGGTTTATGAATGTAACTTATTGGAGCGAAATATATTTTTTTCCTCTTTAGCGAATACAACCAACGCAGAATATGACACTTTACTACTTACGTACCCTAACAAATGTTGATCATAAGTTATAACAAAATCAGTCTAAATAGCTAAACAATAAGCTCTACCTATTTATATAACCTACTTCATAAACCAGGTTTATAGTGACACAATCAGCGTGACGCCACGAAATATCCGTCAGACTCGTGAATGATACGAAAATAAACAAAACTTTTGAACATATGGCACTGCGGTGGCATCATCTCTACCTTTGACTAACTGAGTTTGCATCTGGAATAGATAAAATACTTGGAAATTTTGACAGGTTTCTTACCATGAACTCACCATTAGTAGGGCAAGCGAAAAGTAGCGTGGCAATTTATAAATAGTTTCAGTAAATAAGGAAAATAAACAATATTCTTTGGCACTTTTTCAATGCACATGTTTTTCAATTAAATTACAAGATACATTTTACCACAGCAGTATCTAGTTTCGCCATGTCTGGTGCAATCAAAAATTAATACTAAGGCTGAGTTGCACCATCTAATTTTGACCGTAACTTTAACGATAACCGGTGTTTTTTCTATGGAGTTTGACAGATTTTTGACGTTCGTCAAAGTTAAAGTAAGATGGTGCAACCCAGCCTAAAAGTTTTTAAACTTACATCAACCACAACTCCTGGAACGAAGAACGACCTCATCTGCGGGACTGCCTGAGGCATGTACCGGTAGAACTCCTTGCCGTCCTTGGACCATTTGAGTGAGTACAGCGCGACGGGTCCCAAGTCGAAGACACAGCCTAGGAGCGCGTCACCACCTTCTGCTAAGTGCGCGCCTACGCGAAGCTCTACGATACGCACACTATCTACATCACCTGAAAAGTAGATAATAAGCAATCTTACACCCATTATCTTGTCTATAAAGAGTTTGTTTCGAATTGACAATTCAGCACCTATTTGTAGTTTACAACACACTAAACTAGGCCTAGGTGTTTTTCCAAAATGGGATATAATAAAAGACACTTCAGGTGGAAATTAACTTTAAGGGCATGTGATAAGTTATTATAATTGACCTGTAGGTACTCGTAGTGGTTGTAGGTTGTACAAGATCTTTTTTTACGTGAGGAAATAGATGAATGGGATTAATTTATGCATCTGTTTACTCAGTTAAAAAAAATTCTTATTTAGGTAATGTATTTGAGACAGTAAGGTCCTATTACGTTGTATTACTACGGTCGTATAAACCAAGTTCTCATACATCTCATAAATACGTGCTAAAACTTTTAGATGATACCGAAAACATATGAAAAACATTTTTTTATGGCATTTCGCGTTTCGAAAGCCCTGTCATTGAAATAAATCTGATTTCAGTTTGTTCTAAATCACGATTTACAGGCAATAAAACGTGAGGCGATTGTCAAAAGGCGGCTGATCTCGGAGGAGTGGTGGTCCTTCGCATGCGGAGCGCGTCGCCGCAACAGAATGTTTATGTGCTGAAACAAAGTGCCTCTTGTCTTCCACTTTCAGAATCAACGTTATGTTATGCCGTTTACGTATACGTGACTATCCAGATAGATCAGCTAGATAATACCCTATAGTTATTATAGGTCCTGCCCATTTAGTAATTTAAGTATTATAAAACACATAGATCGCTTTTTAATTTAAGAATAATTGACCTCAATAATGTGGTGAATGATTATCTTCAAAAGCTATAAACCATCTATACTCACAAATATATTATACGTGACTGTATTCGGACTTACTAAAGGCATTAATTTTGGGAAATCAACAGCTCTACATTGCATAATTGCATACCTACCCATTAAAAAAATTACATAGTACCTCTGTATGCACACAATTCAGTTTAATGTCAAAAACATTTAGTGAAGGTAGGTACGAGTACATATATGAAGGTAGTCTATCTATCTATATGAAAAACTTAAATAAAAAATGAAAATTTTAAATTTCCAGACTTAGTGGTTTACCACGAACCAATCTATTTCGAGACTACTCCAGACATTTTACAAGTATTGTTAGACTGAAGTAGCATAGCGCAAGTCTTAGTTCAAATAAATAATTAACTTTTAAAAAAAATAAAACCGACTTCAAATGCGTGAACACAAAAAAAACTAAAAATTGAAAATATTGCGTATAAAAAAGTTCATCCCCAATTTTCCACCCTTGGGGGTGAAATATTTTCTTCAAATTCGCATGAAACCACCCTTTTGATAATACCTATTCAACAAAAAAATCATCGTTCAAATTGATTTATAATCGGCGGAGATATTGCGTATAAAAAAGTTCATCCCCAATTTTCCACCCTTGGGGGTTGTTTTTTCTTTTATTAAATTTAAATGGGACCACCCTTGAGGTATTACCTATACGCAGAAAAAAGATTTGTTCAAATCGGTTCATAATTGGCGGAGTTATCGCGTAACAAACATAGAAAAAAAAAAAACATACGGGTCGAATTGAGAACCTCCTCCTTTTTTTTGAAGTCGGTTGAAAAGGTTCACAGCCACGTTTAGAGTCATAGAGAAATGGTTCATCGATATTTTTACGTCGCGTATCGCGTTCAACGAACGTGTATTTTAGCAATTCCAGCAGTTAACTTTTTGACTTTTTTCTTGTGGCCGATACTCGTACTGATAAAGATTTATAAGTAAACTTATCAAGAATCATGTAATTTAATGGAATATTCTGTAGAATTCAAAATATAAAACGGATAACCTGTAAACTATTTGACCTGTAAGATAAGAAAACACAATCACGAGTAATTCAATGAGACTATGCTAATCCTAATTTTCGATTATGGCTAAATAGATTCCATGTTAAGTCTATTTACCTTGCATCCACATAAAAAACATAACGAATGGGAATATTGTGACCCGCATTTTAATTAGCACCACTAACACAACACACTGGTAAGAAAGTTCACGTACTTGTTCAAACTATCCTCATTATCACTGCACTGATACTAAGTAGGTAGATCCTAGTTTATAGCAATAAAAATATTATATAAATTAGGTCGATTAATAATCGCGTACTCTATGTAAATGTGCCGTTTGTGGCGGCATCAAAATAGTCCCGCAGAATTCCGGCGACGTTTCTAAATTTAAATGCCGCCGAGACTGTCACGCATGCGCACTGATTCCCGATAGGTATCAGAATTTTCGCGCTTTATTTCGTGTCATTGATTTTGTTTTAAATAATAAATCCTGGAACGGTTCAAGGTTTGATGTGTCAATATAAGTTTATCCTGCTGTAACATATTTTTTAATTATCTATGAATAATAATTATGAAGAGAAATCAAATAATAGAAATTATAAACATTATATTCACAATCACAATTTTCTTTAAACTCATGCAAGTGGATGCGGTGTAGTTATTGGCAAAATAAAAATGAATAAAAACAATACCGCTCATTAAGTGACACTTAATTATTACTACCTACTTACTCTCAAAACTTTCGTTTTCGTGCTTTTATTCATGTGATAACCTCTGGCGTACTGTGTAGAGACTACTAACTCAAAGCTACGCTTTCAATGGAAAAGAGGTGCTAAAATTTATCGCTAGATGCCACTACAGGAGTTCATTCCGCGAAATTGAATGTGAAAAGAATTAATTTTCGTAGACAAACTGTCTCTGTTACCTACATTGTCCACTTTGTGTCATAAAAGGTAAGTGTAATAAAAAGTAAGTAACTAGCTACACAAAACTGGAAGTGAACTTTTCTGATTAGCTGGACACAATCTCAGAGACGCTCCAGTTGTTGTCTTGTAACTGATATTGCCCCAGTTCGCTTCGAGGGTAATTAGCACATTAGCAATTCGTGGAGCACCTTTATTGTATTCTATTATTCGTTCTCTTATTAAGATTGCTAATCCATTCATGCTGACCTTTGCTTAAGGTAGCAACGAGTCTATAAAAAGATACAGGATTTAGTACGAATTCGAAGGAGGAAAACAGGATTGATCAAAGACGGTTTCAGAGAAATGCTTAGGCAAATAATAAATCTATTCAAAAATTAGGTTCAGGTACCTACTCGCGTGTGAGTATTTCTCAAAAAAAATGTACATTTTGAAAAAAAAAAGTGTGCTTTGAAACAGTTCAAAAGTTTTATATTTATAAATCATCACACAAAAAAAACACACACACAATTTTGAAGGATGAATATTAATCTTTAAGATAACGAAGAATTATAGCTATAATCCTACTTATTACCAAATATTTAGATATTTTAAAAATAGTCCTTTTTTACCTTTCATACAAAAATCTGTTTGCCACCCTAGCTTTTTCATGTGTTTTTGTTTCATAAAATGCGATACGTAACTAAATTATTGTAAATTTCTTTGTATTATCGTTCTACAGTAATCGCAGTTTCTGTATCAAATTGATTTTCTATGGGGTGTCATAATGAATTGGCAATTTAAAGCAAAAAAACAAAATGAGTCGCTCTCATTTACTATTTCGTTATTTACTCTTTAGTTACGATTTATTTCTACTTTCCCATGGTTTCTGAACAATTCCGTATTTATTTTACACGGACAACAATAGCTGCACTCTGAATGGCTGTTGGCCTGACGTCTCCGCCATAACATCTATCGCGAAAATTAGTGAAAACGTGTGTGTTTTGTGGGATTACTTTTTCGTAACAGGCAGTAAAATCAGCGATTTTATATAGAACGGTAAGTCTTCATTTAACCATTTTTTGTAATACGTGTGGTACGAACATTTAGTAAGCTTTTATATTTGCTGTAACAAATTTTATCAAAAAAATACTTGTTTCTGATCTCATTTTGTCTAATATTTCGTTACGTTTTTTACGAATTTCGTTACGTTACGAAAAAGTACAACATAATGCTGAGTGTATACTGTTATTACCTGACTAAGCATAGTAATATTCACTACTTAATTTATTTCAAAAAATATAGAGCGTTAATAACAAAAGGATTGGATACTATCTGCTTTACAGAAGTGCCACCAGTAAAAAAATATCAAATCATTTAGATTACGTTTTTATGTGATTACTTCTTTTGTTTTTTTTAGGAATGCCGCCAAAAACCAATGCCGAAAGGCAAAAAGCTTACAGAGAACGACTCAAAATGGATAAACATGATGGAACAAAAATAATTTTATTAAAATAGTATGAATGATTACTCCCTTATTTTATTTCTAACCCCTTAATATTACCCCGTATTTGGGTGCATACTTACAAATATTTCGAATTGAATAAATGAAGAGCATTCACAATATTTCGCCAATGTATAACAAGCCTTATGGCCTTACTATTTCGTTACTACTATTTCGTTACGTACATTTTTTTTGAGAAATACTCGTGTAGTTTCAGAGATGTTTAAATATCATTCTACATATAGTACCACTAGCAGAATAGCGGAGAAAATCTCAATTAATGTTAAGTTGCGGCGTGTATGGCACCGGTAACACGGCAAATAAGTCTATTTGCTAACATTTAATATTCGCTTCGGACCCGTGTTAATTAAGGCGGGTCGAATAGGACAGGGCCCGTGTGGTCCGGCTCCCACCCTTGGCGCGAGCCAAAAGAAACAAAACGCCGCGCGCCAGGGGCTTGCGTTTATTTTGCAATCGCGATAGTAGTGTAAATATTTTTAATATGTTTAAATTTCATTGTGTAGTCATCGTTAGGAGAATTAAAAAGAGGTGGGACATATAATTGAGAACTCATTACTCACCGTACAGTTTTCCACTTGGGGTTTCAAAGTTCTTAACAGCGGTGTTTCGCTTTGTGAAGTCTTGTTTCGATTTCTTACCTAGAGCAATATTTAATCCGACAGGTTGTTGTCCTGTCAATTCAGCAAAATTTTCGACTTTTGTCATTGTTTGGTCCAACATTAACTTTAATTAAAATCAAACTCTTCAAAAACTAAAAGTTACTTGAATACTAAATCAAATAAAAGTAAGTTGTATGGCTAAGTTCTAGGTTAAAATAAAACCCAGTAAAACGATTTGTCATCGACCTACCGAAAGGGCACATAAAGTATTCGAGAATGGAACTAAGTATGAATCAACTAGATGAATTGGACGTTCATGCTACTGAAATGGTCAATTTAACTGGACCGAAATTGCAACCTAGAACATAAAAAGTTTTTACGTAGAAACAAAAAGGTAAAGATTATTTCCTAAAAAATAATGCTAGTGTTTTTCATCTTACAAAAAGATTTAGTAAGTAGGTACTTAATATGTTAGTATAGTTTTCCTTCTTCTGCTCAAGCTTTTCCGACCACGTGTAGGCTTTCAGTTCATGCTCCATTGTCCAGTGTTGCCCTACTCAGACCCACTTATTTTTCTTTCTACAACATTTATCCTGAAATTAAGCTTACTTTAATATACCGATGTAACAACCATTAACCCAATAGGTGTACTTACTACAAAGCGTTCGTTCGTTCGTTTCAGCCGAAAGACGTCCACTGCTGGACAAAGGCCTTTCCCAAGGATTTCCACAAAGACCGGTCCTGCGCCGCTCGCATCCAAGCACCTCCCGCGACCTTCACCAGATCGTCGGTCCACGTTTTCCGGCTCGTGATCGCCACTCAAGAACTTTCCTGCCCCAGCGTACTGCCAATACCTACAAAGCGTATTAAAGAAAAAGATTAACGTTTGTGTTGTACCCAATCGGTAGTCGGCCCTCGGTCTACCTCCGCATTTGCTACTATGCAACATCGATATTGCATTCGGATACCGAACCGTTTGTTAACTCAAGCAACAAATACAAACAAGTACCTTTTATTTTTGTCGTTAAACGAAGCGGGTACTTGGGAAACCTCTTTCTTTTAAACGTGGCCTGAATAGCTGCTTACTAAAGACTCTATCCTATAAATACATTGACTTTTTAAGTTATGTTTTGATTGAACGAAGCTCAAACTAGACTCAAACTCAAGCATTCTCATAAAGCAAGTCTATATTGAATTTCAACTAGTCTAGGCATACTCGTAAAGCTAAGTTTAAGTAAATATCTAGTTTTGAACGTAGACCTACGTTAATTTAAAATACGATACTCAATATTAATGATTGAGATAGCTTTTCTCATAGCTCTCGTTCGCGTTGATTCTGGTTTGTTACAATTAAGTTCATAGTTAACTTTGAGTATATTTTCCAAAAATAAAAGCAGTCACTCGAGAATTAAGTATGTAGGTATGTACTTTTAAGTAATATAAGAATTGATTAATATCGGATCAGTGGAAGCAAACATTCCCTGTAAAACATATTGAATGTATTATTAAGTGAGTATTTTACTCTGAAAACGAAAGACAACGTATTTCATTCAATTCTTTTATTTTTTAGGTCATACCGAGTACCGAGTTCCTACTAACAATGTTACAGTGGAGATTTATAAATTCAAAAATCATTCATATCTTTTTCATGTTTGAGTGTACAGACTATGTTAAGCTTTACTCGGAAAATTGAGTTTCCGGCTTTAACCGACTGTAAAAAATACACAGTTTCGTTCTGTATGTATTCTCAACACAAATGTAGGTACATTCAATCATATCAATTTTCAGCATCGGAAAATGGAACCTTGCGGTTTTAACATTCCCCAATATTCGTTCTGCGGGTTCACAGGTTCATTATTTCCGCTGACCGATAAAAGTACAAATAAATCTCAATGAAGACACCTCGCGTTGGCTCGCAAATGAATGATTAAACGAATAGACTTTCTTCATTTGTTTTCACTTCGGATAGGACAATAGAGCTGTGGTCGTAGTGAGAAAAATTACGCTTCCCGTGGGAGGCAGCGCGAGTAAATCATCATTAAGGCGCGGCAGCGGGACAAGCCGCGTCTTTATAAAACATTCAACTTAATACGAACACGACCGCGACTCATGCTTGAATTACGATACTTTCTTGTTATGTGTTAACTTTCAGCCTATTTCATCATAGAGTTCTCCTTATAAGTCTGTTGAAAAAAAGTATTGTTATGTTTTAGTTATTGTAAGGTACGATTCATCGTTATCTTCTTTAATACCTAGTTTCCTTATTCCTACTCCTTCCAATTTTCATACTTTGATCCTAAGAAACAACCACCACGTAAAAAAATATTTGGAGCTACGATGTAAAAGATAGTAGAAGTAAATAAGTAGGTAGTAGCTGAGAAAATAAAGTGGATCAGATCAAGTAGGTAGATAATTAACTGGTATTCAAATATAAAAAAATAAGTTGTTTACGGCTGTGCCTTAAGTCTACTTCCTCATAAAGAATCTATTACATTATTTAAAAAATAACTCGGGAAAACACAAAGTATGTACAAGAAGAAAAGTCTCAGTGTTAAATCAGTTAAGATTTATGAAGCAATTACAAGCTAGCGAGCTTCTTCTAGACTCTACTATATTTATAAAACATCACAAATGCGGGGTTTCAAATGGTATAATAATATTTTCACATGATTGCTATTCATCGCGGCATTATTTTAACAATCTAAGTATTTTAACATTGCCTAAATAAGTCAGACTGAAATATTTATTGGCGTACCTACACAGAAATTTATGTTTCTATTATTAATTCAGGTTCTATCCACCATTTGGCTTTGAGTAGACACTCAACTTACAAACATCGTTACGGTTGATTCAGGTATATCATTCAGTTAGTTGAGAACTTTAAATGCACGACATTTATGAAACTGTCGACTAGCCGCAAACTTTTGTTAATCAGAATAGCGGTGAGGTGCCGGGTCAAACTAGTTTAGAATTTTCACCTCGGTTTATCCTCGACAGAGGTCGAAGTGGAAACATTGTCTAATTATTCAATTTACACAGGTTAATTGCCCGTGAGTATTGCGTCTTTAGATATAACGTCGGGCTATTTGGATACTGCACTCAAGTAGTGTTAGAGCATCTAAGCTGCGCCTATAAATTTCATAAAGCCTTGAGCACTTCTATCTTCAGAACTACTTCATCTCTAATCTTCATTAGGTTACCTAGTTATTTACAAAGTTTATAATAAGAATAAATTAGGAGAGTTCCAGTGTCAGTAATATTAGATTTCTTAGAATTGTTATTTGTTTTTTAGTAGTAAACATTCTGAAGAAGTAATAAAGGAATATAATTTGCAGAATATCTTATGCCTTTGATCATATCAAGTTGAATATACCTACATCATATAGTCAAAGTGGGGTAGTCTATTAAACAGAAGTTTCGAAGCTGAAAGCCTGGCAAAGTATTGAAGTTCAGCCGTAAAGTAGGTTTGTAATGAAACAATACGATGAACAAGAGTCATAGATATTCATTAATCTAGTTTCGCGGTCAATTTCGCTTCTAAACTTGCGTCCAGGGCGACGCTGTTTCGCTCAAAGTTTATTTTGTTCGGTTTTGGATACTACATTTTAATAAGTGTGTGGGCTTAGGTTACGCACACATACGGGATGAAAGACAGTGCTAATATTTATCTTACGTTACCCTTTCCGTTTCAACAATGCGAACTCGGAGGAATACACTCATTTTGTTTTAATAAAGTTGAGTAGGTATGTAACACAAAGATATTAAATATCTTACAGAGGCACGTTTAAAGATCTTCAACTTTGCCAAAAGTAATTTGAAAAGTTAACGAACTACAATAATAAAAAATTAATTCATTTCTCTTTTTGTTTAATGAATTATTTTGGCAGACACATGTATAAGGATTCTTTTATTACAGTTTCCTAGAAAAAATGTCTGGATGTTCGAGCAACGACTCAAAAAACACTGTATGTTGAAACATTCCATTTCGTTTCATCTAGGCCTTAACAACTTAACTAGCATTTTCTTCAATTTGCATGGAAAAAGGATGGTAAGCTGTCCAGTTCAATCCACTGCTGGGTCACATCCAGATTTACATCCTAGGTATAATTTCTGAAGTTGCAACTTGGCCGTTACGTTTTAATAAAACTTCAACGTGCATTCGCTGTATCTAGGGAGTAGCTGAAGAACAATGCTGGTAACTTCTTGCCACCTACTGAGAATAATATTTTAGTATATTAAGCACCGCGTAACTTCTCAAAAAACTGGCTCTAGTGGCTGTGAGTGAAGCAAATTGGGTTTGTCGGTGCTTTTGCACAGAACGGTAATGTATTTCCATATTACGAATTGAGGGCATAAAACTTTTAATGTTATGCTAAAAGTACGAGAAGATAGTTTCATGTTGATCAAAAAGAGTCAGACTCAGATAGTATCTCACGGTGTTGCGAGCTTGTACAGAGCTTTTTAACCATAACCCATGACAAGTAACTGAAAAAACACTTTATAGACGTAGGTACTTACATTCATTAGGGTTAATCCAGATTCCAGAGTAGTCCCTTTTGAAGTCCTATAAAGTTTAAAGCACAGAATCTGTACAATCCAGATCTAAATAATTCGAGTGTGAGTCTGAATGAAATCAGGCAAGCGTAGAGCGGAACTGGGGCTAATAGCAGCTCGTGTATGTTTTCGTAAGTAGTTTCCACGGAGCTTTTACAAGCGACAGACGGAATCGTTTTGTTATGAGTTCTCACACAAAATAAATATGAATGCTAATAGTTCGGAAGATATTGGGCCCTATCTCCCCTCGGGGTGCGGTACAACAATAGCGTGAGCCATTTCCAGCCGTTTCCCATTTAAATTTGTTCCCCCGGCTTCCTTATCGAGGGTAGGCTGAGACGCGGGTGCATACGTAGGGTGGCGCGTGACTCACGCTGCAGTGAGAGCCGCGACCGAATGGTTGCAACTAGCAAACCTCGAATGCAAGTGTTCTCGAACGGCTAACTCCCTTTTTTTAAAGCTGCGAATACACGATGTAGAGTCGTAGGCGTTGTTGAGTGATGATATCGGAAATGTCATATCGATTTTCCCATGGATATTAATAAACTATGTACAAAAGAAAATTTATGAACGATGTCAATGATCTACAATACCGAAATAGTCTCCGGTAAAAATAGAATGAAATAACATTATTTGAATGTCTCATTTTATATTACGTTATTCTTCATAACTATGCTTCATTAGTTATACGTATGACGTTTTTGTTATAATCAACATTTACGCAAAGTAATCAATGTAAATACTGAAAAGCATGACCAGTTATTGAACTTTGAATGAAAACAGTCTACTATCATTTTGAGCGTGAGTTATCTTAGGGTACTATTTTTCCATCGCTCGTATGAATCACTTAAAATAACTCTCCTAAAAAGCCCCATAAAAGTTACAATAACACGAGTGAAATGATAATGAGAATAAAAGGTAAGCAAACACGCGCGATATAACTTATGTTCCCCGTCGTTACACAAATCGGCGCACGGCTCGTTATTACATTAACTTTGACATTGACAAATAAATGTTATTGGCCTTTATCAGCGAAATAGGCTGAGATTATTACCGGTATTATGTCCCTGCTTTCCTATTAACGCTCAGAGTCGAGTGGCACGTATACTCTAATATTGTGTTCGTAACCTATATGTTCAGTGGGATGAGTATTTGACAAATTATCATTATTTCATGCTTAGGGTAACGTACGATAAATTCATAATAATTGGTAGCGTACGTGTAATAAAGTGTAGCATATTTATTAATTTGAACAATTTTATTATGACTAACATCAGTTTAAGTTGATGAGGTTGTGTAAAAACCGAACAGCTCAGACTTCTTTAGAAAGATAAGAAACATAACTTAAGTTACTATAGTTAATTGATTTTAAATTACCTATCTATTTCATATTTTATAATGGACAAAAAAAACTACTTAATATAAGTATAGCGATTCTTTTAGGAGAGAACTACTAAAGCGAATTAATTTAAAAGAAAAAGTATAAATTACTGCTGCCTCGCTCCTCCTCTCCCACTATTTATCCTGGCTTTAAAACTCCGGGCATTAGAGATAAATGCATCTGTTTGCAATTTACATGTACATTTTGATTCCGGCGGGCTCCCGATCGAGTTTACCACGGGGAGCCGACTGGTTGCGCTCACCGTTAGTCCCCATCCCCCTGAGCGCAGCCAGTTCATCCCAGAAACAGTTCCCTGGGGTTCAAATTAAAGAATACTACGTCTTAAAGTTTAAAGGTAAGAAATATTTTAGTGTTGCAGAGCATACAGGGTGGAAACGATAAGTGATCTCACTCGATTATTTCTAAACTATACAAGATATCCAAAAACTGGTTACTGATCCTGAAAGTCCTTCACAAGCTCTATCCAACGGTACCAATAATAGGTTACAAAATAAACTGAATCTATCCGAAAATTCAATGTTTCCAGCTTCCATACATTTAGTAAAACCACATAATATTAAAAACTATTCAAGATATCCAAAAACTGGTTACTGATCCTGAAAGTGCTTCACGAGCTCTATCCAACGGTACTAATAATAAGATAAAAATAATCTGGATCTATCCGAAAATTCAAAATTTCCAGCTTCCATACATTTAGTACTGCCACAGTCATGGCACTCATGTCTTGATGATATTAAAGCAAGTAAAGCCTAAAACCAATGTTTTCCATCAATAATTTTAAATAAGAATGCAATTTACGAGTTCATTTTAAGTGTTTATTGTTTAATTAAAAAAATACACTTCTAATATTGTGTGTCTGGCATACATTTAGTATGGAGGCTGAAAACATTGAATTTTCGGATAGATCCAGTTTATTCTGTAACCTATTACTGATACCGTTTGAAAGAGCTCGTGAAGCACTTTCAGGGTCAGTAACCAGTTTTTCGATATCTTGTATAGTTTAGAAATAATCGAGTGAGATCACTTATCCTTTCCACCCTGTATAGTTTAGTAGAATGTCTCCGTGATTCAGTGATAGGTAAAAGAGTGAAGCTTCTTCGATTCGGAGGTTGAGGAGGAGGATGAGTTTGATTCTCAGGAGGCACACGCATTCTGTATGTGCACTGTTTGGACATCGCAGGTTTGATTCAATATGATTTTATGAAAAAAATATGATTCCATACTTCGCCATCGGTTCATAAGTGACCTTAGTTGTCACATTTGACACGGCAGCATAAGAAATAACTATAAGGCTGAGTTGCACCACCTAACTTTGACCGTATAACTATATCGATAACTGGTGTTTTTTGTATGGAGTTTGATAGATTTTTGATGTTTGCCAAAGTTAAAGTAAGATGGTGCAACCCTAAGTCTGCCATTCCACTGATCACTTCATAACTATTGTACGTACATATTGTACAATTTACATTACTTATTACTATTCAATAGTTTAGTAACACCAAGATCGCAAAGCTGAAAAACCGATGCGTTCCCCGAGGCGTCGTTATGAACGTGCAAGCTGCACTACTGAGCTGTCTCAGCTATATGAAACGACAATCAAGTAAGTGGAATCCGCTTGAATCAAGAATAGATTCGATTCTGAGATTGACTAATTTATTATTAGACAACCAATCAATGAGACACCTGATGTCATGCCCTGAGTGCCCAAGCAACTGCACTCAGGAGGATTTGATGAGTGCTACTGACAACGCCACTCTTGTGGCGGAGTTTTGGGCTGACACTGTGTAGGTTTGTTGTCGACACGAAAAGAAGAAGAAGACAACCAATAACCGATTTGTATTTAAACATTATGGTGGCTTCGAAACAGCGTTTTCAGCGTACAATAGGCTGAAACAAGTGGAAAACTGTCTCCACAGAATAGTACAGGCGCCGTAGCGTTGTTGAGACTTTTAGACGTCTTTGGTAGAGACAGTAGCGTTTTGACTTTTGCAAGCAATCAAGTGAATAAAAATAAAACATTTGTTGCGTCTTGTTCCCGTGATGACACTTGCCCTTGTCAGCTGTTCCTGATTGGCCAATCTAGTAGACGAGCTCGAGGGACAACTATTCGCGCACTCTGCACGCGACTGCACGCTCATTATAAAGTAGCACGAATGTCAAATTGCACGCTCCCAATTCTGAATTTGCGTCTTAGTTCTTTAAATAATATAACTACAGTTAATTTAGTAAATGTTTGAATTCGAATTAAAATGTTGTTTGTTAGCATTAGTCTGGCTTTTATGTTAATAAGTACATTTTTGAGTCAGCTTTCTGAACAAAATAGTATAATGGCTAGTGAATTATGTTTTAAAATATTATTACGAGATATTTCTAATCAGATTTATTCAATTTAAAATGTGTAAAACTATTCAAAAACATCAAATGTCATTCAAATTGAGATGACAACAGGAAATATACTGAAATGAAATATTTCATCACAATTAATAGTAATCTTCCAAATAAACTCAAAAAAATTTAAAACTTTGGCAATAAATGTCCAATCGTACCTAATTAAAATTACACCTACCTACGTAATATACGAGTACCTTCATATTAATAAACCTGAAAATGAAATTTAATATATTTACCAAACAGATGAAATTAACTTACATAATGAGATTTGTTGTTTCAACTTGTCTTATTTTCTTCAGGTAAACGTAATTTTGGATGGCACAATAGGGAATAACTGTCTACGTTAAGAAAGTAGGTACTTAGACAACTTCCAACTAGTTTTTTTATGGAATGTCCAATCAGATTCTAGGTAGTACCTACTCGGACATTTCCCTTGACATTGTCGCTAATGAAAACAAGTTGCTGGAGGTTGTATAAGTATTTACGTAAAGAAAACAGATTACTTACCTTGTACTTTCCACGAGGACTTAGGTAAGTATTATTTAATTTTGTCAACAAGATTTTCGTTTATGTAGACTTGACATGCTAAAAATAAAATCTTTGACGTTAATTAAATATGGTCCTTGAAAATAGTAGGTTATATTCTTCGAATGGATATTTTATAAACTTCTAATAACTTAAATTTCATAGAGATATTCTTGTACTACCACAAGATGATACTAAGGAATGTTAATGTGACTACGCATTTGATAATGACTGCATCCATAACTTTAATCCAGGTAAGTACAATGTAAAACTAACTGAAACTACTTCCATTTATGTTAATGGCACTGAAGTAATATCCTACATCGCCACTAACCTACGCTAAGTACCGACCTAATGCTTGCTCGAGAATCCGTTCGCAACATAGAGTAATCTATTAATCTTCATTTGCGACTCGGGAACATAGATTATTCATTGTTTCACGCATAATAAGGCAACTGTTTCTGCCAACAATAAATTAAACGTCCGATACCGCGCCACCGCAATTTCAATTGACGTGATTCATCATAAAATGTTTATCGTTTAATACAGTTTTGTTAATTACATGACAAACAATTAAGAATAATGAATATGTTTGGCCCGTTTCGGATAATGCGATTGTCCCGGCGGCTGGTGCAGGCAGCGCAATGCATCAAAAAGAGAACAGCTGGCCCACATTCGGCGGAGTTAATTGATTCTACAATAGGTTTGGGGAGTGAACATACGAATAACCAGAATTTTATAGTCACGCGATTTTGCAGAGGGATACTTTAAGGGGCTTAAATGCCTGTTTTAAAAGGCACCGTTAATTCAATGACTGAATTACTATTCAAAATAGCGAACAACAATTTTAGTATCCTGTGATACGTCTCACGCAAGAGTCACAACCAATTATTTAATTGAAAGACGACGATAACAGACATAGAACAGTTATTTACGTTTCAATTGCGATAAACGTGGGAAAAGTATTCTTGTATAAGTATAGAGGAAAAGAAAAATAGTGCCTAGGTAGGTAACGGTTTTCCAAAATTATCAATTGTTTCCCTGTGAAACAATATGAGTGAATCAAAAAAAACCATTGATTTAAAATAAAGTTTGAAAAAGAAATTTCATTGTTTTTTTATAAAACACAAATAAACTTTTTCCCAAACAACTCAAACTTCACGATGATCATTGCAGATAGCCAAGTGATAAACAAATATTACCTGCTTATCACCAACCATAACTAAGACTTCAAGAATCTTCTAAGATCTTTAAACATGCTCTCCTCTCATCTACTTTTGCAAACTTTTCTTCGGCCTGTTGTGTGCCCGACGCACGCTGCATTATGCAAAGCACGCTAACGGTTGCATGTCACGCGACGTAAGGCTGATTCAGTCTTTTTTTGCGGCACATTCGTGAATGAACTTATTAAGTTGGGGAGTGGGCCGTTTCATTGTAAGCGTGTGGCTAGTCATCCCTTGGTTATTTGACGGGTAATTGCCAAATGGTATTTTTCATGTACGGTGTAAATAAAAATACGAGGAATTACTTGTGTTCGTTTGAAGAGGGAGGTGCAACAAGGCAATGATTCGTCATTTAATAGTACCTTAGAATCAATGTAACTAACTAAAAATTTCTATACTTCACTACTGACAGGCTGTATGATACTGATAAATTAATAACGCTATTAAACTTGGTTACTTAAACAATAGTTCACAACTCATTTCTTTGTTTGTGAGAAGGCTTGGTTGGCTGTGAGAACGTCTTGTTGGTTGTTGAAATGTTTAATACAGATCGATAAAGCCTTTTCATAACTAGCGTGGCCATTTTAAGTGTTTTGAAGTTATTTTATAATAAAAAATAAACACTTACACTGTAAATGATTTTTATAGACGCTTGTTTCGGTTTTAATAAATTCACTGCACGTTAAAGGTGGGTGTTTATTATTTTAATAAAAGATGTTTTTAAAGCTTTCATAGAATAGCTTAATTAAAAACCCGAAAACAAAAAACTTTGCTACAGGTCTGTATACACAGGCAAATTAGCTTTTAACGTTCCAATTATTTACGCATAAAACTGTTGTAGTTTGGGACTAATAAATTTATTTAATGTAAGTGGATTGGTCGTGGGCATATTTGCCTAAGTACAAACAGTTTAGGTGTAGCTTGTTAACTAATGAGTGCTTCCAGGCTGATCGTTAATTTAATATAAGTAGCAGTAGACACCACCAATCAATTGGTATACTTTTTATGAGCTGTCAAAACGCGATTCTACCATAGCATTACAAACCTATGACATCATTTGTTTTCAAATTTCTCACTAATTGGGTATATGTATAGGGATAGCTTGAAGTGTCCTGTGTTGCGATTTGGGAATTCATTATTATAGGTGTCCTACCCAAATTAGGCAACGCTCCTTATCAGACACTTAAATTACCTCTTTTATTGTTAATACTTTTTAACAAAGTCCTGCTTTACGTAAACTGACTAAAAGAATTTAAAAAAATTAAAGAGGACTGTATCAATACCTACAGTTAATTGTCAACAATGAAGGTAATTTCTTATATTAATAATGTGGGTAGATTTATGTCCTTTATTTTAACAGTTTAGCAGCCATTGTGATATTTATAAATTTTGCAGAATTTAATCAACTTGTTAACTAGGTATACATTTGCATAACTGAGTAGGTTGGGTTAGCGCAACAACGTATTAAATTTTATTTTAGAATTATATGAAATTCACTACTTTAATTAATCACACCTTGTTACATTTCAAAGTCGACACACGCTCTACAAATTGTAGTAAAATCCAAATAAAATTGTAATAAGGGAAAACTAACTTTCACACCAGACATTATTAACTTACAATGTGGTTTTAACAATACAAGGTATTCCTAACATTAAAGTCTAGTCTTTTAAACAAATATCTATTTTTTATTTTTATTTTATTTTATTGAGAAAACCAACAGCGTATTTATACAATTTTACCATACATAAATTTAACATACAATATGGCCAATAACAGGTTTCCCTTAAATTATTACCAATAGTACTAGTAAAGGTTGGAATGCTACCAATACCTATCCACACAAGTTCACACAACAATACCTAAACAATACACTACAAAACAAAGATCATCCCGATAGCCAACTCAATGTCAGTTGAGATACAGAAAAGATATTATGTAGTTTACATCCTACTATTATTATAAATACGAAAGTTTATTATGTTTACACAAACATCTATTTGAGTACATATTCATTCATGCAAAAACCACTGAACGGATTTTAGCGAAACTTAAAGCATCATTACTTATAATCTACGATCCAGAAGGATCCGTAACAGGGTAAATAATAGTTCCATGATTCCAGACTCAGCCACAAGCCCCTGCACCTGAATCCAACAACGCACCTACATCTCTTTTAAACTTGCGCTTAGTGTTCGCAAAGATATCGACACCTTCAAAACGCGCATTATATTCACGAGCCAGCCGCAGCAAAACTGAATTTTGCTGGAAGTTTGTACGATGCCGCATAATTTCCAAAAGTGGGGTTTGACGGGTTCGGTATTTAGGTGTACGAAATGTGATTTTAGATACCAGATACGGACAGTCAATCTTACTATTTATTATGTCGTGCAGAAGACCCATATCCAACAATATACGTCGCTGCTCCAGAGATAAGATTTTATGTTTTATGCAGCCGTCTTCATAATTATCAAAAGTTTTACGACCACGATATTTTAGATGGTTAACGAAAATTTTTTGTATACGTTCCAGACGGGATTTGTATACAGAATACTGGGGAGACCATATAGGGCTAGCATACTCAAGGACACTTCTCACATACGCGTTATAAACTGTTTTTACAATTGAAATATCCGAAAATGGCTTGCACACACGCATAACAAAGCCTAGATTTTTGTACGCCTTCATAATAGTTTTTTCAACGTGGAGGGAAAGTAGCATTTTGCTGTCCAAATGTACTCCTAAGTCCCTAACATTACTTTTCCTCTCTATTTGTTTGCCGTTGAAATTATAATTTTGTACGATAGGCTTTGGCTTTCGAGTAAATGTTATGCATTCGCATTTGCCTGCATTAACGGTTATATTATTTTTAACATAATACTCATATAGGCGATCCAGATCACTTTGTATAGAAAGGCTGTCTTGTAGGTTATTAATTTTATAAAATATCTTTTTGTCATCCGCATACATGTGTAGATAAGCCATACAATCTGAGCTTCAGACTGAAAGTTTCCCCAGACGGACAGAGGCCAACGCTCAGATCATAGATCTATGATCTGAGGGCCAACGTAAACCAAATAATGTGACTACGGAGATTGCGAAATAGCCTATTCATATAGTGAGTTTGTTCCACATTTTCACTCCGGGTTCCCTCCGCCCATATCGCATAACGAATTTCATGATCGAGAATCAAAATAACGAACATATTTCATCGAACGATCAAAATATGGAAGGTTCAAAATATCGAATGATTAAAATATCGAAAATCAATACAGAGATTTATTTCATATGATTAATGTAAATAAAACATAATTCATATGCACATTTTTTTCCACTTTAGGGCACCATAGTCAACAAGGAACCCTTACCTCCATCTTTCTGTTATACTATGCAGCATAAGATTGACTTTCGATATTTTAATCATTCGATATTTTGAATTGATCGTTCGATCATTTGTAAATTCGATATTTTGATCATTCGATGAAACGTGTTCGATATTTTGATTTTCGATCATTTGTTGTTATGGCGGAGGTAACCCCTCCGACCCGCCTACTGTCTCTACTCCGGTGACGCTGAGCCTGCGGCGACAATATTATTATCTACTGCTGGTGTTTTTCGCAGTTCCAAATATGGAACAAAACTTTTTTTACCGTAGCTAGATATTGATTCAGTTATTTTTGTGTGATTACGTGATAGGTTAAATTTATGCTACTTGCGCATCCAATGGCTAAACAAATTTTTAAACATAGCAGTAGCAAATTAGGGAAATGCACCATAAACAAACATGCTAGGTTTTCCATGAAATAAACCAACAAGAGAGCTTTAATAGAAGTAGGAGTTAAACTGAATATTCAGGATCAGGGTTCAGGAATTACTAATTAAAACCAACAGCTAAAATGGAAACTACGAGTGTTCAAAGGCTAACGTTTGTCGACCAATGACATATCATATAAATAGACACGTTATGCGCCTACATTATTGTATTTTAAAATGGCGCAAGTAGTCCTATTTTATGACAGCTATTCACTATGACATTTTGCACAGAAAAGGAGAATGGGGTAGAGTGAACCTCACAGATATAGAGAACCTACATTATTGTATTTTCGAATGAACTATCAAACTAATATTTAAACAAAAGCAAGACAAAACGTAACTTATTATTTTCCCTCAAATCAACTTGAGTCTTATGCCTTTTTTGTCTTTTATAATGAGTTTTCAAATCCGGATTATTTTTATGTGCAAAATTTATGAGGTTGTACCCTGAGATTAAAAGTGGAATATTCTCTAGCTAGCTACAGACAGACAGACAGACATGACGAACCTATAAGGGTTCCGTTTTTGCCATTTGGCTACGGAACCCTAAAAAGACTTTAAAATTCGATTATTTATACAAATTGCAATCTTTTTGGGATCGGGAAGTAGCATTTCTGACTGTAGGCTTTGAAATATAATCCTCGATAGGAAAACATAGTCCGCCCATATTTTTCAGATTAACCACAGTTTTGATTTAGCAGACTGTAAATTTATACAGGTACATCAAATTTGTTTGGTACTAGAAGCGTATTGTAAAAATGTCCAAGGATAAATAATAATAATAAATAATTATTATTATTCGTGTCTGCTATAATTTTGTTCCTCGAGTGTCTTTTTCGTTTGATCATAAATCATTATAATCATACAGTAATAATAGCCATAGCATTGATTTTATCGATTTCGGATGAATACGTGTCAACACAGGAATACATAATTATAATAATATTCTTTTCTAGAGAAAAACAATTCCGTGAGTTTAAAATGCAGAGTTCTTAAGTGATAGATATTCGCCCCAACTTCCCCTGGCAGTGGTCTCTAGATTTTAGCTCACATATCAAATTCAACCGTCAACCCTTGTCAAATTGAATAAAAATTAAAATTTAATTTTTTACTAAATAAACTGTATTTACGAATGAAATGACACATTTTTCTGGTTCATAATAGTGGCAGTGTTATTTGTACATCAACTAAAAACACACGAAGGCATATTATCAATCAATCAGGAAGGCAATCGGGAAGTGCATTCGTGGCTGTTTGCGGCAACCGATCATGTCCGACTGAATGCAAGAGGTACAATTGGATCTCTTTTGCATTGCCATTCTTGAGCGGGTTTAACGTATCTATACTATAAAAACATCTTAGTTGTCGACATGGTATGTTTGAAATTGACGGCTGGGTGACAGATCGACGGGTAGATGATGCAAACTTGACGTTGCGTTTAGTTGTGCCTACCTACATAAATCCTCATTATGTTTTTTATGGGATAAAGCTATTGCATAATGCGTTACTGCTTTGTATACCTACTAAGATGTTCTTACGATATGAAAGTGCGGAATATACTGCCGACCATAAATAAGGGTACAAGAGAGAATTCCCTGAAAAAATGTTACCAGATCCTGATTCACAGCTTGTTATGAGAGCAATATTGAAATTATTATAAAAAAATAATACGGCACATGAACCAATTTATTTGTAGACAAAGCCGCAATTTTAGTGATTTAGGCGCTACTTTCGTAACAAAAGTTGTGGTTGATCAACGTTAAATCACGTGGCTCAACATTACGTAGTACACATATCTGAGACTAAAAAAGAATTTCAAGTTTCACATTATTAATAGTCATAATTTAGTTATTTTTACAGTTTTGTGTAACTAAATCGAGCCTAAATTTTTATTCAAAATATTTTCTCATCTAAGTTTTTACTGCCTTAATTTCTCCATGTTGACTGAATTTTATTCTCCCACTTATGTTCTTAGAAACAAAAACGAAAATTCATTTAAACTAATGACATAATTCAGTTACAGTAAGGTACTTAGTTCAGCCCTGACGCAAAATCCGTGGCCTTCTTATAAACTACCCATCTGTAGGTCAAGCAGTTTTCGATATTTTGTGTTTAGTCGGTGGATAACCATTCACTTTCATAAAATATATCAATGGAAATCGAGCTTTAGGTATTTACAGACTATTTGTTATCACTGGAAAGTAGAAAACTTAACTCTTTATTAAAATTTATTTACCAAACAAAAGCCCCATTTAACTGCTTTGGAGTTTAATGGTTCTAAACTTGTTTAATAAGCATGTTTTAAAGTAGACAAACTAAAGTAGGTTTTTATAAGTATCTTGACAAGAAAGTGGGAGTTTGTATAATTAATATCAACGACTTTAATTAACAATAAGCCAAAGTAAAGGGCTGTATTACGTATGTATTGCAGAAACTTGCACTGTCTCATTAAACATTTCTTTGAAAAGCTCTCAGGAAAAGTTTATGAACCTTCCTCATCCCATTTCTATCGCATTACAGAAAGTTTGTGTGTAAATTGTAGTTACAATAAACATATTTAACGTAAGTATGATGTTGAGTCAACCTTGAATGCCTTTAAAGACAAAATTAATTATTATCTATTCACATTTCACCTTGCAAGAGATCTATAGATGTGCCATAAGCTCTAAACATTTTATGCGTAGGGAAATCCATGAATAGATCTATTAATTTTGGCTGTTCAAGGAAACTGTAAGTGCGTTTTGATAAATGTTTTGACACAGAAAAAATGAGGCAGCGTAACTCAGTCCCACGGAAGAGTTCCTTTACAGCGGCAGGCATTTTCAATTTGTTGTGGTTGGAATAAAGCCTAAACAACTCTCTCCATCCTGTAGATAATTATCCTCATTCCTATTCATGGCTGCTCAGCCTCATCCTGTTTTGCTGTCTTGTTTCACCAAGGCCAAGCAGAAGTTGCATACTTTATTCGAGACGCAACCTTTGTCCCTAATATTTTTAAAACTAAGTTTATTGGGGGCGTTCTACCTTTTGTCTTTATTTGGGTTAACCGGGCATTATTTTTGTTTTGTACCCTTATAAACATTATCAAATAGATTTATACTTATATATTAGCAAACCTATTATACAGATTAAGTTTTTTTTAAATGAATATTAATATTTCCAGGTACTTTTCTTTCTTTTCTTCCATTATAAAGTATTAAACTTCCCGAACCGCGGGTTTTTGTCATCACAAATCTCCATAAACGAAAATGATAAGGTATTCTTTGCACAAAGGGGTGCGTTGAAGCAATCTGACGCTGTTAATTAATAATTTAGGTTTTCGTGAAAGAAAATCAACCGTCTAATAAAACTTTAGAGGAGCATAAAACACCTAACAGTATTAATCCGCAACATTTAACGATCGTCACGTAGCGCAACCCTTCTCGAGATCGTGGCTTTTGTTCAGGCGCTGAGACGCAAGCCGGCGGTCTCGCGTGCGATAAAAAATAGAGCGGTTTCAAAATATAATGCCACATACAAACAATGTATTTTCATGTTTCATAAGTGGAATAGAAGTAGCTATTTGGGTTTGGTTAACTGAATGGTTTTAAATGGAACAACAATGGTTTTAAAAAAACATTAAGAATTACTAATTTGTTTAATAATTACAAACTAGAGACATTTTACTGTGGTAAAAAGAGATATGGGGCTTCTACTTTTTGTGTTATTTTTAATTAACAAATCTTTTAGGTACATAGGTGAAGAACAATTTCATTTAAATTCGTAAACACACGTCAGGCTGAAATACTAAAAATCCGCAGAGGTATAAAGAGATTTGCAGATGGAAACAGAATTCTGCTAATGTGGTTCATAAGGATGCCACAACAAGAGACGCACGAACATCAGCCTTTATTAAAAATAGTCAAGATACCTTACCTTTGTATTTTATAATTAGAATAAGTTATATTTACAGTAGAATAAGAATTTTCATTCAAATGTATGAATAATAATGTTGTGTTTTTTTATAATTTATTGCAAAAACAACCTGAAGTCTCAAATCACTAGGCGTAAGCTTCGATTGTGGACTAACCTACACAATAGAGTTCCCTCAATCCATCATGCTCTACATGATACTATTGGACGTAGATACCGAGCACCCTGCTCATAAGAAAGACATCCTGTCTCCTAAAAATGATGGCTGGGAAGCTGTCTATGTGCACTTCATCAGAATATTCTATATTCTATGGAATAAGAAACGTCTTGATGTAAAGGGCGCTCTATAATATACTGTGACTTAACAGCCTCCTGTAGACATTATTGTATTGCACAATATCGTTGAAAGCCCGACTTGTCGTCGTCGACTGTCTATTAATAATATACAGTATGTGACAAATTAACAAATGTTGAATGGAGATCAAAACATTTTATAATTTAAAGATTTCAGACTTCAATGACTTACCAAATTACATCTTCTTGTTACATCATAAAATTTTACAATTTTTAAATCTCCCCTTTCTCCTTGACAGACAGTGGCAGACAGTGGTGACTGAGTTTGTTGCGGCGCTTCTTCTCAGCACTTGCTAAATGTTGGTCTCGAAGCGCTGGTAGGGTAAAAAGATTACACCGGTCAACAAAAAAAAAATTTTTTTTTGCGCATGGATTTTACTTATTATATTCTGATTATATAAGCAAATGTATATAAAAAAGTGCGATTACAAATCGGAAATATTTGCTTTTTAAAGAGTTATAGCGATTTGAATTTTCCATCTTCATAGTAAAATGTCTCTAAAGATGCACGTCTCATTCTCATTGGGATATATTTATAGATAATTATGGGGGCTTATTCGCAAGAACAAGGGGCACACTTTCATCAAAATATAGTGGGATTTGAGAGACGACGTTACCAAGGCCAGTAAACTGAAAGCATGATAGGGTTAGATTTTTATGAGAAAAATCTTGTATGGAACATGACATTAAATTAGAACTTTACATTTTTAATAAATATTTGGACTCTATTTTAAATTTTCTCTTGTGAGAATGAATCTTAAATGGATGCTTGGTATGTTTTAATAATTAGAAAGAATGAAAGAAAGAAAGAAAAAAAAATATTTGGCAACAAATTAAATCATCTCTATGTTCATGTTTCATACATTCATTGATATGAATTTTTCTATTTTTTACAAATAAAAGCAAATTCAGAACAATTTTTTGTTGTTATTCATATTTCTAGGTATTAAAGCAATAAAAATAAGCTATGCATAACCCGTGCGCAAAAATGCTGTAGACAGTTGTTATGAGACATGAAGAGGCTCCTTAAGAGCAAAATGACGATTTGTAAGAACTATATTTATTAGTCTAAACAAATAAATAAATTTTGACTTTTTTTTACTTTTGACTCCTCAAGTAAATTGACTTCTGAAAAGAGTAGACATGATATCGCTTAACAAGTTGTTATAGAATTAAAACCATCTTGCTAATATTAATATCCATGTATTTAGATCACAAAGTTTTTCTGCACTTTGAGCTACATACATACACAACGTACCCATTATTTACATATTCATACTTATTTACTCTAAACTTTGTAACAATACAAGCAACAATTCAACTGCGATATTAAATAACTGATTTCATATACACGTAATTACTTTTAAACTTTCGCATTTTTATTGTAAGTAAAAAAAGGAATTTAATACGGGCACATGCTTTGTTCTTGGGTGACGTCATTATGAATTAAAGGACCCAGGGGTGATGTTGGTGATACGGACATACGTCATCGTCTGTACGCTCGTACAAGCGACCGCAATACAACCGGTCAAGTTAATTACTTTGGAATCTTTTTAAGTAATAATAGGGGCAATTATGCAACAAATGTCAATTTGTACTATACATAGTCGGTTGTGCTGTAACTGTCGTCTCTACATAATAGATGTCGTTGACTATGTGGTGTACGACTGAAACTATGTTATTAACGCAAAAATAAATATGAAGATTTTTTAAATCTACCTCTTATATTGATCACTCAGTATACTTACTCCATCCAATCGTTCCAGGCGCAAATAAAGTGTAAAATACCTGAACCTACAAAAGCATTAAATTCCCGTTTTTACTTACAATCGGTATTCATATACACCTTTTCTGTCATGACCAAAATTTTACAGTTGCAAATATCTCTTTTAACTCAATGTGTCTTTCTTGATATTTATATTTGCAAGAAAGGAGAATGACAAATTAAACTGTCCCTTGTGCATTTTAATTCAATATTCAATACCTATAGGCAACTTGAAATTAGGTTTAAAAATTATACTCTAATGTAATAAAAACGTTAACTGGTAAACACGGTTCATTTTACGAGACCAAAGCTGGAGCTTTGTTCTCTTTGTTTTGGAAAACAAAATAAAAATAAGTTCAACGCAATATGTTTCACTTACTTGCCCAAAGCTCTTGATGGAGCCCATAAAAAGCGATCTGACATTCTCCTTTTGCGCCTTTTTTTACACAGCTTAGCACATCAGTCGCAACGTAATATTGACCTTGGGAACATCTTTTCACTTGCGGAAAAGAACGACTTTTGATTGCAATGCAACTGTCACACTTGATGTAGTTATTGTGGTATATAATGAAGTATATTTTTTTAACCCACTAATAAAAAAGACACAGAGTTATCTAAACATTCGTCAGGCATTCGAGTATCTACTCAGTGGGTGTAATAAGAACACACTTTTCCATTATAATTTTACATTTTGTTCTCACTCTTCATTAATTACAGTTTTTATTTATATTATTTTTACATTTAGAAGATGTACCTATGTTAACAAAGGTTTTTGTGGTTAACCACTAGCACTAGAAAAGGGTAAGTAGGTAAAAAGCACAAACTTATTTTTTCACTTGGAACCATTCATCCATCCAGTTCTTTACTGGATGTGTTTATATTAGGATACATAAGATAAATTAAACATATAATGATACTTACTAAAATAGGATCAAATACATATCCAGCAGAATTGTTTTTGACACATGTCTTCAATTCATGGAAAACGAATTATCATGTAGGTTATTAAACATGATTAACATGAAAAACTATTTTGATCAAAACGAACGAATGATTTGTAATTGCATTTCCTCTTTTCAACTTTTCCTATAATTTATGATTATGTACAATGTTTAATTTTAACGATTATACACTGTAGGTATTTATTTTGAAAACTTTGTCAAGTAACATTTTCGTTCAGTGTTAAACCAGTTTTTATTCAATGACTAGCATGCAACACTATAATTGTATTTATTTTATATACATATACAAAATGTAAATTTCAATAAGTATACATATAAATATATTTCCATAAAATTTTATGATATCTACTTACATTCGCGTACAGATACAGTAAATACATACGCGTATTCCACACAAAATTTTATTTCATAAAAGTGCCTCGTTAGCGTTTAAAATATTTTGGAATATCATTTTTGTTTATTTAATACATTTTGTTGTGATTTTACAGTAAACGTGTTGTGTGTTAGTAGGACAGAGAATAACATCATAATCAGTTTGGCCACGGATAAAATACATAATGAAAGTCAGTTAGTAAGGAGTAAAAAATAGAATAAATAATTATAATGAAGAGACTTTCTACAAATGTTACACTATTTTAGTATAGGACTGAGAGTATAGGTAATAAATAGACTGGTCTTAGTAGTATGTACTTACTAGTTAGGTTTTCATTGAACCAGAACATTCAATCAACACAAATAAGAAAAACAGTAGGTACGTATTCAGATTACTTGGCAACCAAATGGTTCCTATAATTGGAATCGATCTCGTTGTGCTATATAACTAAGCGCTTAAACAGTATCTAGCGTAAAAGTTAGTAAGGTTTAAATTGTACTGACACCTAAAACCTCCGTTTAACAAGGTAAAGTTTATGTTTGATGAACACGGATTGGGTCAACGAAACGAAAACGAAACACGGAGTTGTCAACGCGCATTCGAGAACTATAAAAATGGTAGGTATATCTATTGAAACGCCCGCATCCAATCTTCATTAAGTCGTCCCGAACTCTAATCGAAATTATTTAATTTAGGAGGGTACAAATACTTTGGCTCGTCGGCAATTCGTAATGACAAATTAATTCTAGCAGAATTTGTGTGTCAATAAAATTAGAGACGGTAATGGTAACCGATATTGGTAAATTAGCGGCTTTGGTAAGCATATTTATAGTATCTTTGGACTGTCTGTATGGTAATTATTAATATAATTATCATATATCAAGCATTTATACAAATGAAAAAAATAGAAACAATATTTATTTACTTTTAACAATGGCACAACAATCTATTGGTGAAATGACTTTATCTCTTAAAATTAAATGTCGAAATAACTCGCAAATAACATTACACATTGACAAAAGTGGAATTTATTAATTTTCATATGCAGAATGTAAGCGGCGGCTCTCCAAGAATATATTCTCAGAATCTTGCAAGTATAATCTCAGTAATTCATTCCGAATGAGATTCTTAGCAAACTTAAATGTCATTTTACATAATGTACAAAATGTGGGAAAACCGAGAATTTCCGCGAAGAAAATCCATATGATTTCCACTCACAAGCATGTTCTGAAAGCGCTTCTGCCCACTACTTAGTTACTTACACCCTGTATTCAATTAATAACTCAAATTCACAGAAATGACCGTCGACTGAGCTCTGAAACAATACAATAATTATTTTTATTTAATTAATTACTAGTTCATACAGTTTAAAACACCGGAATGACGTAAGAAAATGTATTCGGCTAAAAATACTTAAAGTTAAATTAAGATTTTATGCATGCTTGCACCATAACATTCACTTTATAAACTAGAATTAACCAGATATTATTTACTGCTTATTTCCGATTGCATATTTTTCTGTTACAACGATAGAGAATTTAATACATTGAGTGAAAGCTGATAAAATACATGATATGTCTATCTAGCAACTTAAAATAATGATAAGTGCTTTTATAAGTAGTAAATAGGTATAGTCTAAGATCCCACATGTCAATGACCATAATGAATAATGATATCTGTTTACCGAATAAGTTTATAATACATTAAAAGTTAGTAACCTAATACGTGACACGAATGTTTAGTATAGAATGAAAACTCAATTAAAATGCAATTTCTAATTCAATCCTTTTCTAAAATTGTCCTAAAGTATCTTACCCGGAATATGGAACATAAGTAGGTAAAGTTAATATTTTTTTTAACTCTAGCATGAACTCGTTGCCACGATAGAATTTCCATGTATTTAAAATAAACGACGCGATGTATGAAGGGATCTTGCAGTACTTAATATTAATTATATACAAAACGGCTTTGATCATCACAATAATATACATTATCTTAAACCTTTATATTTTACGAACAATAAATAAATGTGAATAAGGTAACAAAATAAACAAAAACCAAACCTGCCTTCTAAAGTAAGTTCAACTTAATTATAGCAAGCGGCAGCGCCCAACCACTGGAAATAATGAGGAAGCGAATGCGCCTTTCCTTTATAAATTCAGCTTCGAAAACAATCACTTTAACGTTAAGTCAATTTGTTAATGTCCGTGTTCAAATGTACAGTAGTGTGTAGATTATCGATATGACTAAGCACAGCACAAGTGGGGAAGAGGCCAGTTTGACCGGGGCAGAGAGGGATTTTCCCGCGGCTTGGACCCGGTCCGCCCGGGAGGTGCCCTCGCTGAGCTCGCGGGAGCGCGCGTAGCCCTTCAGTCTTTCACCCTGGACGCTCTCCTCGTTACTACGCCAGTACACTGTCGCTATTGTGGCTAAACACTGCAAGGAAACATATTTTGTGGTTATTACTCGTATTTACTCACAATTCGCTATAGCGCCTTCATGGTCTCCGATTTTAGATGGGACATATAAATTGAACAATCATTTTATGTTTTATTTGTCTATAGTTTTATCTATGAACATTGCTGTCTTGAGTCAGACTCTTTACCCAAAAACTAATATGATTCTACCCTTTACGGCGTACAACTACCCCTGGTGTGTGTTGTGAACTCAATTGTCACAAATCAAACGATTGGTGGAAGAATAACCATTAATGTATAATAAGATACTGAATAATCAAAATGTTGTTCTTATCATGACGCTTATAAGACAATAACCTTAAATCAATATATTACGAACTAACTACACTAAGTTGAAGCTATTAATATTAAGCACAATATCGACCAAGAGCTTAGCTAACTAGTTGCGTGTAGCTAAGCGAATTAGTCAGTTCATAAATTACTGAAATATTCCGTTGTGAGTTTTGCTATAGGCTAATAGGTAATCTATTGAGTATTGAGTAAGAGTTGTATTAATACTAGGCTCAGTAAAGTAATTTTTTAAAGTTCTGAATTTCACTGAATGGTAGAGTACTCAAACTATGCTCAAAGTTAGGGTTTATATTGACTAACATAGATTTCCCAACAAACTTTGATAAGCCAACCATAATGTTCCTTGTCTCTGTCCACAAATCACAATATCAAATTCAAATCATATCACAACATCTATTTGAAATTAGGTCATAATTTATGCTATAACTAGCGGCCACCCGCGACTTCGTACGCGTGGAACCCGTTTTACCCCCTTCATCTATCTTACGCGGTTTAGATTTTTTCATACTAATGTTTTTTCCCGCTAACTCCCGTTCCCGTAGGAATTTTGCAATATCCTGTTATAACTAAGCTTTCAGTTTACTAAGGTACCTGCTTGCTAAATTTCAAGCGTCTAACTTAAGCGGTTTAGATTTTTCATACAAAAGGATTTTCCCTCTTGTTCCCGTTTCCGTGAGAATTTCGGGAATTCCTTGTTGTAACTAAGCTCTAAGTTTAATAAGGTACCTACAGTCGGCCGTTAGGTGTAGTGGTTCGGAACGGACTACTATTCCGGAGGTAGCGGGTTCGATTCCCGCACAGTACAAACATTTGTGTGCATGAACATATTTGTTTGTATTGGACTGGGTGTTTTCTATGTATAATAAGTATGTATTTACAAAAAAAAAAAGTATTTAAGTATGTTTATATCCGTTGTCTAGTACCCATAGTACAAGCTTTGCTTAGTTTGGGACTAGAAGCGCAGTGTAAAATGTCTAAGGATATTTATTTATTATTATTTACATGCCAAATTTCAAGCGTCTAACTTAAGCGGTTTAGATTTTTCATACAAAAGGATTTTCCCGCTAATGCCCGTTCCCGTGGGAATTTCTCAGTATCCTATAACCTGCCCAGAAGTATGAAGAATAATTGTACCAAGTTTCGTTAAAATCCGTCAAGTAGTTTTTGTTTCTATAAGGAACATACAGACAGACAGACAGACAGACAGAGAGACAGACAGACAGACAAAAATTTTACTGATTGCATTTTTGGCATCAGTATCGATCACTAATCACCCCCTGATAGTTATTTTGAAAATATATTTCATGTACAGAATTGACCTCTCTACAGATTTATTATAAGTATAGATAGATAACAGACCTAACTGGGTATTATTAGTTTTCTGACTTAATTGAGTTTTGTGTACTTACTTTAAGCTTAAGGTCGCCTTTCCTAAAGTGTTTTGGCTTGACTTTGAAGTCGAGTGCTAAGCTGGTGACCTCAAGTCCGTCTTCGAACACCTGATGGGAGGGCGTGAGCTGCGCAGTAGCAGGCGCCGGTTCCCCGTTGACGTACCACGCTAACCGGGTAGCCGGCCGCGACCGCCCGGATGTGCAGTTCACTTGCACCCGGTCGCCGATCTGGTAACGGAGCCGGGACCCGGTTATTGAGGGCCCTTGGTCCGGTAGAGCTGAGGAGAGATGCTCGGTTAGACAACGTCGGCAACAGCATAAAACACTGAAGAACGAGACGATGTTTCAATTTTTGTTGTAAAAACAGGGTACATAGAACTTTCTTGTGATTTCATGGCTTCTACGTGGTTGGATACTATTAGAATAGCTACTCTTGATAACTCTACAATCATCGCGGCCTCCAGCACCGAGTACAACGTCACGTTTGCCCTGTTGTGACTCGAGTCCTGGCTTATACAATCCATGATTACATTGTATTAAAAACACTTACCGACTATGACCATGTCCGCGTGGTCGGACACCGTGGGGAAGAGCGGCCGCTCGCCGGACACCTCGCAGCGGTACCGGCCTCCGGTCTCCAGTACCGCCGGGTACAACGTCACGTTTGCCCCGTTGTGACTCGAGTCCTGGTGTAAAAGATCTCATTAAAGATAGTCTTTAATAACACAAACATTTTATAAGAAATCTTTAAAAATAATATTGAAATGTACTCCTGTGCTAAGTAACAGCGAAGTTTGTTTAAAATTAAGCATGTTAACCGTGGTGCTCGGATTCCGTGAAATTTTGAAACTTTTTATATCATGTTATTTATATTTTTGTAATTATGTAAGACCTGCCTGTTGATGCGCCCACCTGAATACTCGCTCAGTGTTATTTTTGTCTATTTTCGATTAATTTGATTTGCGAATTCGTAATAGCACAGAATAATAAATAAGTACTGGTAATACTCGTAGTTCCAGTATTATTACTCGTAGAGCCTCTTAATACTAAAAGTTCAACTCGCGTTGATCATTAGTTCCTCGCGCATTTAACTTTTTTGTAATTAATAAGCCACTTGAAGTAGGTTACCTATATTTTTTATAAACATTATAGCAAAACTGACCAATTAAAGAAAAAAGAAAAATTAAAGAACGTATTTTATTTATGAATCTTACTTAATATAGTACCTGAGTTAGTCTGCCATAAAGCAGCTTTTGAATATAGTAATCACAAAATAGTTTTCCGACCCGCTTTTGGCATAGGTAAATGCTTTGATTCCATTGAAGTAATATTACTAGCGTATTTGATTCATCCTTCATAAGTGCACAGTCAATGAGTGGAATGCGTCGATTCTCCAAAATTTGCACAACTCAAAGGCTGTTCATGCAACCTGTCTTCTGGGAAACCCGATTTATCACAGATGACATGGACACCTTTAGAGGTGCAGTGCAAACAACTAGATACTGATTACCTGGAAAATTATGTCATATTGATGAGAATCGAAATTTGTTACCGCGAAATGAAATTAATATCCGCCACTGCGCGTCTATGGAGTGTGATTCCAACATGTAGAGTCAATATTCGATTAGAGTCGGCTTTCGGCTTTCTTATTAAAAACATTAAAATACGGAATTTGCTTAGCCTGAACTCATTGCAGAGTTGTCAGAAACAATATTGGGTCACAGGCTAGAATGAGACAAAACAGATTTTTCTAGTCGCGTAAATATTTTACATAATCCTCCTCGTAAATATGTATTACCACCCACTAATAAGGATTTCCTCAAATAATAATTTAAGTAAATATATCATGATAAAGAAAACAATAAATTCGATAAAGCTCAGATATTATAGACCTAGTTCGAGATTCCGAACGTCACACGAAAATTCCGATGAATCTGCCTACTATTCAAGCTGAAATGCTAATTTAATAAACTATGCCAATAGATACGATCAAATTCTTGGTAAGTTTCCACTAAGTATTACGTTTAACTAAAACGGAAAATCAATTCTCCACCACTTCAAAACCCTATAATTGGTTGGTCAGATGAACCACGAGGAAGTATAAATAGAGATTTAAAGTGGCAAACAAAAGAAAATATAAGCCACTTCCACACAGGCGGGCTCTGTTTACACCTGCACCTCTTCACACAGCAATATCCGGTCTAGTTTTATATTGTTTCCACTCCGAGGACCTAAGCAAACTCGACTCACAGCCGGATTAATCCAATTATACGTATCTACTTTGAAAGTTCATCTGTATTATCTGCTTAGACGCGTATTTCGTACAAATTGCTCGAGTTGAGAACTACGAGGATCCTTCCGAAAAGGTATCTCGGATTACGTTATCTGTTACAGCTAATAAACAATAAAAATTTATGGCCTTGCTTTGTTGCAAGGTTACAAGTAAAAGTTAAATTAGGCAAACAAGTAATTGATAAAGTTAAAAGTTAGGAATGCGAAAGCATTTGTACCTTTTTGAATTGCGGCGCCATAAAAGCGGTTTAGTTTAAGCACCTACCTACGAAATTGCACATTTGAAGCTCAATTGGTAACTAATAAAATGGAGTGGGCCCGGGAAACCAGCGCTATTTAGGTTACGGACGAATGGCGTTCGGTTTGGCTCAATGATATAGACGAATTAACACGATTTCATCCTCGAATGTTGTGTGAATTACATTACGACGTACCCTACATTTGAATCTGACTTAATTTAGCTACCAAAGAAAACATTTTACCAAATAATATACTTGCCATTAATATAACAAATGCGCCTCTGAAAGTATCAAGGGAATTGCGTTTTTGATAGTCAATGCTGAATGATTGAGGAGATCATATTGGTACTCGTAGGTATTACGTAATGTTTTTTAACATAAAATTGTGGATCAGCTCGTAAATATGTTTCTTTTGCGTCAATTTTACCTTAAAATTTTATGTAACTTGCGTATTCTCGTTAACCATTCATTATAAACGTAAATTGGATTCATGTTCTGGGAAAACCGCAAACAGCAGGTTTACAACTTCTCCGTTCATATAGGTAGTACTGAAAAATGCTTTCTCTAAGCTTAAAACTCTATAAAATAAAATCTGTAAATGAGAATGTTATATGCAAGTCCTTATGAAAAAGACCTTAAATACAAAAATCGAATCCTAATTAAACGACGAAGTTACCTACTTATAAGCATTTAATGGGCGTTTGCGTTTGACTATCGTCCATAATATTAGAGAACGACACATATTATGTATGTATACGAATGTAACTCTGAGTATATTCAGTTTAAGCCTGTGATTGGTTCAAATATTGATATTCATCCAATCACCGGCTCGAATCTATGCTTGACAATCTAGCATTGAGTTTCGTCGTTTAATATCACTGACACCCAGTATGAGTTAGAATTGGGTTTTAAGCTTTGTCCTAAATTACAGGTCTAGACCGAAGCTCAACATTTAAGAGGCCTTTAATTGGTTGAATATAATTATTTTAGCCAATCACCGAAAAATGTCTGAAGTTAATTGAAAGGATGTTAAGACAAGTGATGAGTGTAATCAAACTCTCACTTACTTCAACATCAACACCAGGCAACGGGAACTTCCTCCTAGGTTCTGCCTCTCTGGGAACATGTCTGAAGAACTCCTGGCCGTCCTTGTACCACTTGACGGAATACAGCACGTCAGTAGGCCCGAGCTGCCAGCGGCACGTATTACGGACACGAGTCAAGTATAGTCACTTTCACTTACTTCAACATCAACTCCAGGCAGCGGGAACTTCCTCCTAGGCTCTGCTTCTCTAGGCACATGCCTGAAGAACTCCCGGCCGTCCTTGTACCACTTGACGGAGTACAGCACATCGGTAGGCCCGAGCTGCCATCGGCACGATAGATGCGCTCGCGTGCCTAAAGGCACGTGAGCGGGCACGCGCAGCTCTAGCAACTCCAGACTAGCGGCCCCGTAGTCTGTCAACAAAGAATACAGAAATAAATAAATAATCCTTGACATTTTCCTCTGCGCTGACTTAAGTGTTTTTCTACATAAGCCTTTTTTAATGGGTGAGAAAATTTGACTGACAGACAGAGCTATATTTCGTATTTAGTAGTTTTCATGTGAATACTAAAAACAAGAATTTGGTCGTTTTGTTGATTCATGTGGAATTTGGGCAAAGGCACTCGTAACTGACTTAATTTAAAGCCTATGATATTCCTTATGTTACCTTACAATCAATGTAACGCAAAAAATCAAAGACGTAAGTAGAGTCCTGAAATCATTGGTAAATCTTTTTCGACGGTTTCCCTGTGACAAAGTCGGCAAACTTTGTTAAGAATCATGTTACACTTTGATCTCCCTTCGCCACATTGTTATTTTTGTCGTAAATTCACCGCACACCGTGGCAGTATTATTGACATACTTACATAGCCTACCTATACAAGAATACAATGTGAAAGGAAAACTAAAATCAATGTACTCGTACATTATTGTTTTATATGACTATCAACCTTTTGTGAATTATTGGAGCCATGCATAAAATTAATCAATCGTAATGGTTTGTGGGTATTATTATAAGCCGTGGCTAATTATTCATGATGTATCATTTTGATTTCGATTTAAGACTGTTATTATTGTCTAAGGCCCAAACATCAATTCAAAGATGAGGTACACCTATACAATGCTCTCGGAAATTCTGAGTCAACTCAGCGTAGATTTTAACGCAAAGTGATTAGCTCTACTTACTATTATATGAAACAAGATCTTAAGGCAAGCTAAGAGGACGTGGAACCCTGCGATACTTATACTCTGGCAGATTTTTTATTTTTCATGCTCATTTATTTTACAGCCAAAATCACTTTTGTTCTCAAATATACAATTATAAAAAAGATAATATAATAATGAGACGTTAATTTATCGAAAAATTTCAACGCTGCTCAACTTGAATTTTAAATTTCACATCAGTAAATAACATGATGTTATTATCACGTAATTGAAAGAGAAAAGAGGATAAAAACAAAGGTTAATGAAGAACCCGCATTAAGAACTTTTTATAAAATTAAAGTCAACTTTACCTAACGACCTAATATTTTTAACATGGTAGTAGGTACCTACTTATCTACTAAATTAAAGTCTGTAATATGAAACGATATTCAAAACTCGTCTTCATAATAAAATTAGGCAATATACGAGTATAGAAGTTCTAATTTAATAGAAGTGAAACATTGTATAGACATTAGGCCTAATTAATATTTTTTCCGTTTATCAAGCATCGTTAGTTTCAGTGAAATGTCGTCCAATGCTGGACAAAAGCCTTCGCTTAAGGATTTCCACAACGACCGGTCCTGAGCTGCTCGCATCCAGGTCAATATCAAGTTTATAAGAAAAACATTCATTATAAGAATAATGTAGCTGACCAGTTGAAGTCATGTGACCCAAAATCATACTAGCAGAGAGGTATGAGCGGTTATTCAGCGAGGTTATGCGGCCAGCATTTTTTGCACACAAAGGCCCCGTTGTTCAGCCGTGCTTCATTGTGCACTAAACTTTTCCTGCGGCTCCGCTCGCGGAGATAAAGTATGCTGTTCTCATGTATATTTAGGTAAAGAATAGATTATATTTAAGATAACATGAATATTAAGTACATTTAATAATGAGAATCTCATTTGGGACATGGTTAAAACTCTATAAATGAGAATCTAGGTATTTTTCGGTTCATATTTGCCCTTCATATTACGTATCAATATTTCTTACAGAAATTAGGTAAGTATATTCATGAACGAATAGGGGATGCAGTAATGTAGTAGTTTATATCATGATGTTTAAATATATGTGAAACAATTGACGCAAACGTAATACGGCATGCGGCCGCAACCCACGAAGAGTTAAACCGTTGTAAATTCGTTCGCGCTAAAATATTGCACATTATTTGCCTACCGCTACAAGTATTTTTATTTGGCTGTAGGTAGCGTGTTATGAAGGCAAAAATCCATTAAACGGCACGTCAAATAATTTCCCATGTGACGCTCGCTCGCGGCCCGTAAAAGAGGCACTATTGCCCTCGCCCAGCGGATAATATTACTTTACGACCCGCGGGGCGGGGCCCGAATGTAAGTAAATTGGTGAATAAAGACAGCAACACTCACCTACGGACGTATGCCGATATTACTATGTCCTAGGCAACATTCCGCAGGTGACAGGGACAATTAAGCCCCCGTCACTTTAAAGAAATTATACCCCATAAACTGAGGCTCGTTTGCTAGAGGGTTGGCGATGAAGCCTTACATTTTTTCACGCTACTTACGTCGTCGTTTCATTGCAAAAAATGTTGCCAATGAAAAGAAAATTACTCCATTGCCTGCTAAAAGTTATTAGTCTCTCGGGTAATTTTTATATGGAGAGGCTTCTTCTATGAAATTATAATAAGATTAATCTCCAAAGTACAGGCATATCTACCTACTTTTAGCAATTTGAATTTGAACATAAATTGGTGTACCGATCTATTTTTGTAATTATAATTATGACAACGTTGTTAGCTTGCGCAAATAAATGTAATGTAGAAAATTTGAGTTTTCTTTTTTATTGGACTGTTTAGTAGTTCATCTCTTTTTTATTGGACTGTTTAGTAGTTCATCAACAACTCTAGTTCTAGTTCTATCTCTATACTTACCAACTTGTAGAGTTGGTGACATATCATCAATGAAATTATAGACATACAGATAATAATCGCTTACACATGTTATTTCTGAAAAATTGTTTTAAAAGAAACACAACAAAAAACAAAATGACGAGACAAGACAATGGCTCAGCTTATTTGGTATACATTTTCCGAGCGGACACTTATAAGGGTAAATTTTTTTTTTTTTTTTTTTTTTAATTTGGGCATTTTTAATTTCAGAGAGAGCGCGGCGCTATCGGTTTACGCGTTGCTCTCTCCTACGTGATTTAGAATTTTAATTGTTGAAAGATTTTATACAGTATGTAAGGGACAGGTTGGTAAACATTTAAACAGTGAGTTCAAACCATGTAATTTTTTCCTGAAGTCATAATTTTCCCATTGGAAATTTTCAACCGCATTTATAGCTGTGTAAACTTGTATTTTCTGTTTATTTAACTTTTTAATGATACGTAAGAATTACATGTTTGTGGAAACTCATAAAATATTATGTTACTAGAGGAGTGAAAGAAAAAAAAGTAATCTGTGAAAAATATTAGTCAATGGAATCTGGTACAACAAGGTTCACATAAAGATCTGGTACAACAAGGTCAACATCAGCTTCTGAATATTATAATCGAACAATTAAAAAAATCTGGGGTAAAATAATCAAAACCCAAAAATAATATTGCATTATTCGGTGTAGAGGTACTTGCTCCATTGTTTATTACGGGCAAATAGTCGAATACGCTGTTCGGTCAGCTTAATGTCGCGTGTCTGCTACGAGTTAATTACAATTCCCTGATATCTCTAAACGCAGGACAATAAAGTACAGGTGGGGAAACAGGACACAAAACGTTTTAAACTATACACGATTACAAGGAATTTTTTGTTTGTAATTAGAATTTAAGGACCTGTTCTGGACGATGAACTTATTAATGATAATTTGGGAGCGGGCAAAACTATGATGGTGAAGGATCAATTTGATTTATTTCTTTTTTTTCCTCTCAAAGGTCTATAAGATCTATAAGATTCTCATCATATTATTGAGAATAGGGAATTACTGATTAATGAGAATATTTACCTATTCATTACTAATATTAGTTGGTCGATTGTACCTGATACATCGATTTCATTGTAATTAATATCTTTAGTATGTTTATGGTAACCAGCATACAGTAATTTATTACTGTATACAATATTATAAGATATTTATTTTTCATAAAATTCTGATTTTAATGATTAAACTTAAAAAACACAAAATCAAGCTGCAAAACACATAAAACTTTCATTTTAACTATCTAGTTAGTACAAAAATATTGGAGACTAATTTTCAAGATTTTAAAGCCTGACTACGGTTTCGTAACGTACGTAGATAAATACCATTTTAACTTAAGTATTTTTATGCAATATTCTTCTGTAAAGTATTAAAAGTATGAAATACCAAAGAAAACGGAGCAATTTCATTTCTGAGTAATATCAATGAATATTACTAAGTTATCGCGCACACATACTGCTTGTTTCATGGAAATTTTCATCTGTTTGTTTAATCATAAACTCACGCTTGTGCCCTAATTTTCTTTTTTCGCTCCCCTTTGGCCCGATAACATTATTGAATGTGTTTTCATTTGTCCGAACATCCACTGTTACCCCAAATTAACACATCCCCAAAATTGTTATTCAAGTCTTTTTTAAACCTTTTAAAATTAAAAATTATGTGCCCCTGTTTTTGTAATAAAGCCAAAAGTCATATTTGTCGGTACATTAAGCTTTTGTAAAGTGATATTTTCATTTCATATGTAAAAAAATATAAGATTTTATTTGAATTAACCTTCATGCTAACGTGTTTTATTTTAGATGATGACAAACAAGCCACGAATACTTAGTCCGAAATATTTATTACATAATAGTGCCGCTATACACTTCTGCCGCTTCAAACCCTAACATCGTGCCCTAGCCAGTAGCCAGCCGTGCGGCTGACATTTCTCGGTGGGGGACTTTGGCACGCGGAGTACAAAAGGGCCACTGTGGGCTAGAGATGGGTTATACTAGGTAAATTTGATACTAGGTGCACCTATTCTAAGTATTTATTAATACGTGATCCAAATACCTGTTCCACTTAGTACGTAGTAATTTACCATACTTGACGCGACTAGTGCGGAGTGCGGACTAATCCACGTATTATGACTTTAAAATACAATTTTCTTTGAAAAGATACAACCGTAGTATTAATAATGCAATTTGAAATTGAATAACTTGTAGAATAGAATGTTTCTTCTATAAAAAATAAACACTTCAAAAATCGGACGTGTGACGGCTCATGTCAAACTGAGAGTGTTCCATTTCAACATTTTTTCACATCGCTCACAAAACGCTTACAGATTAAAGAAATATCACAGATATCGCTAAATTTGAACGTTGATGTCAAAAATAGCAAATCTCCATACATGTAAAGGAACACGCCCAAATTGACAAAGAAACACAGACAAAAAATCTTGGTGACAAAACTCCCCATGGGTCATCTACTACCAAAAATTTCTGGGAACTTTTGTCACCACCGGTATTTTAGCGGGTAACTTCTCAGAAACAGGAGTTAAATTCTATCTAATCAACACTCGAAAACTATTCCAATTTAATCTAATTATCAAATTACTATTTCAATACAAATTATGCAATTATCACGGACGCGTGACAACAAACCAAAACAAACCTGTCGGAAGAATAAAAACTGTTTTTTTACCGGCTAGTCAACAAGGAGTGAGCTGGATGAGAGAGAACAAAAATTAAAATATTCAAAACCTTACCTGTGTACAAATAGAGTTTAAATTACGTAATACATCAAACACCTATTCCTATCTCACACCTGCCTGCGCTCAAATTTGTTTGTCAGACAGAGACGGAGTGAATCTCTACGTTCGCACATAAGCTTAGCGAGAAATACGCGGTGCACGTAATACACGACTACGGATTATGCAATAATAACCTCTATTACTTTGTTGGTAGGGTCGGAAATCGTGTAATTTAAAAATACTTAACGAGAAATACGCGGTGCGCGTAATACACGACTACGTATTATGCAATAATAACCTCTATTACTTTGATGGTAGGGTCGGAAATCGTGTAATTTAAAAAATACTAGGTGGATCAAGTATTTTAAAAATTGGAATAGGTGCCACTTAGTACTGTAAAATACCTAGTGTGTGGATCTGTTCTAGTAAATACGTCTCATCTCTACTGTGGGCCTCTCCAAATGCGGAAATGGTGCTAAGTGGGGCGTCTGCGACACAACGCGACATCCACTCGACGCTCGCTTAGGAGATAGCTCAGATAGTGCACGCCCCGGCTGTTGCTCCGAGACTCCGAGAGCTGTCGAGCCTCGACAGGATCGCTGATTTAATATCCTGGTGGATCTCGTGGTACACGCCATTTGTCAATACGTAAAGTTTAGAATTTGCACGTACTCTAGAATTTTATCTTTCAAAATGAGTATTTAAAATAATTCTTCTGACCTTATTACCTTGAAGTAGGAAAATAGAAGTATGGTAACTACTACGCAGTTTGTTGTAACAGGGCTGTGACCTCAGACGTATTTACAACCCACGCTAAAATAAGTTTGTTAGAATACGTCCATAATGTGGGTGACATATTAAATGGTAAATGTAAATCTACTTACTTAAATATATGTACTTGTCTTAATAATAAATACATAAAGCATTTGTTTCATCAAAATAAGTTAACCCAATCGTTACGACGTCAACTAGTAAAAAAGTTGGATCTATTTTATCAAATGATTAAAGTCAAATAAGTCTGAAAAAAGTAATTTTAAAAAGATCATCCATCAATTTGGAAAAGTTGGTCTGATTCAGTTTGAACGCATAGATAAGCCACACAATTTAAGCACTCTTTTGTATTGGAAAAAACGAGGAATGTTTTAATTTGCCGCAGAAAATAAGCAATTGTCGAAAAAAAAACGAAAATTTAGCCCTGAATACGTAATGCAGTCGGGTGTTGGCAGCAGGTGCGCCGGTAATACGACTGTACGCGAAACTTATGGTTCCAATATTATACCGTGGAGTACTATCAACGCGCGCACAATGGCCACGTCATTCTAGCTAGCTTCAAAGTTGATTTTTATCTACTGCAAAAAACACCCCACGCCTCTAATACATTCTATATTTATTTATAGGAGTAGGTACTCCTGTGAGACGTTGACAACCTTTTGATTGTTTTCTCTAATAAATTACAAAACTTTAACAAAATATTCGTAGAATCAACTCTACAAAATAGAAACACAAGTTTCACTAGGTCTCATTTCTGAGAAAATTTAATATCTTAGTTTTATAAAGCTAATTAATTTATGTTATCTTTGGACCAGTTAACTCGATTTTTCGATTATTCTATATATACGAGTATAAAAGAAAATCGTGTTAGTTACACCACTTATACATCAAGAACGGCTGAACCGATTTAGCTGAAAATTGTCAGGGAGGTAGTTTAGAGCCAGGAGAAGGACATAGGATACTTTTTATCCCGTTCGAAATAAAATAAAAAGTCTGCTTATTTATTGCCATTAGGGCGGAACAAAGTTCGCCGGGTCAGCTAGTTAATATTATAGAACAAATTATTTTACTCTACCGACACTTCTTAAAGTAATAACACTTTACAAGGTCCATTAATTTTATAAGCTAAACGTTCACAGCATCAACACAGGTACATTAAGTATTAAAAATCTTTACAATATGGGAAAGCAATAAAGAATTTGAAAGAAATAGAAGAAAATGAATAAAAAGTTTTTCCCTTACCTAGTTGATAGTGAGGTTTTATAATAACCAAAAAAACACACATAAGAAATATCCATGAAATATTGTAAATTACTAGAAATACGAAAGTTTTCATCTCTGAAACTGAAAATTAAGAGTGAATGTAACATTTCATGAGAAAATTTCGCGGTAAAGTTCAAAAGTTATTGACATGGCATGGTGCATAATTAAATTAGTCCTATTTGTTAACTTCGTAATAAGTTCCGTTTATTTCTGTCCAACAAAATTATTAACCGGAGGTCTTACGGCGGTCCCAGAATATGGAATTGGTACAGTAATTGGATCGGAATGGACGATGATTTATATGCAATTTAATTTAAAACTGCTTAACAACTGCAAATTCCTTACTTACTGTTCCGGGAAAATACGAATTGGATGTGTTATTTCATGTGGGCTGATTGGTTATTTAATCAGTTCCCAGTAGGAAATAATACGTAAATGCAGTGCATAAAAATAAAGGCAGTATCTTTATACAGGGTGTTACTTTGCATTCTTGCCATATTTACAGTGGTTACTATATTACTGATACTGAACACAAATCCGTAAAAAAATAATGCCCGAAAAAAATTTTTTTAATCTTGAGTATTTTATTTTATCGACAATCTGTTAAACACATCACTAATTATCGTAACGCATGCACATCACTTGTTGGCGATGGCGATGAAGACTTTTTTACTTTTTATTGTATTTTTAAATATCTATTGCAATCTATTGTCTTTAAAATGTCTTTTTGACACTTGTAAAAAACTGAGAAATCCATCAATCACAAATCACGTTATAAATAATACAAAAATGTCTGAAGTGTATTCAAACAACGAATAATTTAATCAAAATGGTGCTTGGAGTAGACACTCCAGACGCAAGACACTGCAGACGCAAGACGTCTTAGACGAAATGCTTGATGACGTACCCTTAGCGTTACACCAAATGCTCTACTACCAGCAGGATGGTGCTTTCCCACAATAAGGACGTCAAGTGCGCGAATAATACGTTTGGTGAACAGTGGATTGGACGAGTAGTCCAGTAGCTTGGCCACCACGATCCTCGGACCTGACACAAATGGATTTTTGGAGTGACTTGAAACGACTGGTATGCGCAGAAGAGTTAAACAGTGTAAACGAGTTACATGAAAGGATTGTTTTAGTGAAACTGTGAGACAAAACGTTTATGTGTTGCGAAAACTAAAGCGAAAAACCTACGCTTCGCCGTGCTAGACTGTGCCTTCATCAGAAAGGAGGACACTTTGAACACTTGCTTCGCAGTACGTAAACTTTGTAAGTAGGAACTTATAAATAAATAATTAATTGTGAATAAGGTGATTTCATTTCATAGGTACTTAATTTATTAATTTGTAAAAATAGGGTACAATGATAAAATTAATTAAAACCCTAATAATTATTACGTATTTTTGACGGTCCTAAGCCCGTAAAGTAGAAAGGAAAATCTGAAATCAACTGAAGAGTATTTTAAAATAATTATTATGACTGGATAAAAAGGCTGGTACCCAGAGCCATAAAACAACAGATTATTAAGAACTAGGCCACGCCCACTAGGTTTATTCCACTTGCACCTGTAGAAAGTGCGAGACAAAATGGGTTTATTCCAATTTGTACTGAAAAACCAAATTTACTAAAATCTTAGTGTACTTTCTTTATGGGAGTCTCTTGTTTATCTTAAATAATAGGTATTGGTCCCTACTTTTATCTCTGTGAATATGGCAAGAATGCAAAGTAACACGGTGTATAATGCTCTACATTTTATTATGCAATTTTCTATATTACCTATATAACATAATGTGTTATTAATTTAGCAAGCGGTATCTACCTTTTTGTTTTAGAAAGCAACTTTTTAATTAGAAATTTAACAATTAGCGTGGAAACTCGGTTCTCATCAAATGTTTGACTGGTCTCATATTTTACATTAAATTTAAATTGAATATTACTAAAATAGAACTATTTAAATTGAGCTTGAACCTATATTTTATAATACCTTTGTCTTTATGTCATTATTGTTGAGGTTGGGCCTGTCTGCACGGATGAGGAGTAATTTCGAGTTATTTATTTTATTGCACATACTTTTATAACAATTAAAAATAGCCTAACAATATTTCATACAGCGATAGTAGCTCAATATTGTTGGTTGACTTCCGATCAATGGTCAGTACTTAGTTCGATTCTCGTTGACCGCTGAACTATTGTGGTGAACCAAGATGGCCGCCTCAATTAATTAATTAAATTGTTACTTTCAAGGCTTAAGGATATCATTATCTCTATTACTATACCTACCAATTGTGGTGAGATGTGTTTTAATGAATTTGTTGCTCTCGTAAAACCTGCCTTGTTGTGTTTTTCAATTTTCCGTTTATCAAGTGCGTAAAAATCTCGTAGCATCCATACCGTAGGTAAGTAAGATCCGTAGCAGGCAGTGTAAAAACGGTATCGGCGTATCCTATCCATATAAATTTCATAATGAACCAATTAGTTAACTTTGTATAAGTCTTAATCAAAACTTATTTGACTGCACTCGTTTTTAAAGTAAGGTTATCTCAAGTAGCAACTTTAAATTAGCATGTTTGCTATCTGCACAGCCTAGATTCGAGAACAATTTGCAAGAATCAAGTATGCAAAGAATGCTCGGCAGTTGTAGAAAGTGAACAGCTGTTTTTACACAATCCGGGCAGCGACTCGCGGTGGTGCATTCATGAATCATAAGCGGCATACGCGCGAGCATTGTTCGCTAGCCAGCCGCGTAGGGCTGCTGCGCGTCCGGAAAACCCGGGCATAAAATATATTTAGACACTTGTCCGGGAAGAGACATTTAAGTTACGGTTATTTAAGGGCACGAGGAGGCGATATTTGATAATTGTTTTTAGGGACTCAACCTATATTATTGCGCCTTAAAGTATCTCTATCTTGTCATCAATAGGAAAGATAAACTTGAGATATCATTAATCAGTCTTCATATTATGACATTTTGCTGCAACGATATTGACAGCAAAATCGATAAATATTTTATGGTGCTATCGCTTTCATCTATAATAAATAATTTAAGAAAATTTTATAATTATAAGTTTGCATTTTTCAATTTAATTTCTACAGACTACCTACTTATTTATTTATTTAAAGGCACAACCACAGAATACAATTCAATAAAATTACAATGAAATAATATAAAAGAAGGAAAAATATATTTGGAATAAACTTGGTGACCGCATTTAAAAACTGGCAGCCCTAGCTCACAGGCCATTCTTACTTATCAGAATGTTCTTGGATTTCGGACCGCATTAATTATTAAGCTCAGCACAATACAAGAAGAAAATTGGCTAAAAACTCAAACTTTCCTATGATACCAGTCCAATAATATAAATTATAATTCATAAAATGCATTCATTCATGACCCGTAATTTTAATCAATGAAGCCTAATTTTAGGCTTCAAATGTAATAAAACATTCTAAGTAATTATTTCAGTTGGAAATAAACATACAATTATTCATTTTAATTATTAAATATAATTGGCGACTTAATCTTCTTAAAAAGGTTAAAGGGTAAGCTATTTATATGTGACATTCATTAAAAATCCCACAACATAAATACGAGCAATTTAATTGAATCAATATTAATTGAAGTAGGCGCAGTCCTCACAAACACAAATCGATATTCCGTAACACATAATTCCACAGAAGGTACATAATAGAGCGGCATTTAACGTCACTCGTCTAGAAACGCCCTAAGCTTTCAATGACCGAGGCATATTATGTCTGTGTATTGAATTGACAGCTGTCAAAATGAAAGTCCGCATTAATATGGCCGTCGAGCGCGAGCCTCCTACCGGTTGATATTTAACGCTACGGATAATGTTGTCCATTTTACTTTACTACTGTCTAGTCTAGTGACAATATTGTTCTTTATAAGATAATACGAGTATGTTACATTAAATTGATACGAAGAAAATGTGTTTGACTTTATCTCAGAAAATATAAAAGTTATCTTCCCTTTTGGTACTTCAATGTTGAGCTAAATTTAGTACCCATTCTACCAAAAAATGTTATGTAGATATGTATATTTCATTACGTAAACATACAGGAGCTTTGAGGAGAGCATTTTTGATTGTTATCAATGCCACAGAATAAGTAATAGTACAGGTACAGAAGGATTACTCCGCAAGACGATTTAAATAAATGCGAGTCTTGCTACGACGCTATACAGTGGAATTCAGCTCGCACAGCACTACGTACCTACAATTTTATTCACCTACAAGTTTTGTCTCTTTCTATCGCGTGCCTCTGAACTCTTCTTACGCTGTTAGGGTTGCTGTCTAGTGAAAAAATAATTAATCTAGGTACTTATTTGTAATGAGATACGTATGTAGGTAAGTATGCATTCATTATGGAAAACCTTGGGAGAGGCCTTTGTCCAGCAGTGGACGTCATTTGGCTGAAACGAACGAACGAATTCTGAGCAGTAGTCATGGTAGGTTAGGTTCCTATACTATCCTAAGAATTATTGATTACCTACATGGCCAACATACCTTTCAGCATCTTTGGGAAGCGAAAAAAAAAGATAAATCCGGTAGATTTCTTTTCGAATTTTAACACCCGAACGCCGCACAATGTTTCTTTCTCTTTATGTCCATTTTTAAATAATACTTCGATCATAGAATTATAATCATACTACAACGCACGCCAGCGTCCTGACGGGCGCGCGCGTGACACTCGACTGATATAATACCCGCCGGCGGGGCGCTTCGCTGTAGGTAATTATCGGATGTACCGCGCGGAGTGAGCCAGGCCTGTCAATGCTTGTGAGGATGATTTTATACCTATTTAGTATATTAATAATGGTGTAGGTTGTGCTATTAAAGTCACAACCCTGAACTTTATGAGCTGTTGTTGGTGTCTGTATTGGTACAATGAGACCGATGACTTAACGTGCTTTCCGGGGCACGGAATTGTATTTCTTTTCTGACAATCAGGTTGAATTTTAACCGGAATGGAGCCTAGGTTCAAGGCAGATCGCGAGAATCCAACTCTCTGACTACAAAGATGGCTATCAATTGTTATTTTAAATTAAAATACTTTATCTTATCAAAAAAAAAATAATAATAAAATAATAATAATAATTACAACCCGCCAATCATCATTATTAAGTTATAATTAATAAGATGAGTTAAGTTAATTACAAATATGTACATAATATATTATACTAATTAATAATAATAATACACTTATTAATACCAATTATAATATTAATAAATATAACATCAAAAACTAACAATCATTATTTTATCATAAAATCATTATAAAATATCAAATTTGTCAAATTATTATGAAAACAGCCTATAAGCCACTCGCTCAAATGTTAAATGTGTCCTATCCCGTACAAAACATGTTTTCGAATTGTACCTATTCATGCCCGTCGCCGCGCCGCGCAGTGACTTACTGGATGGCTTGTATTTTATTTGCACCTACCTGCTTTATAAAAATAAAAAATCACTTTTAATAGAACTGCTGCGCTAAATCGTTTTTGTATTGTTTTATTAAGACAAATTAATGTTTCTCTGTAAGTGATTGCATTGTAATCTTTTTGAGAAATAAATATCTTTAACCACAAAATCTAAACCGAGTTGAACAACACTATAGATCTTCTGGTAATAAAAAATAGAATTACTGTGGTATATGAGATACGTTACGTATTTTGTGGCACCACAAAATATATTTGAAATATAAGCTGCCACACAAGTAGGTATTTGAACTGTAAATGCGTCGATGTCGAAGCTCAAGTGTAAACAACAACAAATACTGAAAAATACAGCATTCCACTATACGACCGACGGAACGCGTCTGTTTTATATCCGACACATCTGTCGGATGGTGTATCGACACACTTCGCACATGGGCCTCAATTGAGTGCCTTTAATCGCGACTCACTCCCATTGATGAATTTGTTTTATGCCGTGCAGCTACGGCATAAAACAAATTCACGGCGGACTAACACATGCTCGCAATCGTCGGGAAGATACCTACATAGATAAGTGTAACATACGTGTTTATGCAACGTAACACGCGGGAACTCCATAGTTGACGAACTCTATACGACGAAACTTTACTAGAACTTAGATATTAGCAAACTTCTATAGTTACCTAACTGAAATTGTGAATATGCTTATCGCGCGAAAAATATGACTAGAATTCTACGTCTTTCGCCTTTTCAGAGAAAATACTACTTGTCTTTAACGTTTGGTATTTTAATTGGAATCTACAAAAAGAAAAAACCTACACACTAACTTTACCTTATTAGAAATTCATATAATAATAAAATCATATCGCTTATTCAAGCAGGTCCAACTTCAAAAATAATTTTAGCCTTCATATCAATATTTAGTAATTATAATGTATGTTAGGTTTTATAACCATTTTTGTTTATTGGTTCTTTAATCAGCACATAATCCTCTTCGTAATCACCCACCTGATTGCTATTAAGGCGATTAGAGTCCTCAATGACCTTGAGCGTTTGACCTTCACGCTTCGCACAACACCCGCGCACCCCGCACGAAAATTCCGATTTGACACCGATCAAAATTACACGGGCATAGGTAGGTACAGAATAGAAGCTCTTTCTTCATACATTACTGCCTATTATTTTAAACTTGAATTGATGAACCTTGATGTCGATGTCATTCAACACAGGCGCAAGTGATGGCCCGAAATGTTCTAAACTAGCGCACCGTATAGTAAGGTATTTATATTTAACAAAAAATACAAATCCATGAACATTTTGTATGGGATAATATTTTTTATTTTATTTTATTTAGCTTACAATGTATGTTGTGTGTAAACTATGAATTAGTTAGACCCATTTCCTGACGACAACCGATTGAGTTAAAATTTCGGATACACATGCAATTCGGATGACAATGCAATATTATGATGACATGGAGCTGATCTGATGATAGAGCTGGAAAGTCAGTGACCCCATAGGAACTCCGGAATAATACGACTCCATCGAGTTGAGACTCGTTTGATTTGTAGATATTTATTTATTTACATTAGGGTACTAACTATGTAAAGTTACGGTAAACTACTTTACAAATCACGAGTACCTACTTCAATTCTATATGTAAACAGGGTCTGATGATGGAGCTGGAATGTGGCCATAAGAATTCTTCGAATTATTACGAGCTACATTAGAGAAAAACGATGCTACTACGCCGTAGTAAATTCCGCATCATAAATACTAAAATGCTCAAATTAAAATTAAAAGAAAAACATTCTTTAAAAAACAAGGTTTTGTATGCTCTAAAAAGAATAGAATAAAAAATAAAGATTCTATCATTATTCAATTTATATGACTAAAAGCTCGTCGCGAGATTTACTTGTGTAAACAAAAATACATTCATAACGTAACTTAATTTTAAAGTAAATCTAAAAAAAACACGGATAGGTAAATAATAGGTACATCTACAAGAACTTACCTAAATCTCGTAACAAGCTTTTAGTCAGATAAATTGCGTAAGGACAGAATCTAGGTATATAATAGAAAAAGACACGTTCCAAATTAGTAAAGGAATGTTAGATAGATACTTATCACTGCATTCATTTTCAAAGCTCTCATGGCCGCATATTTCATCGAACCATTTTTTCGAGGCATTTTCATAAACTCAATCAGATGTCGTTATTTATGTCGGTATATGCGCGAAATAAAGACTTTGAATTACGTTTTATTGCATACTTATAATCTTTTATCTGAGCTTTTATCTCAAGAATAAAATTGTCATTTTGACAAAATATTTCCCATACGGAGACTGTCAATAGGCCAATTTTATTCTCCATTTAAAAGTTTCGATGCATTCAAAAATCATAAAATAACTATAAAAATAAGGTTCATAGTAACCAACGAAAAAACAGATCAGGTTCCTAAGTCAACGCGCATATATTTTTGGGTTCCGAACCTCAAAAGGAAACAACTAATTATTTAATTACTCTATTAATCTACTTATAGGATTACTCTGTTATTCGTCCGTCTGTCTGTCAAGACCCTTTTTTTCATATGTATAGATAACAGCACTTAACATAAAAAATATGGTCTCAATGTCGACTTTCAGTAGCAACAACAGGGTCAACAACAACAAAAGCATGAAATAAATTAATGTTCACTAAAAATTAAAACCAACTCCAAAACATATTACCAAACCGTAGGCTGCCAGTGCTGCCACCGAAATATAAATCATGGTATAAATTTGACCTAGTAAATAAATAACGGAATATATTTTCTACTTTTACTTATCTAGTGCAGTTTGTTTTGGAGTCGATTTTTTTACACTAATAGATTCTATTTAGGTAGATAATAGCGTCCAAGCATGCCTTAATTCAATCGTATCGTCTGACTGAACGTACTCTATGAACAACTCTGACATAAAATATATTGTCAAACAAAGGCTGGGTTGCACCATCTTATTTTAAGTTTGACAAAAGTCAAATATCTGTCAAACTCCATACAAAAAAACACCGGTTATCGCCAAAGCTACGGTCAAAGTTAGGTCACGTCAGGTAGTGCAACTCAGCCAAAAAAAAAATTCATTTTGATCGCTAATGTCAGTTTGCAGCGAGTAACACAACCTCCCCGTCTGAAGGCCAGCGGCCGACTGCCGCCCGCACCCCGCGAAGGCCCCCTCAACAGCAAAACGTTCGGAATTTATCAAAAGTAAAATTTATGAATGAAAGTAATGTTCGATTGAAAAACGCAACGTGTCATTTAAAGATTAAAGAATTCTTAATCTATTCGTGCAAAAATCTTTAAAATTAACATAGCCGTTTGGGAGGAGTAGGGAATTGAAGTAAAAAATCGATGTCCCGTATTTATTTTTTTAATCCACAACAAAGAGACGTAGGAAAAATTCAAACGTGTCAAATGTAGTCCTTGAACTGTTGTATAACATATATTTTTTTCAACTATTTCTGTCCAGCAGTAAAAGAGGAGTAGGCTTTACAAAATGACCATTTCACGCGGATTGAGGACACTAATCGCCTTAAGGTACCATGATTGATTTTACTACAACAGAGAAAAACTAATTCAACAACGATTCCCTTTTTAGACACGGAACCCTAAAAAGATGCATAACGAATCTGGTAATGAGTGAAAAGTTAGGTCATTTAGTTTGTTCCACATTCGTTTGAAAATTCAACATTTAAATTGGACCTCCCGAAAGTACTGCGAAACATAAAGTGCCCCTCCACAGCTGTAGGGTGAATTAAACGTCGTAACTTAATATTTATGTTTCTTAAAAACGTTATTTATTTTGAAGGACTAATTTCGCTCTATTCAGCGTCGCTATTCACTCAAGTTAGGGGAGGTAAATACTAACCGACTTGAGATCGAATTGAAGTGGCAATTTAATGTTTTAAACAAGCAGTATACAAATAAGCATCAACAAATTGCATAGAGACTGATTAGGTGAGTATGTTGGTTACTACATTTTGCTTTCTGACTTGAAATAATTACTTTTTTAATTAACTTAAAAGATATGGACGTCGTAAAGACGAATGGGTAATGAGTATGAACTTTTTTGTTGTTTAGCTAATTGGCTGACAAGTTGAAGAGTCGCTTGCTGAAAGTGCACTTTACGTCATAGTTTAACTCAGTCATAGTTTAACCATTGATTAATAAAAACAAATCGTTAATCTAACAAGACCGTCTGCAAATCCAGTGAATCTAAACAAGTTTTAAATAAACGGCAAACAGTTGTATTTGGTAACGCGATTTTATGCCTCTGTCTAATTGTATGAGCACACAATACAATAAGAGTTACGAAATTGGCCGGTGGCAAGTGCGCGAGTCAATAAAGAGCTCGTTCATTGCTCGATAAACGTCTCTGAGGAGTTAAAACGGCCGGAGCATTTTATGTGTAATTAAACGAGCCTCTGACTTTTGTACGAAAGGAAGAGTCGTAAACATCGCCACAATGATTCTACATAAACATCATCGTTAAAAATACATAGGCTTGTGCAGTTTTATTTGTTTGCTTAATGTGCTGAAAATAAGATCGATTGAACCGTTACGCGTGCAATGTGCAAATCATGGGGGAAATGTGCTGGTCATATCTGCCGTAGAACAGCTGTTAGGGTGGACGAGTACTTAAGTTTTTTTTAATGAGTTCTGCAACTTGCCAATCTGTGTCAATAAGCCACTCAGACGAGGTATCTTGATCCTTGTCTTGTCAGCAGAAGGAATTCCTATGAATCTCTTTCATCTGGTATCACTAAATCTCACTGTAAGTGTAGAGTTCTGAAGTGGAGAACTTGTCTTGGCAAGCACAGCGTTGGAGCTAAGCATGATTGAACGACGACATATTTAGTACGTGAAGTAGTGGTTAAAAGAGAATGATGGTACTGCACACACGTATCAGGGGATTTCAATGGCCAGCAGTGGGCTGAGAGCCGATGATGATGATGAACATCAGGGCATTCCACTGGTTAAAAATAAGATATTCTTAACCAGTGAAATAACACCTGAAAGTCAGTGTAAGTTCCTATTTTCCTTCTTATTGATTAGGTTAAAAATAAACGGCAATCTGACATGAGATAGAACCGGAAAAAGATGAGGTCAGTGACATGAATATTTTTGGCTTTGCAGAATGAGAATCGTGACCAGGAAAAATCATGACTGACCGGTGTCGGGGCTAATTTGGTTGTGGTTTTTCATGCAGAAATCACTTTCTCGTCCCGGCTAAATTACGCCTAACCGCTTGAGCCCGTAATGCCGGAGTCCATTGTGGACCCTAATTCAAAGCTCGCTCCACACAATTCGGTCAAGCTGTCCGTATGTAGCGTATCGTGAGACCTCGTTAGTTAATTAGTTTGCACTCAGTCCATCCCTGGCGATACACGCTGACCTGTGCGTACGGTCTGCAAGAAAAACACCTACGTTTTGAGTAATATTTATTTTAAAAACACTTATTGAACAAAGGAGTTTGAATTCATATGTAGGAGTTTGAATTAACAGTAATTTATATGTTGTTGCCTACACTAAACTACTCTTTAATTTATCAGTAACAAGTTTAATTTATTGAATTAATACAATTTTAAAATTACGAAAATATTCGAATAAATACACAATGTCACCCTGAAATATTATGTTTGAAAATTATTTCTACGACTTAATGTTTATGTTGACGTTACTTTTAATTAGGTGTTACTACAGCATCTAATATTTACGAGGGTTACAGTTATGCAAATTGACCGACACACATCAAATAAAATGATATTGAAGCCATAATTCTACGTATTTCCATTAACATTGATTGTTTGTCAATAGCAAATACACATAACGCAGAATAAGTTTGCTAAACTAACATTCCATATAAAGGAATAATTACTTAAATACTGGCTCCTTAAATAAGTATAGAGTATTAGATACTCGGTCATTGGCCTTTATTGCTTATGTAAACCAAATTCAGTCGAAAAAACATTTTTATTAAAGGAATACAAATACTTACCTACAGAAAACAAATGAACCAAGAACCTAGTTACTAATCATGGAATAAATATGACAATAATGAGACAACTCTACAGTTTCAGAATCAAGATCAATGACGATCTACGAGTAATTCCGTTTTGTGAACCTATCGACTATTTTCCATAACAGGTCAACTCGGATTGTCCATAGTTTGAATTCCCGAATATGGACCAAACATCATAAACTTTTTTGTCTAACGAGTCCGTAATGATCCAATTTGAAAAACAAGTTAACTGTGTGTTGATATTCAACAATAGGTTAGAGACGGTGTATTTGTTCCGGTTTCACCCCTCTACCATGCTCAGTAAGCAATACGTCAAATTGCCAGCAACCCTGTACACATTAACCCTCAAACCTGAGCTCAGTTACAAAATTAATCTCAAACTTGCCTTCGGTCAACTTTGATAACACATTCTCGGCCTTTGAGCTGTCGAAGCACTGTTTTGCTTGAGCAAATTAATTCAATTTATATTAAAATTAATTACTTTTGTTTGATGTTTCCATGATTCTAGATTGAGAAGAATATAACAAAAAATAAAAAACACAAAAGAGACGTTTATTCGGATGTTTTAGAGTTGTTGTTTTAATATAGAAAAGTTTTGTTTAAACTTTATTTTTACCACGAAACTCGAATTATGGAAAGTGTCTGTGGAGGAATGCGTAGGAAGTTTGTATCTCCACTTCTGAAAACGAATTTATGATGTCACTAAGTAATACGTATTAAGTGCAGTAGAGATAGAGCCTTTCCCCCATAACCAATTTTAAGCTATTTAAGTATAACGTACGAGAATTGCCACGTCAAAGTTCGAGATTAAGTACTTAGTTAGCAAGACTAAGCACATAGTGACAGATATTACACATATTAGGCATATTATACGCAGGAAATACGATCCGAGCGCTTTATCCTTTCACACACATTGATAAAGTTTTAGCGCGTTTGAATGGCAATGGCTGACATTATCGTAAAAGTCGAAACTTTGTGTTGAAATAGCTCCGGCGAAACATAAGGGGTTCACGTACAATTGCTAAAGTTTCTAATATACTAGGATATACGTTCGTATTGTTCGTATAATATGTCATAAAAATGGCATGTTCTATAAGCTGTCTTGTGTGAGTTACAATATCCCACTGCCGACTCGCACTTCTGGCAGAGACTTTAGCGTCGCGAAACGCGCTCTTTTATCGTCCTCAATATACATAATGATCGAGTCTGTAAATATGTGAACAAAATCATACTTTACTTCAGAATGCTTAGCCGTATCTAATGTCATTTTGATTTTAAGGTTTAGGTACTTTAATCGTTTTTGCCTCAGTTAGACTTTTGATTTTGTTAACTTATCTTAGAGCTAAGTTATTAGAACTATAGGTTAATATCGTCCCTACGTGTTTCCTTCCCCCATTTGTGTCAAGGTTTAAAGTACAAAATAACCCCTTAGTTAAGTTTGAACGATAATGAGGAATAATCCTGAAAGAAGCCGACTAGGGCAGCGGCGGCGGCAGGTCTTCCTATCGCGTTACAGGATCGGAATTCACATTTGAATACCTATAAACTACCTGTCTAGCGATTGTTTAATCAGCAAAAAGAGTGTATAATCTATATAATTAAATTGTTTATAGTTTATTGCACATGTTCAAGCCAACATTAACTTCTGTCGAAACGTCAGGCAAATACAGGTATTATTCAATGTTACGTATCCGCGTATCGCGTTAAATAAAACCTGTTTAATTCAACATTAAGTGAATTAGAATTTATAAGCTTACATAAAAATAACTTCGTGAAAAAAGCTCAATGGCTATGAAAAATGAGGTTCTATTTACGAATATTTCCATCAATTTCAAATTACATAATAATTAGTTCCTTATTTTATTAAGTTAAACCGTAATTAAAAACCATATCCGAGAGTTTAATTATAAAAAAAAATAAAACCGACTCCAAAAAACCTACACTAAAAAGTTGAAAAATAATTACTAATTACCTACTTATTTATTAGGACGAATTAATATTTATGTAGGTATACCATGATTGATACTTTTGGAGTCGGTGCAGGCAAACTTTACATGTTTCATAATCTTGGCACCGACTCCAGAAGTATCACTCATGGTATACCTACATAAATATTAATTCGTCCTAATAAATAGGTAAGTAGGTAATTAGTAATTATTTTTCAACTTTTTAGTGTAGGTTTTTTGGAGTCGGTTTTATTTTTTTTTATAAAATTTTACTTATTTCTTGCTTTTTAGTTAACTATACAGTGTGAGTCACGTTAAAGTGTACATATGAAAATAGATGAAACTAGACCTATTTTTATCGACAAAAAAGAGGTCAAAAATTTTTTGAGATTTTTTTTTAATTTTTTATAGAATTTTTTTTCTTCCAATTACTTATTGTAAAGAAAAAGTAATAACTTTTAAACTAAGCGGTATATCCTTATAAAATAAAAACAGTAATAATACTAAATAACAGGCAATACTAAAAAAATACATAAAATACACAAAAAAGGCCAACAAATAATAAAAAATTATACTTTTTGAAAAAAATCTGCTTTGAAATTCGTGTTTTTTTTGGCTATTTGATAAATTTCTCCAAAAAATGCCCCTATAACCGGTGGTTTTTATTACTTTGTATTATTTTCTATCGTATTACCTTCGTAAAACCAAAAACCGCATGTCTCTATCCCTATCACAACGTTTGCAATGATCGTTTGAACTAAGCCTCTCCGGGCGCGCCATTCAACGCTTCAATCGCAAATCTAGAGCCATTTTCAGTTTCATTGTTAACGAAACTGAAAATGGCTCTAGATTTGTTATTTTGATAAAGACGAGTTAGATTTCAAATAAAAACAAAAGATTTCGAAGTAAAATAAGCATTTTAGTTAAAATTAAAATTGTCTCTAACTGTAGCGGAGAATAATGTTGTGGCAGGCCTTTGTTCAAACGATCATAGCAAATGTTGTAATAGGGATAAAGACATGCGATTTTTGGTTTTACAAAGATAATACGATAGAGAATAATACAAAGTAATAAAAACTACCTGTTATAGGGGCATTTTTTGGAGAAATTTATCAAATAACCAAAAAAATACGAATTTTAAAGCAGATTTTTTTCAAAAAGTATCATTTTTTATTATTTGTTGGCCTTTTTTGTGTATTTTATGTATTTTTTTAGTATCGCCTGTTATTAAGTATTATTACTGTTTTTATTTTATCAGGATATACTGCTTAGTTTAAAAGTTATTACGTTTTCTTTACAATAAGTAATTGGAAGAAAAAAAATTCTACAAAAAATTAAAAAAAAATCTCAAAAATTTTTTGACCTCTTTTTTGTCGATAAAAATAGGTCTAGTTTCATCTATTTTCATATGTACACTTTAACGTGACTCACACTGTATATTACCTTGATGTTACCACTGAAGGTAGGCAGTACATTGAGACCATATTCTTCATGTCTACTGTAAAATAATATTCCCTACAAAATACAGGTTACCATATAGGAAACCTAAAAATACCCTAAACCGTCAGCCCACCTTAAAAACATGAAAGAATACAACTGTTGGTCTATTTGTAAGGGGCCATCCATAAAGTACGTCACACGAATTTCATGATTTTTTTACCCCTCCCCCGTCCTTGTCACAGGTGGTCACATTTCTGAGACCCCCCCCTCCCTAGTGTGACGTCACATGTTTTGCAATTACACATCGAAAAATTATTAAATTAACAAAAAAATAGCAACAAATAGAAACAATAAAATCACGCGCGAGGTACGGTCGGTGCGTTGGATGGATTGGTGGCATTATAGGCCAGTAGAATTAGATTTTAAATCTGAAATAATTCCTACAAAAGATTTTATTGATTTAATGGCTTCATTGGTTTTCGACTTCGACGGAGTTGTGCTTAAGTGGTGGGGGTATTTATTAGTTTAATTTATATTTCAAATTACGTGATTAGTACCTCTAGATATATTAGATTTTGAAATGTGATGTCACGAAACTTAGGACCCCTCCCACCCCTTGTCACACCATGTCACACTTTGTCGACCCCCTCCCCCCCTCTTTACGTGTGACGTACTTTATGGATGAGCCCTAACTATAATATTTAAAGAATTATCTTCCAACTCCTAAGCATTAAGGAGTTGTACCTACCATGACCAGTTCATCATGACGAGATGATGATATCTGATGTAAACACTTGAATAACTTTAGAAACTATACTTATCTATAAAATTAAAAGAATTATCTTCCAACTCCTAAGCATTAAGGAGTTTTACCTTCTATCATCAGCTCATCAATATGAGATGATGATTTCCAGGAGCAAATACTTGAATAACTTAAGAAAAAGTTTAAAAAACGATATACGTGCCTATAAAATTTGAGGGTTGCCCTCGATTTCCCTAGGATCCCATCATCAGATCCTAACTTGGTGACAATGGGACCACCTCAGAAGTGTACCCTATCGAACAAAAAAAGAATTTTGAAAATCGGTCCACAATTGACGGAGTAATCGGTGAACATACATAGAAAAAAAAATACATACAGTCGAACATATAACCTCCTCCTTTTTTGAAGTCGGTTAAAAAGGATGAAATGCAAATTTCCCTTTAGAATTTAAAGATGAGTAATGTACAAAGTATTATCAATTTTATACTGTATACTTTATACTTTATTTGATCTATAAATAATCCCATCAGATAAACCTGCTCTGTAACCACAAAAGGTAGACAGACAGTCGCTAAAGAAGGATTTAACAAAACCTGACCTACGGAGCGAGGGTGAAATCGAGTTGAAAGGATTTTTGGGCAATCCGACACCTACACGGATAAACTCGCATTGGCTGCTTGCTAATCAATGTACAACTTTAATTAAATTACAACCCTAACAAAAAGTAGCCAGTTATTTTAATTAAATTATGGTTTTTGAAAAAATTACAGTATTGTAGTACCCTTAATTCTATCACTTATTTGACAACATGTACACTACATAACATTTCTCATTAAAGTCAGTTTAGCTATTTCGTTAATTAGCGCAAACAAAATTAAACCAACTTTTTTAAATTTTTTTTTAGTAATTTTTACATTACAGACACATCATTTACCTGTACAGAATATGTAGGTACTACGATCTTTGAAAATATCTTTACATATGTATTATTTTTTGTAACTTACAGGTGGCTAAAGGCTGACAAAGAAATAAAATAAGACCTACATCAGTACCAAGCATTGTTTTAGGACGTGGCTAATGCTGACCTTTTTAGTGTCGTATTATTAGAATATAAGGTCAGATGAAACAGGTTAATCGCGCTCATACAAAAGCGAATTTAGGGCAAGTCTATTTGATACATACGTATTATACTACAGATGACCTACCAATCGGTAAGCACATTTAGGTACCTAAAGGGTACGTCTGTTGGAAGGGTGAATAGAAGCTTATAGTTTAGCTACCCTTTTTATGTTGGTTGGTTATTAAAAACGCTTCGTCATCATCATCATTTCAGCCACAGGACGTGCACTGCTGAACTTAGGCTTCCGCCAATGTCTTCCACATAGCACGGTTGGTAGTGGCCTGCGTCCAGTGCAGCGCCTCCCTGCTACCCTTATCAGGTCGTCTGTCCACCCAAAAAGGCTCATCAATGATGTTTACGACCTACGTTACAATTTATTTTATTCCAGAAAGAAAAAAGTTATTTTCGCGTTTAAAATTTTTTCTTAGAGCATTAAATCAAATATCAAAGCTAAGGGGCGTTTTGAAGAAAACGTAGTTATAGGCATGACTGTAAATAACCCAGTAGGATATGAATTGACTTTTGACATATTTAGGAATTTGTTTTTAACACCATATGATTATCTATTCTGTTTTATTCTTTGTCTTTTAACTTTCCATATACCTACTTAAAAATTCATCAATTGTTTGGTCAAAAGTTGTACAAAATGTTTAGTAGCTATAAAATATGATTAATTTAGTACAGTAATACTTTATCGTGGAAAACTTTCAGTTGTATGTAGATTAAACTTATTGGTCATAAATTATGGAACCATATTTAGAATTTATAAATCGATTGATGTACTTAACATCGCTCTATATCGATGAACTAGCTGTGCCCGCGACTTCGTCCGCGTGGAATAATGACTTTGGGTAGGCACTTTTAATAATTTAGTCTAATTATTTTACAAATAGCTTTTGCCCGCGACTTCGTCCGTGGAGAAGTCGAAAACGTTCTCATACGATTATTTTTAAATATTTTAACGTTATTATCTAAATGTTTGAATACTTTTAAAATAAAAAAATCAGGTTAAATAAACATGAAAATATTTTTTTCTTATATTTTATGAATATGCAGCTCGGCCTTTGATCCGGTGAAAGTTACTCGGTGGTATTATTTTTTTACAACGAAATCGAAAACTACACCTACCGCAGTATTATTGGTAAACTTTTTTTTATATTTTCCTACGGGTGCTAGAATCACCAAGCTTCCAGCATGCCACTGGCCGTGGGAGAAGGAGCTTTTCCTCAAGACTACTCCCACTACCTCAAGGGCCTCCGCCAAAACTCTCGCGCGAAAATGAGTTTATGTATACAGCGCAAGCAGGTGCCCGCGGCATGACTTTCATGCATTACTATGCATTGTTGGGCGAGCGCACGCAGCGGGCACCCACTCCGAGGTTAAGTGGAGGCCCCTAGAGTATGGTAGTCGTTAACATGACGTCATGATTGTAAAAAAATGCACTAATGAGTAATTAATATCAACTTTGAAGCAAATCACCACTAAAATAACTTTTTACCCCTTTTTAACATAGTTAGGGGGTGCATTTCACTGAAATACGAAACACGTCTTCCATTAATTCTGTTATAGAATGCTTATGCAAAATTTTAAGTAGATTGGACGAAGGAATCTCGTTATTTCATACAAACTTTGCCCCTCCTTTTTACCTCCTTAGGGGTAGAATTTTGGAAAATCCTTTCTTATCAGATGCTTACGTCATACAAAGAACACACCGTCCAAGTTTCAGGTCTTTACGATCAGCGGTTTAGGCTGTGCATTGATCCATCAGTAGCGCGCGTAGTACTTGATCATTATTTTGCTGCGATGTGATTTTAAAACTGCGATATCTCCTAAGATATTTTTTGAAATCGAATGGTGTAAAGGGCAAGAATGTTTAAAATTAAATACTTGTGGTGAATAATTTATTTATTTGGATAAGGATTAATATCATGTTTATAAAAACACCTTCGCAAATAATGCATTATTTTAAAACAGATTTTTTTTGCATAAAAATGGTTACTATGAGCCAACCTTAAAAGATAGACATATGCTACCGCGGACTTTTTTAAAGAACTTTTAAAGGGGAACAATCCTGTCATACATGATTTTTGCGAAACTTTTACCGTTTACGCAGCGTCAGCTCTCAAAAGGAAAAAATTCACTGATTTGAAATATTCTTGATTGGTGCTCCGCTCCTATTGGTCTTAGCGTGATGATAAATAGCCTAAAGCCTTCAGGAACTAACGGGCTATCCAACACAAAAAGAATTTTTCAAATCGGTCCAGTAGTTCCTGAGATTAGCGCGTTCAACCAAACAAACAAACAAACAAACAAACAAACAAACAAACTCTTCAGCTTTATAATATTAGTATAGAAGTATAGATTTATAAATAGGTTGAATTTAGAATGGAATAATATAATTCTAAGGAGGGCATAATACGAACTAATCAGTGATACTCCTAAGAACAGCTTTAGAACTCTTAGCTCATCAAAATCAATTCAATACTAGGTAATTCTATTTTGGATATTAAAATATACATAAATACCGAGAACCTATTACCCTAAGCATTCAGCTAATACAATGAGGTTAAGCTTATGTTTTTCATTCTTAGCCAATGGAAAATCAAATAAGGACTAAAGTATGTTATACATACATTATTTATGCGCATAATTCATTAACTCTTGAACGATAACAAATGGAAATTAGCAGGTATTGGGATCAGAAAGTGTTTATTTTATAAATAGAGGCGATTCAATTGAGTGTATGCGATTAATATGATAATAAAGGAACTTATAGTATCGATCTAATATTTTATCATTCACTATCGGTTATCAACATGAGTGAACATTTTCAGAGGGCGATTAGTTTATAAGGGAACCGTGACTTCTTTCTATGATAAACAGACAGAGACAGAGTTAACTTTTTTATACTTTCATAGTGTTACCTTAGTTTTAATTAAAGATATGATGATCTAAATCCATTCATATTAAAGAATAGCCCATTGTTACATGCAGCTAAGCTTTGAGGTGAGTTTTAATTACAGATTCATCACAATTATCTTGATTTGAAGAAAAAAGTTCGGGATTAAGAGTTCAAAGCTCCAAATTAATGTTTTGTTTTCTAAATTAACTTGATCGTCCGATAAGGAGAAATGAAGAAATGATCCTTGAATGCTTAGCGTTAAGCATGAGAACCTTATTGTTTCGTGGTCGACCGAACCTAGCTGTGACAATATTGACATTAGATCCTGTTACCACAAGAAGTAGACGACTTTAATTAATCCAAAAACAATGTTGTAACAAAAATACTTACGAAGACAATAGTGACAACAGTGTATCATAGGAGAGCATTAAGCTTAATTGTTCGCGATTGTTTACGATTAGGCAACGCGAGGACGACAAAGCGGGGCATTAAGCACATCTCACGTGGTCTAATTAAGCGTTCCACTCAACGGGAGCTGAGCAAGGGCTCCCTCAATTATTCGCAACGTGATGCGAGATCACGGCCCCAACACCAGCCGACTCCGGCGCCCGCAAATCCGACCGGCGCGGCGCACAGCAAAATTCCACACCGCAATTACGTAGGTTACGCGACACTCAGATGGATTATGTGAAATTAAGCGCGAGCAGTAACTAAGTGAGCATAATTCACACCATCTCATCAACGCACGTCGCCACTCACCTACGAACTCTCGACACATATAATTTTACAGCGAAATTCTTTTGACGCACCACGCTGACGCTAATGCTCCCGTTTCGTATGAATGGGAAATCCAAACCGTGTAACAATATGCGCCACAATTGTTTTCTTCTATAAATTTGTGAAATCGTTAAATTGAAAGTACAATGGCAACTCCTAACCAAATGTGTAACAGTTCATGTATCTTCGTTTGGTAGCATTAGATATTACAGTGCCAATTTTGGCAACGTAAGTAAACCGATTTGGAAGTCACAAGATTTGTAACAGAGCTGCAAACAAACCTTATAATTTACAGGACTGTTGTTGTCCTAATAAGATGAACGAACTCAGCACATGTCCAAAAGTAGAATATTTGACTCATTTCTATAACGGCAAATGGCAAAGATCGTGTTTCATTCAGTAGCTATGTTGGTTATCGTCCGCCATCGATGAAGTAGAGATATTTCTGTAACTGTAACGAAAATAATTTTCCATTAAAATTTGTTCCCACCAAATAATTCATACGTTTGATTATGTAATATGATTACTTATACTCGTATTAAAGCCAACCAATAAATGTTTCAAATATTAAACGTGCAATAAGTTCTGACGCATAATATTGAGGCACCGCATTTCACTTGAATTTCAATTATAACTTCGCTTCGAGACGACAGTATACCTGTCTAGTCAGTTATATTGACTATGCCTTATTCCTATAATTTTCTAAATTACATTTATGATGGCTATCATTATATTTGCTTCTTTAGTCATACTGGTGTGGATTATAGCTCACTGCTGCAACTTCCTGTGTAGACAGGACTTAGGTTTGACCCCATATTTCCACGAAACACTGAGCTCTTAACATGAATCGATTACTAATCATCCTTCTTACATGACAATCCGTCAAGATACGACTAGGGTTAAATGCGTTGTCTTAGCTTACCGTGGATAAACCCACATGCATGGTACAAAGCTCTAAAACAAGCTTTCGGTTTAAAGCGAAAATCCGCGTCATTGTAAAACGATGTTTTATGGCTTCATATGCGTCACCCTTCCGGAAGGTTAGGACAGACAATCCGTTCTGGAATACAATTGCTCTGAAAACAACCTATTTAGTAATATTGGTATGTCTGACATAAATGACAAGTCTAATAAAACGGGATTACTTCACTATCATACCTACATCTTGTTATTATTATACATAGGTATTTATAAAAAAGTATTCACTGAAGAGTGAAGACGACGTAAGTATAAGATTCAAGTATTTTGTTAATGTTTCCATATTGTGGTTCTCGATTTTGTTGGGAAGATCGTTTACTTTGTTTACTCATTAATTAAGGAATTTTGTTTGATGAGTTAGACGGTGGTTTTATTTTTTTGGTTCAAGCCAAGATTACTTTACTTCAAATTAATATCTTCGAGAAATTTAGGCATTTAATTTTAATTGCCTCTAAAAGATGTTTTTTTATTCTCAGCCCAATATTTAATTTCTATTTTTATAAGTAAACCAATAATCATAATAGGTAATATCTACTTTTAATAAACGTATAGTTGGAAGCTTTTTGACAAGGTTTTTAGAATGACAGCTCCTTTGAGTATTTTTTATTGATTTGAGATAAAGTAGCTGTCTGTGTTATTTTTTTTAAATCTTTCGTGTCATTATTCAAGAATACATATAATTCCTAATACTGAACTTTGAGTGTTAAGCTGCACTTGGCCACCTGCAAAGGCAAAAAAAATCGATTTAGGCATTTAAATTAGCTTATTATACGAGAATATTATTCATCTTCAGCTTTTGTTACGGTTTCTTGTAAAAAATGGGTGTTCCGTGCATTGTTTTAGGGTTCAGTCTCGCCGGGCGGGGTCGCGAGTTAGCCATAACATTTTGAGATTACGGCGTGTCGTTACGATGCTCGTTTAGATACGACGTGAAGAATTGCAGATCTAGAAACGGAACGGAAACTTGTGGCCGGGCGGCTCGGAGATACCTCATCTCATGCATTTTATACCTAGGTCCTGAATCATCGTGTAATGAAAAATACCCAGCGATATTTCTTATAAAACCCCTTCTCTGAAACCAAGAAAAGCTAGTACAAAACAAAAAGCTTCGCAAAAAGGAGACTTCCCGTTTACATTCTCTGCGCGTAATGAAGTGATGTAAGAGTGGGGAATTGCGTTGCAATCTAAAGTACGTTTTACAAGTAAAATACTGTAGGTACTTAATGTTTTACGTTTACAGTACCTAATAATAGGCAAGCTATAGTGCTTACTCATTAACTTTGTAAAGACCTGCCTAGCTCATTTTAATAATCGCACTGAATTAATATACTTACTATATTTAAGCTGCAGTATTTCAGTTTGAAAAGATATACTTAAAATTTTACTGTCCAGGCTGCCATTTCGAAATCTAAGTAAGTAAATACAATTTTGTTAATTTGATACAAACTTTCGTTTCGTTTAGTAGAATTTTGCACTCGAACTGTTAAAAGCAATTTGATAGCTTTCTAGCAGAACAGAAAAACATTTTTTGCGACAGCGAACAGAATTTCGTGTAATATAAACAAAATTGTCACAAAGACTTTTAATCAAATGAGAATTCTTGAAATTCATTATCTAATTCCATAGCTTGAATTCGAACATCTACGAGTGCCTACTGATCGCTCTACATCAAAAGAGTATGTTGCCATATTAATAAAAAGGCCTGTTACTACTTACCAACACTATTTTCTTGGATTTAACCTTGTAGGCAACTTATAATAAAATTTAATAGCTCTAGGTATAATATTCTATAAGATTACCTACTATTCAATGAAGAGAATTCCTGTCACTGTGTATAGTATTTATTAGCTGTTACTATGTTTGCTTATAATTAGTAAATATTTCACTTTCTTTGTCACTATAAAAATAGAGATATGTACTTCATATCCTAATTAAATTGCAGAAACCTCCGTAAGCACCATGCAACGGTTCTTTGATCTTTATTATATAATAACTTAGTTCATTTCGCGTCGGTAATGAATATTAATGTTCTTGCTTAAGTCATAAAATAAACTTTATCTGCACAACGCGTCGTCGTTGCTCTGCCACCTCGGCCCGAGTGATAAATTTACAAAGAATAAGCCGAACTCGGCCCGTTTTCAATTATAACCAAAATTTCCTATTATACAATTTCTAACTTTAATAATATCATGAATTATTTAGGATACGCCATTTATAACAACAAAAACTGTTGTTCGACGATGTTCAAGCCAACTTTTGCGGTATCATTTTATAACCGTTTAGGCACTGTCGATTTACCAAATACGAGTGCGCTCTACGAATTAGCGCCGCTTGAAAAAACCCGGACAATGGCGATTATGAACGATACGAAAAATGGTGCTTTTTCTTGGCGGTTTAGTTAATTATCTGGAGTGTGATTCACGGTGAGTATAAGTAAGAGTATAAACAAGGGGTAATCTCGTTCTAGCTCCGTTACGTTTGTCGAACAAACACGCGGTGTTTACGCAGACAATGGCTAAGTACAATAATTGCGCATGAAGTGCCCGCGAGAGGCGAGGCTTGTTGGCACAGCGGCCTCAGTAAGCCCTTCCGATGTGTGACTAATGTTTGTTTATGGTAATGAGATGTTAATGGCGGTTGCCAGTTCAGTGTAACTGGATCATTGCGCCTGCGATCGCCGATCTACGGGGAGCGTCGTACTTTTGAGTGGTGTGCTCGCGCGAGCTTTCTGAACAAACAATGATATTTAGTTTACTCGAAAGTAGCTCAGTTTAGTAGGCAAACTGCAAGCATCCACATTTACTGCTATGTAAATTTTAGGCCTGATGCGGGTCTGATGCCCGTTTTCACCATCAATCCCTAATTTTGAAGTGACCCCTATGGTAACACAAAACAGGAATTTTGTTTTCATATGGGTCTCTTAAAAATTAGGGATTGATGGTGAAAACGGGCATTACAGTCTTAAAATTCCACGTAAAAATATATAATAAGCAAGACTGAAAAACTTTTTCAGTGGAAAAAAACATTTTGAGCTTTTTAAACTTCTCATTTACAACTAGAATTAGTGATAGGTACAGCATGTTAATACGAGTAAATCCTTTGAAGATTTTGATTTATCATTTGCGGTAAACGGTACTCGTACCATCGTGGCAGTGTTAGCGTTAGTAATCACATTAGGTACATCACGCAAACGTATCCTTCAACAAACAGTGTCCATTTATCTAAATGCTTAGTTCTGCTACGTAGTACGAATGTTTGTGAATCGGATAAGTTGACCTAGAGGGCGCTACAGCCGGTCAGGTCAAAAGCTCTCGTAGATAACTTACAATAGTCAGCTGCACTAGCCACCTACGTCAGGGCCGGACCGTGAGTCTAGAGGGCCGTGGGCTAAAACTACTTACTTAGGGGCCCACCTACTATACTCCTCGCATTATCGTCTATTTTTGACGTTGACTTGACTTAGCTGGGGGCCCCTTGAATCCACGGGGCCCTGGGCTGATGCCCAAAAAGCCATATATGTATATGGTAGATCCAGCCCTGACCTCTGTTCCTCTTCATGCCCTGTCACATTTAGTCGGGCGCAATATGTTTGTCGATACTATACAATTGTACATCGATATTTAATCTTCTATTTGTATTCTTTCAAGTTAATGAAACAGCATTAATTGCTTAATTATTTAACACAACTTTCAAGACAATCCGTTTAGTAGTTTTTGTGTAAAGGAGCTAGAGAACAATAAGTTCTATAATAAAGAGGCAATCAAATATCTTAATAAATGATCGTAGAAGTAACGTAAGTGCGCCTATTAACGACCCCCCAAAATTTGTATTCTATTACCGCCCTATTTTTCTTTCGTTCATAAAAGACATAATAACAGGTTCCAGAAAACACGTTACCTAAAAAATATCTAGATATGTTTATTGACTATCAAAACGATTAAAGTTTGTGTTCGTAAATAACCCGTAAACGGAGTTATTTGACATTAAATGGGACGCGCCCGCAACGGACGCACTTTTCATACTGACGCGCTCCCAGCTACTTAAGGTGCACCTTGTTATTAATTAGCGATTTTAACACATTTAAAATGAGTATACCAACATGTTTTTGCATAACAATATTAATTCGTACTTTAGTTTCCTTAATAAACCCTCAATATAGCCCTCTCGCTGTATTTTTATGGATTAAATACAATTTTAAATAAGGGCGGTAATAGAAACACTTTTAATAATTTGGTTCCTAATAACGACCCATGGCGTTGTTAGAATTTTGATAACGTTTTTTATTTTGGTATTTATATCTTTAATTACGCATTTAACCTCCATTTTGTTATCTTGATCGATTCATAAGACTATTTCACATAATTAAATCAATTAACGCCATACGTTAATTGTCATAGGTTTGGCATAAAACTGCAATGAACATTAAAGAATATCTCTAATAATTTATGACAATAGATTTTATAAAAACCTGTTAAATTCTAATTAGTACCTATTTGATATAAAATAAAACCTAATAAAAATGATACTTCACTGATCACGTCTTCATTAAAGTAGATATTTTAGCTGGTTACTGTTTTTTTTTACGGTCGCTAATAGAATAAAGTAATATTCATACTTAATTCTATTACCGCCTCATAACTATAACGCCACCTGCGAAGACTTATAAGCCTGTATTTTGTATATGCATAACTAACATTTATGACATGACACCAAACCAATCATGCGTTATCACAACTACTATGTAACTTTTTAAGATCTATTGAATAATAAAAAAATAATTTAAAATAATTATACAGTGTTCAATTGTTCATAGTTTAAATTAAAATACACAATTACACACAATTAAAATCAATCAAAAACAAATTAAAAATTATAGTCAAATTAAAAAAAAATTAAATGAAAATTAAATTTTATTAAAACTCAAATACAGTTTAAATAATGACCCCCACTACTCACTACAACACCGGGTACCGCGTAATAAAGTATAATAGAGGAATTTATTATTCTACTATTTCTGCTTGATTATTTATTTATTTTCGAGAAGCATGCCTTTTCTCTTTTAATAATAAAAAAGGACTTGAAAAAAAAAACAAATTTAACTAAAACTAAAAGCAAAACAAATTTAACTTGAAAAAATCAAGTGGTTCCCGAGCCTCTGAGCGGGAATCGAACCCGTGCCTCTTGGAATATACCCAATTGAAGAGCAATATTCTTAGCGGTCGGTAATAGAAACAGAAAAAACGTTAATAGAAACACACCTCGTCTATAGGTCGGTAATAGAAACAACTGCTTTTTCAGATTAAATTGCTATTTATTAATTATTGTGTGATTGTATACTCATTGTTACTACTTAAATTCAAAGATTAATTCATCATTGCTATAAATAACTTAAAGTTTCTTTTCTATCACCACGTCTTATATCAAATTTTCTAACGTTTATCCGAAGTCAGCTTAAACTGGCGGTAATAGGCGCATTTACGTTAGTAAAGGTAATTGCCATTAAATTTACTCCATTTTATCTTCGGTTTCAATTCATAACACTGGTCAACAAAAAAAAATAAAATTGTTTGTTTCCTGTGATTTTTTTTCTGTTTCTATCTCAAATAGACGCATATTTTTCAAATATGGCAACAGTTTTTCTCTAACAGCTTTTGTTTTTGTGTTATAGCTATCTACCCTCATTTAATATTTTTACTTAGATTTTTGATTTAATTGGACAAAAAAAATTTTTTTGTTGGTGTTTTCGATATTGTTTCGTTATGAAGATGTTGTGTGCTTAATCTAGATTGCTTCTGCTATGTTTGTGGTAAATGTATTATTTGAAAAATACCGAATACCTCTATCGGACTTCACGAAAACTGCGTAACATCGACACTTTAAAATAAATATTTAAAATTAAGTGATCAAGACCACAAATGGGTCATTTGTGTTCTGAGAATAGGTAACTTCTTTTAGGCCAACAAGGGGGCTACACAAAGTACCCGTTCCATGGTGTCTCTGGAATAGTCGTAACAAACAATAGCATTGGTTACAAAACTTTTGACCAGTGTGGCTTCCCACACACACAACTTTTAGCTCTTTAGCTAAAGTAATTTTATAAACGTGCCTTTAATTAGCCAAGACCGTATCACCGTACTTCAACCACTTTATATTAAGCTCGGCATCTTGAAACAGTCTGTGAAAGCGCTTGACAAAAGTGACGAATGTTTTAATTTTCTTTCGCGCTAGTTTTCAGGATTAGGCACAGAAAACTTGAAAGCTGTAATTTTTGATGGGACTCACATTAATAGGCAACTGGTGAATGGTCGTAATTTTAAGAAATCAATGACTGAAGTCCAGTAGTAAGCTTAGAATTCATTTTTATTGGTTAAAGAAATTTCCTAAGCAAATAGAAATTGTTGAGAGCATACTATCCAACTTGCAAGAGCTAGGGTGCAACATGGGCATAAAAATACACTTCATGTACTCGCATTAACATCGATTTTCATAAAATGTAGGTGATTTCAGTGAGGAGCAGGATAAAAGATTTCATTAGAATTTTCGGACAATCGAAGAAGGTTATCAGGGTGGTGGTGCTCATATATGAATGGCAGACCAATGCTGGAGTTTGCAACGAGATCTACTCAAACCTGTCCATTCAAGGAAATCATATAAAAGATCATTTACTAGTGTTCAATAGAAATTGTATTAACACAATGTATATTTTTTCGTATTTTTTTGTCAAAATAATAAAACTCTATATTTTAAAAAGTAAAGCTGTTGGCGATCTCCCAGTATTTTTTTCATAATCAGGGCCATAGAAATACCCAATAACAGAAAAAAAATTAAAGGAAACAAAACATGTGTTGACCAGTGTAATAGTCCTTCTATTAATCAGACATTATAGGCAGGAGATTTCATGACTGCGCACTTCCATAAGGAAGATTTATGGTAGGTAACGATTTATTTTACTGCAGTGGATAACTGTTTTTGCACAAGGGTGTTATTAGACCTACTTGCTCTAAATTTTTAGTTTTCCAACTACGCAGTTACTAAAAGGAAACTTGGGAAAATTTCTGTCAGTTCCACGTAAGTTTAGTCCTTATTGTGCACTAAGTGGGTGCCTAATGCATGTATTACTAACGCAACTTACTGGCCCAACTTGCTTTGATCAAGTTTACATAAATGCACGTATACCACCGCAGACTAACCACTCTGGACTGAACTTTCACAATGGTGTCGATTCAGTTTCAAATATGACAATGTTGCGTCAGTTCATGAAGTGACGGTGAACAGTAATTTGGCTAACTACGCGGGCGGTTGTTTAAGAGTAATTTAATTGCAGCAAATTCACTCGTAACTTTGTTAACTTACTTAATGTTCATTAGATAAATGGTGTATTTCATCAATTGATGCTCTTTTTCAATGATTCATATCTTATTGATAAGCTCTCCTTGCACATAGATATAGTAAACTACAATTAATCATTGTATTAAGTTACATTGTATCAGCATGTTTTCCTCTCCCGAAAACATTTTCAGCCTTTTCTAAGAATTTATCCAGCGACAGTGTGGCTTACCACGTCGCTTTCTTAAACCATCGCATTAAAATGTATAATATTTTTAAATATTTACATTTTTAATATCAACTTCACTTAGTGGAAGTTTTGCTTCCTTCGGCAAAAAGAAAATGGCTCGGAGGAGCGCGGCTGCGAGACTCCACTAATGCATTTATTTCATAAGTAACTCGCTGGCTACGGATTTCATATTGAGTACAAACTAAGTTATCGTAAACCCCGCTACTAACACTGTCAAATGTAATATCAACAGATTAACATCGATATCGACAAACAGATCTAATTTATTTGTTTTAGTTGCATTAATCTGCACCCAACGAACGAACTACAAATACTAATTTATTTGCAATATTATCAAGCATCAGACTCTACTACTGACAGTAGTAACCCCTATCTTTATGCACATTTTGAATAAAATTTTGTGTCAGAGAGGTATTTTTAAATCTAACCTGCCGGACATGAAGGCCTGATCAAAAGCGTATTCAATTCATAGTTTACTAAAAATAACAATAATTATTCATACTAAAGTCGCATGAGGTAAGTAGGTTAGGTATAGATATTTTGACTAAGGTGTAGAGTCAGATTAGAATCTTTTGGCTCTACACGAGATCAAATTCAGAGATCACTTTTTCACAGTGCAAGCCATACGGTTCGTCTTGGCAACATTTTACATGAAAATGTCTTTGGTAGGATTATTCTTACACTAGTTCTTACATAAATAAGTACTACGTATGAGGTTAGTAGGTAAGGTATAGAAAACATAAAAACACGTAGGCATAAAACAAACTTCGTTTGGAAGCTGCACTGAATCAATACAAGTAGACCGGAACTTTCTCCCAAGAATGAGAGGCATTCTTTAAGTATTTGACTGGAGTAAACAGAAGTTGCACCAGTAAGTATAAACCATCAGTCGCCAAAGCGTAAAAAAGTTTGCTTTATTACGTTCCGTTACGTCTAGTGATCTAAGTTCGAGAATACTGCTAAACCAAAGGGTTTTACAACAATTTATAGGATCCAAAAAAGCTGTCATTTTATATAAATATTCGTTTCTTCCTCCTATTACGTGTAGTAGAGAAAGCAAAACCTCTGTGGTGTTATATAGGATGTTTTTATAAGGTGTCAATTCGTTAAAAGGTACCGTCTCGTACCTATCGAGAAAATAAAATGTTCAGTGATTTTGTGTAGTTTTGGAGTTATCCCACTTTTTCAACATTTGTTTTAATACATACACGAAGTGAATGCAAGTAAAATATAGTCAAATTGTATAGTCATTTTCCTGGAAACTAGTCATCATACTTCCAACATAATACACGGAATTCTACAAAACAATAAAACAAAACGGGCAGTTTTTAACATTTCGGTCTTTCCAGCAAAAATATCTGGATTAAGCTGTGTGACCGTGTCGACGGGGCTCCGTTTTGCCACGGTCATATTACTTTATTTAAAGCAATATACATAAAACAGACATACCTATAGTTACAATGTAGACAGACATGCACTCCACACAGAAGATTGGAAATTCAGAATGAAGTGTTTTATTATTGTTCAATTCGCCCAAATGAATCCTGTGGGACATCTCGTCACTCGAACAGAACATACGTTGTTTTATATTCGTTATTTATTTTAAATGTATCTTTTTTATCGAAATGGGTCTGATCTAAGAATAACACAAAGGAAAAATATGTGGTATTTCATATTTGTTTAATGAACTGAACACTCCGGAAGATAATGTGGGACGTTTTTATTCCCGGACGAGACTAGCATTTTATGTAATTGTACGTTGATTATTTCGTAATTGGACGTAACACATTCAGTAATAAATGGACTGAAATAAATAATTAACCTATATCTAGTTACTCACATTATTCAAGATCTCTGAAACACTACAGACAGATAGACCAGCTAATAGGATATATTATGTCGATACATCCGTTTTGGTAATCGTTTGGGTTGTTTTGTTAATACCGGTTTTCTATTTAGTTGCTAGGAACCTGTATTAATACTAATATTACGAGAATTTGCCATTGTTCGCATTTCTTGTGAATAATAACTGTTACTAAACAATTAGTAGAGGTATATTTATCGAGTAGATAGCAGCGTATCACTGTCACAGCGCATATTAATTTCAAGTTTCCTCTAACTAGTGGTTTCCAATTCGATACCATAACAAATGAGTTAATTTAACGACGCGAACCCTTTACCCTGAAACTCCATAAATACTCATAACAACGATAAGCCTTAGCAGGGCATTTAGGTACGGTCTAAAATAAATATATTTGATCGGTGGAACGGGTAACAAAAGGCATGTTTAAGCGAAACGTATATTACGCTCGTGAATGGCATAAGAGAAAGGTGCGCTGATAACAATATGTTTTCGCGTATAATTCATACGGTTGCATTCATACGGGCCGGGCACGTACGGTAACGTACGGCCCAATTTTGGCGTACAATTTACCTGCAGATGCAACAAACACAAAGAGGCTATATTTCCGAGGAGGGCGAGCGGGCGGCGCGCCTCGGATTACGGCGGCCATCTGCCGCGCGACACCGAACAATCAACCTAACGAGCCGCGCTCGCGAGGCCGGATTAAAGCCTAATGCCTGCGAACAATGCCGCCGACGGCCTTTATCAGTTACAGTTAGACGCTAACAGATCGCTCGTGTCGCGACAATGGCCCTCCTTGTTTATGGCTAATCCTGAGTGGATTACTCATCGGCCAGGCGACACGACGCGGCGCGGCCGCGACGCGACGCCTGACTCCGGCCTAGGGGCACTGCTCGTCCGGGGCTCGTGCGGACGCTATCGTCCGGCCTGTTGAGCCTACAACAGGATTTGAGACTGCTCTCCGGTCTCCAGTCGTATGCCGAGATTCCAGACTAGAATGACTTCCGCATTGTATCTCGTCCTGATCAGTGCTTCTACATACGATGGTTAAAGACTTAACCTCAGTACCTAAAGGTTAAGTATCTCGCAATTACGAGTAGATAGGTAGAGTCAAGTATGATAAGCAGTCAGCATTAAAATTATTCTTATCTTAAACGTTACTTTCTTCAATTTTTTTTTTTTCAAATTTTATGTATCGAAATTCGTATTTACATTCAAGAATAGACCGAAATCTGCGATTGGTTCAAAGTTAAAAAAAACAATTACATTCGATCGGTTTAACCTCTGATCAAGTTTGAATTATTTTTGAGCTCCTATTTCATAATAGGGAAGTACCGTACCAGTGTAAACTTTGTAAAAAAGCCCATAGATTTTTCCTTAAAAGGCTTAAGCTTTCCTCCCTCGTGGTAACCCTACAGCGTCGCTGTCGTCGGACGGCAAGACGTTAACGCCCGCGTGTTTGTTTATTTAAGCGCACTACGGTAATCCTCGTCACTCTGTTTGGTTTTCGTCGACAACCGTTCTCGACAATGATTACTTCACTGCTTACATTTGTCATTTACGTAGTGATATTTCAATTAAATCAACGAAGGGTATATTTGACTTCTGGGAAATAATAATTAGATTATTTTTTCTTTAATGTTAAACGAGGTCTTAACCCCCTATGTCAACTCTATTTTAACGTTTACTAAAATATGGAATTATTTTTCTTTTCAGACTTTTCCTTTTGATTCAAGCCTGAAATGTCTACTCAGATTTTACCTTTTGTGACTTGCTCCAACTAAAAACCAAACCAAGAATTTCGGCATGGATCAAAACTGTTAGAAAATGTTATAAGACAATCACTAAGAACATTGCCATTTTACGTAACTAGAAAAAATCAAGCAATAAGTTTTGTATCTCAATAATGATTTTGACTGAACTACGTTCGAGAAGCTCCTTATACATTGGCTACAAGATAGATGAGCTCCCGACAAAGTGCGCTCTCTTTGTATGAAAGTGGATGGTGATTCATGCCATGTTTGTGAATGGGTGTATTTACTTGATATTATCTGTTTTCCCATACTACTTTGTATGTTAATATTATTAATAATAACTGTGATATAAGTTTTAAAATAGCATTTTCATTTATTACTACATACATATACATATTTACAAAAACTGCGATCCTGAAACTGAATTTTAAATACATTTTTTAAATTATTGTTATACTTATGTGATTGCATAAAATACCTTTATAAAAAGTACAGTAGAAATTACAAATACAATCCAAAAACGAATAGTTAAAAGTCGTTGCAGCACATTTCAAGACGTTCGCATTGCCAAATTGCCAAATCTCGAAATGCACTTTAACCTGAGACAGGTCGCAGATTACGTTGTTTGTAGCAAGCATCGCCAGGTCTGCGCTGCAATCTGCTTTAAAATAACCTTACATTGGGAAAATACTTCAGAGAATAATAATTGGGGTATTCTCACGGACGCGCTGTTTCAAATTTCCCACTCTGTGAACTCATGTGATATTAAAATGAAATAACGTCTCCGTGGTATAGTGAAGAAACTCTATTCACTTCACTACTACGGATTCTCTCGAACGAAGTCCTTTGCTCGATTTCCGAATGGGACATACAAAGTAGAAGAAATTGTAACCCTTTTTGAGATTTCCAGATGTTAAGTAGGATCTACATACTCAAAATAAATCAAACCGATTGTTCGACAACTAAAATTATTACATGATTAAGTTTTTGGTTCATGTTGAAGACAATATCAACACTGAATATTTTTTGAAACTTTGTAACACTTTTCAACTTTAACTTACATTCCGCAAGACATATTCAACCAGGGAACCTGCCAATCGTATTCATAAAATTCCGAACTAAATAATAGTTCTACAAAGATAGAGCCCTCTGGACACGTGGTCCGACTGCTTTGTCCGACTAATCGGACCACGTGAACTTTTTTTTCCTGTTGGTTCGATTAAGGAGTCGGACTATCAAGACTTTCTGTTCTTAAGGTTACATGGTCCGACATTTAACCGCCCAACCTATTTGAAAGAAAGAAACAAAGATACATTTATTATTTCATTAACTCAACACTATTTAATTGCATTTTCTTGATTGAAAAACAAAGTTTGAACAAAGTTTTAGTTCAAATCAAAGTTTAACTGAGTTGAACTTTCAGGAAAAAAAATCCATAGTTTCAATAATTTTTCTAGAAATTTGAAATGAACGGAATATATTTTCCTAAAAATTCAACTATAATAAATCTATTGAATATTTTTGATAGATTTTTAGGCTAGTTTCCTAAAAAAATTTTTTTCGTCCGTCAATTTTAATATAAAAAAATATTGGACTTGAATTATTTAATTGCCAATCAAACAAATAATTACAAAGTTACAGTGCGTTGAAGTTCCGCGTGACGTCACAAAGTGCAGCACTTTTACGCACTCACTGACGTCACGGGCCTTTTCTTTAGAACTTTGGCACGCTTTATCTCTTTACATTTTCATTAGTTTTAAAAAGTGAAAAATAGGTGTCGAGTATTTTTTGATAAGCTAACTGACGGACTAATTAAAACTCTTGCTTTTTACCCAGGAAACATCCCTATTGAAAATTTGGAAAACAAATAAATACCTGCCTACATAACCTACTTATCTATAATAATATAAACATTTAGGAAATGTTTATAAAAAAAATCCGTGTATTTCAACTTCCTTGAAAGATTACTTAAGAAAGTTGACTTTACGGTTTTTTTTCCTGAAAGTTCAATTCAGTTGAACTTTGAATTGAACTAAAAGGAGGTCGTTTTACATTGAATGAAATAATCTTTAATTAAAAATATTTATACCTTTACATATTTGTATTAATTTATTCAAATCAATATTGATTTAAATTTATTATTATAAATTTATTTAATAGTGAACCTTTCCATGCCAAGCCGTTCACGAGGAAGCTCTTGTTATTATTATGACCAAAGAGCATCGCATTGGTAGTTAATATGAAATTGTCACGAGAAATAGTTTCCATGGATCGATTTTGTTGCATACCACCCTTATTTCAAGTCCGATTAGTCGGACGAAGTGGAATTGCGATTCCTTGTAGTCCGATTAATCGAACCAACAGGAAAAAAAAGTTCACGTGGTCCGATTAATCGGACAAAGCAGTCGGACCACGTGTCCAGAGGGAGATAGAGCGGGTAACGGGCAGTTAAATATAGAGGTACTTAAATCACTATCAACCATTCAATGACCATCAATGTCAAGAGAGATCTCCACGAGTAATGAGAAAACCGTATGTTTTACGGACAAAGAATGGGATAGTTAATCCTTTGTGACAAATTAAAAAATGGCTCCGGGATTACATCTTTTACCAGTTGAAACGGCAATGAATGGGATGGGCTCGTTGAATGGCGGGCGGTAACAGCCCGGCCGAAGTGGCCAATCTCTCGTGAGATTACACCACATCAGGGTTATTACCCTTAATGCGTTCTGCCACTTAATAAATGCAATATACAGCCCATACGCAAAAAGTAAAGTAAGACTGCGTCCCACGGGACGCTACGCGAAAACTTCAGAGGTGAGGGCTGTGCTCTCCAATACACACACAATAAGTAGCATATAAAATCTAACTTCTTGACCTTGGAAGCTCTTATCCCTGCAGAATAAGCGTGAGTTTAGCAACACAACTGTTTCTCTTGATATGCCGTCGAATATAGGAATGTACCTAGGTACTAATCTCAAAAAGTATCTTATTTCCTCAAGTGGATTTAATGGAATTGTATGTAAGAAGGTACCTAAGTGATCAACCTTATTGACCTTTGACAAATTTGACTCAACTTGATAATAAAGTTCGTATAAAACTTGACGAGTTACAACGAAACAATATCCATCAATTTCAAGATCAACTCTAATAAGTTTAGTCAATAATTTTGAGTAACGTGATAAAACACGAAAATAACTTTTTAATAGTAGATAATTAAAAAACGACGAACTTATCAAACTTTGATCTAAAAACAGATATTATGTATTTGGGGCTAATTATTCGTCTTTGATACATTGACACAGTAGGTACAATTAGATAATGAATACATAATATACCAGGAAACTCTACGGAAACCGTAGTGTCTACCATAAATCTTCGTTTACTTTATTTATATCGTTAGAATCAAGATGTTTCAAACATATTGCCCGCGTAGATCCGGCTCGGTTGATCGCCTGTTGAAGGAAACAATGTTCGATATATCAGGGGTCGGAGGGACCACTTGTCACAGGCGCCACGCGCGGCGGGAGGGGAAACTAAACGCTTCTGCCAAAAGTACGTGACCTTAATGTATATCAATCCGGGCATGATTTATACAGGAGGGATCTGTAAAATATGATATAAAATAAACATTGACAACCAAAACGATGAAATACGACGTAGCGTTGTGATTTAAGGGCGCGTTTCAGGAGATTTTATGACGCTATAAAATCAGCTCGCGCCGTGCTCCCCGCTCGGGCGCACGTACAGCACAGATTTGACAAAACAGACGACGGGCATTTATTTGTTCGCTAGTTTTTTTTGCAAGTTTTATGGACTGATGCCAAGTTTATGGTCTACGGGCAGCGGGCGCTCACGTTTGACAGTGTAAATTTGTGAGACGAGGCCTAATTTTGTCGTTTAGAACCTATGTAGGTACCTACCTTTTCCATGTTTGTACAAAGACAATAAAAAGAACCGAAATGTTTTAACTGGTTTTGTATACAAAACAGTCATCGCTATTTTTGTTAGAACCGTTATCGAGAAAAAAATACTCTATTATTTTTATGAAACCACATTTAGATAATTAGGAGCATAGGTTTGAGTCAAGATAAGTACTCGTCAGCTTAAATACCATAAATTACACTAGCTATATCTACTTCTCTTGTGTATCTTACCTTAATTATTTTATACAAGATACAAGATTAATTATTGCATGTGCAACGGCGCACACGACTCTCCATTTAGCATATTCAGACATCTGTCATTCAGTAGAAAGACGACCATGATCCTCCGCCCATTTGCCGTAAATTAGTACCTACTTATTAGAGAGTTTGGTTTATTTCAAGATACAAATATTGAATACTAACTTTACAAAAATACCTGTGCAATGATTTTATTTACAAATTTCAAGTAGCTTCTAATCACGACATAAAAAACGGATAATCCTTGGGCTCAGAGCACTGAATAAATTAAAAAGTTTACATTCCAGAGGCATTTTAACGAACGAATTGTTTTGTAAACACTCAACGGCGCGTAAAGGCATCCAAACAGAGGAAAAAGAAATTGAAGGGACAACGTAATAATGGCTAATTCCTACCAACTGATGACAAGGCTATTGATGCTTTAAGTTTAAGGCTGGGTTGCACCATCTTACTATAACTTTGACAAACATCAAAAATCTGTCAAAGTCCATACAAAAAGCACCGGTTATCGTTATAGTTACGGTCAAAGTAAGATGGCCGTTGGGGCAGAAAAGTTCTCGAGTGGCGACCACGGGCTGGAAGACGTAGCGTGGGCAGGCCTTCTACTAGGTGGACCGACGATCTCGTAAAGGTCGCGGGAAGAGCCTGGATGCGGGCAGCGCAGGACCGTGCATTGTGGAAAACCTTGGAGGAGGCCTTTGTCCAGCAGTGGACGTCATTTGGCTGAAACGAACGAACGAAGATGGTACAACCCACCCTAAATCTTTAATACTTGGGTCTGAAATCTAAGGGTAATGAAACTTAAACTTGAGAGTGTCAAGCATCTCCTTTACCGAGTAATAAATGGTTATTGGTATACGAGTAGCATTAAGTACTTGTACATACTTATGTATGTTTAAATTATAATATTGAAAGTTTTAAAGTAATTATACTTCGTCGCTGCATCCTCGAGATTTTCATATTTACCAGGTAGTCCACTTCTCATTGTACTAGGCATCGAACATTTTAGAGCATACAATACAAAAAAGTACTTGTTATGACTCGATATCCGGCGGTAGTGGGGCACGCTTACGTCACACCCCTCCAACCGTCGAGTCGTCATTCGCTTCGATAGTGCGGGCATCGTAACATCGAAATTTCTCGTTCGTGCCGCAAAAATTAAATTAAATTAAATTGGAAAAAGTGTGTGCTTCGTGTGTGTTTAAATGTGAAATGACCATAAAAGTAAACATTTCGATAAAATACACAGTTATTACGTCGTCTAGAGCGACGCGACATTTGGAGGATAATAATGGCTACCTGTTGGGGAATCAGGAGACCGGATCAAGGCCGCAAGTAAGTGCTCCGCCAACAAAAGTGCCTGCCAAGCTGCAGTCTGCGAGGAATCGCGCCGTATTGCAAAAAACATCACTCATCGTGAATCACAATGATGACTACGACCACTCTGGCAAGAGTGTACCGACCGAGAGGCAGATGAGTTTGGGGAATATTTAAAACAATTATTTTGTTTTTACCCAACTGTAAAAGGAATGGCAAAATGTTTTCGACTATGTTCAATCTGTGCTCGTACATAGGTACGTAATATATTGGATCCTAATTTAACACTGAGTTGTGCTGTGATGTGAGTTGTGCTGTGATGAAGTTCATACCGTGTTCATGGAATCTTACCTTAATGCTATTAAGGTAATCTATGTATTTCCTAAGAGTAGTGATGCGATTACTACCGAAATACCAAAATCGTAATAAAGAACCTCGATGCGATTGAGGTCAAATACGAATCTCTTAGAGTAGTGATGCGATTACTACCGAAATACCAAAATCTTAATAAAGAACCTCGATGCGATTGAGGTCAAATACGAGTTTCTTAGAGTAGTGATGCGATTACTACCGACATACAGTTCACAAGAACAAAAACTCGCTGCGTGCCTCCGCACGGCGCGCCTGCCGTGACCACTGGCCCCGCCGCCCCGTCGTCTTCCCGTGCGCCCAGGTGGGACCCCGCCGTGGTTCAGCTGCTCTGCAACTGCCCTTCGCGACCTATGTCGCCCCGTCCGAAAAACGGTGTCGTAAGGTGAGTGCGTCCATTGCTATCATAATTACTATTGAACGTAACTAAATTTACTTGGCTGGTGTATTTACATACAGGACCTACCTATCAGATTTTTTGTTTAAACTATTTAAATAAAATAAGAAACTATATTCAATTGTACTAAAACAATGATTTCGAATAATCAACCTGTAAACCATCAGCGAGACCTTATATATATTATGTATTTCCTTGAGTAGTAATGCGATTACTACCGAAATACCATAATCGTTGTGAAGAACCTCGATGCGATTGAGGTCATATAACTATTACCTAGAGTAGTGATTCGAAATATCAAAAGAATCGGATGATTCAACACAGGAGGAAATATCAGTCTGTTAAACCAGCAAAACCGGATATAGAGGTTACATAGGTAAATAGTTTTAACTTCAGACACGGAAAAGTTATCCCGTTAGCCAATAATATTTTGGAAGGCTTAGGTCAGCCTAAAAAGTAAAACTGAGGTGTACGCACTCCAATTTGGAGATGAGATAATATTCTGAACGCTTGGGCGAATCTTGGCTAATTGACTGAGGGACGAGTCAATCCAGAAGTTGACTAAAAATACTTGCACATGTTGTCACGTGTCTCTTACGCAAATAAATTAAAACGGGGGGCTTATCCCTCAAGGTAACTGCTCGAGGAAGCGCAGAAATAGTAATAAAAAAGAAAAATACACAAAATGATAAAATGTATTTATTTAAAACTTTTATACAAGTCCATAAATTAAATTAAAATTACAATAGGAATAAGGACTTTAATGTAAATCAAGAATACGTTATTTAAATGTTCAAATATTATTTTCGAATATTTGCCTCTGTGTGGGGTAACCGGTTCACGCACTTCTTTTCCTCAACACCATCCGGTTACTGTATGTGTGCGCGTGCGCAAACATCACCAACACCCTACAGTAGTAGTGCAACTGTCGCAATTTTTTGAGCAGCAGCTTTATTGAACGGTGGCATGATAAAAACCAAAATTATTAAGATTATATATCAGATATTTAATAGCAGTAATCCTACCTTTAGGTTTTCAGTGCCAAAACACATCAGCAGTTTCAGTTTCGGTCATCCTTATGAACAGCAGCGACGACCAGCGATTGCTACAGCAATTTCGTCCAAAACAAACAACAGCGAATTATTTCCGCTTTCTACGCTTTATTCTGGTCTCGTGATAAGGTTTAATTCAAACCAGTATACCAGCTTCATTCCATAGTTACAAAACAGAAGCTTATGCCAACAACTTATAAACATTTTCACTTTGGTCTACCTAAGAACTGCAATGTTTTTTCAATACATAGTTATACATATTATACATAAATATTTGATATGTATATCAAATCCAGTTTAACTGAGAAGAGTAATTCTACGATAATCGTAAACCATTTACGTTCATATCTTTTACTCGAGTAAAGAATTTAGTTCAGTCGCCTAAATTAATGACTTTATGTAAAGAGTCTTATCCCACAAGCAAGATACCTACTTAAGATACCCATTACTTAATATACCTATCATCATCATCTTTTTACTTTTAGCAATGTTAACAAAAAACTGGTAAATTTCCATAAATATTATCGACATAACAACGAATCCAAACGTTAACAATACCTAATAAACTATCATTCTATAGGAATGACGAATCGAATATTTATTCCTAAATATGTGGGAAATGGCCCCAACTTCACGTTAGTACATTATCTCGTGACTTGGTGTGTCGGCTCTCGGTTGTGGTCTCTTTCTATCGCAAAAAATGATAAGCAATAAATACAAATATTATTTATTTAATTTAAATATTTACCTATAACATCATAATTAAGAAACAGTTAATCGGCTACAGACAGCTGTGCGATGTATGAATATATCTGCTACCGTAAGGTTACCTCTGTAACATCTTCAAGCTTACTGAAATAAAAGATTTGAGTGTTATTTTTTGTGGGTCTCACACAACACAATTGGTTTGACAAACAATAAGACAAAACAAGGAAATATATTATTTTTTGAAGTACTATTTACTTACTTAGTAAAAGTAAAGTAATAAATAAATTAATTTATTTATTCTATTGGTTTACCAAGAACATACGTTCTTGTGTAAGTGTAAGTAAGTAAGAGCATAAGCTCTATTAAAACACTAAGTATAACATCTATAACGTACACAGTCAATTAGAGGTAAACTCTGCATGCAATGAAGTGTTAATTTCAGAAAAATGACATCAAAGTACAATTTTAGATAACGCTCTCTGCTCTAAGCGTATACTTATATACGATACATGAAATCGGTCTTGACATGATGTATTAATATTGCTTATTTTTTTATTAAGACCGCGTTTAAAAGTAAATAAATAATTCAATTTGTGCTACTGACAGATAAACTCAGTAAATATACAAAGGAAAAGTGGTAATATATCAAAGTCTATATATTTTATTTTTCATGTTTATTGCACCGCCTTAGTCTCTCTACTAGACCTGTGGTTGACTGGCAGAGAATGCCACTTGGCATTAAGTCCGCCACTGTACAGTTTTATGTGCAAAAATATAAATAAATAAATGTTATTCTATCTTATATACACACACACTTATCTGCAAAAACGTTTAATAAAACGTTTCATTACCTGAACGTAGTTAGAATAAGCCACCTCTTTTGTGTGCCGACGTTCTGTCGGACTGAGCACGCTGACTGGCGATACTCACGGATTGCGCGCAAATTTTTGCGAAGTACCCACTTATTTAGTTAATCTTTAATTTTATATTCTGTTAATATAAAGTTATCGTTCTCAGTTTGGTTATTATGTTTCCAATCCAAAGCTAGTGTTACTAAACATTGTGCTTCTCTCACGTTAGTGAATTGTTTTAATTCTTGGGGAAATAAAAATCTTAAACTAGATATAAATTCAATTATCATAGCTCAAGATACAAAATCTGACCCCAGAAAACAGTTATTGTGTAAACTTAAAAGCGAAGGCAAAATTTCAAACAACAGCTACATTTTATTTGAAGCAGAAAATTACCATCAGAATACTATTAAGTATTTATTATATAAAAAAGAAGTAGTAAAAATATTAACTCGCAGAAGAATGGGACACCTGGCCTATTATATTTACCGGTGATTTCACTAATACTTTAGCACCCGGGCGATCCCAGTTGCACTTTAAAGTATTGTTTTCAATATCAGAGTTATTATTCCAGCAAATACAATTATTTCTTACAAGTTTACAGAAATAACAAGTTATATTCGTATCCTTACTAATACTAAAAAATTAATCTCAAACTACGAAGAAATTTTACCACAATGCAAGAACCTCTAGGATAGATTAAACATATTTGAATATTTTTTCATCACGTGAGAGTTATATTGATATAACCTAAAATTATATTCCGCACAAAGTGTCCGTCATGCAACAACTAATCGTTTAAAAGTTATCATAGAATCGATTAAAAGAAAAGCAGCAGGCTAATCTAGAAAATTACCTTGAATTATATTCTTAAATTTTGAAGCAAGACCTTCTGCTTCGCATTTTGATAATACTTTACTTAACGATAATACCTATTATGTATAAATATTCTTTATAAAGGTCTTATTTATTTAAATAACGTATTTATCATAGTTTTGATTTCACTAAAGCTCTCTAAACATCTACCTGGTAAATATGAAAATCTCGAGGATGCAGCGACGAAGTATAATTTATGGTTAAACAAACTTACCTTAAGTGAAGTTTGACCGTAATTATACGAGTCGCTGCATCCGAAGAGATTTTCATTCCCGCCCTACCCCTAAGTTTACACTTAACTTACCCTTACTTAACTTTAGCGAAATCATACTCTGAAATGAATGACGACTCGACGGTTGGAGGGGTGTGACGTAAGCGTGCCCCACTACCGCCGGATATCGAGTCATAACAAGTACTTTTTTGTATTGTATGCTCTAAAATGTTCGATGCCTAGTACAATGAGAAGTGGACTACCTGGTAAATATGAAAATCTCTTCGGATGCAGCGACTCGTATAATTACGGTCAAACTTCACTTAAGGTAAGTTTGTTTAACCATAAAATATACATTATACATTCTTAACTAAATAACTATTTAATCGCACGATAACGTATTTCTGCGCAAAATATAATACTCGTATGTAGAGAGCTTCCTTTCGTATGTAACTAATATGTTTACTCAAGCAAAAACTTCAATATTCATATACTTTTGGGGTTTTCAGGTTAATGAAATCATCTACCCTGACCAAACCGTGTTTGCAATTATTTACACTTCTTTTTTTTTTTTCAAGATGTGCCATCTGGCATTTGAACTTGAAATAGGACTTTAATATAGTAAATACTCATTACTCAACATTTTATTGCGTCCATTATGTACTTAAACTAGAACATTATGGGCCCTGTAGGGCACGGCAATTAGAGAATTTAGAACGAAAAGAGTGAACCACAAAATTATAAAATGTAATTTTTTTTATTTTAGTAAACTGTTAGTTATTAATAAAATAGACGCTTATTTGAGGAATAAAATTTTCTCTATTGTAAAATAATATCTAAGAATCTGTTTAGTCTACTTAGTTACTAAGGCTTAATAAAATAATACTAACTTTATCGACCAAACTAAATTTAACCCCAGCCTAAGGTACCCATTTTGTTCTAAAATAGTGTAGCGGTAGCGAAAGAATCATATTAAAGTAAGAAAACTGGGAGAGAATATGAAATATTAATGTCAAGTTTCTTCTAACGATGGTTTCATACCTCCGTGTGGGATCCTGCAATACCTAAGCCATGTATTTTTTATGTTGGTAACATAAGTAGGCAAGATTCTGTTAGAAGCTGTTATAATTACTCGTTGGTAATATTACCGAGAGAGTTTACAATACCATCGTAATATTAAGGCTACAAGATCTCTTACAAATGACCCACTCAGTGTAATCCTCGGAGATAATGATATGAAGTTATTCAACACCAGCTGAAGAGCTCTAAGAGTTAAATAGCATCTTGACAATGCCTACTCGCGTTTCCGTGCAATATGCGAAGGTATTCAAGTGTCGTGAATGCATTTTGCTAACGCAGCTACACCACTGTCCACATTTTCGTATTAATAGAGTCATTAAAATAGCAGTGCGATCCCAAGCACATTCCTTGTGATCCAAGCTAGTTTTTTCTTTGTGAATTTGAATTTGAACACAAAGGTCATTGCAAGCAAGGTCTGAAGCATGACTAAGAAGCTCCTCCCCAAAATTACACGAATGAAAATGAAAATGAAAATATTTATTGCCAGAATCAAACAATACAATAACTAAAAAACAAATAATCACTTAATACGTGCTGGATGCCTGGTCCATTTACTTTTTAAAGTAGTTACTAATTTTCTTATATTTTACTTCTTTGGAAATTTGATTGTAGTATGAAGTGTTCATAAAGTTTAACGATCAGTCAGTTAAACGGCTTTAATTTTATTCTAGGTAGTACAGCCCGAAACTATTTTAAAAAATACATGCAGAAGTTTACAACTGGGTTTAGTGTTCATCCACATTCAATATATAATTAAAGAAATTGAGTTTTAAAACTTAACGCCCGCCGGCATTGTTTTCTTGAAATGCCAGCTGCGGTCGCGGATGCGAATCCCGCTGGGGGCAAATGTTGCTGTGATGAGCATGAGTAGGTATTTATGTATATTCAGAGTTGTGGACGTTTAAAGTATGTACTTATATCATAAATGTGAAAGTAACTCTGTCTTTCTATCTGTCTTGCTTTCACGCCTAAACCACTGAACCGATTTTGGTGAAATTTGGCATAGAGATAGTTTGAGTCCCGGGAAAGGACATAGAATAGTTTTAATCCCGATTTTTGAAACAGGGACGCACGCGATAAAGTATTTTCTGTGACAGACTAAATTCCACGCGGGCGAAGCCGCGGGCGGAAAGCTAGTTTAAACATAAATTTACAATCTAATTCCCTTAGTAGGTACCCATGAGCTCAGATTAATATTGGGTGGTATTGGTCTACATAATAGGTTGATGTGATATTTCGAAAATGTAATGTATTTTTAATTATTACTATCAAACCCAGTGAATAATCATTGAAATCATTCTGTGTAATAAATAATGGTTGGTTGTAATTAAAAAGCATATTATTGTATCGAGTTGAATAATTTTTGTAGTGAAAACATTTACCACTTGGCTAGTCAGGTGTATCGGTAAATTAGTGGATTGCATTGGAAGCTTGTTGTTTCACGGGTTTTAATGCATAATATGTACAAGCCTGGACTACATGCAATATGATAAATTGCTTTAGTTTTACCTAGAAAAACTTAAACGATAATACCCATAGCAAGTAGTTAAGATATTGTCTACAAAGCTCTTTTACATCTTTAAAAAAAAATGGATAGCAGAGCGCTATTATTTATCCACATTTTTCAGAATCGCAGCTCTAATTCCAGAGTTTACTCCCAAATAAAAGCTCACTAATGCATACGCAAATATTTTTACCTGTGTTTGTTCCTAGTTTGGTCTGGATTTTATATGTCAATCTCAACCTAATTGCCCGAAAACAAATCCCTCGGCGAAGAACCGTAATTCCACCAGAATAACTAAGAATAACTTAGACACGTGGTCTAAACTTCCACTAGGTAACTTAAAGTTTTCGCCTACCTGTCCCTTACGGCGTATATAAGAATTAAGAACCTTTAGGGTTCTATATTGGCTCACATAAAATTCTAAATCCTATTCTTTGTCTTACTACCGGTTTGTGTTCATAATAATCTCTTCATAATTTTATTTTTCATACTTTTTTTATTCATACATTTTTATTACTACCATCGGAGCTCATAACAGTTAGTAATCATAATTTTTTTATCAATACTGTTACTACCAAGAACCATTTAAAATACATAATTTTTATTTTCAGATCTTTTTTCTTCATAACATTCATTGATCATATTGTTTTAATTAATAATGGCATGTATTTAAATGATCTTTTTAAATTAGCAAAAACGGCAAATAAAAAAATCTAAATGGTCATCTATTTAAATGATTGATCCTCTTTCTGTGAGACATAAAAAAAATTAAATCGATCGATATTTTAACCTCTTTTGAACTACGCAAAAAAATTTTGAGATGTAAAAATTATATCTGATTGTTACTTGTTGGTCCTCAAAAATAAAAGAAATGAGCACCAAATATTCAATATTGTGATACTTTTTAAATAATTCGATTTGTATAAATAATTTTTTGTCTATATCAAATAATCTTCAAAATAATTATGTTATGGTACTTATTTTTATTAAATTGGAAAAAGTGTGTGCTTCGTGTGTGTTTAAATGTGAAATGACCATAAAAGTAAACATTTCGATAAAATACACAGTTATTACGTCGTCTAGAGCGACGCGACATTTGGAGGATAATAATGGCTACCTGTTGGGGAATCAGGAGACCGGATCAAGGCCGCAAGTAAGTGCTCCGCCAACAAAAGTGCCTGCCAAGCTGCAGTCTGCGAGGAATCGCGCCGTATTGCAAAAAACATCACTCATCGTGAATCACAATGATGACTACGACCACTCTGGCAAGAGTGTACCGACCGAGAGGCAGATGAGTTTGGGGAATATTTAAAACAATTATTTTGTTTTTACCCAACTGTAAAAGGAATGGCAAAATGTTTTCGACTATGTTCAATCTGTGCTCGTACATAGGTACGTAATATATTGGATCCTAATTTAACACTGAGTTGTGCTGTGATGTGAGTTGTGCTGTGATGAAGTTCATACCGTGTTCATGGAATCTTACCTTAATGCTATTAAGGTAATCTATGTATTTCCTAAGAGTAGTGATGCGATTACTACCGAAATACCAAAATCGTAATAAAGAACCTCGATGCGATTGAGGTCAAATACGAATCTCTTAGAGTAGTGATGCGATTACTACCGAAATACCAAAATCTTAATAAAGAACCTCGATGCGATTGAGGTCAAATACGAGTTTCTTAGAGTAGTGATGCGATTACTACCGACATACAGTTCACAAGAACAAAAACTCGCTGCGTGCCTCCGCACGGCGCGCCTGCCGTGACCACTGGCCCCGCCGCCCCGTCGTCTTCCCGTGCGCCCAGGTGGGACCCCGCCGTGGTTCAGCTGCTCTGCAACTGCCCTTCGCGACCTATGTCGCCCCGTCCGAAAAACGGTGTCGTAAGGTGAGTGCGTCCATTGCTATCATAATTACTATTGAACGTAACTAAATTTACTTGGCTGGTGTATTTACATACAGGACCTACCTATCAGATTTTTTGTTTAAACTATTTAAATAAAATAAGAAACTATATTCAATTGTACTAAAACAATGATTTCGAATAATCAACCTGTAAACCATCAGCGAGACCTTATATATATTATGTATTTCCTTGAGTAGTAATGCGATTACTACCGAAATACCATAATCGTTGTGAAGAACCTCGATGCGATTGAGGTCATATAACTATTACCTAGAGTAGTGATTCGAAATATCAAAAGAATCGGATGATTCAACACAGGAGGAAATATCAGTCTGTTAAACCAGCAAAACCGGATATAGAGGTTACATAGGTAAATAGTTTTAACTTCAGACACGGAAAAGTTATCCCGTTAGCCAATAATATTTTGGAAGGCTTAGGTCAGCCTAAAAAGTAAAACTGAGGTGTACGCACTCCAATTTGGAGATGAGATAATATTCTGAACGCTTGGGCGAATCTTGGCTAATTGACTGAGGGACGAGTCAATCCAGAAGTTGACTAAAAATACTTGCACATGTTGTCACGTGTCTCTTACGCAAATAAATTAAAACGGGGGGCTTATCCCTCAAGGTAACTGCTCGAGGAAGCGCAGAAATAGTAATAAAAAAGAAAAATACACAAAATGATAAAATGTATTTATTTAAAACTTTTATACAAGTCCATAAATTAAATTAAAATTACAATAGGAATAAGGACTTTAATGTAAATCAAGAATACGTTATTTAAATGTTCAAATATTATTTTCGAATATTTGCCTCTGTGTGGGGTAACCGGTTCACGCACTTCTTTTCCTCAACACCATCCGGTTACTGTATGTGTGCGCGTGCGCAAACATCACCAACACCCTACAGTAGTAGTGCAACTGTCGCAATTTTTTGAGCAGCAGCTTTATTGAACGGTGGCATGATAAAAACCAAAATTATTAAGATTATATATCAGATATTTAATAGCAGTAATCCTACCTTTAGGTTTTCAGTGCCAAAACACATCAGCAGTTTCAGTTTCGGTCATCCTTATGAACAGCAGCGACGACCAGCGATTGCTACAGCAATTTCGTCCAAAACAAACAACAGCGAATTATTTCCGCTTTCTACGCTTTATTCTGGTCTCGTGATAAGGTTTAATTCAAACCAGTATACCAGCTTCATTCCATAGTTACAAAACAGAAGCTTATGCCAACAACTTATAAACATTTTCACTTTGGTCTACCTAAGAACTGCAATGTTTTTTCAATACATAGTTATACATATTATACATAAATATTTGATATGTATATCAAATCCAGTTTAACTGAGAAGAGTAATTCTACGATAATCGTAAACCATTTACGTTCATATCTTTTACTCGAGTAAAGAATTTAGTTCAGTCGCCTAAATTAATGACTTTATGTAAAGAGTCTTATCCCACAAGCAAGATACCTACTTAAGATACCCATTACTTAATATACCTATCATCATCATCTTTTTACTTTTAGCAATGTTAACAAAAAACTGGTAAATTTCCATAAATATTATCGACATAACAACGAATCCAAACGTTAACAATACCTAATAAACTATCATTCTATAGGAATGACGAATCGAATATTTATTCCTAAATATGTGGGAAATGGCCCCAACTTCACGTTAGTACATTATCTCGTGACTTGGTGTGTCGGCTCTCGGTTGTGGTCTCTTTCTATCGCAAAAAATGATAAGCAATAAATACAAATATTATTTATTTAATTTAAATATTTACCTATAACATCATAATTAAGAAACAGTTAATCGGCTACAGACAGCTGTGCGATGTATGAATATATCTGCTACCGTAAGGTTACCTCTGTAACATCTTCAAGCTTACTGAAATAAAAGATTTGAGTGTTATTTTTTGTGGGTCTCACACAACACAATTGGTTTGACAAACAATAAGACAAAACAAGGAAATATATTATTTTTTGAAGTACTATTTACTTACTTAGTAAAAGTAAAGTAATAAATAAATTAATTTATTTATTCTATTGGTTTACCAAGAACATACGTTCTTGTGTAAGTGTAAGTAAGTAAGAGCATAAGCTCTATTAAAACACTAAGTATAACATCTATAACGTACACAGTCAATTAGAGGTAAACTCTGCATGCAATGAAGTGTTAATTTCAGAAAAATGACATCAAAGTACAATTTTAGATAACGCTCTCTGCTCTAAGCGTATACTTATATACGATACATGAAATCGGTCTTGACATGATGTATTAATATTGCTTATTTTTTTATTAAGACCGCGTTTAAAAGTAAATAAATAATTCAATTTGTGCTACTGACAGATAAACTCAGTAAATATACAAAGGAAAAGTGGTAATATATCAAAGTCTATATATTTTATTTTTCATGTTTATTGCACCGCCTTAGTCTCTCTACTAGACCTGTGGTTGACTGGCAGAGAATGCCACTTGGCATTAAGTCCGCCACTGTACAGTTTTATGTGCAAAAATATAAATAAATAAATGTTATTCTATCTTATATACACACACACTTATCTGCAAAAACGTTTAATAAAACGTTTCATTACCTGAACGTAGTTAGAATAAGCCACCTCTTTTGTGTGCCGACGTTCTGTCGGACTGAGCACGCTGACTGGCGATACTCACGGATTGCGCGCAAATTTTTGCGAAGTACCCACTTATTTAGTTAATCTTTAATTTTATATTCTGTTAATATAAAGTTATCGTTCTCAGTTTGGTTATTATGTTTCCAATCCAAAGCTAGTGTTACTAAACATTGTGCTTCTCTCACGTTAGTGAATTGTTTTAATTCTTGGGGAAATAAAAATCTTAAACTAGATATAAATTCAATTATCATAGCTCAAGATACAAAATCTGACCCCAGAAAACAGTTATTGTGTAAACTTAAAAGCGAAGGCAAAATTTCAAACAACAGCTACATTTTATTTGAAGCAGAAAATTACCATCAGAATACTATTAAGTATTTATTATATAAAAAAGAAGTAGTAAAAATATTAACTCGCAGAAGAATGGGACACCTGGCCTATTATATTTACCGGTGATTTCACTAATACTTTAGCACCCGGGCGATCCCAGTTGCACTTTAAAGTATTGTTTTCAATATCAGAGTTATTATTCCAGCAAATACAATTATTTCTTACAAGTTTACAGAAATAACAAGTTATATTCGTATCCTTACTAATACTAAAAAATTAATCTCAAACTACGAAGAAATTTTACCACAATGCAAGAACCTCTAGGATAGATTAAACATATTTGAATATTTTTTCATCACGTGAGAGTTATATTGATATAACCTAAAATTATATTCCGCACAAAGTGTCCGTCATGCAACAACTAATCGTTTAAAAGTTATCATAGAATCGATTAAAAGAAAAGCAGCAGGCTAATCTAGAAAATTACCTTGAATTATATTCTTAAATTTTGAAGCAAGACCTTCTGCTTCGCATTTTGATAATACTTTACTTAACGATAATACCTATTATGTATAAATATTCTTTATAAAGGTCTTATTTATTTAAATAACGTATTTATCATAGTTTTGATTTCACTAAAGCTCTCTAAACATCTACCTGGTAAATATGAAAATCTCGAGGATGCAGCGACGAAGTATAATTTATGGTTAAACAAACTTACCTTAAGTGAAGTTTGACCGTAATTATACGAGTCGCTGCATCCGAAGAGATTTTCATTCCCGCCCTACCCCTAAGTTTACACTTAACTTACCCTTACTTAACTTTAGCGAAATCATACTCTGAAATGAATGACGACTCGACGGTTGGAGGGGTGTGACGTAAGCGTGCCCCACTACCGCCGGATATCGAGTCATAACAAGTACTTTTTTGTATTGTATGCTCTAAAATGTTCGATGCCTAGTACAATGAGAAGTGGACTACCTGGTAAATATGAAAATCTCTTCGGATGCAGCGACTCGTATAATTACGGTCAAACTTCACTTAAGGTAAGTTTGTTTAACCATAAAATATACATTATACATTCTTAACTAAATAACTATTTAATCGCACGATAACGTATTTCTGCGCAAAATATAATACTCGTATGTAGAGAGCTTCCTTTCGTATGTAACTAATATGTTTACTCAAGCAAAAACTTCAATATTCATATACTTTTGGGGTTTTCAGGTTAATGAAATCATCTACCCTGACCAAACCGTGTTTGCAATTATTTACACTTCTTTTTTTTTTTTTCAAGATGTGCCATCTGGCATTTGAACTTGAAATAGGACTTTAATATAGTAAATACTCATTACTCAACATTTTATTGCGTCCATTATGTACTTAACGGCCATTCTCACGATCAGGCGTTCTCAGCCTAATTACCATATCATTTTTGAAATTTGGCTTATTTGACTTAAATGCATTTAAATATAAAACACATGAAAAGTACGAATTTAACAATCGTAAAGGCGTCAAATTATTCAAAGCGGTTTTCGCGTAAATGAGATCCAAAAATTTTATGGTCACGGTAATTAGATAAGGCTAATACTTAATCTAACGGTAATTAGAAAAGATATGTAAAATAGCAAAAAAACAACATCTTGCATTGATAAATTTGTATACAAATATATAGCGTCATAAAAAACGCTGTAGGTACACTTAATAACCCTTTGCAAAAAGAAAAACACTAATGTCTATTATTTATTGTATTTAGATACTTTCAGTATACTGCAAGAATCGAGGCTATTACAGGAACACTTAGTTTCAGCAAGAAGGGGCTACATGTCACATTTCAAATGAGAGCATTTAGCTGAATCAGAATCTTAATCATCATTTATTTGATTTAAATGTGGTACAAACGATTTAACGTACAGATAGTGGATCAGGAGGTCTCACAAATTTGACTTTTCGGATATGCATATATCGAAAAAGTAATTAATGATATAGGTAATTTTTCCTCTTTTTAATCTATCTGCGATCAGCCATCACCCATTATCAGAATAAATTGAATTTGTAATAATGACAGTTCCAGCTCTGCATATCCCATGAATTGTCACCTCGATTCTTTTACAATAAGTTTTCAGATTGATGCTATTCGCTTTCTCCTGAGCCTGAATGCAGAATTCTCAGAATTTAGAAGGGATGCAGCAAATAGATTTCATGACGGTCTAGTCTTTGTTTGTAAGCTTTACAGGAATTTTCTACACCCTCTTTGACGTTTGGTATCACTTCAGTGGACTTTGTAAACCAAGGTACACAGCTCAAGATTTTTAATAATTTATTTTGAAAACGTTAAAGTATTTCTACATTTGCGAGGCTAAGTCGATGCCATATGTCTACATGGGTCTTAGGATGCATTTGTATGTAGTTTGTTCTCCAACCTTCTTCTGCCTAGTATCCATTGCATATCACGAAGTTTTTTCTATGCATAAAAAAGCAGTTAAGATGCCTAGGATGGTACAAAGTGACTAAACACTCTTGTCTTGAAAAGTCCCATTGTCTGTTGATTTGTTCCCTTTTGTTCTTAATGTGATAACGTCAGATAAGTGTTACTATTGGACAATCTTATCTTCTTAGTGCAAAGGTAATATGGTTAGATTTTAATGGTATTATACATATTAGAATTAATTAATGATTTAACATGTAAATTAATATCAATGATATTAATAGTAAAAATAAGTATCTGGTACGAGACATGTTTCACGCAGGGGTGACATCTCCTGGCCATCAAGAAGCCCCGATTTCACTCCACTTAACTTCTTTTTGTGGGGTTACCTTAGGGGTTAAAATATACTCTAAAATCCAACAATCATGCAGCAACTGAGGCTGAACATCCGTCATGAAATCGAATCTATTTCGAGGTTACTCTAACGAAAGCTTTTCAAAATGTTGATGTCAGATTGGAAGAAAAGTCCGTAAAGTTGTTATGCGAAAGTCTAGGTATTAGGTAGTATATTTCATATTTTATCATCATACTTATTCAATCGTGAGTGCAATTTGTAGGTAATAATTTCATACAACGGTGATTATACATATATGGTAATTAGTACATGGAAATTATAAAACGATAGTTTTTCTTCAAAATTTCCAAAATCTGCAGCGTACGCAAATACTATCTTACTACAACGTATGAAGGCCAAAGTACTGATTCTATTTAAATTAACAACGTGGATCTACCTTCAAAAATCGAGTATAAAAATAAGGACATGGTAAATAGAAAAATTGAAAACCAAAGATATGGTAATTATACTCTTACGCAATTCATCGACGGTACGCCAACGCAAGAGACGTCTACTTGCTAACAGGTCTTAGAACTAACTAAGGGCTCGCGCCGCGCGCGTAAATGATGTGTCAAATATTATTATTTAGGCTTGTGTGCCCAAAAACAGAAAACGTCACGGAAATTAGGACTTTCGCTGGGACAAGCAGTTTTTTAATTCTAATTATTTACAGAATGGTTCTATTGAATAGATATTTTGCTATGCATAAGACAATCTTTTGTGCTCTTTAAAATGTTGAATGGAGTGAACAAAATCTATACGACATAAAAATTACAACCAACTTTTAATATTAAGTCGGTGTGCGGACGCGTAACGGTAATTAGAGAACACAGGTTCATGAAATTAATTAAGTCACAAATACTTAAAATAGAGGCCTATGATTTAATGCACAGCTAGATAGGGTTGTTAAGTAACATATAAAAATACTTGCATGTCTCTAATTTGTCATTTTTAACGATTTAACAGCCCGGACACGCAAAAACTAGCTCATCTGAGAATGGCCGTTAAACTAGAACATTATGGGCCCTGTAGGGCACGGCAATTAGAGAATTTAGAACGAAAAGAGTGAACCACAAAATTATAAAATGTAATTTTTTTTATTTTAGTAAACTGTTAGTTATTAATAAAATAGACGCTTATTTGAGGAATAAAATTTTCTCTATTGTAAAATAATATCTAAGAATCTGTTTAGTCTACTTAGTTACTAAGGCTTAATAAAATAATACTAACTTTATCGACCAAACTAAATTTAACCCCAGCCTAAGGTACCCATTTTGTTCTAAAATAGTGTAGCGGTAGCGAAAGAATCATATTAAAGTAAGAAAACTGGGAGAGAATATGAAATATTAATGTCAAGTTTCTTCTAACGATGGTTTCATACCTCCGTGTGGGATCCTGCAATACCTAAGCCATGTATTTTTTATGTTGGTAACATAAGTAGGCAAGATTCTGTTAGAAGCTGTTATAATTACTCGTTGGTAATATTACCGAGAGAGTTTACAATACCATCGTAATATTAAGGCTACAAGATCTCTTACAAATGACCCACTCAGTGTAATCCTCGGAGATAATGATATGAAGTTATTCAACACCAGCTGAAGAGCTCTAAGAGTTAAATAGCATCTTGACAATGCCTACTCGCGTTTCCGTGCAATATGCGAAGGTATTCAAGTGTCGTGAATGCATTTTGCTAACGCAGCTACACCACTGTCCACATTTTCGTATTAATAGAGTCATTAAAATAGCAGTGCGATCCCAAGCACATTCCTTGTGATCCAAGCTAGTTTTTTCTTTGTGAATTTGAATTTGAACACAAAGGTCATTGCAAGCAAGGTCTGAAGCATGACTAAGAAGCTCCTCCCCAAAATTACACGAATGAAAATGAAAATGAAAATATTTATTGCCAGAATCAAACAATACAATAACTAAAAAACAAATAATCACTTAATACGTGCTGGATGCCTGGTCCATTTACTTTTTAAAGTAGTTACTAATTTTCTTATATTTTACTTCTTTGGAAATTTGATTGTAGTATGAAGTGTTCATAAAGTTTAACGATCAGTCAGTTAAACGGCTTTAATTTTATTCTAGGTAGTACAGCCCGAAACTATTTTAAAAAATACATGCAGAAGTTTACAACTGGGTTTAGTGTTCATCCACATTCAATATATAATTAAAGAAATTGAGTTTTAAAACTTAACGCCCGCCGGCATTGTTTTCTTGAAATGCCAGCTGCGGTCGCGGATGCGAATCCCGCTGGGGGCAAATGTTGCTGTGATGAGCATGAGTAGGTATTTATGTATATTCAGAGTTGTGGACGTTTAAAGTATGTACTTATATCATAAATGTGAAAGTAACTCTGTCTTTCTATCTGTCTTGCTTTCACGCCTAAACCACTGAACCGATTTTGGTGAAATTTGGCATAGAGATAGTTTGAGTCCCGGGAAAGGACATAGAATAGTTTTAATCCCGATTTTTGAAACAGGGACGCACGCGATAAAGTATTTTCTGTGACAGACTAAATTCCACGCGGGCGAAGCCGCGGGCGGAAAGCTAGTTTAAACATAAATTTACAATCTAATTCCCTTAGTAGGTACCCATGAGCTCAGATTAATATTGGGTGGTATTGGTCTACATAATAGGTTGATGTGATATTTCGAAAATGTAATGTATTTTTAATTATTACTATCAAACCCAGTGAATAATCATTGAAATCATTCTGTGTAATAAATAATGGTTGGTTGTAATTAAAAAGCATATTATTGTATCGAGTTGAATAATTTTTGTAGTGAAAACATTTACCACTTGGCTAGTCAGGTGTATCGGTAAATTAGTGGATTGCATTGGAAGCTTGTTGTTTCACGGGTTTTAATGCATAATATGTACAAGCCTGGACTACATGCAATATGATAAATTGCTTTAGTTTTACCTAGAAAAACTTAAACGATAATACCCATAGCAAGTAGTTAAGATATTGTCTACAAAGCTCTTTTACATCTTTAAAAAAAAATGGATAGCAGAGCGCTATTATTTATCCACATTTTTCAGAATCGCAGCTCTAATTCCAGAGTTTACTCCCAAATAAAAGCTCACTAATGCATACGCAAATATTTTTACCTGTGTTTGTTCCTAGTTTGGTCTGGATTTTATATGTCAATCTCAACCTAATTGCCCGAAAACAAATCCCTCGGCGAAGAACCGTAATTCCACCAGAATAACTAAGAATAACTTAGACACGTGGTCTAAACTTCCACTAGGTAACTTAAAGTTTTCGCCTACCTGTCCCTTACGGCGTATATAAGAATTAAGAACCTTTAGGGTTCTATATTGGCTCACATAAAATTCTAAATCCTATTCTTTGTCTTACTACCGGTTTGTGTTCATAATAATCTCTTCATAATTTTATTTTTCATACTTTTTTTATTCATACATTTTTATTACTACCATCGGAGCTCATAACAGTTAGTAATCATAATTTTTTTATCAATACTGTTACTACCAAGAACCATTTAAAATACATAATTTTTATTTTCAGATCTTTTTTCTTCATAACATTCATTGATCATATTGTTTTAATTAATAATGGCATGTATTTAAATGATCTTTTTAAATTAGCAAAAACGGCAAATAAAAAAATCTAAATGGTCATCTATTTAAATGATTGATCCTCTTTCTGTGAGACATAAAAAAAATTAAATCGATCGATATTTTAACCTCTTTTGAACTACGCAAAAAAATTTTGAGATGTAAAAATTATATCTGATTGTTACTTGTTGGTCCTCAAAAATAAAAGAAATGAGCACCAAATATTCAATATTGTGATACTTTTTAAATAATTCGATTTGTATAAATAATTTTTTGTCTATATCAAATAATCTTCAAAATAATTATGTTATGGTACTTATTTTTATTAAGTTGTAGTCAATGGATGGAAACTATTTTAAGGCACTTGATGTTCAAAGATTTATTTTTTATTAAAAAAGCATACTTAACTCGTTCACACTGCGTTATCGGGTCGAATCACCTTAGGTGCTGGATGCGTTGGTGCGGGATGGATATATTCGGTCTTTTCAATAGTACGAAAGATAAATATTGTTTTGCAATTGTTTCGTCAAACACAGTGAATAGGTATGTGGAAAAAAAAACTTATCAGGTCCTTACGACCCGATGTCGCACTAAAAGTAAACAAATATCGTTTAGTGCTTTTATCGTGTCTAATCAACCCGTTGACAGATGACTTTATGGTTACTGATCACGGTCGAGATCGGTATACTAAGAGAAAATCAACCTTGCGATTTGTAAAAAAATAAAGAGGTAAAAATTATGATGTCGGGTTCAGGGATATCAGAAGGAAGAAATTATTTTACATAGCGCCTCTAGTCCCAAACTAAGCAAAGCTTGTAATTTAAACAAACATGGCAATGTACCATTCTGCTTGCTTATTGGCCGCTAAGCCCTTGGCCAACTCAGTAACCAATGACGGACGATTGTCACTCAACCACAAAGTACCGCGTAAATTAAAAGATATTTTTTAATTAAAAATATTAACCAATAATATTTTTAGTTAGATCAAATATATTTTAAAGTTAAGTTATACATAGATCGAAATGTATTTATTAGGTGATCAATATTAAAAGGCAAACTTGATATAAAAATCATCAAATTAACAAAATTAAAGATCAATAACTAAAAAAGATGATCAAATATTATTTTTGTTTACCAAATATTAAAAGAGTATGTTAAACATAAATATTATGTTACCTTAAATGAAGATCATTCATAATTTATCCGTAGATCAACTAATATACATTGAGTTATAATGTACTACATACTAGAGAAGACATGTCAACTAGACTGTTTCTGGCACGTAAATAGGTCCACGGACCGAAATTCAATTAGTATGTGCTCAGCGGTTGCTGTGACAACACGCTTGAGTGCAGTTTTGTTTTTTGAAATATGCCATCCTATAGACGAAAATACTGTTCAAATAACTCCAGATACATATTAAGTAAAAATCAAGGAATGACTTTTTACCATTAAGTTGTACATTTATGCACTTTAAAACACTAATTTAATTTTAATTTGTTAATTACAAGGCGTTACCGCGGCGGCAGCCATTTTACGAAAATTTCAAATAATAAAAATCGCAGACTTGACACTGACGCATAAATTAGTATACGAAAGGAAGGTTAAATACAGCAATAAAAAGATTTTTTTAAAGATTATAAGCACTTTGTATTGCACAAATTACTAATAGTCCCGTCCAGCCCCTTGTGTTAAGCTAAATAAGCTTGGGTTACGGGTGGGCTCACACAATAGTCGTGCGGCATCATGGATCAAACTTGTTTGAATCTCACTGCTGTTGTTCGTATGCGACTGGTTAGTTAGTAAATCACCCTAATAGGGATGTTTCCTGGGTCAAAAAGCAAGAGTTTTAATTAGTCCGTCAGTTAACTTATCAAAAAATACTCTACACGTATTTTTCACTTTTTCAAACTAATGAAAATTTAAAGAGATAAAGCGCGCCAAAATTCATAAGAAGAGGCCCGTGACGTCAATGCTTGCATAAAAGTGCCGCACGTTGTGACGTCGTGCGGAACTTCAACGCACCATAACTATGTAATTATTTGTTAGATTGACAAATAAAAATATATGTGTCCAATATTTTTTAAAATTAAACATGACGGACTAAAAAAAATTTTTTAGGAAACTAGCCTATTATTGACACCTAGCTCACGAGATAGGCTAAAATTATAATAATTGTACAGTGTGTCTGGTCACCAGTGTCCGACCCGTTAGGGCGCAGTAATATGATCAATTTAATCGACAAATCCAGTATTAAAAAATTACAGCTATTTTAATTTTTTTAGTTTCTGAGTCCGGATGGATTCATTTATTTACCAAATCTACCGATGTACAGGACCTATGAGTATAAAAGTGATTCGTTCGACAGCTGAAAAAGTAAGCAATACGTTGTCATCAGAAGCTTCCATTTAAATTTCTTAGAAACACTTGGTAAAAAAATGATGCTTCTTTTTAGATTTTTCAATGTTACAAAAAACTAGAAAGTTTTACATTTTTAGATGCACTAAGTCATTAAGTACCTAAAACTGATATACCTTGGCTTTAAATCAACTAGTCTAGGTGCTAGCTACACAGGAGATGCAGCGGTGAAAAGGAGAGGTGGGAATAGTCCCGTAACTTCTACCTCACAGCTATTATACGTGTACTCAACCACTGAGATAGTTAACAATAGAGACAATAAAATAACTGAAAGTTTCTGACTTTCAGTTATTTTATTGGTTCTGGAGTGAAGGCGTGGGTCATCCCTAGCTTTGTTCCTACCGTGACGAGTGGGAATTTTTCTAAAATCTTAAGATGGACTGACTGAAGATAGCAGGAAGACGCTGGGTGCAGGCCACTATCAACTGGGCGATGTGGAAATCATTAGAGGAGGCCTTTGTTCAGCAGTGGACGTCCAGTAGCTAAAATGATGATGACGATGTTTCCTTACAGTATCCAACTCAATAGGCAGAAACTAAACGTAAACGAAGTGTCGCCTCTGTAATGGTATCATTATCTATAACTCATAATATTTCGTGCGCTGTTGGATGACAGTTTTAAACTAGAGATGGGTAATTTTTTTATCGAATTACAAAATACCAGTTAACGATTCTCAAGGCGATTATCGATTACATTAGATTTTAATCGGGAAGAAAAATAATTAATGGCTTAAGCATCAGTATGAAGCCCATACGCACTTGTAGCACAAGTAACACGATTAGCCTCAGTCCCCTCAGTTGTGAATTCGGAATCGCCAGTTGTAATTTTAAAATCGCATCACAGAGTGAAGTAACTAACACCAAAAAACGGCAGAGCGAAGTGATTTCGAATGTTTCAACTGCTACGTTTTGTCACTTGTCTAGGAGGGCTAATTTTAGTCTAAGGGAGGGGAGCTTAGATTACATTACAGGAAACGCACAATATAATAAAAGAAAATAATGTAAGTAGCTGAACCTTTTTGCTATTTGTTTGATTTGTTTATTTTCACAATCGTTTCACAATGTCTATGATGAGGCGACCGCAGGAACGTCACTATTCGTGCAATCCTATCAATGAAGTACGACATTTTCTGGTGCAGATTTTATCGCCATAAATTATGAAACTTGATAGTCATGGATTTGACTGACAGCTGTCCGTCAAATTCCCGCCCCGCACTCCGCACTGTACATATTTTGTTCGCGATGTCTGTTCTATACGTAGTAATATTACTTCAATGCTAATATAGACCCAATAATTAAGGCCGGGTAGCAGAGAAAATGGCGAAAATGAGGTTTTCATTTTTCATTTTTGAACAGTAAAATTAAAGGCTAAGATTTTTATTGGGCATGGTTGAGGATATTTTCTAGGGCTATTAACGGATGGAAACACGATTTGATGAAGTTGACTCGATAGAATATATTCCCAAAGTTACCTCTATTCGTTTTCTATTTATGGTTTTATTTTTAAAATAAGCGATTTGAGATTCTAAATCTTTTACTAAACTAAAGTTCAGAAATAACTTGAGGGCTTTTAACGGATGAAATTTTTATATTGCGTCTTATTTAGTTACAATGTTAAAAAATGTGGAAAAAATCGTCCATGACGGCTTGGACAATCTCAATCAGTCGCGCGGTGGCGCTTACGGAGGACGGACGCGTGTCAGTTTTTTAGCCGTGACAGTTCGCGATTTGTCAATATTTTTGACAATGATGACTTTGATGAGTCACAGTATAATAATATCAGTGTTATTGGAGAAAGCTTAAATTTTTGATAATTAAGAATTATCAATTTTGTCTACCTATTGAAATTTAAATCGTTCGCATCCTTTTAAACGAAGACTACTCATGATACATAGTACATTCCTCAAATATGAGACAAAACCAATGAGTTAAAATTACATTTTAATAGTACCTACATACAATCGTCTTACACTCTTTAGAAGAGCACAGTGACACAAATAAATAATAAAAAATACTGTCTAAGGTCTGTAGCTAAAGTTCTAAGCTGTAAGATAGAAGAATCTTCTAGCCAAAAAGATGGCAGATGCAGCAGATGTCAACGGATTTAAAACTGGAGTTCATATGACTCCTTGTAGACTTGAGTCTCTAGAGCGTCCCTTCCTCCACCATGCGTAAGAATGTTTCAAAAATACTGTCTAAGGTCTGTAGCTAAAGGTCTAAGCTGCAAGATAGAAGAATCTTCTAGCCAAAAAGATGGCAGATGCAGCAGATGTCAACGGATTTAAAACTGGAGTTCATGTGACTCCTTGTAGACTTGAGTGTCTAGAGCGTCCCTTCCTCCACCATGCGTAAGAATTTTCAAAAAAATACTGTCTAAGGTCTGTAGCTAAAGGTCTACGCTGCAAGATGGAAGAATCTTCTACCCAAAAAGATGGCAGATGCAGCAGATGTCAACGGATTTAAAACTGGAGTTGATGTGACTCCTTGTAGACTTGAGTGTCTAGAGCGTCCCTTCCTCCACCATGCGTAAGAATTTTCACAAAAATACTGTCTAAGGTCTGTAGCTAAAGGTCTAAGCCGTAAGATAGAAGAATCTTATAGCCAAAAACATGGCAGATGCAGCAGATATCAACGGATTTAAAACTGGAGTTCATGTGTATCCTTGTAGTTTTGAGTCTCTAGAGCAGTGGTTCTTAACCTTTAAGTCATGAGGGACCATTTTACCAAATTTCTGTCTTGTCAGGGACCACCTCATAATCGGTCAAAACCAGTTTGACAGCAAAAATCAGTTAAAAGTGGTTTTGACCAAGGTGTGCAAGTGCACATCGTGGACCACTTGGAATGCCTCCAGGGACCACCAGTGGTCCGCGGACCACCGGTAAGAACAACTGCTCTAGAGCGTCCCTTCCTCCACCATGCATAAGAATGTTTCAAAAATACTGTCTAAGGTCTGTAGCTAAAGGTCTAAGCTGCAAGATAAAAGAATCTTCTAGGCAATAACTTTAAAACTATAATTTAAACGAATTTTGCTATTAGTGGACCTGCTCACGATGGACTAATTATCTGCTATACTCTCGACTCTCTAAAGCACAACATTAATAAAAATTTTGCTGCGGTAATGCACTCCAGGTAACAGTGTGTGATGCTCATTGCTCAATTGCTCATAGTGATTTTCGATACAGAGCTCCGTACATACGTTATACATAAATTATGGAAAGAAAACACCCAGACCAATACAAACAAATATGTATGCAATTTTAGTATGATAATTTTATTTATTAACCTTCAACTGGTGACGTGACGTCAAATTGACGTCGCACAGGAGAAAACGTTACATATTATTCAAACGGCTTGTTCCCCGCCCCTGCACCCCTCAGTAGCTGCTTCTTTCTTAGTTTGGCGTCCGCCGTGACTGAAATCGGATGTTGCACGCGCTTAATTAGTGAGATAGAGGGTATCAAACGTCAATTTGACGTCACGTCACCATTAGTGTCAGTGATTTATTTCATGATTTGTTTCATTTAGTGGTTAAAAATGAATCCAAATGACGAGGATTTCAAACGTGTTGTATTGGAATTATTAGAAGAAAATGTGAGTGACATCAGCGATACGGAAGATCGATTTTTACACGACACTCACTGCTTAGAATCGGATCACAATACTGCGAGTGAACTATGCGACATAGAAAATCAAGATCCAGCAATATATGTCCAACTAAGAAGATGAAAAGAACATCATACCTCTGCAAAAAGTGCAAGAAACCCGCATGTTTTGATTGCCTAGAAAAATTTTTGTGCTGTTTGTTACCATAATTAATCCTATTTTTTTTTCTATGGGACAAAATATTGAAAATGACTGATTCTTATTTTTTACTTATTGTTTTTTAAGAAGAAAGTAATTTTTGTTAAATTCCTTTGTTTTTTTTAAATTCTATTATGATTGATCTCATGTCTACAAAAACAGACCAAAAATGACTGCCATGTTTCTAAGCGTTATTTAATTAAAATTTTCAATATTTATTGCGACCAGTGTGTTTTATTTACGAAAACAAACTCATATTCTTATAAATAATGTAATTTATTACATTGCTTATGCTGTAAGTCTCCTGAATTTCGGCTTTTTAGTATTACGTCAAAATGACGTCACCTCACCAATACTGTGACCCATATTCACGTCACCAGTTGAAGGTTAATAAACAAAAAGACTGAACAAAATTGATGCGTGTACTGATTAATGTAATTAACCACATGCAAAGCTTTGTGAATTGCAACAACTATAATTTATTATCCAAGCTCTAAATAATCGCTACTACGAGTAACTGATCATAAAATGTTTTTCCAATCGCTCAAGCTCCCGAGGATCTACCGATAGGTCGGGTGACGTAATCTTGAAATTCTTTTAGCCGGCGCGGAACTTCCGGAAGGTCGGGTGACGCCACGCCTCTTTGAACCGTGTTTACTTTGGCAGTTATATTCTATATTTATTCGATTCTAAAATATATTCCCAAAAATTTTGAAAGTTGTTTTAATTTGTATCACTTGGATATGATTTGTATTAGAAAGTGCTGTGAGTGTGACGCTTGAACGGAAGGAAGTCAACCTAACCTAACCAACTGCGTATTTCTATACTGTGTAGCCGCGAGAGCTCTTTGGCGCGCTGTCTTCGGCGAAGTATTGCGCGCGCAGATTTTGACAGCGCGAAATACCTACTTTAGCAGAAATACCAAGCCTTAATATAAAGATAAAATATAATAAAATACATCAATTATTTTTAAAAGTGCACATACAAAAAAGATCAATTAGTTTTTAGAGGATCAAATAATATTGTCCCATTAATAATGTTGTTACTAAGAACATACTTCAACTCATAATGTTGTTGTTCAGAATAATTTACTTTATAAAAGACATACTCGTATCTTTAAAAAAATAATATATAATTTAATAGAATAGATAAGCATGCAGCATGAAAGCAAGCATGCAGCATGCATTGGTATCTCCTCGTCTCCGGCGCTGCGGGATGTGCAGCCCTTCCGCCCTTGCGTAACGAGGCTCAGGCACCCACGCTTGCTTCCGCAGCTTCGGCTTTTTGGATCGCCATCGGCGCCTTCGGCGCCTCGGCGACCAGCCTCAGCCTGCTCCAGCTCACCCGGGCGCCTGAGCCTCGTTACAGCGGGCGAGGGCTGCCCTCCCTCCGCGCCTCCGGCTTTTAAATTACACTCTAGGGGTAGGGCAGACAAGACTACGTGGAGTCGGTTTTGCAGCGATTCGTTTCTGTCACGTTAGTTTTGTGGCACAAAATATTGCCTGTTTTGGACCATTTCAAATTAATTTAATGTTAAAATACGATTTAATACGAATATAGACATCATGATTTTCAATAATATGGATACACTTATGAGTAATAAATTTATGAAAACAAATATTAGGATACATCACATTTATGAATATTATAGTTATTTATTCGAATGATTATGAGTTTCGATCATTAGTATAGAAAAATATATGAAAACAAATATTAGTAAAAACTAAGTGTATGATTAGTGATATTATGAATATCAATGATTATGTTTTTAAATATGTAGGTTTTAAATTTTTTATGAAGAATGATTATTATGGTATCAAATTGTATGAGAAATATTTTCGGACCTCCAATGATAGGAATTGAAAAGTTATGTAAGAAAATGCGCTACCGTAGTGTAACATATAATAACGTTTGTTACTTTCAATAAAATACGTAATTCACATCGATGTTGGTAGAGTATTTACAATGGTACGTTTAGGTAGTTGTGATACGCTCATCTTTCGGATAAACGAAACTGTGGGCCGAAAAAAATCGTGGAAGTCTTCCATTTCAGTTTTTCAGTTGATAAATAAAACCGAAAATTTTTCCTGACAGATAGGTAATGTCAGTTATAATCAGCAACCTTTATTGATTAAATTACTATACTATCGGACATTTATTAGGAAACGGGGTACTGACTCTCTACCAAGTTTACACTACGCTGCATTAGCTTAAGGGTTCGAAATCCCTATACGTCACAATCGAAGCTTAAATTTCGTAACAGTAAGGTTTTTATATGAGCCGAATGTTAGGGCGGGATCTGAGGACAGGGAAAGATATATTGCTTATTTGTACACACCCAAAGCCAATAAATGCAAATTCCATCGTCTATCGTATTTGTTTCAAGGGAAAACGATTTAATTTATCTTTGGACACAAAAACTTTATCGTAGATTATCTATGTCGAGTAATCCAAGCTGAGCTTAAAGATTTTTTAGGACAGTCAAATATCTGAATCTGAACTCAGACAGACAGTCTTAACTTGGAAAAGGTTTTGTTTCGTACCGAAATATATTTATTAGTTTCTTAATTTTAGTTTAAGATAAAACAACACAAACTGGAAGGAATTTGCTCTTTTTCTTAATTGCATTTTTTAATCACAAACTGGCAACATTCTTTCCAATCCTATGGAGCTAGGCTCGCGATTGCGATTGCGACGCCCCCCAGTGACGCAAGAGTTTTGAGTTCGGAAGGACGCCCGTGCGCAACAGCGGTGTGTTCTTAAATTCGGCAACCACATAAGCGTTTGTCAATTTCCAAAATCAAGTGAATCTAATGAGTGCGGGATCCAGCCCCTATGGAACTATGGTCTTTCTCATCAATATGTGCTAATACTTCACAAACAAACTGCATTTCGGAGATACGCCGGGCCCGGCTGAGCACGCGGCTGGCACTGTGGAAAAGAGGTTTGTTCGCCGTTTGTTTTGAAAATTTAGTATAGCTAACATATTATTTGTTGGTCCTACGACCCGAATTTTCATTTTCCTTCCAATTGTGTAGTTTTATCGTAATTTTTAGCGTACATACGTACCACATTTTTCATTCCACGTGCGACCATCTTTGTAACGCAAAATGGCGCAATCGAAAGTGGAAAATGATTCCAAGACCTCATTAGATTCCAATAGCGAGAGTAGTAGTTCATGTGTTCAGGATATTTTCGAGCGAGATTTAATTTTAGACGATTTAAAGAGAACATTACAGTTTGCAACTACAGATATTCAAAAATTTATTTCACGTACCAAAGATTTGTCAGCTCTTCAAAGAAAGTTTAGCAAATTGCAAACTAAAGTCGAAAAGTCTCTCATTAAATCTAAATCATTCAATAAAGAGGAACAAATCAAAATTAGAAACGACTTCGACGATTCGTATTATGCAATTGTCACTCAAGTAGATAAATTAAAACAATGTCAGGAGCCAAGCAGACGAATGAGTCGTCCCTTTGCTAATTCAGAATTTTCTAATAATGCTAAATTACCTACTTTGCCTTTGCCCAGTTTCTCTGGCGAAAGCACAGAATGGAATTCATATTTCGATTTGTTTTGTTCTCTCGTTCACCACAATACTGCCTACACCGATGCGGAAAAGTTTAGGTATTTGCTTCTTACGTTAAAAAATGAACCATTCAACCTTATAAAGTCCATTCCAATCACTGATGCTAATTATTTCGTAGCAATACAAATATTAACTTCACGTTATGAAAACAAAAGAATCATAGCTTCGAATCATCTTGATAAAATACTCAACATTCCATCTTGTAACGTAAAATCAACGAGTGATTTACGTAACTTATTAAATACATTCCAAGAAAACATTAAACCTCTTGAAGTAATGAAGTTTCCCACCAGTGAATGGAGTTTCGTTTTGTTACACATTTTACTACGTAAAATTCCCGCATCTGTTCGTAAGCAATTCGAGTTATCATTGTGTTCACCTTCAGACATTCCAGAGGTCAACACATTCATTTCATTTTTAGAGCGTGAACTTGTCGCTGAGGAGTTTTCTAACGATAATTTCGGGCAGTCGAGTAAAATTATTAACAATAAAGGCGGTAGATTTGGCTCACAGTCTAGCTCGCGAGCGGCGCCCCCTAGCGGCAATATGGCCGCCGGTCAGCGACAAGCCTTCGCGGCGAACTTCGCGCCGCAATCCTCTGACGTGTCAGGCAATACTCAGCCTAATCGGAATAGCGATAAGACACATTGTTTGTTATGTGATGCTCAACATACGTTGACGAAATGTTCTAAGTTTTTGAATCTTTCAATAAAAGATCGATTTTCTTTTATTAAAAACAAAAGTGTTTGTTACAATTGTTTACATCTCGGCCATATCGTGAGCCAATGTAAATCCAATTTTTCGTGTAGGAATTGTCAGAAGCGCCATCACACATTAATTCATTTTGACAATAATGTAAACAAAGCGTTCGATCCGAGTAGCGGTACTAATCAGTCCGTCCCGCTCCCGCTCACGGCGGAGTGTAATAATGTTGTCTCTGTTTCTACGACTGATGCCCAGCTGACTTTAACGTCAACTCGAGATAAGGAAAACGATTCTATTATGCGTACGAGTACGGTGTTATTGTCTACGGCACTTGTCGATGTTTATATTGATGATCACAAGTTATCAACCGTGCGCTGTTTAATTGATACGGGCAGCCAAGCTACTTTCATTTCGGAAGCGTGTGCACAACGTTTAGGTATTTCACGTAGACGTGTGAACGTTCCGCAAGTTTATGGAATAAATAATAACAAACCGGTTTATCCTAAGGGAGCGGCTTCTTTCTTCATTGCGCCTAGAAATCAATCGCAACCTTCGATTCATGTTGATGCATTGATTTTACCCAAATTAATTACAACACAAATGCCTACTTGTCAATTACCTTATACAGGGTGGTCTCATATTCAAAACTTAACTTTAGCTGATCCGAGTTATCATACACCACAACCAGTGGAAATGCTTTTAGGTGCTGACATTATTCCGCAAATTTTATTGCATAACACAATCACGGGTCTACCAGGTTCACCAATTGCTATGAATAGTATTTTTGGTTATTTATTGTTGGGTAAACTCGATTTGAATTCATCGATTGAGGTTTCTCTTCCGGTCCAGTAGGGTAATTCAAGTGCAATCTGTCATTTCAATCTATTCTATTTGTCATTTAGCTTGTTTAATCTGTGCTGAATAAAGTGCACAATATTTAAGCAGGATATGGTTGCACGCGGATTTTTAGAGAGTTAAATCTTTTGGCCAATAGAAAACGTCATAATAGTTATTATATGAACTGTGGGTCTAGACAAAGTGCAATTATAATCGCAAACCAGTCGAAAAGTGGTCGAAAAGCCCCTTTTTTGTATGGAATTTGACGGATTCGATTTTCGATTCGATCAAAAAGTGCGTTTTGTCTAGGGGGGCTGGGATTGGTCAATGACTTTTGAAATTAAAATCCGATGGCCTGAAAAAATCGGTTTTCCAACAAACGTCAGTTACGCGCAAGGAGGTTTAGCTATTTATCCATCGAAGTTAATAAGGGAGAAGACATAAGACTAATTTTATTATTTGCCTGCCGCGACCCGGTTTTTACGAACAATGACGATGACGAACGATGAACCAGTAACGAGGAGCACACTTAGCAATGCTTCCAGGTTGCGCCTCGGTATCAATTAAGTAACATTTTCCGTTAAGTTTACTTTATGGCCAACTAAAGGACTTTTGCCGTCTCCATGGACAAACTCGAAGTATGATAACTACAGTCATTGTCAAAATTTTGCACTGCCATTGCCGCTGGATACCATATATCGCTACTATATTCATAGATAATAGACTTTCAGTTAATCGTCAAAATTGACATTGTTTTTTAAATAACAACAAATGGTATGAATTTTTAAATGTGATATTTTTATAAAGGTAAGTCCCCAAAACAACATTTGATAGCCTATTTTCTTTCGTTGGCATCTAAGTTCCTGTTTTCTACATATATGTTACTACTACCTATTGGATAAGTAACTAAGAACTTTGTCGTTTATTCCATGTGAACAAAATCCCTAAAAGCCCATTTGTAATAATATTCTTACTAAACACTGCTGAAAAAGGACTAAACTTCTGAGCTATGAACGTATAATCCAGTAGCATTAAGTAGGTATACGTATAGCGACGTTGGAACTTGATATAGAAGTTAGCTGTTTTATTTTTTTTTTTCACAGCAGAAATCTTTATCTTTGATCTTAATATCTGATCGTACGTATTGTCTTTTAAAATATTACATTTGCCTAAATAAAAATAACCGACCTGCTGCTTATGTAAATTATAATTATTTATAACCCTACTTACAATGCATAACAATCATAATTAGGTATTATGACCCTACTTAACAATGCATAACAATCATAAGATAGTTTGGCGTATAAGTAGGTAGGTAGGAAATATTCTCAACCATCTCAACTATCATAATATGTATTTAGAACAGTCCCTCCTTACCAATGATATTATAGATAATACCATTGCTCCTTACCATCAATGCAATCGAGCAGACAAAGGACATTGATAAAAATCGCCCTAAGATTTTCAAAGACTTAGTATGTACCATAATTTTATGTATATTTTATTTATTTACTTGCAAGTGTCCAAACCTATCGGACAAGTTGCAGTTCGAAAAAATATTTTAAAAGTATTTAAACGAAATCAAAGTCACCGACATATTGACAGAGCAGAGACAGAGATGCGCTTTTTTAATTCGATTTAAGTAAATAATGGTATGATCGATTAGACTAGAGTCTAATCATTAGACCTTTAGACGGGCGCAGATCCGCCGCGCCCGCAGCGCTTCAGTGGATTATTGCATTTTATGTATATTTAATCACATTTATTTACCTACATTTACATATTTACTCTTTTCTTTAAGTGTAGACACTGTTTATGTATAAGTCCACTATTGCATGCCGTGGCAACCTATAATTAAGGCAGCACTTAGATTAAGTTAAATACGTTGTAAATATTGATTGTCTTCCAGTGTATGTCTTGTTGGTTGTCCTATTAAATAAATAAAATAAATATTTATAGCAACACAATGTTTAAAAATAAAATTTTTCAAAAACGATCAATTTAATCGATTATGTCTATTCTAAATGGACATCCCTATTTGTTAGTCAAATTGTCATTCACTCGCATCACCTTTTCTCTCTCACTCACTCTTGCTGTGTTGCTGTCTTGCTTGATCCTTCTTTGTGATTCGTTTGTGTTTTAGCTTTTATTTTCGGAACTTTATTAACTACAAACTTGGCTATTCAAACGGACTCTGATTGATTGCAATAACGACATACTCAGCCTGGGATTTACTGTTTTTGTGTGGCTCGGCCAAGGCTCGGCTGGTGGTTCTATGGTGTTAGAAAATGAGCAACTTAATTATACACAACAATGGGCAGCACCTCGATCGGTAAGTACCTACATTTTGCTCTGCAATCTTATGAATAAGTACTAGCCTTGCCAAACTTCTGAATTGCCATTCTCATGGCGGGTTGTCTTGAAATGAATGTTCCGCTATTATCTGTGGTTCAACCCTGGACAGTGTGGACAGCCAGGCCCGATTCGATTGTAAGAAACTAGTCGATGGTACAGCGCAATGGAGGCATGAGCGAAACAACAATTATGTTGACAATCCAGCTGGTTTTGGTGTAAATCTAAGGAATTATTTACTTTGACACTATCTCCCTGCTCTCAATGAAAGCTTGTTTTGTTTTGTTTTTTGGAACTAAGACTACTAGATTATTATTTTTTGTAACTAAGTTTGTAACACGTCATAATTAATTATTATAACAACAATGCTTATTTACTAAAGCTGTTTAACCCTACCCTCTGACCCAAAATTCTACTAACAGCACATAATATTGAATTACCATTTTTTTTATGGTTTGCGGCTCAATTTATTCAACGCACAGGAGTATGTGTGGCATGGCATGCAATGAATCTATTTATTTTTACAGGTTACAGCTCATGATCTTATATGCACAACATGTTGGACCCAAGCCCAAGATACAACACAAATGCATCTACTTCAAATCTTAGCAGAAAATGTGTGCTTTGCAGTAGAACACTAGAGCCTAGAACACGTTCACATCAGCTCATGTCCCTGAGAACTAACACTCAACATCATATTAACATCAGGAACATAATTGTGGAACGACTAACTCCATTAGAGGTAATGCACGCTAAAGTCCTTATTTAATAAAATGTTATTGGCTTTACAATCAGTCTAATTCTTGTAAAGTTATTGGTTTCTGTAAATTAATACTAAAATAAAATAATTTAAGTGCGGGACATTAAAAAACTGATAATTTTTTTAAACTTATTTCTAATTATTATTATTTTTAAACAGGTTACTGCAAATGACTACATCTGTGGGGCTTGTCACTCATTATTGCAAAGAGATACCACACCTACTTCACAAGACTCTCCAGATATGCCAACCGGTGCCCCGGTAGGTCACCAACAAGTTTGTGTTGGATGTGGTTGTTCATTATTGCGAACTTGAAGTCATTGTTTGGATACAGAGAATAATCAAGATATATTAAACATTGTTCGAAATTGGATTCAACCCAGAGAGGTAAGAGCCCTGCCAGTTTTATAATACATAAAAATAATTATGCCGGTTTATTATAATAATAAAAAAGGTTTTTTCCGAATCAGCCTTCCCATCCTTCAACTCCTTCCATTGCTTTCAATCTGCCACTACTCTCATCCATACAGGTTATACAGGGTGGAAACGATAAGTGATCTCACTCGATTATTTCTAAACTACACAAGATATCGAAAAACTGGTTACTCATCCTGAAAGTGCTTCACGAGCTCTTTCTAACGGTATCAGTAAATAGTTACAGAATTAACTGGATCTATCCGAAAATTCAATGTTTTCAGCCTCCATACTAAATGTATGCCAGCCACACAATATTAAAAGTGTTATAGATCACTTATCGTTTCCACCCTGTATAATACAAATAGACTTATATTATTAAAATATTGCAATATTATTACTTACATAATATTAAACATAATTTTTACTATTATAAAGCCAGTTAAAAATTCCCTGAGCCAAATAAACTCAGTATAGCCTGACCAGGAACATAAAAACCCTCGCCATGTTGCGGAAAACTAATGGTACTAATTTCTTTTAATGGCAACAATAACTGAAAACTTCATTGACATGTCACCTTGCATGTCAGTCTATTGCTGTCAAACTGTAAACAAACTTTATTTTAAATGTGCGCAATTGATTTTGTGAATTAAATTGCTAAAATCTTTTTATAGTCGTAAAAGAAAAGTGGTTCACAATGTGTTAAAGTATTTGTCGAAGAGAAATACTAAGGGTTCGGATAATATTTTCATTGAATAATGTTTCCGACAAAGGTTGTCAAATTGACTGACATGTTTATCGTATAGTACAGTCCACTATGAAAATTATGTGTGATTTGTTTCAACTACCTATTTTTAAAAAAAATTGTCACTTTCTAAGTGTTGAATTTTATGGAATTGGGAAAGAAGTACCGAGTTTGAAGCGTTCATGAGCAGTCATTGCAGTCGAATATTCAAGTTCTGAATTTGATATTGATGAATAATAAAATAAATCCTACTAGCTCGATTGATGGTTTCATTGAATTTATTTAAACCAGATTAGGTACCTAATAGTTTTTCGTTAATTTATGAAAATATCAAATTAGCCCGTAATCCTGAATCCTGATACATAAAGTTAGCCTATTAATTTAACACAGGTACGACTGTACTCAGTGTTGCACTATCAAATGCAATTGACGCGCCTCTATGCCAGGGTTTTTATGTTCCTGGTCAGGCTATAAAGTTTTATTTATACTTCCTGCATAACAACAGACTACTCTTTTAAACTACCACTATTCTCACTCTCAATCCTCGTTCCTCATTCATCCCTTTCGTTTCCTCCATAGACCAATCATTCCTCATCATTCAGCGTTCAAATCATAAATTTATCTTTCATCACTCATCTTACTATTCCGTTACACACAAAAGTCGTTAATCCTATATAAATATTGCTCTTCTTATTGTTGAACTGTGAATCTGATGTTTTATTTTATTTTCAGATTCGTCCTTCAGATCTTCTTTGCCATAGATACTATCAGAGAGCACGAATTACTACAGTTGGTGCTTATTTAATGAAGCTGAGGACCGGTGATTCAGATGACAGAATAGCTACATTACTTGGCATTTCAAGGAGTACTCTTACAAAATATGTAATGAAAGCACGCAGTATGATGGAGGAACATTTCGTACCAGCACATTTAGGGTTACAACATATTAGTAGAGAGGAAGTAGCCCAAAGAAACCTTTATGTTCCAGTCTCTTTTCGGGAAGCCAGGAAACGATTTACCACAAAGAAAGGCTATTGTCATCATGGATGGTACATACATACATTTATGTGCAAAAAAGTAGCAATTATGCATACCAAAAAAAAAACTTATTCCCTATACAAATATCGGAATCTCGTTAAACCATTTATGGTACTTTGTTGTGATGGCGACATCATTGATGTATTGGGCCCATATTTAATAGAAAATGTAGAACATGACCATTAATAAATAATAAGTACCTACATACGTATTTTCATTTATACCTACATAACTGCCTACTTACCCTTGGGTCGGAATAAAGATATTTTTGGATTTAAATGTAAGTAAAATATATTAACTTCTTTTTAAAAAATGTTTGGCTTTTCCGTAGGCATTCCTATTTTTCCAATACGCAAAGTTCTATTTGCTGCTATTCATACGGTTTGACAAAGGGGTTCTTTATCGATCTACGATTTAAAGTGTAATTAAGACGTCTCTCCTACATATCTATACCTACTTATAATAAATCTGTAGAGAGGTCAACTCTGTACATGAAATATATTTTCAAAATAACTATCAGGGGGTGATACTGATGCCAAAAATGCAATCAGTAAAATTTTTGTCTGTCTGTCCGTCTGTATGTTCCTTATAGAAACAAAAACTACTCGACGGATTTTAACGAAACTTGGTACAATTATTCTTCATACTCCTGGGCAGGTTATAGTATACTTAGGAATTCTCACGGGAACAGGAATTAGCGGGAAAATCCTTTTGTATGAAAAATCTAAACCGCTTAAGTTAGACACTTTAAATTTCGCACGTAGGTACTTTAGTAAACTAATTCCCACGGGAACGGGAATTCGCATTATTATACATATAATTCTTGACAATAAATAGTTTTATTAGCAACTAGCGGCCGCCCGCGACTTCGTACGCGTGGATCCCGTTTTACCCCCTTCATCTATCTTACGCGGTTTAGATTTTTTCGTTCAAATGTTTTTTCCCGTTCACGTGGGAATTTTGCAATATCCTGTTGTAACTAAGCTTTAAGTTTATTAAGATACCTACATGTCAAATTTCAAGCGTCTAACTAAAGCGGTTTAGATTATTCATACAAAGGGATTTTCCCACGAATTCCAGTTCCCGTGGGAATTAGTTTACTAAAGTACCTACGTGCGAAATTTAAAGCGTCTATCTTAAGCGGTTTAGATTTTTCATACAAAAGGATTTTCCCGCTAATTCCTGTTCCCGTGGGAATTCCTAAGTATACTATAACCTGCCCAGGAGTATGAAGAATAATTGTACCAAGTTTCGTTAAAATCCGTCGAGTAGTTTTTGTTTCTATAAGGAACATACAGACAGACAGACAGACAAAAATTTTACTGATTGCATTTTTGGCATCAGTATCACCCCCTGATAGTTATTTTGAAAATATATTTCATGTACAGAGTTGACCTCTCTACAGATTTATTATAAGTACCTATAGAAGATAGAAAATGGAAATGTACTTCTGTTATGCTAATAACCTCAAAATCTGAAGCATTTTTCCTATTGTAACGAATCTCCCGCTTATCCGTGCTTTAAGTATCTACACTAATATTATAAAGAGGAAAACTTTGTTTGTTTGGTTGTAATGAATAGACTCAAAAACTATTGGACCGTTTTTATTAAATTCTTTCACCATTCGAAAGCTACATTATCCACGAGTAACAGGCTAAATTTTATTTTGGAAAATAATAGGGTTCCGTAAAATATGTAGGTACCTAATGTAGGCCACGCGCGCGAAGCCGCGAGCGAAAAGCTAGTGGAGTATAAGGTGACAATCGTTAAGTAATTTCACATATAAAAATCATTATTTCATTGCTTGGGGGTCTTGGGGCGAACGATGTATGGACGCAGAACAATATCCTTTATTTTCAAATTTAAGCAAAAAGCATTCTGTGGTTATAAAATACCTATGCTTATTTGCACCTAGTTTATCAATCACCATGTTAATTCCATGCTTTCTATCCAGTCGACTGCTCTAACGACAAGGGTGGGCAGTCGTTGAGATGACAGCGCGAAAATCGTCGGCATCCACTAATTATGACCCTTATGTACCACTATATTGACAAAGTTCTCCGTCTTCGTACGCGATATTGGAAATTTGGCATCTACCATCGGCTGATCTGACATTAGGCGTAGTCTGGCTTTGATATTAAATTTTCAACTGTATTACCTTGACAATCAGTTCAAAATTGATTACTAGAAAATTATTTGACAGACGATTTCTACTCTCGACAAATGCATTTGAATTAGCCCACAGGTGTGTCACAGCTCTGTTAACGACGACTTTGACCTCCAGCGATTTTGGGAATTAGAAACAATTTCTGAACAAAAGTCTCTCACTCCTGATGAACTTTTGTGTCAATCTTTTTTTAAAAACACGCATACGCGTAATGAGTGTGGGCGATACGTGGTCGCTCTTCCCTTCAAACCTGACGCACCGCCCCTCGGCGAGTCGCGGGAAATTGCTATTTCTAGATTTCGTAAATTAGAGTACAAACTCGAGCGCAATTCGCAGCTCAAACATGATTATCACGCGTGCCTCCAGGAGTACTTAGAGCTCGGCCACATGGAGCCCGTCGATAGTCCAGCAGCTGCAGGTGGTAACTATTATATACCGCACCACGCCGTGGTCAAAGAATCTAGTGAAACCACCAAAACCAGAGTAGTTTACGACGCAGGCTCTAAGACTACAAACGGTTTTTCTCTAAACGACAATTTGTTAATTGGTCCAAAGCTTCATTTAGATATTGTTGATGTGTTATTAAAATTTCGCATTCATTTAATTGCTTTCACAGCTGATATCAAACAAATGTATCGTAACATTATGATTCGTGAATCGGATAGGGATTTTCAGCGTATAGTGTGGCGCACCTCGCCCGAGGAGCCCCTACGCGATTACAGACTTTGCACTGTGACCTTTGGAGTTAGCTCATCGCCCTATCTTGCTCTTCGCACCATTCAGCAGCTCGCTCATGACGAGGCCGCACGCTTCCCGCGCGCATCGCAGGTCCTCATGCGCGACGTATTTGTAGACGATGTCGTATCAGGTGAAAGTGATGAGTCACGGGCTCTCGCCCTACAACAAGAGTTGATGAGTATTTGTCAATCCGCAGGTTTTGAGTTGCACAAGTGGCATAGTAATTCTCCCGCCTTACTTCTCGGTTCTCAGCCGACAGTTTCTCATGGTGAGCGGTGCGAAAGTGTGCCCTTCGCACACATGGAGAATGACTCATCCACTAAGGTCCTAGGTATGCAGTGGGACCCTAACTTAGATACTTTTGGTTTCAGTGTGAAAAGTTACTCTGAAAAATGTACAAAGAGGTCCATTCTTTCAGAAATTGCACGTATTTACGACCCTCTCGGTCTTTTATCTCCAGTGACTTTATTTGCAAAACATTTAATTCAATTATTGTGGATTTCTTCTGTGGACTGGGACGAAACCCCACCACAAGACATAGTCGATTCGTGGGCTAGCTTTACAAGTCAGCTTCCACTATTATCTAAAATTAGCTTTCCGCGTCATGTTTTCCCTCAAAATTGTAAATTACAGCTTCACGGCTTTTCAGACGCCTCCGAAAAGGCATACGCAGCATGTGTTTATCTCCGCGCGCAGCGCGAGGATGGTAGTGTGTGCGTGTCCTTATTGTTAGCGAAAACACGCGTCGCGCCTACGCGTCGCGTATCTATTCCCCGTCTCGAACTGATGGGAGGTGTTTTGTTATCACAACTTATTAAAAAGGTGTTACAAAATTATAGTGATAAAATACAAAGTGATCAAATTCATACTTGGTCGGATTCAAGTATTGTTTTAGCATGGTTGCGTTCACCGCCCCATGAATGGAAAACATTTGTTTCAAACCGTACTACGGAGATATTGAATATTGTCCCCGCGGATTGTTGGCGGCACGTCCCGTCGGCCGACAACCCCGCGGACGCTGCTTCGCGCGGCATGTTACCCGCTGCTTTCTTGTACCATGAGATGTGGTTTCATGGGCCTCGCTGGTTGAGCGAGGATGAAAGTATGTGGCCTGTTCCAAAGCCTGTTCTTCCTACTGATGAAGAAAAGCGTAATGTTGTGTTGTGTTCGAGTACTTCTACTCCAAACGAGGACGTAGAAATTATTTCACGTTTTTCTTCACTCTGTAGACTTGTTCGTGTTACGGCTTTGATATTTCGTTTGATCGTTTCTATCACAAGTGTAGAAAGGTCAATATTTCTAGTTCAAAACACATTACTGTGTCAGAGTATAATTTCGCTTTGAATCGACTTATACGAGTTGTTCAACATTCAGTTTTCAATGATGATATTTTGAAGATTTGTAATGGGCAATCACCATCAAATCAATTAAAACGTCTTAATCCCTTTATAGATTCAAACAAGTTGCTTCGCGTTGGCGGTAGAATTCATAAATCGCTTTTATCTTTTGAGTCAAAACATCAATTGATTTTACCTAAAAAACATCCTTTAACTTATTTACTAATTGATTTTATTCACGTTTCAAACTTGCACAGTGGGGCTCAAAGCACCCAATATTGGCTCCGTGCACGATTACAGCGCCAACTAGCGTCCACAACTTTGTGGGCTCTGTCACATTGACATTTAGGTCGTATATTTGTGAAAAAATATCGAAATGAAAAAATAACAAATATTTTCAACTAATAAATTGTTGTGATACCACGATTTGGGTGGAAAAAAGGTTTTGAAATCATTTTGGTCATTCAAATCAAATGAGGTAAGTCCAAAAAGTGTGTTTAATTTTGATTGTGTCAGGGTTTGTTTACTTCATTTATAGTTGTAGTTTTACAATAAAACAAAAAGAAAAAGCTACTTTAACGGTTTCCTTATATAACAGTAAATATATTTAAATGTTTCTGTATCGCTAGTAATAAATTAAATATCGTTTTCAGATCGAAATGAGTATCGTTTTGAAGACCGGGTTTGTGAGAGTTACAATATCAAATTCCAACCACAAACCGTATTTAAAGGAAAGTTGTTGGTATTGGCTGGACAAGTCCGAGATGTAGAAGAATTAAGAACAAAACAAGGGCAGAGTTCAATAATTCACGCTCTCATCATAAGGCAAACATCTGTGCACAACAACTACTGTCACTCATTTTTGTACTACCACGTTGTATAGTTTAGTTATTTCCAAATTGTAAACGGCTATTAAAACAGCCCTATCGAAATACAGTCCACTCTTTTATTTAAGTTCCCAGTAGGACCCTTTTCATGCGATTAATTAATGATATTAAAATGTATTATGTAGAATCGCTTTGCCATTGACAGATACATCTGATGACAGAGCTAACATTATTTCTACTTTTGACCACCATGAGCGCTGCGATAGATTATGTCCCCCCCACCTAGTACTTCGCACCCAGCGAATACACTTTTACAAAAGTATTGGATATTATCAAGTCGTGACGTCATCCGCCAACGCATTCATCGATGCGTCCGTTGTGTTCGTGCGCGCCCCGCGCACACGCAGCCGTCAATGGGTTTGTTGCCCGTAGCTCGCTTGCGACCGGCCAGACCATTCATAAAAACTTCGGTAGATTTCGCAGGTCCATTTTACGTTCGGGCAAATAAGGTTCGTAACGCTAAAATAGTTAAATGTTATGTAGCAGTTTTTGTATGTATGAGCGTTAAGGCTATACATTTAGATATCGTTTCGGAGCTTTCCACAGAAGCGTTTTTAGCTACACTTAGGCGTTTTGTTTCGCGACGCGGTTTGTGTACCGATATTTATTCAGACTGTGGAAAGAATTTCGTGGGATGCGATAGGTATCTTATGGAATTGTATAGTTTCTTGCGTAATGACGTAGTACAAACTACGCTCAATTCAAAAGTTCTTGGTCAAGGCATCACTTGGCATTTTCAACCCCCATACGCTAGTCATTTTGGTGGACTATTCGAAGCGGGTGTTAAAAGCTTTAAGCATCATTTTCATCGTGTGGTCGGCACACGAACTTTGACATATGACGAGATGCATACGCTCTTATGTCAAATAGAGGCGATTCTCAATTCGCGCCCACTTTGTGTTTTAAGTGCAGACTCAAGGGATCCTCTCCCTTTGACTCCATCACATTTTTTAATAGGTGAGCCCTTAACGTCAATTCCTGACATTTCTTTAGTGGATGAGAATCCTAGCCGCTTAGTAAGATGGCGTCTCATCCAACAGTCCACTCAACATTTTTGGAAGAGATGGAGTCTTGAGTATTTACATCATATTCAACAAGCAACCAAGTGGTTTAGTAATCGCGGTGCCCCGATACGTGAGGGCATGATTGTGGTGTTACGCGAAGACAACGTTCCTCCCTTGCAGTGGAGACTTGCGCGTGTTCACGCCTTACACCCAGGTCCTGACGGGATCTGTCGGGTCGTTACTTTACAAATTGGACAGTCGTTCTTCAAACGAGCTGTTGTTAAGATTTGTCCTCTTCCTGTTGAGTAGGGAGTAGGTACGTTTTGCATCTAAGTAAAGCTAGAGTAGTTTTAGGTTTATAGTTAGGTTTCACTCTACAAATAGCTTAGATACTTGTAAGTTTCTTATCATAGGTTTTGTCTTGTCAAAAGATACTCGGTACTTTTAAGGTGAGCGGTATGTTTCGTACCGAAATATATTTATTAGTTTCTTAATTTTAGTTTAAGATAAAACAACACAAACTGGAAGGAATTTGCTCTTTTTCTTAATTGCATTTTTTAATCACAAACTGGCAACATTCTTTCCAATCCTATGGAGCTAGGCTCGCGATTGCGATTGCGACGCCCCCCAGTGACGCAAGAGTTTTGAGTTCGGAAGGACGCCCGTGCGCAACAGCGGTGTGTTCTTAAATTCGGCAACCACATAAGCGTTTGTCAATTTCCAAAATCAAGTGAATCTAATGAGTGCGGGATCCAGCCCCTATGGAACTATGGTCTTTCTCATCAATATGTGCTAATACTTCACAAACAAACTGCATTTCGGAGATACGCCGGGCCCGGCTGAGCACGCGGCTGGCACTGTGGAAAAGAGGTTTGTTCGCCGTTTGTTTTGAAAATTTAGTATAGCTAACAGGTTTCATAAGTTTATCGAAAAAAAACTATTTCACAAAAAGCTTCGTCTAGTTTTTGGGTAATCTTCTTAAATAGCGCATTTTATCAAAACAAATGCTAGTAAATGGCGTATTTGTGTTTAAAGTAGCTGCAATGTTTAAACTAGCGCAAGTTAGGGCGGTAAACTAGTTGCGAGTAGTAACGCGCTCGCCTCCTAACAAGCATTTGGCTAACTCCCCGTGACGGGGTTAGTCGCCGGCGCAACGACTAACCGAGACTTAGGGCCCGTACCACCGAAACGATCTTATAAATAAGTCTAACCGTTGTCTGGTAAAATACAAAGGGGCCAACATGACTGAAAGACTGCCTTTATAAATTGAACTTCAATTCCTTAAAAAAGCAGAATTTCTTTTATTATCTTTTGCTAAAGACAAAAAAAATGTAGAGTAAATTAGCCCGATTTATCAGCTGAAAGCTATTTAATTAGATTTAGAAGTTTAATAACATAATCGTGTCTAAAATAGGTTTGACTTAGTAATAACTAATCCCGGCTCTCTTATGAATAAGGTAAACGGCTACTAGTTCGTGATAGTCCGTAAGTTCGTAAGTTTTTTTTCTAGCTCAAATAATAAGCAAATGGAATATTATTTATAAAAATTCTTCATTACTACAAAAACTCTATTATTTAAGCTATCTAAAAAACCAAGTACCAACATTGTGGCGCCAAAAATGAGAGCAATACGAAGCTTCAAACTCCCAGAGAGCCAAAAACAGCCGTGCGGCTTGCAAAGGTTGCTCTCACCGTAAGGTTAGCGCTCCAACTTCTTAAGCTTATAAAAAGGCGATGGAACGTCCATTTAAATAAAACTTGTAATAGTGGTTTTATGTGTTCCTTGACAATTGATTTGGCTTAGAAAAAAATTATATGAAAACGTAGAATTCCTTTAAAATTGCGATTAATTGACTCACGAAATAGCGTACATATTATTTTTCGGGTGTCCCCTATTTCGTGACACTACCGATTCAAGGATATTATGGATAACATTTTGATGCTTGGTTTTTAAATAATTATTTATGATAATTTAAATGTAAGTTATGAAACAAATAATGCATTTATTTAAGTTTCTCATGACCTAAATTCGGTATATGTTTCGTTCACTAGAATTTATATGACACGAGTTTGAAGTTCACATATATGACCAATTTTAAGATGAATTAGTATAAGTAGTACCAGCATAATTTTGGTTTTATTTCGATTTGTTTTATTTATCTTTGTTTATTTGTATTGTATATGGGATAGATAATAGTTAATTGACACATTTTGACAATAATCCATGAATTTTACTTGGGGAATTTGGAATAATCAGTATCACGAAACAAGGAACCGTATTATTGTTACTTTTTTCCAAGTTCGTGATATATAAATGTATGGTGTTAGGTACTTTTATGACACATACCATCAAAGAAATCGACATATTTTTTAGTTTTTAATACTTACCTACCTAAGAAATTAATTAATCACTTACTTTTTATTATGAGTCATTGGCGTATCTGGGGTTATTTTCGGGGGGGACTACCCTCACTTGAAACAGCTCCAGGGGTGGGATTATGGGGAGAAGGGGGGAGGGAGGTTACAAATAACTAATCAAAATTTTATGGGTACGAAGGGGGGGGGGGGGGTAAGTCCCCTCACATTTGTAATTGGTATATAAATATTTTCACATATCGCTAGAAATAACAAATCAAAATTGTATGGGTACGAAGGGGGGGGGGGGGGGGTAGTAAGTTCCCCCCCCCCCCCTACATTTCTAATGGTTATATAAATATTTTCACATACTGTTAGAATTAACAAATCAAAATATTATACTAGACACATTATTTCTTATGAATATTTCAGGTAAGTAATATCGTCAATTTCAGATAATTATTTTATTCTAAATTTTTATTATCATTTTTAAATTTATTAAACCCTTAATCATTATTAAAATATCCTAACTGGATGCATAAAACCTTATCCCGAAATAGGGGACATGAGTTCACGAACTTAGAAACAGAGCAAAATTTTGTCACGAAACAGGATCCAAACAAGAGGTCCGCAGAACAATTAATAGAAAAAAAAGTTCAAACTATATAACTACAAATTATGTATTAACTTACTGTCAAAAGACCAAAGTTTAGCATACAAAAGCTTTCATACTGATATCATGCTTGGTTATTTTTAAATAAAATGTTAAAGTCGTAAGAGCCTTAATATACCGAAGTAGGGGGCACTTACCTTACTTAACCTGTAACTTAGAGTAAGTGTAAGTCTGAGAACCAGCAAATATTTAAGACACAATGAACAATAGGCTTTGATAAAACCGGTAAAGTGCATTATGATGCTTTTAACTTTACAATACCTACACAGTAATACAATTTTCCTGAGTGCTATACTTCAAAAAGTCTCCAAGGAAATCTTAAATGACCAAGTAAGAATTTACTGCAATTTTTTAGATTGACTATGAAGCTGTAACAAATGTATTTTACTACGCAAGTTGGAAAACAATGAAAATACCTAGAGTAGACGTCAGCGTCAGCCGTGTGGTGACGGCAGAGTAGAATACATTTGTCACCAACCCCTACTCTTCCCGCGGGTGTCGTAAGAGGCGACTTAGGGACTACACATCAAACAGAGAATGGGCAGCAGCGCTCTCTGAAAAACATCAATCTTTTAAACTGCGATCTCCAACCCGCCTGCCAAGCGTGGAGATTATGGCAAAACCCTCCACTATAGTGGAGGAGGCTCATAGTCCAGCAGTGGACTGTAAAGGGCTGTTGATGATGATTGATGACCTAGAGTAGAAAGCTCTTTTAAGATTCTCGGCGTTTGTGCTACTTCAAGTCGGTTCAGGCTTTGGGAAAGATATTTTAAATTGCATAAATGAAGTTTATTTCGTACATGAATAAAGGTCTACGTTGATTAAAATTTCTTGCTTCTTTTCCTTCCTACAGTAAATTGTCTTCTTTACTTCGTCGTTATAACAGGATAACATAGCGAGTTTGGTTTAGATCCTAAATATAGTATTAACGTCACATTACGCCATACTCTGAGCTCCGCCACCGCCATGTGCTAAATATTTTGGCGAACGTGGTATAAATTGTTATTTTTAAACCTATTTAGTAGCAATGCAGTCCTGGTTAAAATGCTCCTTTATTTTTGCTAAAGATAATGCTTACATATTTTTACATTTGGACTCCGTGCAATTTCATGAGTATAAGAATGTTTAAAGTAATTGTTGAAAATTTGTTGGAAATATAAAATTTCCCGTAATTGCTTTTAAAAATATTTCATGTGTATTTTACGCACGCACTCACACATTTTTTTGAGGATCATATTACGAGCATAACGAGTACCTTCACCTGTCGTTAATTACGCTAGTCCTTCTGTAGGCTTCCCTCTTATTAAAAAAAGTAAAACATTCAGAATATGTTTATACTGGAATACTGTTTTCTATGACATAAAATGACAAAGCTATAATTAACTAAAACCGTGCTATACTCCGTTTTAATTTATTGTATTGTTAATAGGATTCGTTTATACCTTCTTTGTGTTACAGCTGTATTTTGTTTGTGATTATTTTCAATAAGTACCTATCTCATAGTTTATCTGTTTTGATTTAATGCAATATTACCTACTGAAAATTTTGTATTTGTTATTTATTTTCATGAAGATTTACAAACCTGTTAAAACCTACGATTTAGGCAGGCCTGTTCATCTCCGCGAGTTTACATCGAAAACAAAACACGCACGATGGCCCACCTACAGGATACTATTCGACAAGGCCTCACATACGAGCGAACATTGACTCACGCACGCGTATTCTTGTGTATGATGGAAGAAAATAAAGAAAATGGTGTACTAAATACTGTGCAGTATTTAACTGCCTAAATAATAATAAAAACACAGAATGTACTTTTTTAAGTTGCCTCAAGACACTGAGAGGTAAATAAGTAGTTAATATTATTCATGATAATTCATTTTAAATCATGTATTTACTCCGCCATTTTCCGCAGTTTGGCACCTTACGTCACATCATTTTACCGAAGTCAGCCCTATAGCTTCGGCGCAGTGCCGATCACTGACGTTTGTCAACAAAATGGTGCTTGACTCTTGAGACAGGCTAAATTACACCATATTGTTAATTACATTGAGCATACATTTTTTTAAATACCTTCGCGAAGTAAAACTTCTGTACGTAGTACTTATTATTATTCTGTGATTTAGGGTATAAATAAGTGACGAAGTTTTAAGAAAAACAAAAGATTAATTCCTCATTTAACGTCTCTAATAACTTAGAGATATCAAAAAGAATGGTAACCCTTAAAACGATATTTGCTTGACAATCTACTGGCAGGGTTGACAAAAGAGTGCGGCAAGTGAGTCATCAAGTCCATTGTCTCCAAATTACAGTGGGATTATAAAATTGTAATGGGATTATTGTTTGGAGGGCAGCGGCCGGCGGCGGACACGCGCGGCTGCCGAGACGGCTTAGGGCTGCCACTATGCCACATGTGAAGGAAAATTATATCATTTTTACTTCTTCGGGACAAACTTAGCCTTCATTAGTTGGGTTTTTATAATCTTGGCTACACAGAAGTTGCAGCAGTGGGAACGAGAGGTGGGAATAGTCACATTTGTTATTCGTAGAAAAATCAGGCCAACAGAAGGTGTTAAATTTTATTACCCACTGAAAACGTTGATTTAGGAATGGGGGACAAGTATTTCAAAATAAAACAAAAAATGTGTTTCAGTTTACCCTAGAGAGGTTAACAAGACTTAAAGCCTAAAAAAATATTAGGTACGTACTAAAACGCTATTTAAGTAATTAAAATAAGTCATTCAAACAATTAACGGAAAATTCTGGGTTCACACGTGCTTAAAACCTAATGAAACTTTTCAAAGCAATTCATACTTTGTTTACTTAATTAAGAGGCTTATTAAATCGGAGACGGGCAAAATATTCATTTACCGCAAAAGACGGTATCACGATTCAGAATCTTTGAAACAATAAGCAAAAACATAAAATATAATTTAAAAAGTATTTCAATTCATCTCTGACAATTTAGAGACCAAAGATCAAAAGTTTTTAATATCTCTGAACATTCAAAAGCTCCTTTGTTCATGTTACAAAAGAATTAAATACGTATTGGTAGCCCTATCTCAGACATGTTTCAATTACTTCAAGTATTTTGTGGCGCTGGCGCCTTGACGCTTGACTTCTTACCCAAGTCAGTTCCAAAGAAATCACTTAAAATACAAGTTGTTAATCGCAAAGCTAATCACGCGATGATAAAAATAATAATGTAAAAAATAATCAACGAGTAACATACTATCATGTTTTTAAATAACGAACATTGCATTGCAGCAAGTCTCGTGAAAGCATTAAATCAAATTATAAAGTTAAAATTATCATAATGCGATCTCATGAGGTATGTTGTTGTGGAAATATTGTAAGTATAATTAGATACGATACAAGGAAAGCATATGAAGGAATGATAATGTTTTATCCATAAACGAAACGCTTGATAAAATTACAAAGTCTCGTCATAAAGTTGAAATTTAATAACCGTCAAGTTAATCTTACAATGCAGTGTCGTAAACTGTCAACAAAGTGAAATCTCATACGTAGGTACTTTATAAAACATTCATGAAAAACATGACGTCGGCGTGTAGGTAGGTGGTATTCAGTACTAAGTACGGATGACGGCTCTTCAAGCTACACACTGTGGCCTTATGTATTTGTAATAGGTACTATTTTGCAATAAAAGTAGTTTAATGCATGTATGTACTTGCACCTCTACATTTGTCCATTCTAATTATATGCCTAGCTTTTAAAATTCATGAGGAGAACGCAAACAAAGGTTGCCAGAAATCTGTCGGTAAGTTAACTGAGTCACCAAATTTCTTCGAAATCTAAAATCCTCGGTTTACACAACGGATATTATCATTTTCGGAAAATTCATATAAGTAATAAATAATAATAATTATGACAAAACTGAAGCTCTAAGAACTCATTATGCAAAATAATGAGTTTCTTAGTATGTATATGTGTAATTTGAGTTTTTCAGAGGTGCAAATGAATCAATTTATTGTCTGACGCAGCGGCGGACGACCATAAAAATAATAGCCCCAGGTAATTGGCTATTAATGTGACAGCGCGGGACAAAGGCTTATTGAAGTCCTCTGTCCCCAACCCAACACTAGGGGGATCATCGCTTTTGCGCTATAATTTCATTCCGCCACGTGGCAACGAAACTTTTTCGGCAAAATACCAGCGATAGCACCTTTTAGGTTAAGTTTTTTGACGTAAGTTATTTTCAAAAAAGAAAACTACAGTTTTGTATAGGTTAAAAACTTCGTGCATTTTCTATGTACTCCAGGGAGAGGTTTTCTCTCAAAAATGCCAACTGCGTGCACTGCCTATGTAGCTTAGTTTTTCAAAAAGGTGCAGTTTAAAGAACAGGACAAAAAGAAATATCAGTTTTTACATAGAATGCCACTTTACATTGTTTTACGCAATAACTAAGTTGTAGAGCCAAATTAATTGACAACTTCGAATATCATCGATCAATTTCGGAAACCATTTCGGAACAATGTAGCGGATATACTTTTCGAACTTATTGCGTAGGTAATCTAGGTACTTATACGAGACCTTTATGAAAAAAAAAACAAAATAGCTTATTCCAATTAGTATAAGATGAAAACAGAACACGATTGAGGAAGTAAAAATATTTACCTAATCAAAAATGATGTTTTTCTCTTTATTCTTGTGAAAAGAAATCTCTAACTATTTATCTGATACTAAAAATAATTCTCCAGTGGAATTATATTTTTATAACGAGTATTGAGTACCGAGTTTTATTCGGCAGCCTTATCAAATTAATACTTACAATGTGAATACCGGGTGCGTACCGGAAAACGCAGCGTGGGACGTCCACCCACAAGGTGGACCGACGACATCGTAAAGGTAGCAGAGAAGCACTCGACCCAGGCCGCTTACCAATCGATCAACATGGAAAGCATTGGGGGAGGCCTATGTTCAGCAATGGACGTCCTATGGCTGAAATGATGATGATGATGATTAATGTGAATACTATTGACCTCAATTGACATATGAAATAGATAGTAATATTTGTTTATTTTCCATTATTATTATTTTGATTTGCGACTATTTCAAAATTCAAATCAGTAAATATACCAACTCTAGATTTCAGATCACAGAAACTCTTTAGCAATAGCAAAAACATGGTTATTTTTATTAATGATATTCTACACGAACTTATTACCATCTCATCACCTACAGAGCTTTTATTTATATGCCGATAAAAGTACCTATTTGATTGATAGTATCAAAGAACATTCAAGCTTCAGTCCACAAACAAAAACGTTTCATACAAACCTTGTTACCCCTTTACACCTCCTTAGGCGTTCAATTTTGAAATATCTTTATTTCCTTGTTCCTTGTAAACATCATAAAGAAAATTACCGTGCATAGGTAAGTTATCATCAGATTACTGGGTCCAATGCATAACACAGGAGGACTTCAACTAATTCTAATATGTATTCGTTGTTATGTATAGGTTAGACTCGTATAACACAGGACTTCAACTAATTTTAATAATATTCAAGTTAACGTAACAAGGTCTGCTTATTTTGGGTGTTTGAAATAGTTGAACAACATTAGTGATGTTATCAAAGCGCGTTTACTGAACCGTACCGAATGGCGGAAAAGGTAAAATGTTGGAAATACAGATTCAGCAACAGCCAACAGCTCGGTGCTCGGTGTTTAGCACAATTGCCTATTAGTGCCGCTAACGAAGTATTTTGTTTGGGATCAATCACCGCGCTTGTTCCTAATCTCCGAGGGCCGCGGCGCGGATGGATCAAACCTTTTCATTGCAACAGATTGTATCTGCTATGTTTTTAATGTAATAACTTTTTCAGAAACCGCAGACTGCATATTAAATCAGATTTCCATGACATACATTTTAATCTAATATATAATATTCGATTCGTTCGTTTCGGAATTGGATCAAGCAGGCGTTTGTATTGCTTACGGCAGATGACGTATAGGAGATACATAAGTCATAGATGTAATTATAAGAGTGGGTATTAAGAATGACTTAGCATGGTATTTTGGTCACATCAATTGTTCATCATTGACTGTACATATACTAATACTTAATATATACCTATAACATGTATGGATTGTAATGGTAGAAATCAATAAATTGATTAATTGTAGGAACCAATTATTTGTAGGAATGACACGTGACGGCTTTGGTTATTATTTCCTACCCGTAACTTATGTACCTACCGCTTTTGAGTGTTTCTCTATTCATTAATTAGTTGTGAAAATGTAACGTTTCATAGACATCGTTCAATAAAATTAAAATCACTCGTACAAAATAATGAAACCAAACATATAAAAAAACATAGAAATTAGCCAAACGAATTGTATTTACAAAATTACATCACACCAACCAATTTAAATTTCAGCGAAAATTTCATTTTGTTAAATTATACAGTAAAAGCAAAATATTCAATAAGGTTGGTCGCCGCTGCGGCCGTGAGTTAAATTAACATATTATGGCCTATGTCTATACGCAACTTATCTTGGCTTGGCACTTTTGTAAACAAGATTATACCTTGAGGGTCCCGTATCTTGCGAGTTGCGGGTTATGAAAGTCGGGCCGCGGCGAAAATACGGCCCGTAATGAGCATTTATAACGCGCGGATAAATATCGGGACGGGCTCTGGCTGCCACGCCAGCCTAAAACAACGAATATATTGAAAATACATTAAATATTACACTTTTGTACAACATTTCAGAGCTTTTAATTTTCTTTTCTTAAATTTTATTCGTTAAATTAATCGCCAATAATATTAGTTAGCTACAATAACCTGTAATAACAACTTGAATAGTTTGAAGAATATCCATAGTTAAAGCTTTTTCCAAGCTATAGTAAAACCTTCTCAACAACATATAAATCGAATTATCCAGGAGTTATCGAACGACAATAGTTAGTGACGTTAACGGCGTGGGCACAGAATAGCAACTAGCGGTCGCATCTCGCTGAAGGCTCTGGGCTATTTACATGGAGTAAATCTTACTAACACAAACCAGCTGCGGGGCTATGTTAATTATTGTTATTGAAGTTGCCTACAAATTGTTACCATTAACTTACAATAATAGGTTCACGGTTCGAATAAACTGTCTAAAAACACTATCGCTTTTATAACAAATACATGCATGCATAAACAAAATATCTCGCAATTTGTAAACAATTTGACATCCCGTAGCCATATAAAAATAATGGTGACATTATAACAAAAAATGTAGATTATTTTTGAGAGTGCCTAACTACTTATGTGTAACTTTGTTAGCGCTGAATAAGTGCTGAATATGTAATACAAGCAGAAAACTCTACTTCAACAAAGATAAATATTTAGAGACATGATAAAGGACACATTTCACATTTCCAAATAAAATAAAAACTAGTAAACGTTTAAATCTAATAAAAGACCTTTGTAACATAGATTTTTATAATAAAACATATATTTTGTCAGTGTCATAGTTTAATCATATCGCCTTATGTGAAGTGTTTTATGTGCATTCATATAGGTAAGTTTGAAATGATTAGTTGAACTCAACCTACGAGTACATGCAAGTGAAATTTACTTAATTGATGAAAGTAACATCGCAAAACATAACTAATGCCTTCCATTTCCGAGTCCATGTTGCAAAGGACCACCATAAATTCGAAGAAGCAGAAATTAAAAAGATTCTGATAAAAGCATCTACGTATATTACTTTCGATTCAACCACGAAATATTATAGCAATTTTTACAGGCAAGCAAACAAAGCTAATTAATAAGTAAATTAATTTTCATGAAGCCGGCCATATTTATCTGTCGCCCACGGCTTTCATTCGTACAACAGGTGTCATTATATTGATTATATAAATTAACTGTTCCATTTAATAAGATTAATTTGTGTTGCCAGATATACAACATTTGTTTTCGCTCTTGGTAATCAAATATAAGCAGACAGCTTCTTACAAAAGGGATTTATACATTTCAAATGTTTAAAGTTATGCAAAATAACAATAAATGTGTAGATCAAACTGTCAGCTGAATTGCTTTGATCAAAGGTTATGAACTGAGCAGCCATCAGATAAATAACATGACGTATAGGATTAAACTTATTTTTTTCCTGACGTAGAGATGAGTAAAGATTTTTTTAATTTTCACAGGCAGTGTTGAAATTGTTCGTAGCACAAAGAGGTTAAATGTCTTTGTACAGTAGCCAGGAAAACAGACTGTAGGCTTTCATTTTTGTAGAAAACACAACTGTATAAGATGACACAGTGTGTAACTAACGGATAATAATGTTCGCATTATTATTATCATACCACTGATAATAATAATCTGATTAAAAAATAAAAAGCCAATTTAAGTGTCTGGATCTGGTGGCGCCTGCGTAACAGGAGCTCATCTCATCAGATACAATGCAAATTATTATGCAAATGAGTGTCTATTGAACCCACATCAAGGGTTCTTATTAGACGCGATTGTATTACAGATATTAGATACAAGCGCCGCGAGATGCCGCAAAAACGTAACGCTCTCGTCCTATTCTTATTTGGTGCGCTCCATCGAATTGAAACGGTGCTCTTTTTTCAAATACGACCGTGAGAACTAGCCCCTGTATTTATTTAAGGAAAAAAGTACTTCCGACTTAGCACAAAAATATGGGCGGATTTTTACTATCTTCCCAACTACATCGGAAAACAAAGGCCCAAACGTTCCTGCGTTTTTTATCGTTAGTTTATACACATTCCACGAATAGCAAGAATTTGTTTACGTGTATCTTGATACAAATACTTAAATACAAAAATACATTTAATATTACGAGTACGTCGATTTGTGACTTTTTAATTAAAACAACATCTGCACGAAAATTCTAAATAAATTAAATAAGTAGGTAGTAAGTCCTTCTGGCGCAGTCGGGTAAAAAGTTTTTACACCAAATAAATAGGTATGTAAATATACCTTTATTCATCTACAACCATTAAAATATTTCAACATCATGAGTATAAATGGCTAAAAAGAACAAATATCTAACACCTACTATTTTCGTAACCAAAAAATAAGACGATGGATTCCAATGTTCATTGGACATTCATAAATCGAATCTCCAATAGAATTGAATTTGGTATTTGAAGTTTTTAACAAACTGAGTGATCCAGATAATTGAAGTACTTGTGTGTTCAAGTAAGAGTTTGTAAAACGTTTCGTGACGAACTACACGTTTCAAGGTGTAACAAAATAAATAGAATACTTGAAAGATTTTTTTCAGTAATCTCAAAAAGAACATTTGCTTTCTACATAAATAAGGTAGGTGATTGAAAGGGTTTCTTTTTATTACGATTTCGGGCTAAGGTGATTTAGTGGGTTATTCTGAACAAACAAATATGTAATACATACTCTAATCTAGAGTACCTACCACATTAACAGTATAATATGTATACTTACCTATCGTATGTGTTTTAGGCCAAATAGCATTGTATGTCGTCTGTGAATTGTTAATGTATTCAAGCATTTGTTGCTTGTTGCTCTTTAAAATTGGAATTAAAGTTCAGATGGATATGTATAAAGGTAAACAAATTAGACGTTAGTTAGTAAATCATTGCCCAGACTTGGTCCCTGAATGAATATTGATGACAGAGCTTCACTGTAGCCAATCTGTGTTCTATGCATAAGTAATGAAGAAAATATGAAATCTAGTTTCAAGCGAACGATAAATATTGATATGAAACATCTTTTACGAGAGAGATATACAAACAAATCAATAATACAAACATACCATGCCATGAACTTGTCATCTACAAATCGTTTACATAAGCCCTGTGACAATCCCACACATTCAAACACAGGAGTATCTGGGGCAACAATATTTCCTCAGAAACGAAAAAATTCGGTGATTATAATAAAGTTATACCTACACTGATTAATTTCCGAAAAATATAAAGCGAAATTGTTTAAAATTCACATTAAGCTTTCAAAAAAGTGTACGTATACCGTTTTAACAGACAGTAAAAACTGAAAGCAGAGGAAAGTAAGTATAATTTTATTTTTTGTCAACTGTCAAATTAATAAAATACTGTACCTTATTTACTCGCAAATTCGGTGCTCGAAAACTTACATTAACAAAAAAAAGATGAGAAAAGACGAATAATTTTTTACGACTTCGATATTTACCTACCTATAATATTCTGTTTTATGTATTATGACTAAGTATCGTGTTACAATACAACACTTTAGTTATTTAAAAAATATAACAATAAATTAACTAGTGTACTGAATAAGAAATAAGAACTTCGAAACAAGTAAACTGTACCTCTAGTACGAAAAACTTTCGAGTTCAAGACGAGGACGAATTTTTGTACGTTTCGAGTTCGAACTCGAAACGTTCATTCTTGTTTTATTAAGGATCGTACTCGTTAGCTTAACTTTCTAATTTCTTTCGTCGGCACGCAAGGCCAAGAAGCTTCTTTCGACGAGTCATAGAGTATTTTACAAGTTTTTTTTTATTTAACATGGAATGGTGTGTTCCGTCCGAAACATGCTGCGTTATTTTAAGATGTTGTTATTAAATTTAAAAAAATAAGTTACAAAGATGAATAATGCTCATAACGCCTCATTAATTGTTTATACGTTTTTGTGTTATTGTTTGTTTAATATGTCAGTATTTAAAACCATTATTATTTATTACCAATCAATATTTATATTGTTGGGTAAACAAATTTCGGAACATCTTTCGTCTTGTTAATGTAGCTGGCAAGCAAAGCGGCGTTATGAATAAATTTAAGTTGCTATAGAAACAATGTTCTGTTGATTGTCACTTGTGTCATAGAAAATAAAAAGAGCTATCCATTGTGTATTCCTACTGTTGTAATAAATTAATTTGGTGGACAAATCTATCTTCTATTTTTCTACTGTAAAATCTCACTCAGCCACACGCTCACACACGTCTGACATTGAAAAGACAGGGATTTTTCTTGTTTTGACGTATTTTCTAACCTCTTAGAATGTTATTAGAAGTCGTAATAAAATAATTTGAATATAAAGCTATGTTTTAAAGTAAATAAAGACCATTTAACGATGTTAACATGATGAGACATCGGTAAGTAAATTAAATTAGCAAGTGAAAAGATTTTTTAGTTAAATCATGTAGTTAAATATGTATATTGTAATTCTATCTTGTTTTAGATTTTATGGAATGGAGGAGAAGATTTAACAGCTAGAAATTAACAAAAATCCTGCAAGAGCATCGAGATCTCGCTTTTGGCGAGTGGAAGTCCAAAGGCAAAGTGCAGCGGTTTGCAGTTCTTAGCCTCACTTTTTTGGACCTAACAAGACAGGAAAAGAATAGTCAAAGGTAGGTATGTTGATTGCAATAATTGAATCTTTATTATTTAAGTAGGTACTTACCTATGCATTCTCTAGACAAACTGAAATGTTATGCCCTTTCATATTGATTGTTAGGATGGCAAGTTAAATTAGTATTTAGTTAACATTACTTTTTCTTTTACAGAGGAAACCCGAGTAGCCAGATGATAATATATGAAACCATGAGCAGCCAGCCATTGAAACTCTCAGCAATTTGAATAACAATTTTGATTGATTACCAATCATGTATCATACCTATTAATAGAAAATTAAAACTGTTAGGTACCTATGTTTTAATTGAAATTCAAAATATTGTTTAATGTTTTATAAGTATTTATTAAATAAATTGTCACACATATATTTTGTTTTAATCCCATTAATGTCTATTTGCCCGCAAGTGTTGATGGTATTTCTTAAGTGTGCCTAGGAACCTTAGTCCTATTACTTATTCTGTGCCGGAGCTGGATCTTTGTAAGGTTTGGGTAGGGTAGGTACCTGTAATGATTAATAAATGTTGATGAGTAGAATACTATAACATTAATTTTATAGTTATTAGTTTAGGTAAATAAGTTTATTAAGATCTAAAACTTTCTGGCTAAAACACTTACGAGCAAAGGTATGGAATCACCCTGTTGTGTTTTGTTCTGTATGATCTTAAGAACTGAATGCATATGACATTTGTATAAAATAGTTCATGGATAAATCTTATGTAGGCATGAGTACCTACCTACTTCTCCGAGTATGTTGGGAGTATTGAGAGCATTGGTTATGTAATTCCAAATGCTTCTTCATACCATCAGTGCCTTGGTATGAACTGGATGCATCTTAATGCATAGCACATAATATAACCTGTAATAATTATTATCTATCAAATGACAAAGAAATCATGTGGTATGTAGAGTAGACAGAATGTATGAATAAATTATGTACTTGCCTTGTGTTCCAAGGACACTCTTTTTGTTGCCATAAGACTATCTTTCCGGCAATTTGTCACATAAGTAGGTATCTTACAGGGCAGATATGTACCATCCTAGACTGCATCCCTCTTAACATCATGTGCGATTGTGGTCAAATACCTGCCTTGTTATGCATAAAAAAAATAAATTAAAAAAAATCTACTAAAATGCAGGTTTATTGACTTTGAGGCGGTATCGCTGCAACAACCACAACATCAGGATTTAAGTTGTTCCTTATTATGTTGCCCTATTAGATATGAAATAAACAAACATTAGGAAAAATGTCCACAAAATATATTTTTTTACTCACTGTTGGGATGCTTCCTAATCTCTTAACTTAAAGCATCTAAACAATCTAAATGATGCCAAACAAGGAAATAAATTCGCCGACCACATAATCTCCACATTTAAGCCTCAAAAACACGTAAAATTTATATCAACGTAATCTTCTCACAACAAAATTGACAGTGACACAACATTCGATGATTTCAACGACAACGAAACGACCGTTGATTGTCAAAATTAGGTTCGTACTACGTTATTTCATACAAAATCTATCTTTCGTCACGCCTAGTATTTGAACTCGATACGAAAGAAAATCGAAAGTTAGGTGTTTTTTTCTTTTTATGACCTATAGGGGGCGCTGTTTAATTTTTCATACAAAATTTTTCGATGGCACTTTGAATACGCAAACGAAACGAACTCGAAAGTTTTTCGTACTAGAGGTACTGTAAAAACACGGTAAGTAATTACGAACTGCCAGTACCATTCACGGAAATTCTAATAAAACTAATTTCCAAAATAAGCACAGAAAAGTATTGTCGACGAGAACTGAGAACGCCTAACTAATTACAATTTTCATTAGTTTTTTTGTCTATATGAAGATGAAAACCCCATTTTTACCTTTTTGTCGTAAGAATAATGAAGCGGAAATTACAATAATGATACAAAATAATATTATTATAATAAGTTCAGGGACTCTCATATCATTTTGTTACTGCGTAGGTAATTTCAAAAGAAACCTGAAAGAACGAAATGACTATCAAACTCGTTACTCATTATTATAACATGAAAAGCTAGGCTTACATTACATAAAGTCTGGGTATAATCAACATAAACGATCATGATTTAGTATTCATAAGAAAATAAACTTCGATTGCTCAATTCTACTTGGGGTGTCTGGGTGGCATAGTATTTAAGGCGCTCTTACGCAGTCTATATGAAAAGAAAATGCCTGCCCGTATGACACCATTACGGAGACAGCTCTACGTAATGGAAATTTGCATACGCACCTTAAAATTTTATTCATAAGGAGAAAATTGTTTCACATTCGCGCCGCGGAGACGAGGGGCCGGCTACGCACTCAAGTAAAAAAATCGAATTATTACTGAACATTACGAAATTTTCCAACCCTACCTCGGTATAACGAACCATAGCTTTGCGAGTAATATTTGTTTTGAACAAATCGCATGGTAGTCCCGGTTCCTCATCGCGGGACCAAATTGTAGGCTGCCAAATTAGATAACGATGGCTGCTGTTATTGGTGACCCTGAATTAGTCCAATGAATCTGCGGATGTCTTAATTTATCTATAAGTCTTTTAGACGATTATTATGGTTCATTCATAGAGTTAACAATGCCTTAATTAACTTAAATTTTTTTATTAACAATTTTAAAATACGTAAGTACATATAATCAAAAACAATTGCTTAAATGATATTAGTTTTTTAACTTTTTATTAAATTATTCATTATTGCAAATGCCGAACTTTAAAAGTAAATTCGATTGGTAATATTTCACTGCAAGTTCAAAGGCGGCATACTTAATTCAAAATCAAACCAAGGAATAAAAGCTGAATAAAAGAGGTCAAGAAACGTCGCCGCCGGCGGAGCCGCGATCCTTCACCATGAGTAACGATGCGAGAACTCGAGTATTTCAACTCGTTTAACCGAGTGTCAAGTGTAAATTCAAGCCATCTCGAACTGCTGTAACTGCTGCACTTACAAGCGCACAACCTGATTTATACGCTGATAAGATAAAAAAATAATCGTGATAACAAAAGACTATCTAACAACGTTAAGTTAAACAATAAAAATAGGTACGTACTTATGTCATTATTGCAAATCGAAAAGACCTAATACGCTTTAATATTCCAAATTCGATAAAAGAAGATATAGAAAAATGTAGGTATTACATTACCCATAATAGTTAAGTGGTTTACAGACTACAGAAGTCTGTAGACAATTCTAACGAAATATTAAGAAAATTCACGAAATAAATATATGTATATTTTTTTCCTGCGACTCCACCCGCGTTAATTCGATCTGTCTCAGAAAGAAAAGCATAATCCTTTGGGAACTTGGAAGATAAGAATTCTCGGTCACTCGGGAATAGTGCAAACAACTATAATAGTTGGTTAACAAAAACCTGGTTTTTTACATGATTAATACCTGTAATTCGTGTAGATCAGCTATATCAGTGTATTATGAACATTACTGGTTTCATTTATTAATTAATAGAGTCACTTAAAATCAAAACAAACAGGTATTAAAAATATTTTAACGACTGTAATAAATGTAGTGTCTCTACAACAAACAGATTATTATAGGTATACTTACATATTGACGACAAAGTGTCAATATTTACTCCTTATGTTGACATAAAGTATACTAAACTTGTTATGATTTCAAAACTTATCAACATCAACTGTTGTCATATCCTCGACGAAAGTCGGCCATTTCTAAATACCTAAAAATCGTTCTCAAATAATATACATTTCTACACAAAACTTCACCTCCTTGTACCTACAGATTTGGGGAATAGGCAACCAAGGCAGTAGGTAAAACGTATAAGTACTATTGGGCGATAAAATCTAAGGAGATATCCAGGAGTCGTATCCTTACGAATACCAGAGCTTCTAACTTTAACTGTTCACATTCCACAATCTAATGCGATTACTGACGGAGTTGATGTCTTAAATTTGATACGAACGGTATTTCCAATGCCCCATTCAAGATTTCCACCAATAACAATAATGTCAAGTGTTTTATCCGCACGAGGAAGGCACTCTAGCCTTTATTGCAAAGGTTATTATGTCATATTTCATAAATTATTTGAGACGGCGATTACCCGGTAACAGTGCAAAGATAACAAGAGGGTCGCTCGCACCCGCCTCGGCCACATAATACGTATAACATCACACCTACCTCAACGTATTTTATACAATCAAATGGTTTTTTTATTGATTCAGCCATTGTTTATTAGTTTAAATTAAAGTAAATATCATCTCATGTAGACCCCTAATAGGTATAAGGAACGAGGACGTTTTATTAACAGTATAACGTACTTGGAAAAATGTGGCAAGTATTTGTATAAGTATTGCTGGCTTAGGTACAATCGATTTCCTCAGCTTTCCATTTCAAAGTAGAGAGAAGAATAAAACTTCGCCGTTTCTGTAACTGCTAAAGGCTTCCGATGCCGATTGCCCTGGCTTGCTTTGTTAGCTTAATAATGTTGACTGCCTCCAAACTGAACTACAAACGGTAACTACTCTTTAATGTAAATATTTATTCTAATTTCGTTAAGAGTAAAGGAATACTCGGTCCAGCAAAAAATACATGACGAATCTTTTTAAAGCTTTACTAAGCTTTCGCCGTCAACCCATCAAATCTTTGGGATTAAAGCAGTGGTCGCAATTTTAATATCTGATTCAGAGATAAAATTTTATAAATTTTAAATTTTCGAATGCTTAGAATGATGGGATATTTTTATTGACCCTAACAGGCTGTTTGAAGATCTGATGTTAAGTTAATGAGAATCCCGTAAACACACGCGAATGTAAGCACGTGAATCAATAAAGCTGATTAGCAGATACTCAATTAACTAAGAAGAAAAAACTATCTATCAATAATATTCTTGGAAATCATTCCCTCCATTCGTACTGTTCACTAAAGCAATGCTAATATTTCCCCGAAACAATATTTACTCATTCCTACTAGTATTCAGTTGAAAGGCTTTTGCAGCTATATTGAGTAGAAGAAAACTTATGAAATTATCTTATCAGAGACCTACTTAACTTACAGTATTGACGGCAGTGGTTGTAGTTTGGTATGTACTAAAGGATGATAAATCGTTTGCTATAAGTAACAAATTACCTTCTTATTTAATTATTAAACATCATCATCAGCTTTCTCTCTTATGGATTTCAGTAACAATTGAGGTCACAGAGATGTGAGCCTTTATGGACCGCAATTGGCGATAATAAGTTAAGACTGGGTTGCCCATCTTACAATAACTAAAACAAGCGTCAAAAATCAGTTAAACTCCATACAAAAAAGCACCGGTTATGGTTATAGTTACGGTTAAAGTAAGGTGGTGCAGTCCATGCCTCAGTTGATTATTTCTGAAGGCGCCTCACGGACCACGTGAGTCACGGTTATTGTTTAGTAAACAATCAGGCCAGTCACGGCAGGTTGTGCATCTGCTGAGCGCTGGACGAAGCTTTGAATAGCGATGACGAAGCCACTCCGCGACTCGTTTCAATCTGTACTCTATGCATAAGTAATGTGAAAAGTATGGAGATACCTCCCCGATGCGGAATACACGCTCGTCTAAAATATCGCTGTTATTTTTATGATACAGTGTTCAGTTATTTGTTTCTTACAGGGGCAACCACTGCGTAATCCAAGTATGTTTTGTACGTTGTTCTTCTTGGGTTTATTTTAGATTGTTTTCTATCCATACAAGATTGACATGACACAAGTAATATGAAAGTAGAATAAATGGAGTCCGAGCAGGTGGTCACGCATTAGTTTAATATTATTTGACAAACCTAGCAGGAGCCTAATAACCTTTCTATTTTTTTAGTAGGCCATTTTCAGCCCTAGCTTTTCCAAAGCAATGTCAATAATAATGCTAAGTATTAACTGCTGTTATCTGGGACGATTTAATCATCATGCTATGTTTTTGTTTTGACCTCTACTGTATACAGCACCTACATAAACAAACCTTAATGTCAACAAAGACCGATTAGATAAAAGTATAACCAAACAGAAACAGCATAACGATAGAGATATTATAAACAATTGCAGAAAGCGTCCCATTATTCATATTGGCCAACTCAGCACAAACGGCCCAAATTCACGTCAACAGGAATTCATCACCGCGCGTCATGGCGATGCTAGTAAGACATTTCCACATAACCGAGTTATGGCCTATGGCATGTAAATAAACGAGCGGTTGGCGTGGTTAGTGTCTATTCCGACATTGGCAATAACTACACGATTATCCTATTTGAGCTCGCAACAGCGCTCAGGCGTGACTCGCTCCGCATTTTTTATATTAACCAACTTCGAACACATTACAAAGTTCCCTATCTTGATGTCAAAGCACTTTGACAACATAACAATAGCACGCATAGGACTTATCCTATTTACAACAGCTTCGCCTCCATTCCCAGAGATTAACTCTTTGTACTCCATACATTCTTATCCGTTTATTGAGTTACTTTAATCTTATGGCTTTGTAAGATATTCAATTCCTGACAACTTCGGTAAACATTGTACTTTGTGCCGAACATACTCGCACATGATACAAAGTTTCTGACGATTTAATTTATTTAAGTAGATAGCAATAAAAACTCTCTCATGTAGACGAATGTCGCAAAGCCTTTTGAAACGACACAATGTTATTGTCACAACCTTTTGTTCAGTCACTGTAACTAAAAATGTTAGGCAACTAGGTAATTGATTAGTCCATATTTATAGAGAATCGTTCAAACTGAAACCCTCCCACACATTGATTCCACAAATCAATAAGGCATAACTTTCTTCGTATTTATCAGAAAGTAAAGCAAGTTTCCCATCTACTTGTGTTCAAAATGACGGGAATGTAAAATTAGGAGAGAAAAACATAAATATTCAGCACGACTATATAAATAAAAGAAGTTTGGGCCATTTATTCCGATACACCGGGACTCGGTGCAGAGACTGGAAAAGTTAGGCGGAAACGGGATTTCCTAATGCGATTTTAATTCGTTCTTTCCGCGACGAAGAGGGTAATTTCAATAAAAGCAAAGTCAGTAGATATTTTGTCCCTCAAGAGAAAAATTGGGGGAAAAGGGACGTGTGAAATCTAATTTGGAAATTTGGAAGTTGCGACGGAAAGTGCTATTCGGTGTCAGTGTTTTAGGCGATTAATTGTTGATAGAATGCCCGATAACTATTTTCCGGACTGGGGCTATTTCAGGTGTAATGAATTCGTCTCAACTTTGAAAGCATTTTAACTCGTGGACATTATTAGACTGGTGTTTTACGTTATAGATTACTTTATTCCTTGAGCTTCCGAAGTTAGCTTTGTACTAAACATTCCAACTAAACATTAAGCTGCAATACATTTGAGTAGCCCCGCCACGCTATTACTCGTAGTTGGTTAATATTTACATTTAATGAAGTACTTTCATAATTACCTTAAGCAACGACAAGTCATACATTTTAAATATGCATCTAATTTGTTAACGTTTTAGTAGCATGTAACAAAAAGCTCTAAATTGGCTTGTCGAGTAGAAACAATGTGCTTAATAACAGGTATTAAACATAATGCGATGTAGCCAGCTCAAACACGAATTAGGCGATTTGTTTACGTTCGCTTCGGCCCCATAGCGTGATCATCTACACTACCACAGGGCCGTAGTAGGTAGAGTTAAGGGGCCCCGGAGCAGTGGCCTACAGAGACAATAAAGTGCGGGTGCTCCGTTGCGCATACGCATACACAGTAATACCTAATGTGAAGCTTAAAAGTAGTTAGTTTGGCTGATAGAGTTAGTTTCCACTCCCTTTAACGTAGTTTCCTAATTAACATATTTTTGTAAGTGTTATGAAACGAACGAAAATAATACGGAGTAAGTAAGGGAAAATTTTCTTCTGGATTATTGTCAAGATTCAGAATCCACCGTACAGGATTATCGAATCTATTATACTAACTACTACTATACAGGGTGTTAGGTAAATGGGTATATGAGCCGACACTAGTCCATGTTAACATGGGCATATAAATGGTATGGTGAAGTCAGAAATTTGATATCATCATTTTATTTTTTTAAATTTTCATACAAAATAAATTTTATAAAATCCGATTTGTATGAAAATTAAAATAATTAAAATGAAGATATAAATTTTCTGACTTCACCATACCATTTATATGCCCATGTTAACATGGGCTAGTGTCGGCTCATATACCCATTTACCTAACACCCTGTATACCCTAAACCCGTAAAAGCTATTACCTATTATACAAAATCCCGAAAACAAGAAAAAGTGGGCTTCAATGCAAGTTTGATTTACCAGACTGCCATCCCAGTTAGAACAGAAAAGCATGACAATGTGTCTATGAATAAGTTATTACTTATTCAGACAATTTTTCTCTTAAAATACAATTTTGTTACCAATACGGCCCTGTGAACATAGGTTCGAACTACGAGCAAGTTTTTCTTCTCACATTTCCTATGCCTGTACGTTCATGAAGTCATTAGGTACAGGCATTGATTACTCGATGAAACTTAGGCTCTATTTCGCAATTTATAAACATATTTAGGTGCTTTGCTTTCGTTTTACCTGTGGTATTTTTACCTACTTACCTAACCTAACGTATTTACGCCAAGAGCTAGAATTTATTTTATGTGCAGCTCGAAATGAATCAATAATAATTTGCTTTTTTTTTACAACTGACTAGTTAAATACAATCCGAAGTTGTTTAAAAAAATATTTATATTAGAGACCCTTTTAATGGCATCTGTTGACAGCTCAAATATTTTTTTCTTACTAACATTACAGTACAAAATATCGACTGAAGCCGAGAAGTGGTCAAAAATCTCAGATTTTATGAAATTATTCTCGATTTTCCAAGACTAAGATTACCAAAATCTATACGCTAATCAGAAAACGTTTATATCCCTCCTAAGTAAGTAGCTCTATCTCAATCAAATTAAGAATGTTTACTTATCATCATTGTTTACGATTAGAAAACAAGTTTACACTTATTAAAATAAAGAAATATAATATTTATCGAAATATTTTCGCAACGTCTATATTATTATACAGGGTGTTAGGTAAATGGGTATATGAGCCGACACTAGCCCATGTTAACATGGTCATATAAATGGTATGGTGAAGTCAGAAAATTGATATCTTCATTTTAACTATTTTAATTTTCATACAAATCGGATTTTGTAAAATTTATTTTGTATGAAAATTAAAAAAATTAAAATCATGATATCAAATTTCTGACTTCACCATTCCATTTATATGCTTATGTTAACATGGGCTAGTGTCGGCTCATATACCCATTTACCTAACACCCTGTATATTTATGTCAGAAAATAATATACCTATTTAAGAATTCCTTAGAAAAAATCAAAGTCGATCTAACGAAGACGCGCTAAGAGAAACCTTCGTTATCCCCCGGAACCATTTGCCGCGTAAAGACGTACACCAAACAAACCTTTTTGAAAGCCTTGAGGTTTTCTTTGCTTCTTTTTACACATTTTCATACGGAAATTAACGCAGAACAATAAACAACTTCAGCTAACCTTTATAATTCGTCGGTGCGCATTTCAAACCTGATATTTTAATTTTTTAGATGTCACTAGTTTTCAAAGGTCGATCGATTTTTCTTACCCTTATAAAGTTTGTCATTTTACACATAACAGACTGGGCAGGCGCACTGATTATGTTATATTTACATTTTATTCAGTTGAAACGAGTGGGTAGGTATATTTACAGTTTCAAACTTAAAGGTCTACCCAAAATGTTTGGCCTTGTGTGGCAATATACGCTTTAATTTCATGATGAAGGCCCATCTGGATCATAAAACCTTTTTTGTTCTATACCTACATATATTTTCTCTCTTATCCCGCCTACCAAACCCAGTTTAGCTTGCAATATTAATTTCAAAGCTATGTTAACTTTTCACCCAATTTCAGGCCATTAATTAAAAAAAACAGTAGGTACTCGTATCATGTGCATTTTTATAAATGACTTTTCTTTATTGCAAATAGGATATCAGCAACATACATCCATTATATCGTATTCTACTTTACCTATAGAAGATATTTGAATGTACACTTTTTAGTTATTTTCACTGAAAAACTACGTTTATGACAGTGCTTGTATAATTATCCATACACAGAGGTAATTAGCGTTGACATAGTGTAATCCTAACACTAGTTCTCTCATTACTGTGCGGATTATATTTTCCTTTCAAATACAACTCCAAGTCCAACGCCAAAACCAGACTTTATGAACTTTCTAAATAAACGCGATTTGAAAACCTTACACCCTTAAAATAACGTACCTAATCATCTCCAAAACCTGGTTGTAGAATCACAGTAGGTAGAAAAGACAGCAGCAATATTTATTCCTAACGTTACTATCTGATTCTAATAAGAATTTTTAACTGCGTTATGTAGTTTTAATAAGTGTGTTTTTGTAACAATTTCCAATGTGCTGGCAACGTTCATAAATAAGTAGGTACTAACTTCATTCTACAGAAATATTCAACTCAAATAAAGTCCTCCGTCACGCAGATACTAATGAAAAGTTTTAAATGCGCATTAAGCGAGGATATCAATAACAAACGAAAGGCAATGAGTACCTACTCATTCACTGAACTGAACAGTCTCTAAAACGCTCGTTAAGCTAATTTAGATTTTTTGGAAATCCGCTTCTCAACGACTTTATAGAATGATCCGAAAAACGGTAAAAATTATTATCGATGCAATTAAACTTTCGCTACAAAAAACTGTTATTTTTTACTGCTTACAAAACAAAAGAGTATTATAAAATAAGTATAATAAAACATCAGCACTCTGAAGAACAGAAAATATTGTTCATTTATCCCATAGTAAAATGTAACGTGATTTGAAAAATATTTTGGGGCGATATTGAAAACATTTAAGTTTCATTTACACTCTCCATTTAAATGAAATAAGTGGGTACTTACCTACATTTTTTTCCAATAAATGCTGTTACATTGTCTAAATAAAAGAATAATAATTAAACAGAATGGTATATTTAAGAACTCATGTACGAGAAAATGTTAAAGTTCTCTCTTTGTGATGGATAATTTTTCAATCCTTTACCAGACATTACCATCACATTCTAAGAACATACTAAGTATAAATATTTTGATTTAAAAACACTCGGAAGTAATGTACCTACATTAAACAGGAAACTGTGTAAAACAGAACTTTTTCAAGCTCCCATGCACTCGTGGTTAGGTAACTACTTCATCTAGATTCTAGAAATTAGTAATAACTTCATAAGCTAACCACATCACACATGGACGGCTTTGTTAGTTTGGCAAGGTAAACACATTTGTTTGCTCGCAAGCATATTTAATAATGCGGTATTGGGTGCATCCGATGTTGACAAGAAGCAACTCTATTATAACAACCGGACTCATCAATCTGTAACGAGTACACGCTATTTATCTTTAATATGGATGATTTTGCGGGATGAAATATTTAAATGGGGATACAATGTTTACTCTCCAATTGTTTGTACAATAATAACTTTGAAATTTACTCCCGAATGACTTTATTACTGGGGAACATATTCGACCCATGCTGTTCCGCGTAAAGTTGGCAATAGTTACAACTTTAGTTAGATATTGTAAAAACCTGTTTGCTTAAGTAACCAGAACTGGCTGTACATACATTCTATATTTTGATAGCTATATTTGAATATGACTTTTGTACTGTTTATTTAGAATAGAATGAATAGAATAGAATGTATTTATTGCTTTTTCTGTGTACAGTTTGCAGTTGTTAAGGCATAAAATTCGTTACAACAGATTGCTCATATTGAGCATGCAATATTAAATTGTACAGACGATGCCACATCGAGACAAAAACTTATTTCGACGTAGTACTGGTGACTTTGCAACAAACACGTATAGTCCGATGTGCTACCGACCGCACTTATAATAATTTTCTTAGTATGTAACTTAGAATATAAATTATACAATAACTTTTTATAAATTATACATGCTTTATACTAAAATATTCACTTAGGTTATAGAACACATTTTTCATCAGCCAAGACTTCAACTTTGATTTAAATTTAGGCATTTCCATAGCTTTGATTTCTGTAGGCAGATTATTGAAAATTTTTATGCCCGTAGCTATGGCACTCTTATGGTAAATGTTACTGTTTATATTTGGTACACATATGTCATATTTATATCTATCACGAATATTTGTACGAGTGGCAGCCTTTTTTGTAGAATATTCTTTATTGACCTTTACAAAAATTGCTATTTCCAATATATATATGTTAGTCAAAGTTAAAAAACCCTTATCCTTAAAAATATTTCTTACTGTTTCGTCTGCGTACATGTTGTATATAATTCGTAAGCACTTTTTTTGAAGAATAAAAGTAGACTGGACGTTAACAGAGTTGCCCCAGAAAATTATTCCATATGTTAACAATGGGTAAACTTGTCCGTAATATGCAGCCCTAGTCACTTCTATAGAAGTTGTTTCTGCAAGTATAGAAAGAGCATAGCAAGAGGCGGATATTCTTTTATTTATATTAGAAATATGCGCCTTCCAGTTTAAATGAGCATCGAGTGTTACTCCTAGGAAGTTTATTTCGTCTACTGAATTTATTTTTGTTTCGTGTTCAGCAATGTTTAAGCTATAAGGAACTATTTTATAATTTCTGAATTGTATGAACTTTGTTTTAGTGAGATTAACATTTAGATTCAATGAGTTAAGCCAATCGACACACCTCTCTAAAACATCATTTATACAACTTTCAAAGAGATGACCATTTTTTTTAGTATCTGGGATAAATATTGTTGCATCGTCGGCAAACAAAACACATAAGTGGTTTATGATGTTAGGAAGTTCATTTACATATATTAAGAACAAAATGGGTCCCAGAATACTTCCCTGTGGCAAGCCAACTGTCATCTTGACAGATGTAGACTTTACTTCATAGAAGTTCTTATTTACACTGTCAAATGAATCCACAACGGTCGACTGTTCTCTGTCCCTCAAGTAACTTTCAAAGAGCTTTAACGCCACACCACGGATACCTATGCTATCTAGTTTGCGTATAAGTAAATCATGTGCAACACAGTCAAAAGCCCTCGACATGTCAAGGAACAGTCCCACACATGGGATCTTGTTATCCAATGAATTCCATATTTGATTTAAAACCTTAAAAATAGCCATTATAGTAGATTTATTTTTTTGAAATCCAAATTGATTTTTACTGAGCAAGCTAAATTTGTTTAAATATTGTATCAATCTATTGTAAATAACTTTTTCGAAAATTTTTGAGAAAGAAGACAGTAACGCTATGGGCCTATAGTTTTCGACATTTTCTTTACTCCCCTTTTTATACAATGGTTTTATTTTGGCTTTCTTTAATTCGTCAGGAAAAACAGCAGTTTCTATCATCAAATTCAATAAATACACAAGAGGTTCACTTATAAATGTCAAAGAATATTTTATGACTTCAATGGGTATGTTGTCGAAACCACAACTTTTTTTATTCTTAAAGTTAATTACAATTTTTTTAAGTTCGTTTGCATCAACAGGTGCAAGATAGATGCTGTAAGGGTGGGGATTTGTGGGGCGGTAATTACTCTTTGACTTAGGGGAGGTATCATCGGCCGCAATGAAGTGCTTGCTAAACAATTCAACAATAACATTCACATCGGTGATTTCTTCACCCTTAACATTTATTTTATTGATTGATTTTTTCAATGTATTATGTGGAGTGGTTTGCCTTTTAATTAGATTCCACGTGGCTTTGTTTTTATTGGAACTTTTTGTCATAAAAGAGATATTGAATTTCTGTTTAGCTTTACGTATTACCGATTTCAGTACTTTACAATACTTTTTATAATATGGTATTAAAGTCTTATCTTTTTTATGTAGTATTTTATTGTATACATTTCTTTTTACCTTGCTTGCTCGATATATACCCTTTGTTTGCCAATTTGCTCGAACTTTCTGAGAAACTCTGATTTTTTCCAATGGTATACATAAATCGTACAACAATTTAAACAAATTAACAAATGTGTTGTAAGCTGTATTGATATCATTATATAAATAGACTTCCGCGAAGCTAAACTGTGACAAGTACTCAAGGAAAATATCTTTATATTTATTAAAATTTCTTTTGTAGACATACCAATATTTTTCAGTTTGCTTAATATTACCAGGTACTTCAATCATTTGGCCAGAGTGATCTGATAAACCAAGATGCATGACTTTAGAACGATATTTTTTTACATTTGTTATTATGTTATCTATGCATGTTTCCGATTTCAAAGTGATTCTAGTCGGTTCATGTATAGTAAATTTCAAGTTATACTTTGATATAGTGTTTTGAAATAATAGACATTTTTTACTGTTTTCTAGAATATTTACATTAAAGTCTCCAGCAATTATTACTTTCTTTTTTGCGTGCTGAGGACGAATTGTAACTTTATGTAACAATCTATCAAGTGACTTAATAAAAACATCAAAGTTAGAGTCCGGAGTTCTATACAAACAAATTATAATGTAATTTAAATCTGGCAACAAAATACCACAAGACTCAAAATTAATATCCATACTGAGTGAATTTACACATTCCAACATTTTAAAATTTATATTGCTTTTAACATAAATACAAACCCCTCCTCTTGATTTATGTCTACAATAAGATGAAGCTATTTTATAACCTGGTATCTGCAAAACTTTTACATCATGATGTCTAAGGAACGTTTCGCTAAAGCACAAAACATGAATATCCTCCTTACTCAAAAATATCTCAATCTGACTCAATTTTGATCTAATACCCTGTATATTATGATGAAGTATATTTAAACTAGTATTTTTAGTAATTTTCTCAATATTATGATTATTCACTATTGGCTCGAAAGGAAGAGTATTTTTGTTTTATAGGGCTTAAGGTACACGAGTCTTTTTTATGAGGTTTTTGTTTACTCAGCATACTAATTGACAATACATCATCATTATCATACTTTTCAATATTTAACAATAAATTATCAATTTCACTTAATATAATCTGAGCACCATATTTGTTAATTTTACCAGAAAAATGAGAAAACATACTGTAAGAATATTCCAATTTTTTGTTTGAATCCAAAATAAAACAATACTCGCTAAGCCTGTTATCCTCATACAAAAGTTCATTAAACAATTCAATTCTTTTGTTAAAAATATTTGCTTTATAACAATATTTAAAGGTAGGCAAACATAAGATCACATTTGTGTGCTGTACAGATAAGATTCTCTGATTTAACAAATTAATCATTTGCCTATAATCCTTTGAAACGTTAAAGTCTGTTTCACCAATTAAAATTATACAATAGTCCTTTAAGGTAAAGTTTTCGAGTTTTTTGTCCAATCCGCTTGACAGTTGTTCTATACCTCCTCCAGGCATACGGTAATGGCAGCAATCATATTGAGCTGGAAAGTGGTTTCTCACTAATGACGACATTTTATTCCTGTTGATACTACTAATTAAGCATATTCTTTGTTTGTCCTGTCTTAGTCCGCTAGATTGATCATCGACGAGTTTTGACACATTGTTACGGCTACGTTTGTTTGGCTCCATGGAACTCTCATACGTAATTTTTGAGGTTTTTTTTTGAGATTCTTTTCTCAATATCTGCTTCCTGATATGCTGGCAATGTCTCATCGGAGTAGACATAGATGGGGCATTCAATCTTATACTAGTATTTATGTCATCAATACTTATCGATTTATATAGTTTGATTATTTTATCTTGCTCTTGGTTTTTATTAATTAATTTGTAGTTTATATTATTTAGGTTTTCAATTTCATTGTTTGCAATCTGTAATTCCATCCGTAATCTCTCGATTTCTGACTTCAGTTCGTCAACAAACAAGTTATTACACACAGCGCCTTCTGGTAAACTATTCGAGTTTCTAATAAAACTTGTTGTACTTGGTGGAGTATCATTTGTGGATAAATAAGATGATGTCAAATCAGACATCGAAAGCACTTTTTTTCGAATCGTTACAAAGTTTTGCTCCTGATTTATCTCTGTGTCAGATGTACTTTCAATGTTCAGCAGTGAGTCAAAAGAATTACTCGTTGGGATATTTATCCGAGCTGGAACATCATTTTTTCCAAATCTACATGTATCACATAAACATTTTTTCCTGTTTTCTGATGACATTAAGTAAAATAACTTATCTCCAATACTGGTGCAATCTATATGATAAAACTTGTGACATTCTGCACATGTAATAAAATCTCTTTTCACGATGTCTTTTTTGCATCTTGAGCACGTAAATGTCATTTTGCTTATAAATTTTTATTCAGTGAAACGAAACGTTCTTTACAAAGTCTTAGGCTTTTGCGTTAATGCGTTTCCGAACGGAGTCTTCAAAATGTTATGTTGGTACTATCTTCCTCCGTCAATTTTGTCACTGACAGTTGTTTATGGTACACCGGCAACCGTGAATTAGCAGTTTTACGTTGATCATTTCACTGTATTTAAGCTTTCTGTTTATAAACTTTTTAGGTGGTCACTGAGAACTAGTTTCTAACTAACGAAATCTTTCACTTTAAACACTTGGGAACTAATATTTTCACCATATTTGAATTTAAAACTCGGGAGCATTTGTAAACACGTATGACCTCTTCAAATTTTTTTTTTTTTTTTTTTTTTTTTCTGTATCTGTAGTTTATATCTGTCACTTCTCCTCTCTCACTGAAAATACACGGTCTATCTCTCATCACTCTCTTCTTTTTCTTTAAATCTTAATTCTATCAGCACTCTGCACTTCTACTAGTGTTTCTAGTTCCTAGAGATATGTATTGAAATAAGTAACCTGTTGGATTAGGGACTGAGCCGATAATAAAATGCGAATTTCTTATCAAGCTGAGTAAATTAAATTCTTCGCGTGTCCGAAGTAAATTATGTTAAACGACGTTCGTATTAGCGCAGATTACTTAAAAGATAATCAAAGCTTCGTTATTGCGGTATTTGCACAAGGTCTGGAAAAACCAATAACATTATTGAAATCCTGAACTTTTATTCAATTACTTATCAGATGAAAATACTTTTATTTTAGTGTTTTCCATTTCAGTTGTCGTGCTTTTGACTTGTTCAGCAGTTTCCTAGTCCTAGTTTCTATTACTTACTTAAGTATTGTCTACCTTCTACGAGAGTTCCACTATTCTAAACAGACTTACCTCGACACATCAGCATTATTGCAATCAGCAAAATACGGGAGAGTATTGCCGTCGCCATCTTGCGGGGTGGTGTTCACAGCGTCGAAGAACTCGAGCGAACCTGGCCCGGCCCGCTGCCGTGTCTGCAGCTCATGGTAGGCAGCAACCTGTGGTCAAGGGGAAATTATTTTACAAGAAAAACCATTGAAAGAAAGAAAGAAAGAAACATTTATTGCTATGGACATCACAAAAGAAAAAAGAGGTAAAATAAAAAAAAGCAAATAAGACAGAGGTGACATAAAACATACAATGAATGAGCAAGTAAACTAAGCAGTGCCACCCTGTCGCACAGCGATGCCCATCGCAATGGGACCCCACTCAGCATATGCCGTGGCCCCCGGTGAGGGAGGTTCGTTTCTCTTTTAGTTCAGAAAACGTGTGGTTTTTGTCTTTACTCAATTACTCGTTGTTTACTTAATTAAATGTTCACTCAATAATTTTCTCTGAAGTCCCTAATTCTTTTAACATAACGTTGAAACATTTTTAGTATTAAAATAGTACAATGATCCTGAAAATGTTACACTAAAAATATTATATTGGTTGAGTTCGCAACAAATGCTGTGAGGTACTATTTTCTTAGCTCTATCAATTCTTCGACAGCCATTTGCCTACTGGCAACCTAGACCTTCACTAAGGCACAGAATAACATAATTCTAAGATAAAAACAGCATCATTCTCTTCGCTCGCTGCCTCGCCCATTCGCTAAGTTTCGGCCTCGTATCTCCTTCCTCTCAGGACCTCCTTTGCGAGCTACTGGCTCGTTTTAATTACTCTCTAGAGTCCAACAAAGTCGGACCACCGTTATGAGGGGTGCTTCGGTTCGGTTCTGGGTGGTAGTCCTGACCTAAATTAACTGGTGGATCTATTAATCTGGTCCACAATGTCTTCTAATTACCAACAATACACGACCTAGATAGAATGAAAGGTCTAGTATTCATTATATCTAAAAATTATTATGAGCCACTTAATTTCATAGGAATAAGATGAATGAAAGCACTGACGACCGTCTGCCTCCCACATAATCGCATTTTGTAACTCGAAAGGTATAAATAGCAGCTTATTCTATTTTTGTTAAGAAATATTCAGTTATTGTAATTTACTTTTCACGATACGGAAAAAAGCAACTTTATTAAGTTACTATGGTCACCTGCATCTCTTAATTTACTTATCCGCCATTTAAGAGTCATCATTGCGGGTCAAAGCTCTGTTTTATTTTGAATCCAATGATGTCTATTGTCTATTCTGGTCGACCGTGCCACAGTGAAAGATAATAGTAAAACATCTTTACACTATATGTATTCCTTAATTTTAAGTCTACGAAACGCATGTACTACAATCACATGGTATTTCACTTTATGCCTGGCCGCTTTGTCCAGATAGAATTCGTAGTGATGTAAGGATGCATACACGCGCGCTCATGACTGTGATGTTTTACAGACGGTTTTTATGCAGTTTAGATTAGTGTCCGTGACTTCCACTCGGCATGGTGCACACTGAAAATCTGCGTCGTGGCCTTCGTCGCCGTGGCCTTCGTCGCCGTGGGCTGAGTGAGGCCTCATTGCGACAGGGTGGCACTGCTCAATTCACTTTTTATTTCCTTGTAATATGTATGTGCTATTTCAGTCTTTTTTTCCGTATACCTTCTATGTCCTTAACTAAGTGCTGTTCATCGTTATAAATGTTTCTTTTCTTTATTTCTTTTCTTTCTTTCTTTTACTATTCAAAAAAAAAGTCAAAAGTCAAAATTTCTTTATTTGTTTAGACTAATAAATAGTTCTTACAAATCGTCATTTTGCTCTTAAGGAGCCTCTACATGTCTCATAATCTTTTTACCCTACCAGCGCTTCGAGACCAACATTTGGCAAGTGCTGAGAAGAAGCGCCGCAACAAACTCAGTCACCACTGTCTGCCGGTTAATATAAATAAATATAAATAGTAGTAGTAGGTACATTCGATTCAGGAGCAGTTCACTGAATTTACCATGCATTCTTGTATGGTGTATCTTATAAGAATGGGTATACAAGATTGCGTGGTATATTAAACAAGGTAGTGACGTGCTAATATCTAGACTTACATATTAAGATACTAGTAGAAATGACTCGCATACATAAATTTGAATAACTTGGATTGACCAGTCCCCGAAAGCAGCGCCTGTTCACAGACATGACGAGTGAACCAGCCATCGCTTCACTCGACCATATTAGAGGGAATGTAACGACCCGCCTCACTACGCCACCACCCCAGAGACATTTTAGTGAGAATGACAATTCCAAGTTATCTCTTTAAAAAAAACTAATAATAAAGCTAAGTAACAGTCCAGATTGAGAAGCATGACACTATAACATTTGAGAAATTATTATTAGTTTATACATTACTTTCCATTTTAATTATTTTTAGTGCGAGCATGAGAGGACCATAATCCTACTCCCAGGATGACTTATCATTAAGAAAATCTCGAGTTGTATAATAGGCTTTTTTAAGCATGTGATCTTTAACTATACCTTTAAATTTATTATACGGTAGCTCTTTATATTTATCAGGGACTTTGTTATAAAAATGGATACCTTGTCCCATAAAAGTGGCAAACACTTTATTAAGTCTAAAAGCCTTTTTTTTAAGTCTAAATTCCCTTTCACTGTGGCCTTAGGCTGTGCCCTCATCCCTGACTGTCATTGTTTGCGGATCCCGGCGCACGTACCATTCCCGGCACAGACAACACTAATCGGATAATCGATCAGTTAGGCCCGGATTTGCTCTGCACTACGTCCGCATTTACAGACAAACCGACGTCAAATATTATATGAAAACGTTACTTGGAATGTCAAAAGAGCAGTTACTAGTAGGTAGTACTCGATTCGTTTAGAAGCGTAGTCAATAGAAATCTGAACAAAGGTTAAGCTTTTAAGTATCTATTTCAAAGGATGACCCTAATTGGGTAATGCTAATTACCTACCCAGCATATTAACATTGCAACTCAAAAAATAGAAATCTATACAGGGTGTTAGGTAAATGGGTATATGAGCCGACACTAGCCCATGTTAACATGGGCATATAAATGGTATGGTGAAGTCAGAAATTTGATATTATCATTTTAATTTTTTTAATTTTCATACAAAATATTTTTTTTAAAATCCGATTTGTATGAAAATTAAAATAATTAAAATTAAGATATCAGTTTTCTGACTTCACCATACCATTTATATGACCATGTTAACATGGGCTAGTGTCGGCTCATATACCCATTTACCTAACACCCTGTATACTTATAATAAATCTGTAGAGAGGTCAATTCTGTACATGAAATATATTTTTAAAATAACTATCAGGGGGTTATTAGTGATCGATACAGATGCCCAAAATGCAATCAGTAAAATTTTTGTCTGTCTGTCTGTCTGTCTGTCTGTCTGACTATGTTCCTTATAGAATCAAAAACTACTCGACGGATTTTAACGAAACTTGGTACAATTATTCTTCATACTCCTGGGCAGGTTATAGTACACTTAGGAATTCCCACGGGAACGGGAATTAGCGGGAAAATCCTTTTGTATGAAAAATCTAAATCGCTTAAGTTAGACGTTTGAAATTTGGCATGCAGGTACCTTAGTAAACTTAAAGCTTAGTTTCAACAGGATATTGCAAAACTCCCACGGGAACGGGAGTTAGCGGGAAAAAACATTTGTATGAAAAAATCTAAACCGCGTAAGATAGATGAAGGGGGTAAAACGGGATCCACGCGTACGAAGTCGCGGGCGGCCGCTAGTCTACTAATAAGAATTGTCAATCAACATAATGCTAGGAAAATAACTATAAACTAGACAATTAACTGTTGAGAGGCCTTTATTACCCCTGAATCAGACTTTGGAGATACACTGAATTTTAATATAAGAACTAAAATAACTCCGCGAGATTTGCTTGTAAAACGAATTTATTTTCACATGAACGGGGTAAAAATGACGACCCTCCGCACACAGCTGTACCTCTACAATACGGGCATAGTTAAAAAAATCTACAGGAGAGCTCTTAATTGGGCTTTTTAAACATTAATCAAGTGTTACGTCGGGGGGAGAATTTTTATGTCGGCCGAGACGGGCGATAGGCGTGACGGATGACGCGCGGCCGCGGGTCGCGGGCTCTCTGCATCCATCAGAACCAGCTCACCTCGATCCAGCTGCACTCGGCAGGAATCTGACGATCGAGAATTCCATTTTTGAATGTCAGAGATTCCATATTTTCTTCTTCTCGGCACTTGCCAAATGTTTGTCTCGAAGCGCTTGTAGGACAAAAAAAGAATTAGATATGTATAGGCTCCTTAAGAGCATTTGACGATTTGTAAGTACTAATTTAATTAGTCTATAATGATAATTTTTATTTTGTCTTTAAATTCTATTATGGCTCCAAAGTCTGTGATTAAAGGAGCGGTCGTTTCAGCTTAAACATTGCAGCTTAGAATTTCTAAAATGATTGTTTCAATTTATAACAAAAATACAGAACTACACTAAAGTTGTTCTTAATAGGTAGATAATGTGCATTGTTAAAGGTAATAAATTGAATAGTGTTGCGGCCCAACTCGCGCCTCGTCATATTCTAATAGCAAAATCTACCTCTAATGTAAATGTCACATAACTTTTGTCAGTCAATACTTTATATTGAGAACCATTGTATAAAATCACTTCTCTTTTGGATTCCGATCGAACAACATCAAAATTGTAACGTCTCAAGAATACAACGAAATAAGCAGTTTCCGAGTTTTATTTATAAAATTCCATCGCGTCTGCAAGGCGCGAACATTGGCGACCGTGACAGGACTGCAAATTAGGACAATCTGGAAGATTAATCCAAGGACACCTGGAGTCAGCCGAGCAGTGACGCAGCAAAAGCTTCACCTCGCAGCCTGGATTTCAGATAAGTGCCCTGATTATTCCTTCCTTACATCATCCCAACACTGTTAAACCACTCCTAAACCTTTTTTATTTCCGAAATCCTATCCAATTTAGTAAAAACTTTCACTTGTGCAAATTGTGTCTACCCCATAATTTTTATTTATCATTCAAAATATCATCAAATCATTGCAATTTCTCTTATTTTCAAGTAATTAAAGCCAAATCCTAATTGTAATAACGTATCGCGCCAGTAGTTTCCCGGTTTTTAGTATTTTTGCCGAATATTTCAGTTGTGCCAGCGGCCGACCTCAACGAGCCGGCTAACGGGACATCAGCTGATTCAACGCGTCAACACCGGCTTCCTAGCTGCCGTCGGGGCTGAGGGCGTGAGATACGTATTCTTTTTATTATAAATTTGTGTCTTTCTGGGGCGCGGCTTTGTAATTTTGATTGGAACTACCTCGCATATTTTTTTATCGTATAAATTCAATAAACTTTCATAATTTATTAATTAAACGCATTCCAATAGTACAATTTACATTTTAAAACAATATTTTATTAGCAATTTGATATTTTAATAACAAATAATGACTGATCCAGCCACTTTATCACCGCATTTGGCATCGAGGCATTCGATGTCAAAAGATTTATTAGTAAAACGTAGTTCAATCAAAGGGCAAATTACTAGATTTAAAAACTACTTAAATAAAATTACAAAGCAGCCCTCGCTGACGACCATCGAGATTGCTGAATTGTCACTTAAACTCAGCAAGTTCGAGGGTCAGTTGGCCAAATATGACGAGCTGCAAACTCAGATCGAATTAATAAATTCTGAAAATTTGGATTTTGAGATGGACGAGCGTGAACGCATTGAGCAAGACTTTATTTTGTGCATAGCTATGGCAAAGAGTTTCTTAGATGAACAAAATGAATCGAAATTAATAAGTCAAGACAAAAAACGCCGCGAATCTTTATTTTTAGAGGCTCAATCTTTTGACGCAGATTCTAGTGTTCGCCTACCTCAAATTAAAATAGCCAAATTTGACGGATCATATTTCCGCTGGTTAGAGTTCCGCGACACTTTCACTAATTTAATTAACAACAATGAACGCTTGTCATCTATTCAAAAGTTTCACTATTTGATTTCCTATTTAGAGGGAGATGCAGCTCGTGTTATTTCAAATATTGAGGTGTCTTCTGCCAATTATAATGATGCTTGGCAATTAATTTACCAGCGTTATAATGACAAAAGACTACTCATTAATCATCATCTTAAATCATTGTATAATTTGCAACAGTCGACACGCGAAACTGAAGGTTCCCTACGATTTGTAGTAGATCATGTCACCAAAAACTTGCGTGCCCTAGCCAACCTAGGTCAGCCCACAGAGCACTGGGACACATTAATTATATTTTTCATTTGCTCTAAACTTCATAACCATACTCTCATAAAGTGGGAAGAACAACGTAGCAATTTAGGAGATGTTCCCACCTTAGAACAATTTAAGCAGTTTTTAATTGACCGGGCACACATATTAGAATCTACTAGTCGTAATCAATATAATAATAATTCTAATAACACAAATAATTACGTAAAATCAATTCAAAATTCAAATTTTAATAATAACAATAAATCATCATTTCAAACAAATTCACATAGTGCAACTTTAAACTCTAATAATAACAATTCACACGTCTGTATTATTTGCAACAAAAATCATAAAATATACGATTGTTCAATTTTTAAATCAAAATCAATACAGGATAGGTTAGTAGACGTTTCTAAATATAAATTATGTTCAAACTGTTTACGTCAAGGACACCCGGCCCGCGAGTGTCGTATGGGTCCATGTAGGCAGTGTAACGAGCGACATAACACACTATTGCATTCAGTTGATGCCACTAAAGCCAACAATGCTCAAATACAACCATCGGAATCCATTGTCAACTTCTCTAAAGAAGAAAATACACATGTCATTTTGACTACTGCCCTAATAGAAGTCGCGAATCCAATAACTAAAAAGGCAACTTTAGTTCGAGCCTTATTGGATTCAGGCAGTCAGTCATCTTTCATTACAAAATCATTGCAACAAAAACTATCATTAAATTCTAATCCAACTTCCATCAATGTCATTGGAATTGGAAACAACTCAAGCTCAGTCAATGAAAGCTGTGTTGTTCAACTAAAATCCACTCGTCATAATTACCAAACAAATCTAAATTGCTTTGTTCTTGACGAGCTCACAGGAGTTCTTCCAAAGTCTCCAATCAATTTAAATCAATTAAAATTTCCTAAAAATATTAAATTGGCAGACCCTGATTTTAATCAGCCAGGCCCTATCGATCTTTTAATAGGCGCAGATCTATTTTGGGATGTTCTAATATGTCAACAAAAATCATTAGGAAAAAATAAACCGAAACTTCAAAACTCTAAGTTTGGCTGGTTAATTGGCGGTTCTATTAATTTATGCATAGGCAATCAACTACAGTGCAATCAATCTATAATCTATAAAAATAACTCAATTATTAATTTATCATGTTCTTTATCAAAATTCAATTAAATTAAATTAATTAATCACATTATTTATCTAATTTTACATTTGAGAGCATTCGTAATATTGTGCATGCTAGCTCGCACATTCTCCTAGTGGCAGTGAGATAACGATCTGGCCAACAAAAGGCAGACTTGTCTCCCGGAGCACTGTGCGCCAGTGCGTTCGGTGCCGACGCGTGCAAGGTACAACATTCATATCTAAAGTGAGTGTTGCAAATCGTAGGGGACGCGATGCTCGCTTGTCGAAATGTTACTTTTGTTTATTCATATTTATTTTAGATACAAGTGTATTCATTTAGCAGCTATAATTGATTTAACTTACATAGATTTTATTCCCCACTGACAGTATTTTTCTATGCCGCTGAGGTCAGCCAGCGGAAGTATTTCTACTTAAATTACAAAAACTACTTATTATTTACATTTTATTATTATTTAACTTAAATTCTTTTTTTTCTTTCTGATTTTGCTGCTCAGGAAAGCACAAAATTTTATATTTACAACATCTCACGCCCCTCACTTTGGTGGCATCTGGGAAGCTGGTGTCAAATCGGCCACATATAATTTAAGACGTGTAATAGACACGTCTCATTTAACTTTTTAGAAATTTTCAATCAACACTTTGCACAAGTGGAAGCCATACTAAATTGCCTTCCCTTGTGTCCTTTAACTTCATCCCTTGACAATTCCCTTTTCCTCTCCCCAGGGCACTTCTTAATCGGAAGACCACTGAATGCGCTGCCGTCACCATCTCTGGAGGCTGATGATGAAAAACGACTCCAGCGCTACGCTCTGTTGGAGAAACTACAACATTTTTGGAGAAAAAGTTAGAAATTTTAACCAAATTGCAAGTCAGAACAAAATGGAGACAAAGCAAGAGCAAGATAAAGATAGGAGACTCTACACGAGATTCTACTTCACGAGGAATCTCTCCCACCTCTCTGTTGACGTGCTGGGCGAGTAACCAAATTGCATCCCGGCCCTGATGGTATTGTCCGTGTTGCTGACGTGAAGACTACCTCCGGCAGCTACCGACGGCCCTTAGTGTGGCTCTGCCCGCTGCTCAGCTATGAAGACTTCGAGAGTTGAAGAGCTGGAGCCTTCAACCGGGGGGAGTATGTTGCGGCCCAACTCGCGCCTCGTCATATTCTAATAGCAAAATCTACCTCTAATGTAAATGTCACATAACTTTTGTCAGTCAATACTTTATATTGAGAACCATTGTATAAAATCACTTCTCTTTTGGATTCCGATCGAACAACATCAAAATTGTAACGTCTCAAGAATACAACGAAATAAGCAGTCTCCGAGTTTTATTTATAAAATTCCATCGCGTCTGCAAGGCGCGAACAAATAGGTAATGTTTTTTTAACTACTAGTTTATTCGCCTCTGTATTTCTTTAGCTAAGATTATTTGAGTTTAATGGAAGACAGTGAGTGACAAAGACCTTCCCGTGCAACCCTTAAGTCAGAAATAGATCTCATTGTGTTATGTATCTTGAGGCGCTGGATGCAGGCCGCTACCAATCGATCAATGTGGAAAGCATTAGGGGAGGCCTATGTTCAGCAGTGGACGTCCTATGGCTGACATGATGATGATGATGATGTGTTATGTATCAAAATTGTCAGCTGTTGGGTCAATAAAAATAAATCGTGCCACAATACTTTTGAGTTCGGGTGGTCTATTACAAAAAATGTGAGCCGACGCGGCGGGCGGGTGTAAAAATAAATAATAATAACAGGCGCGGCGCACGCGCAGCCAACGTTGCGGTTTGCTAAAGTAAACATTGCATCCGTGATGTGGCGACTTCCGACGATATCAGATGATACAAGCCACTCGTATTAAATCGCCCTTTGAGTTTCTGTTTGCTGTTCTTGTACCGTTTAATGAACTTGAAATGGCCATTGTTTTTGTGCTGCTCTCTTTCTTAATTTTAGAGCACGTAGAAGTAATCTAATCTATTCGGTTGCAGTAAGTGATACCTGTGGTGATACTATCTTAGATACTAAAAGAGATTGGATCAAAACGATCAGAAGCACAAAACGCCTACACGAAATATTAAATCGACTCTACCTACCGACAATTAGGCCTGATTACAAAACGACATTCAAATATGAATCAGGAACCAATAATCAATGATTTGTCATTGTAATTCAAACATTCTTCGGCTTGAATTTATCCTAAGTAAATTATAAAATGTGTATAACATTGGGGGATGTAACATATTAACTATCGTGGGGGATATAAACTCTAGTGCCTCTGGCCAGTTAGGTCCTGCATACTGAGCTCAAAAGGCACAAATACGGTAGCACTCATTACGAGTGCATGCTTTTAACGATCATATCTTTTTTCTCATGGCTGCCGGTGACATACGAGGCACTTTTTCACCTCACCGCGTCGCATCACCGTGGAGCTTAAATGGCAAAACCAATTTTAATAAACGAGCTTCGTTATATCCCGTCGCAGTTGCCTGTGGAGGTAATAGCTATGTACCAACATAAAAGTCAAAATTATACCTACGAGTACAGTGACGAAGGGAAGCAATAGAATTATGCAGTTATGTAAATGTTCGTGGTATATGTACTGTGTACCTACCTACATTTTTCAATTTTAATGGACTGGACTTTTGCGTTATCATATAGAGGTATAATACATAACTTACTTTGTTACAAATGACCTGTATTAAATTAATCCCTTCAAAGAAGGTTCACTCACATTTAGTCACCCAGTGATACCTCGCACTAAATAACTAATGTACCTAAATAGTATGCCTATACGTTCTCAGAATTTCAAAACAAGATCGGCTTATATTTGTAGCCTCAATTAACTTGATATCATGACATGGATTGATTACTTGACTCCATTACATCAGGAGTTCGTACCTGTTACCCTGGGACTTGTACCTCCAGCGTGAGACGTCACATTACTCTTCAATGTTACCCAACCTGTATTTATAAACAAAAAATACTATGTAGTTATCAATAAATCATTGAACAAGTTTTTTTTAATACGTTTATAACATTTTAACTGTGAAACATTATAATATTTGAAGCGTTTACGTATTACATATAATATACGTATGTACTTTTAATTAATTAAATGTTTTTACCACAACAAAATATCTAATATTTATTTATTTACTTCTCTCTCTCTCTCTCTCTCTATCTCTTCCCATAATTTATTTTGAAATTACATACAAATATATTATTATGTAAAAGCTTTAAGACATAAATACCTACATATTTCATAGTATCACGGCCAGTACAAACCGTGGCGTGGGGCAACACCGGCGATGTTGGCACATTAAAATTACACTACGAAACAGATTCCGAATACAAAGCGCTCCTCTTCTAACCCCTTGCTGGCAGACAGGAATTTATATCTAAATTATGGCTAGTTGAATGAGCTTAAAGAATTGCTACAAAGAGAATTTGCATTTTAATAACTTCGAAGTCGAAGCGCGGTAAAGGCTGTGCTCTACATTTATCTATGGCTCTACCATAGGACAAATGCAGGATTTCGAATACGATTGTTTTTGATAAAAACTCGTATAATGTACCGACATGTAGTCGAAACAATATTGACAATATTATGCAACAAAACACTAACCGTATTTATGAATTACGAACAATTAATTTACGAAAATATAATCCAGATACACAATATGAAATGAAATGTCTTTATTAAATTTTGACCGATATTTGACACTTATGAAATAAGTAAGATAAACGCAAGATATCTGGACCAGATTATTTTTACTCATAATATTATCATGTTATTGTGTATGTTTAGCTGATCTTTTTGAAGGTCAGCTTTATCAAAGTGGCTGTAAAGTGTGTAAGTGGCGCATCTATGCCAAGAACAATTAGGGTGAGTTGCACCAACTTACTTTAAATTTTGAAATGAACTTTAACAATAACTGGTGTGTTTTTTGTATGAAGTTTGACAGATTTTTGACGTTTGTTAAAGTTAAAGTAAGTGGTGCAACTTTAGACTCGACTAGATTCGTCTAATAACTGCAATGTTTAACAATAAAATAACATGCTCAAATATGGATGTTTATCACCAAGGAACGAAATCAAGTTCCCGGGGGATGCGTTTAATTTTTAACTTCAGTAGGACTAAGTAGGTACTAATGCTATAAAATATTATTTACCGACTGCAGTGTGGCATAAAAATAAAAGAAGATGATATAAGAAAAACTGAGAAGTAAAAGAAAAGTATCTTTAATATTTTATTAACAATATTTTCACGATAAAAGAAAATAAAGATTTCAACGGATAAGTAATTGAAACGTCATGAATTTATCATTTGCCCTTATGAATAATAAAGTTATTTTATTGATTTCTTGATCGAAATACCTGGGTGAAATTTTGTAACGGACATGGAGGAATAAAATGTAGGCCTATATTTATCCGATCACACTATATTTTATATTTTTGCAACATCGCACTTATTCATTAGATTGATGGACCGTCATTCGATTACAATTGCTTACTAAAATTATTACTACTATGTAGGCAATTGTACACAATTCCAAAATTTCTCACATTTCCGGTAACACAAGGTACAGAGACATAAGGAAGTCACAAGTTGTAGGTACCTCTATGGAATCGCCAAGGGTATAGGTATGAATCGGCACAGTTCGTAAAAAAAACTAGCAAATAAATTCTGTTAGCGCAAGTAAACCTACATTTTAAAATTTTCAGTAGATGTTCTTATTCTACAACTCTACGCAATTCTAAGATTATTTCACAAAGAAATGTATCTACCACTGCTAAAACTACTTACCAAGTCTCGTAAATGCACAAACTCTCAAACAGCGTTGACACTTCATTCATTTTACTGCATAAACAATACTTGTTCACGGCGAAGCAGAAAAATAAACTTGAGCAAAGAAACACGAGAGCACATTTATCAAAAAAATCAACCATCAAAAGATTTGCTTACACCATATTAATATCTTAACCATAGGGGAAAAGTTGCTCGCTCGCATATCTAATGAAAAATAATTTAGGCGTAGACAGGCGGCATTAATATTAATAAATAATAAGGTGACTGTTCGCACGGTAGTACATAAATCCGGCACGCTGCGAGCCGTCACAATAGTAATATATTAGGACAAATGTTATTACAAGCTCGACTCGTTATGTTATTTTTGTTCATTCCCCGAGCAACGAATTCAAGACTAGCAGACGTTTGAGACCGCAGCGCAGCGCTTCCCGCGAGGACGATTCGACCTGCCGCTGTCAGCACCGATCCAACCCCCTGATCCATGTCAGAATATCATCTCATATTTAAAATGATGATGTGTACCTACTCTACACAAACACTTACCTACTGAAAACACTGAACAGAATAGAAATATAGAATTTAGATTATTTCCCAAAATTCACCATTGATCATCTATCTCTCTTTAGTCGCGTCAATGCATCATTAATGTCACCATAAAATATTGCGACCTATCGTTTTCCATGTTAATACCCATATAAATCATACTTCAACGGTCAAATTATCCTCATGACGTGTCATAACAGAACTTTTTTATTTTTATATCCCGGTGACTCTGGTTAAGTTTGACTCACTCTAATGAAACTTTATTCAGTTTGCTGTTTCTGTCGAATGTTCGGTCGTTCTCAGGAGTGCGCCTTCTGCATTAGTGCAATAATTTATTCTGTACTTGTACTAACTTCTGTTAATCCATAGAACTACAGCACGAAGCCGCGAAACAACCCAGGCCGCAACCGCTTCACGCTCCACCGATTTGCTAACTTCTTGGAACAACTGACCAGATGTTTTTATAATTAATTTCTGACGAATCTAAACATTTAGCCCCAGAATTTTGGGTATTTAAGCTTGTAGTAGGAGAGTGAAATAAAATTAGTTTGTTACTAACTAACGATATCGTAAACATTGTGAAATTCGTCAGAAATTTTCAATTTGTAAGCTTTTTTTAACAATTCTGGGTAGGACTATATTTTGAATATTGACAAAAGTTTGTTACTAAAGTGAGTCTTTTATCTTTCACATAATAACAATCAACATTATTCTTTTACTTTATTACAGTCTCTATTCCACCCGCAGCACGTTTCGTCAGCTCGTTTACAAGTAAACGTTATTTATGAACAATTTTATTTTCATTACGTCCAATGCGCCTGGTAATGTAGTAACGTAGCTTACACAAATTGAACGAGTTAGGAGCATAGAGTATTTGGTGGAGTAATTATTTTTTGTTATGGCGTTCAGTTTAATGGGCTGCCGACATGTGGCGGGACCCGGGATCATGTTCACAACTGCCCATCGACCATATGGAAAAGTCAACACTAATCCACCCTAATACTGAACTCGGGCTGTCGGAGAATGTAATCTAATTATTTTTGACACATCGTTAGACCAAATGACGTTTTTAAACGAATTATAATTATTTATTACATTATTATTTCCACTTCATAAAAAATTCTTACCTACTCTCTGCCTTTACTTCATGTGTTGCTCTGTTTATTGTGAAACAAAGTATTGACGTGTTACCTCGTACCGTATCTGCGCATTCATCTTCATTAGCTTGTAATTGAAATAAGTTTCATTTACTTTACCTCTCAGAAACAAATATTTATCTTAGTCTGCAACATTTTTTTACATTCCCAAATAGCTCCTCGTGATCACTATTGATAAACATGTAATCAATGAAGTCTTTCAGGGATCTATGAACTACTTAGGTACGTAATCATTTAAAAAATCCTTACTTATATTGAAATCGGCTAGGCTGAGCTGTAACTCCCGAGTTTGCATTAAATGAATTAACATTTTCGTCGCTTAAGTTGATGAGTTCAGTGGTGGCAATTTCACTATCTTTGGGTACTACGCGAAATTATTAGTTTTTACGGTACGCGCTGTATCATTACGCTAATTGGCCTGCGACTTGAAGGCAACCGTGGCACTCGCGGCCCGATTAATTAATATAACATGAATGTTAATTCCAACAATTTGTTCGAATTGCGTGTTTCGAGTAAAATGCACTTATTTCTGGCTGCGCGTTCGTTCATTCGTAGTGGGCCGAAGTCAATTATACAATATGGCGCAGGCAATAAAGCGATGTTGCGTCGACGCTCGTTCTCGATCACTTTGATCGCCCGGATGTCACAGTCGTTCGGCTCGTTTGGAACAGTTTCGCGAACGGTTTGACCAATAAATATCGTTTAATTTTAGAATAATTCCCAACAGATCTGCCAACCCGGACCTACGATTCATGGCTCTTTAAAGTTATCCCGTGGCTTGTTTATTGCTTCGCCAATTTGATGTGAAATATGCTAAAAAGGAAACGCTGCTGGAATTTGAATTCCTACAAGTACGTGACTCATGTAAGTGAGACAAAATAAACTCCAATAGAAGTTTGCGTTTATAAATGTTAATTTATACGCTCAGGCAGTACATATTCACGCAAATTGTAACCTAAAGAAAAATAAGATGAATAAAGTTAAATACTAAAATGCACCTAAACCTCATTTTGACAAAGATAGCACTGCCTCACCTTTGTCGTAGAGCCGCCTGTGATACGATCCTATTGTATTACACTAGTAAGAAGGTACGCAGAACTCGTTAGCGCTAAATATGTACGTGGTTTCATTTCACCACAACGTTAATTCATTTCCTCGGATTCGAGAAAGGGGTGCTTGTAAGGGAGGATCAGGGATTACATAGATACCTATGATGTGTGAATGAATTTAAAAATTTTCAATGTGTATTTTATTGAAACTAAGTCTGAATAAAGCCTCAATGCCACACTGTCATCGACGATAAGGTCTACGAATGTACTGCAGAAGTCCTAGTCCAATCCGCCAATGTCCAACAAATGAAAAAATCTGCGTGCACTTAAAGGAACATTAAGCAAAGCTCAAGCTTGTACGCGCTGCATCCATCAGAAACCGCATTTTAAAGTTACGGTTTACGAGCTATTCGATATGTTAATGACAATCGATTGCTGCGCTCGACGCAGAACGGACGTGGAGACGCGAATTTAAATAAAACTACAATGCATTGGCGGGCCATATTGGCAGACATGCCCACTTAACTCTACATTAAGCCCCGATTTCTATTCGATTCGCTTACTTACAGAGCTACTGCGGAATAATTAAATATGAGGCTTTCCCCACTCTATGCATTTTCCTGTTCTATTTTCAGCTTCTTCATCGTACGGTATAGATTCAGGAACCTGCTAGTTCCTTTGTTTTTTACGTTTTGTTGGGGTAAGTGCAAGAATATTCCATTATTTTACGCTTACTTGTGTCAAGCATGAATTGTAGCGGAAACAATTGACGATCGGCAAGAACGCCATTCCAAGAAATTCGGCCTGCGTAATCGCGTAATAATAACAATAGTGGTTCGAGCAGATGTCGAACCCGCACTCATTTGCGACAATCGGCTGTGCCGACTGATTGCTTAATTGCTTCGTTTAATCAATTGACCGCTTGAGAGACGCTGCCGCACGCAGCTCGCTGACGCTCACAGAGAATTCTAAAGCCGGTTTAGTACAACATAAAGAAACTTTAAAGATTTGTCGGCAGCAAACATCCAGAGATATTGAATGTGAAAACTTTTATCGTTGTACTTTAGTCAGTGTGTGACGTTGAGTGTTTATTATTATAAATACCAAATGTAAGCACTTCCAGTTCCGTTCAGATTCGCGAAGAATTTATTTTTGTTTCATAGTTTAACTGTTGTACTCACAAGCAATTTGCACACAAATTTGTGTACACAAATAGTGTAAAAACAAAGCAAATTGCTTGTGAGTACTTTAACAATAAATATATAAGGGTCTGAAAGAAGACATGTAAATATTCATTTCTGTAGCGACATTTAAGGCAGTAATAATCAAAATGATGAATTTATTATTTGCTTCTTCTATCGAGCAGTGTGCGCGCGGCCGGGGCGCCGCAAACGCAGAGTTATTGCTGCTTCGACTCAGGGGGTTAATAAATCTTTCGGTTAGAGGGCGTTTTTATTAATGGACCCGTGACATGTTTGCCCCGGCGCATGTGTAATTGCGTTCCGACACTCATAAGCTCGCGTACGCTAAATGCGAAATGTTTCGCTGTCTAATGAAATATGAGCGCGATTGCTTCTGGTCACGTGTTCTTTCTACAGCTATATAGAATGTAGAGATAGATACTCATTCTTATACGTACAATACAGTTAAATTTATTAGCTAAAACATACGATAGTAAATGTATAAAGTACCTATGTTCGTTTAACCGAAAAAATATCTACCTACGTCTGCTATAATATGAAATTGGGTATGTCCCGGTCCTCTACAAATTGCATACTTTAAAGCTAGCCAAACGACCATGGGTGGCGCATAGACAAGTAAATGGGACATGGTATGGAATGGACAATGTAATATTTTTTAATTCCGCTACGAAAGCAGCTTAACAGTATTTGAGTTGTTATGTTCCAATAGATACGTTCAATGTTTAAATATCCTAGATACAAATACTACATCCTAGACACCTTAATCTGTTGCGAACACGTTTGATAGGCAGTAAGTATAAACTTAAGGGTATCTAACACAAGCCCCACTTAGTGCTCCCGACATCCAATAACGATTCTAATTAGCCAGTCTCGGAAACGCCAGTCCTGCCTCATACATACCCAGCAGTTTCTTCTAGTCCATGTACAATACACTGGCATAATTTATGTGACATGCGACAAAAACTGATAGGAGGACCTAATGGGGTTGTAACAGTAGATTTGCCGATAATAGCAAGCCCTTCTCACATCAGTATTCACTTAGCGTTGTATTTGAGCTTTCCCTCCATAATCTATGCGCCTAATTTGATTCGGGTCTTGTTATAGAAGGCAACGGACTTGTCTGTAAAAAGCTTACCTATAAATGTTTGCAAACGAACGTTGAGCAACTTCGTCAGAAAATATTCAGACTATTTTGTATAATTTGATAAAAGTTTTCAGTGGACTACAACATTTTTTGCTACTTTATTTTTATCTGGAATTTTATAAAATACAAACTAAACTAGTTACATAACATAATAATTATTTACGACGAGGCTAACTACATTCTGATTGTAAAAAAACATAGATTATATAACTACAAATTACAAATTATTTATACACATTACTTTAACATTTGTCCTTCACGGGATTACAACCCGTTATCCCCAGGCTTGCAGTCTGCAGCTGTATTAATTTTATTCATTCTACTCGAATCCAGGCGATGATCCATTCGTTTGAAGTTAAAACTTTAAACCAACTCAGCATATGTGAGCACAGTCACATACTCGTATAACAATCAATGAATTTACCCGTCCATACGACTCGAATGGTTCTAGAGAGAGTTTTAAAGAACCGAAGTCTATCAAAAGTTTGGCCCATGTCAGAGAACTAAATCAATTAATTATCACCACACTTCGCGAGGTTAGCTCTTTACATGCGAGTATAACGCCCGTATTCACAAACGATGCGTGCTTAAGTGAAGCAGCAAATCGAATGCACAGCGTTGAATAGAGCTCTGTGATTGGTTCGTGTGACATCCTGTGCGTCCACGCGCACTGTGAGACCTCATAGTAATGTTTGTGAATACGTACGTAAGAGAACCTAGGTACGCATGTGAAAGGTGCAATGTAACATTGTTTTATTTTACATGGATGCTGAAATGAAAGAAGGCTGTGAAAAAAATAGCTTTTTCCCTTGATTCCGATTAGGCACGTACGTTGTTACGCATACCTCTCTTAAGTATGCTGATAACTGCCGATCCCAACATGAATCCCTTGTTTGAATCTGTGTCTCATAAAGTTATTACAAGGTTAATACAATTTAACCCATTTAGCCCTACCGTACCCTATGTGGTACGGTATCTTTTTGAAAATATTTCGAAGTACCAAACTGTTGTTAATTTGTAAAAATGATTGTGACGGTAAGCTTAAAGTGATTATTTTACATAAAAATATTTTAAAATATGCTTTAACAAGTGGTTTCGGAAATATTTATGAAATTCCTCGACAGAAAACCAAAAAAATATTTACAATGTATTTAAGAAGGTATAATTTCTTATTACTCATGGTAAATTATGTTATTTATCAATTTTATTTTAAAAATAGAGTACAATAGATATCATGACTACAAAAAAAAACATTATTCAGATTATTTTTATACGGTTAATTCCAGTCTAAAATAGGTGTACCGTATAAGGTACAGTAGGTCTATGCATGAGCAAATCATGCGAAAAAATATAATTAATATTTATTATTTTTATTTGTTTTAGGCTATTGATGCTTCACTATATTGCCACAACTCATGAAAAATTTGATAATTTCAGCAAACATAAAGCAGTCTTGGTATTTTTCTACTGCTGTCTTATCAGATGACCGCTAATGATGATCAGTTTGACGAAGATTTAGGCGATAAAGATAGTGTCAATGTAAATAATAACCCTCAGAGTTTTCTTCGATGGATTTGCTAAATTTCCATCATCGTGTTGCTAAATGCGATTATGGATAGCACTAAACGTAACAAATCAGAAGAAGCCTGGTCTTCTTCAGCTATCCTCACTAACTTAGGAGAAGGTAGGAAAAAAGAACCAAATGTGGTTAGTATCACAGAAAACGTCTTACAAGATATGCCAAGTGTGATACTAGTGATCATGTGATTTTATTTTTATTTTATATCATACAAAAATAAATAAAAATCTTCTTTGAACAACGACTATGTTTTGCTTGCTTATAGACCTACTGTACCCTATATGGTACGGGCTCCCCACGGCCCCCTATTTATGGATTATTTTTTTAAATATTTTTTTCATGATTTTTCGGTTTCCCTTTGTAAAATTTTGCTAAAAAAACAATATTTATTTACAAAAATAATTATCGGTCTAAATGGGTTAATAATATGAATGCCAAAATATAAAAAGGAATTTATCTTTTAAACAGCGATGTCAACAACGCATGTTATTATTTTGGATGAATGGATAGATAACCAATTTACGAGAATTGGTCGACCGTATTTTTGCAAATATGTTTCATTATTAAGTTTTTTTCAACCGTGTTTATTCAATTGTTCCCGCCGTGAATCGCGACGGTTTCAGAATAACAATAGTAGGATAATTTCATTCTCCTGTTTATTTTAAAAAATCGCATGTGTAGACAGTTATTGCCAGACTATGCGGCAGGTTTATGTGATGAAGATTTACATAGTAGTATTTTTATTTTGTAATAAAAAAATATGCGATAATCTTTCATTTTTGCTTATGCTTCTACGATAGAGTACTAAGAAAAGTAAGTAATTGTCTTTACAGTATAGTAATAATTTAAGAACACATCCCTGGAGACATCATTACTATCTATATTATTAAGGTTAAATAATTACAGTTACACTTTTTGCCATTCATAATGTTAATTTAAGCCAAGCTTTAAAAATAAAGCTCGTTAGATTGAACTTGTGGAACTGTTAATTAAATACAAAATGAAATCATTTGTGCGGGTAGCTGTTGCCATGGTTGTAAATCCAGACCAAAAGGGCGTAGTTAAACGTGGATCTTGTAAAGTAACCGAATCTGAGTTAACAGTGGATTAATCAGACCTCAACCCAATTTGTCCATATTCGCAGCCAGATGATTCGCTCTTTGTCGTAACTTATATTGACGATCGTTATGAGGCTCAGAGGTTTAACCCCATCGGTCTGCGGTGCTCTTTAATTAGATGTCATTATTGATAACAGACTTCTTTTGAATATAGGTATGTAGGTTATAGCGATGTTAGGCGTACGAAGTTAAATACTATCTTACTATCTATATTGAAACTTTGTCAAAAAGGCTCAGTTCGGCTGCTTTTGCAGTGAGAAAGATAAGGCAATTAACTGACATTGAAACGGCAAGGCTAGTATATTTTAGCTATTTTCACAGTATAATGTCATACGGCATATTGTTGTGGGGCTCAGCCGCGGACATTGAAACTGTGTTTGTTCTGCAGAAGAGAGCAGTGCGGGCCATTTATAACCTTGGACCCCGATTTTCCTTGAAAGAATTTTTTAAGGAAATTAACATACTGACAGTAGCTTCACAGTTCATTTATGAAAACCTTTTATATGTTCGCAAAAATATAGAGCAATTCACGAAAAAGAGCGATTTGCATAACTTTAATACAAGAAACAAAAATAAACTTGCCGTTCCAAATTTCAGACTGCATAAGATTGGGAATTCATTTATGGGGAAATGTATTAAATTATTTAATAAATTACCACAAACTGTTGTAGAACTACCCATTCATAAATTCAAAGCACATATTAAAAGTACCTTAATGAAAAAGAGCTACTATAAAGTCGATGATTATTTAAAAGATAAAAATGTTTGGGATGCGTAACTGCCTAGCTCGCATAAATATTTATAACTATGAATTTTGAAAACCTGTAAACCTTTGAAAAAGAGGCTGACAATAGTGTCTGAGTTTCTTGCGCTGCTTCTTCTCAGCACTGGCCCATTTATTGTCCTGAAGCAGTGGTAGGGTTAATACTGGGACGTGTAAAAGTGCTTTTTTAAAGCCTACTTACAGAAATAAATGAGTTTTACTGAGTTTTTTACTGAGTTTTTATCTAAAAATATGTAACGTAATTGCATCGATTTTTACGAGAGAAAAACTTATAAATCTCACATTAAATAAGAAGGTACTTATTATAGGTATCAGTGGTAGTGCGAAGTTTCTAAAATATAGACAAAAAAATTAATTTTCTTTTAATAACTTCTATAGAAACGGTTAGACGAATGTTCTCTAACCGTTTATATTCCAGAAGTTAATTAACTGTTGGTTAGTGTCCGTTGATCTGTTTCATACTACAATCGGAGTGACCACTGTTGGAAGAGCACTTCCTAAAAACATGTAGCAGTTCCTAAAAACCTGGTGGTAACTAGCGGTGAGCAACAGCAGGTCGGTTAACTAGTTACCATTAATAAGAAATTGGTTAGTGTTCCAAAATCAGGTAGGTTGCAGTGTCTGTCTAGGCTTGTGTTACAATATAATTTCACTGAAAAAGGAAAGTCGAGGCTAAAGAATAGGTTTTGTAACTTCGTAGAACTTAGGTTTTGATCGGTGTCGGTAACTCGACAATACCTACCTGATGAAAATTCTCTTGAAAACCACTAACAAGTGGAAATCTGTATAGACATTATGTTAAATAAAAACTACATTTTATTGTAACATGACGTGTTTAACTTAATTGCCATGTGAACTTGAGAAAATTCATAATTGAATGCTCAATAAAGCCGAAAATAGTAATTAAAATTAAATACCTATTGTTAAAGGACCAGAAAATAGTAATTATGACATTAAACATTTTATTTAATTTTCGATGTAAAACTGGAAGTAGGTAAGTCAAAATACAAACTCTAGAATCAATAAACAAAATTATCAATTACAAGCAAGTGGTGGTTGACTACTACTACTAGATGTACCTATTAAAATGTATTCATCCACATTTCATATCGCATATAATTTTACCTAATCTCGTTTTTGATGTCAATTAATAATAATTATCTAACGTCTAGGCATAACAAAATGTTAGTGGTTGGCTTTCAGCATTCAATAATACCCCCGAAGATTTGACCTTAGCTAAATCAATTGATTACAGAGGATCTGTAATATTAGTTACTTAAAGACATTTTTTTCATAAGTACTAGATAATATTAATTATGAAAATAACATGAACACTTTAAATGGAATTGGAAATAAAAAGTTATTTCAATGTAAAGACAATCTAAAACGTTATTCCAAGAAACTCTTATTTTGCATTACATAATTTTTTCGCTAAATATATGTTAAATATTTCTAATCTGCTTGCAGTTGATTCCGACTTGCTAATTTAGGTACTACCTAGTAAAAGTAACATAATATTACAACTTTTTTTGCCCATATGGAATGTTGTGACGGACGTGTTTTACCTAGTTTTTCCAACTTGACAGTTTATGAATTACAATGTCGTATTTTCCTTATTAGGACTCACAAAGAACATATCTGACTGTAATCCTCGGCGGTTTCCCGAAGGAAATAACGAATTTGTGTAGCACACAATAGTGAAACGTAATCGATACTATGTTGTGTGCTATTCCATTCGGTATTATACCTCTGTTATAGTAATCATACCAATGTACAGAAAGCTTTGTTAAATATGTTGTAAGTATAAATCCAATATAATATTTTACTTGACAATATGTGAGGGTTATGTTTGTGTTTTAGTTAACTGTGTTTGTGTTTAAAAGTTAATAAATAATTCAGATTTTTACATTACTGGTAAATACATCTAGGTATTTTAAATAGGACAGCAAGTTGTGTGAGTCTCGTCTGAACTCTGAAAGAAAATCGTTTATAATAGTTTTCAGTTAAAGTGACTAGAGACCCATTGAAATATTTTCTCTTAGCATGATATTTTACAGATACCTACATAAAAAAGACCAATCTACTTCTCATATCAACACCAATTAGGGTATGTTATACTTATAAATATTATTTATTTATTTTTATTCCAATATTTTCAAAAATAACGTCAACATAAAAACAACTAATGACTACGAGAAGGCAAGAGAGAAAAAAAAGTGTAAACTCAAGCATTTCTATCACTCCGTTTGTTTAGCGAAGAAGTAATTATTTGTCGTCTAGAATATCTTGTTTACTTCAACAAATTGACTTACGACTACTAGCAAATAAAAGCAGGTGAACGAGGGTTTGTTTTAATCAGCCTTGTAGCTATTGAAACCGAAAGTGCTCGTAGGAAAACTACTTTCAGTGTAATAAAGTCAGAATAAGAAAATGCTATAAGTGAACAAAGAAGTCAACTAGGAGATAGCAACGAACATAGCTTCGGCCTCCCTTTGTCTAGGGAAGAATCGGCACATATCTACGCTGCGGCCATTAAGGTAAATGCGTTGGATAGGGAACGGCGAATTCAAGTCAAGGGCCCTAATGATTCAGTAAGTAGCTCGCTTCATAAAATAATACATAATTCAGTTGGTACTGTTTCGAGATGGTGCAGCCTGGTGTGAAATATTGTACAATACGCCTATTTACAAAATCTGGTGGGGAATTTATAAACCTTTTTTATTCAATTTTTCTACGGCTAAAAATAAAAAATACCTACTCAAAAGCAGGTGCGCCGCGCCGGTCGGGACTCGGCGTCTAAGTAGCAATATCGTCGTGACGCTGTCATTAGTTTTTAGGAGAATCGCATAGGTAATGATACCGTAAAGAATACAAAAAAAAATCTGAAATTAACTGTTTGTTTCATAAATGCGGGTCTAAGGCTGAGTTGCACCACCTTAATTAATCATAACCGGTGTTTTTGTATAGAGTTTGAATGACGTTTGACGTTTGTTATATTCGTAGTTAAAATAAGACGATGCGACCCAGCCTAAGAGTGACTGGTGACTTAGAAAAAAATCTACATATTTAGTAATAATCACCAGTTGCTGTGTAAAACATCATAAAGCTTCATTCAATAACTTTAATATACTTACTTACTGAATTTTACTTATATTCTTGTGACACGAGTATCAACTAATCGGCTTAAGTTTATACATCATATATTCCTATAACATTTTTCGGATTGGTTAGGTAATATGGGTACATAATACCAATTTATTTACATACCTATTAAAATATTGGCGTATGGGCCGTCTAATATTGTTACAGTATGAAAACAAACCGAGCAGCCGAAGTTAGTCAAAGATAATATTATTAGTACTGCCAGCAGTTGGTATTAGTTGGTAAAATGTGAATATTTATGAAATGTTTTAAGAGCACACTGTGTTGTTTTATTCACTTTTCATAATTAAAGAGCAAATCTCATTAAAACATAAAGGTTTTACTAAGGGCTCAATAATAAAATAGACAAAAACAAATAAAATTATCCCATAGTTAATTTTACGCCGACGTATTAGAAAAGCGCTGAAATAAGAAGTTATTAAGTACTTACAAACTTTTATATGTTTATATTCTGCCTCCATTGTGATAGTCACTTATTTAATATATTCACATTATTAAATTCAAAGAATGACTAAATACACAAAGTAAAAGTTATAGTGTAGAGAGGCTAAACTAACTTCATTAATTTATTATAAGATCTACGATTTGGCCCGTCTAATAGCAGGGTATGTGTATAAAACTTGGTCACCCCTATTACCATAACTAAGTACAGTCAGCCGCAAACATGTCTAACCGTTCCGATTTTGAAGTGCTTTGATTAAGCTGCTATTTAATTAATATGGTATCCAATTAAATGCCTAGGCTGGTCGTTGAATGAACAGGATCCTATAGAACGTATAACGAGTTGGCTGATTGAAAACTAGCCCTTTAGAAACTGGCTGGATAAAGCTGCCGCGTGATTCAAGTTTAGTTTAATTTTGGATGGCTAGCAGTTAAACAGCGACAATTATTTGATTTATTTTTGAGTCTGTGGGGCTTAAGTGATGTAGATAATTAAAATTAAATACTTAATTCTTAATTTGAGTTAAAAATAATTATGAGCGAACCGCTCAGTCGCTCAGTAAAAGTAGGGTAATTGCGCCGGTTTTCCGTCCAGCTCCTGTTTTCGTCCATTTGACCGACTTGCCACAAACAAATACGGAAAATTAGAATACAAACCTAACTTTCCGTGCAAGTTTGGACTTTTTACAATCTATAATATCTAAGTAACAGTTCTGCCTGCATGAAAATGTAATTTGACAAGTAATAAATCCAAAAAAATCTACGGAAGTTGCTGCTGCATACAGGTGAATGGAAAACGTCGTCTAGTTAGAAAAAAAACGTGCCGGTAGGGAACTTTCATGGAATGTTTAATTACTGTTTTAGCTACTTTACGTAATGTTTTTGGCACGTATGTCTAATTATTAGCATAATAAACACTATTTTAAGGGTTTATTAAAGGTTTTTTATAGAAATCTTAGATAATTAAGTGGACTAATACTAGCATAACAATTTTGCAAGATTTTGGTTTTCGTCCACGTGGACGGAAACCCTGACACCTAGTTAATATTTTTAATAATCATTTTACTTCAATTGACCTACAAAATACAATGTTTTTTCTTCCAATATGATCTTTATTGCTATTACATTAAACATTTTAGTTTACGTCCACTTTTTAACAGTGATAAACCCATAAAAACCGTTAAAAAGATGTGGACGAAAACAAAAAACAGCTTTAAACGTTGTTGTGTTTTCGTCCATGACGTCATGAGCAAGCACTGGGGTGGACGAAAACCAAAATTAGCTATTCCTGTAGATTAGTTTTCGTCCATTTGTCCTTCGACCTATTGAAATATTTTCCTAAATTTAGGTAAGAAACTTATTTAAATCTTTTTGATATCATTTGAAAGCTAACAAAATTACCTTTCAAATGATATACCACAATCCATATTTACTGTATTGTAGAATTCGTTTTAAGTGAATAATTCAACTGCACCCTTTTTTCTACACAGTGGTCGAAAACTAGCGTACACTAGGACGAAAACTGATTTTTTTGGACGAAAACTTGTGAAATCGCCTCTTTTGCATAAAATATTTTTTATAAAAAAACCCGTGGTATTTACTTATTGTCATATAATATTAACGTAAAGTAGACTATATAAGGACTAAAATGACATATGATACATATGAGTAAGGGTATTTTAAGATATTCATTTCGCATCACAAAGTTGGCAACTCCGATAATTGGACGAAAACTAGCGCACTTACCCTATATTCACATTTGTAAATGGTGTGTGTGGTTCAGGCCGACGCGGCGACGTTTGTATGCAGGATAAATATACTTTTGATTTAACCATTTGGCTGCGACATAAAAGCCTATTACGCTGTTGCAGCCGATGCGCACTGCTTATCCGAATCGAAATAGGTATATCCGACGTCCGTCCAAAATAGAGGAATTTACACAAAACTTTTCATTGAGTAGTAGTCCAGTCATTATAGTAAGTTCACCTCGGAATTCGAGATACCCAGCTGTAAGTCTGTAAATACTTGTATATTGACACCCTAAAAGTTGTCTCAAAACCTACATATGGTAGGGTGTAAGCAACTATTAAATTTTAAGGTCAACGGTCACAAAAATCGGTTTTTTGCGCTTTTTTTAGAAATATCTCATTTCTTATGGGTTTTTTGCTATTTGTATTTATTATCAATATTGTAAAATACAATATTCTCTACAAATTTTGTTTAAAATTTTTTTTTATACGGTGAACCGTTTTTTTCGAAACCTAAATTGAATCAACATTTTACACAAATTATTTATAAATTAACATTCTTCCGAAAATAATTATCGTGTTTATGTAAAGTTGTTTGCAGCTGTAGCATTCATTGAACAGTAAAATACTTGAAATACGATTACTGAAATTAACTTTATTTCTCAGTAAAAATAACATAGCAATGGAATTTCTATCTAAATGTAAATTTACTGTGTCCCAGAAAGTAGTGTTAAGTGGTGAACAACAGAAAAAGGCCTTCTAGAGCTTCCCTAATGACACGCAAGTGTTCTAAGAATTTTTGTTCTTCTTGAGAGTATTTTTGCAAAATTGCTATTTGTAAAATAGTACAACACACCAAGTACAGCTGGTAAAATTATTTTTTTTTTAATCATGTTAAAAATGAGAATCACATATTTTTGAGTGTGCAATCTTTAGCAATCGAAATTAACCGTCCATTCAAACACGGTAAAATCAATATAAGCAACAGTATCTACAACTTATTACGGCAATATTTATTCTTCATCCGTACTAAGTAGGCCTGACAGTTGCACACAATTTGGGTACGAAATATTTTTAAAAGACTGAGATAAATGATTGCAGAAATAAATACCTACTTTGAAGTTTGCAAGAGCGACTGCCGGCACCCTGAAATATCTCTACCTTCATAAATTTAAAGTAAGCATGCAAATACTACACGGTAACAAACAAAGCCGAGCTCGGAGCGAAACAGACAAAAATAAATATAAAACATTTCCAAAATAATATAACAACTTTGCAACTAATCTAAAACTTTCGCAAGCCAACTCACCCATTAGCGTGTGTTCAAAAATCATCCATTACAGTCCCATCCAGCGAACTAGGGAAACAGTTTAAAAACTTTTCAAATGCACAAAACTCCGTCACGGCACTGTGTAAACTGCACAAATTGCATCCAATTTCGCGTAGAGCACAGCGCACTTTTCTTGCTAAAGCTTCAGTTTGTAAGTTCGGCAAAGTTTCCGCAAGTTGCGTGTCTCGCTCGCGCGTGGAGCGCAGGCCGGGCGTGCAGGCGGCGGCGCGAGGTCGGCGCGACTAACGCGCCCGAGCGAACAGCGCGCGATACAAGCTCGGGCGGGCCGCCCACGGACGAAGCTCGCGAAGCTCCCCCGATCATATCGCCGCAACCCTTTAGCCGTTTCCTTGATTAAATAACAGTAATTACTCGAATGATTTCCGATATGTCACGTAAATTAGCCTTCCGGTTATGCTTGATCTCACATAAAAACATTCTTGCTTTACAAAGTGCTGAGTAATGGAGTGCGATTTATCTTAGCCATGAAAAGTTTGAGGCTTCCTCTGGGCTCCTAATACACTTTGTATATTTTCATTTCCGAAATAACATAATAGAAAAGTTTTGTTGTTCTTTTAAAATGATACGTTTTATTAACATTCGGTTGTGGTAGAATGTTGCAACCACTTAAACGTATTAAACTTTTACGTTAACTTTGATTTTTTCCTGTAGAACCAGTACCCTCATGTTGCCTTTGTTTATTTATTTTTTTACAATTTTGCCACGTGACTTTTCTCCATGAGGGTTGATACAATTTGGACACGGAGTTTTTCCCTGATCTTTCCGTAAATAAACCTACATTATGTTCATAATTACATATCTAATTATTGTTCTATCTATAATATTAAGTAGCACCACTTAAATACAATACTAAAAAAATTTTCGTTCAATCACATTTACACCGCACACCATACGCCGAACTAACCTAATAAATACAACAAGAAAAAGGCAAATTGTGCCTGTTAATTATTCACGAAATTTAGTTGTTGACGACAGCGGTACCTCGCTACATACCTCGACATAGAAGCATCAGAGGGCGGACCAAGACCCTAGATTAATCAATTCCGTGTTTGAATTTGAACCACGAGCTTCATTAAATATTTAAGCAAGCCTTTTAACTTGTCCATACGAAATGATACGTCCGGAGTACGCACAATTGTTAACATAACTATTAGTCGGGTTCACGGAGCTTTCAGCCCGTTATCTGGTTTGACAGTTTGCTTTCGAGGGACGGAAACTTTATTGAGACCTTATTTGTATTCAGAGAGACGCATGCTCGAAAAGTATCCAACATAGAGCATTATTGTGAAGCCCACCTGTTAAAATGGCCACATAGGACGATAATCACGTACGTAGCGTGAAATCTGTCGTCAAATGAAAATAAAGTTTGCAGCAATTCGTTATTTTACTCATAGTTCTATAAAATATAGACTCTATTTGGATACTTTATAAAACTGATATTATACTTATGCGTATGCCTTAATTAATTTGATAAGCTAGTTAATATTTTGAATCCGATCTCTCCACAGTGACATTTTTCATCTCTACAAAGTTTTTAAATGTTACAAAATGTAAAAACGTCTTGATTTCATGTCTGTAAAAATATATCTTATTAAAGTCATGGATTGAGAGGATAATGCGAAACAAAAAATACATCTTTGGGTTGTTTAACAAATAGGTCACGTTCTGCTTATAAAATCAAGTAACAAAGAACTCATAACCGCGACGATGAGGCAAAACATTATGGCCGCTGGATAAAAACATTGCCTTTAATTAAAAGTAAAAGCACGTTCCATTTATTGTAGAAGAATCTAAGTTATTACCATTTTTAATCACTTAATTAAAGTCATTTTACCATTTGCAAAATGTGGACAAAAGTATTTTCGAGAATTAAAAGTCTTGTGAGCTGTGAGGCTCTGACACGCTTGAGGCACCTTGAGACATAATGCTGCTATAATTGACGCAAAATGCTGTAGTTATACCGCATGTATCTAGCACAGTTTCGCTGCTCTAGCGCTGCTCATGCAAGTGTCAGTCACACAACACAATTTGATTCCATGGAACGCGACGCAACCTGACACACTAAGACCCTTATGAACGAGCTTTTTTGTATGAAACCCCTGTAAATTGCTTAATTTCGATATTTGGACCAATAACGTTTGAACAGTTTTGGCGTCATTTTATAATAAGGGTCTAATTTTCCTATGGGATGGGAAAATCCCCATGGCTGCATCAAACTCCGAGATTTTATTCCGAGATCCCAGTATAGCAAACTACGAGTTTATGAATATCATTAAAACTCATTAAAAACTCATTAAAACTCATTTATTTCTGTAAATAGGCTTAAAAAAAGGACTTTTACTAATCAAATCAAAATTTCTCTAATAACCTGCTATACAGGGTGGAAACGATAAGTGATCTCATTCGATTATTTCTAAACTATACAAGATATCGAAAAACTGGTTACTGATCCTGAAAGTGCTTCACGAGCTCTATCCAACGGTACCAATAATAGGTTACAGAATTAACTGAATCTATCCGAAAATTAAATGTTTTCAGCCTCCATACTAAATGTATGCCAGCCAAACAAAATTAGAAGTGTTATTTTTTTATTAAACAATAAACACTTAAAATGAACTCGTAAATTGCATTCTTATTTAAAATTATTCATGGAAAACATTGGTTTTAGGCTTTACTTGCTATAATATTATCAAGACATGAGTGCCATGACTGTGGCTGTACTAAATGTATGAAAGCTGGAAACATTGAATTTTAGGATGGATCCAGTTAATTTTGTAACCTATTATTGATATCGTTGGATAGAGCTCGTGAAGCACTTTCAGGATCAGTAACTAGTTTTTGAATATCTTTTACAGTTTTTAATATTATGTGATTTTACTAAATGTATGGACGCTGGAAACATGGAATTTTTGGATAGATCCAGTTTATTATTTAACCTATTATTGGTACCGTTTGAAAGAGCTTGTAAAGCACTTTCAGAATCAGTAATCAGTTTTTCGATATCTTGTATAGTTTAGAAATAATGGAGTGAGATCACTTAACGTTTCCACCCTGTATACTTAACTAAAGGAAAGTTTGGTTTGACCTAAGTATTATTACGCAAACTACAATATGGGGAGGGCTACTAAAGCTGAAGCTAAACTTAGGCATAAAATGTAGATCTGGCCCATTCTATAATTAATTCGAAGGGCAGAACTGAACTAGAGAATTGTTGGTGTTTATGACTGGACCGGGAGCACGCCCCGGTTTTGGGTAACTAAATAAACTAAATCGTTAAATCAAGCTTGAATAAGCCGGACAAAACTAAAATAAATTAATAAACCCAATGTTGTCAATGTTTCAACAGTTAACAATGGTAATAATTTACGATAGTAAAAATGAAATTATGAAAACCCACAGGTTCAAACTATCAAGAAATACAATTGCTAGTGATGATAGAATCCTCCAGTTAAAATATGACTACACAGTTACTTATATGACGATTATACGCTTTATCGTAACTCAACGACCGGAAAATTGTTACTTGTTAAGCTATTTATAAAACAACAACATGCTCTAAACAACGTTGTTATTATTTATGCTATTGTCTCGAAGTACATTAGCTGTAACAAAACGTTTTTAGTACCCATAATTTAGCGGTAGGCATGCGCCATGCAAAGCCGATTACGCACTCATAAAAGCCTTATTTTGTAAGCTTTGGAATAAACTTGCCGGCATATAGGTATGCGTAGGTATTTGTGCACGTGCATATTCTAGCAGCCTGATTCAATTCAATAACTGATAAACAATATCTTTTAAATGTACCTAAGTATATTATAAAATAGTGTTATTTTTCATGCAAATGATCCACTGAATGTAATAATAAGAACTTATGATTTAGTAGTATTTTGTGTGTTTTATTTTTATCATCCTATTATTTTTCGTTTGGATTTAAGCTCAATTGCACAACAATAGTCACACCAATTTATTCACTCTTGTTATTTCAGCGGAAAAAGGATTTTCATGCTCATAGTACAGCTCTGCTTTTATTGAAAATTTTATTAAAACAGATTAAAAATACCAAAGATTGCTTCGCAAAACTCGGGCTTATTTATTTAATGCTATTTCCTGATCAAAATATAAGGATGTTTTATCATCATCCCCTGAATTTCTAGTGCATGCGATGGGGCTAATAACCTGGCAGTGGCAGAAGCGAGAGTTGTTAACAACAACAATAATTGCTGCGCCTGAGAAGACAACTTGACTTTTTGCGGCTCCGGCAAACGCCTCGCCTGAAAGTTCTAGTTTATTAGACGCGAAGTTTCTTCGTTCGAACCAACTACATCCATGCAGCTAGCTCATAAACATGCATTATTATGAATTCATATTCCCATTACGTAGGAAACAGATGCCTTGGCCTAATTAGTGCTAGAAATTAGGTCTGATGTTCTGCCAAAAGAAATTCTCTCGGCACAGCTCGCGATAGGAAGTTCCTTCTAACCGCATTATGAAAGCTAGCATAGCATTAGTTATATGTTTATCATATAAGTGTAAAATAGTCATGAATTTCCCATTTAAGTTTTTTATTATTCGTTATTGTATAAACTTTACCGATATTTTCTTTGGCTCTTTGTTTTTATTCGCCCTAAGATAATAAAAATATTGGAGAAAGGTCGTATCGACATACATATTCAAACCAATGAGGCATTCCATGCATGAACACAACTTTAACAAAAAGCAGTGCTACGTATTATTATTATGTCCATTAATCAATTCCATTTAATTGCATTGAGCGATATAATTATAGCAAGCAAAATCGATCGTGAAATAAAATGTATGAACTCATTTCCGAGCGCGTCCCCTCTCGTCCGGCCGAACTCAGTTTTTATCATCACAAAGGCAATTTCCATCAAAATGCACGAATTTGGGACTTGGAGCGTGAAGCTGTGCACCGCTGTAAACACGTTATTCAAAGCTACGTAAAACATTACGGCACACGGAATCACTATGACGCCTGAATCCTTTCTGAAATCTTAACAATATCGGATTCACGGAATTATTTGTGTTTAGGCGTTTATTCGGTATTGTTTGAAGTCTCTTTTATTTAGGTTACTTATTGATGTTATGTAAACCTTCAAAAACGGTTTTGTAACATGAGATGGCGGGATTTTTCCGTTAGGCATTATACTTATCAAAATAATTTATTTGCTTAGTTTGGTACCTAGTCGCTGAAAATTTACGGTTGCTTTTATATGATCGCTTAGAATTAAAATCTGTAAGTAATTAAGTATTCCGGGAATTGCCTAAGCTGAGGCAGCACACGAAAAATATTTATAGATTTTGTGACTGATGGAAGACTAAAAGAGAGTAAGTATATGCTTTGAAGCCCAATATTCCTCTCAACCCCTGTATTTATTACCATTTTGACCGGCTTTTTAAAATCTAATTATACATTCTCTGTTACAGCCGCCCTCTGCAGCTCTCAGCTCCGAACCTGCTACATCTCAAGGGAAATGCAAAGAAGATTCGGTTAGTATATTTGGGCAAATTAAATGCAAATATGACGTGCTCGTATATCCTCAACGGCATTATTATAATATAGTGTGTTTTTGTAACATGTATGTTACTACCTTGTATACAAATTTTAAACAAGATGATTATAATGTTAATTTATCGGCTTAGTTAATAGTTGAAAATCACATAACTGTTTATGTTCGTTTCAGCCAAATCGTAGAGACGATGGCCGTTGAGGCAGAAAAGTTCTCGAGTGGCGACCACGGGCTGGAAGACGTAGCGTGGGCGAGCCTCCAGCTAGGTGGACCGACGATCTGGTAAAGGTCGCGGGTAGAACCTGGATGCGGGCAGCGCAGGACCGTTCTTTATGGAAAGCCTTGGGGGAGGCCTTTGCCTAGCAGTGGACGTCATTTGGCTGAAACTGTTTATGTACCTACTCGTAATGTCAATAAAAAGTAAGTTTTCTTAAAGTGGATGTAAAGCTACATAATTTAATTAGTCATCCTAGTCAGGAATCAAAACTGAAATAAAAAAACAGCAGCTGTTTATAACACACACTATCACATAAAACACACATACTGTTTACCTTAACTGTACACCTATCAATTGCCTCTACACAACGTACCTACTGACTTTAGTGGAAGGTAGTCGAGACCTTTTCCCGTAGAAAACCGCTAGATTACGTTCACATTTTCGCCGCAATTGAAAAGAATTAGCTTACCTCGGCGGATCATTCTGTACATTCCCGCTACAAACAACCGGCTATGCTGTTCTTTTTCAATGTTCTTGATTTTTAGAGGTCCTTTAATAGATATCACGTTTATGATGTCCAAAATGTATTTCTCTACTTTATAAACAGTAGCTACGTACCTAATGTATAAAATCAAAAAGATAAGGTAAAAGTTATGGTATTCACGAGTAAATATTTTTTCTGCGAAAGATACTCGTACTAAAGATTTCACAGTTTTAGAATAACCTCGGTGAAAAGAATTTGAGATAATATTTTCAATAGGGATGGAAATAAGTAAGAGTATCATAATATGTTTCTACATATTTAGTAAATTCAGGTAAGAAATGAACCTACCTCGAGAATATTTTATAAGAATAGTATTTTCTGTATAATAAACTGTTATATTTTCCTCAGAAACTTAAATCCTCACGTGCGTATCCCGAGAAAAGTATTATAATTTAAATATTCTCTTGGATCTGCCTACCAAAGCTCGAACATTTATTTGCGAACAATGACGTGTTCATACGGTCCTCAATCGCGGATGGAGAGCAAATCTTCGCACAAAACACATGTATCAGATTAAGTTAACTTAATTCAGACGTATTAGGCTCGGCGCTGGCAAGTTCCCAACCGTTCATCACGGCGAATGGCGTTCGCAGCGAAGATGTCGAGGGAATAGAGCTAAACAATATTGTTTGAAAAGTTTTCTAAATACTAGGCATTTTCGGCAGACACTCAAGCTTAGCACTAGCCACAAAATTAATTAGTGACATTAAATTTCCCTTGCGATTGCCTCCAAAAATACAGGATTAATTTTTCAAATATTATTAGTTTAGATGGCATTGGGGAATGCACTTTGTAGTCTAGACATGAATTGAAATATTATTGTAATTTTTGAAATTAGCTTCAATTTTCCGTGGGAAATGTAATACATATTCGTCTTTGACTGTAATATAATTTCAACTATGAATATTATTTTGTTTGATCAACTTGATAAACAGTTAACACACAACGAATCGTTTATATGAGCCTATCCAAATTATGAGCTACATTAGTAGGGGAGGGTTTAACTAAATGACCCAAACAATCTGTCTTCGTGATACGACGTTGCGTGTGAACATGACGCCCCGCGATAACATTACAAACAACGTGGGTCGACTTCGCAAACCACTATAATATTTCTTCTATTTCGTCTCTCTCGTTGGTGTCAATGTTCCAGGGTGTATGAGGGAGGCAAATAGAGTCGTATTGGTTAGTAATTTGAGTAGAATCGAGCCTCAGCTAAGGCAGGGCAAGTGATCCAGATACAAAAACAAAATAATGCCGCGCAGCCGTCAGGCGCGTGCGCGGGCGCCGGCCGCCAGGTGAGCCGCGGAACATCTGCCGCGCGAGGGTGGCCAGGGTCACAACAACCCCTTGTCGGACAGACGGACGATAAGCTCATTAATAGCTTTCAAATCACTATGTTACCATTCGGCAACTGATTTAGGAATCAGTTAATTACATGCAGCTACTGTCTATGATCATCTAGTAAGGCATTATTTGGTGTTTAATTTATTAATTATTTTTACAAACAATTTCTAAATAAATTAATGTTAATTTTACAAAAAAAAATTGCGACGGTTGAAAAAACCTTTTTTTTTCATATGCTATATTGTAGAGTTTCTGTCTGTTTCAAGCAAACAAAATCAAAAATCAAAATCAAAATTTTCTTTATTTGTTTAGACTAATTAAATTAGTTCTTGCAAATCGTCAAATGCTCTTAGGCCTCAGCCTCGAACTTAGCGGGCAGCGGGGCGGGAGCTGCGGCGGCGCTGGAGCGGGGCGGGCAACGCAGACCCGTTCTCGAAACAAGCGGGCAGCTCGCGCGGCGCTTTAGCGGCGAAGTGTTGTGTTCGGGGTTGTGTTGTCGAGATATTTGTTTTTATTCGCAAACGAAATGTCTGAACAACGGCGACAATTTTATTTCGATTCAAATTTATTCCTAACGCTCGATTTATTGTGGGCAAAAGAAGGAGTGCGCTGCCCGCTCGTTGCCCGCTCCCTCGCCGCTGCCCGCTCGTTGCCCGCTCCGGCGCCGCTGCCGCGCCGCTGTTTTCGAGAACCGGTCTATTTGATTTTACGCATAAGATCCTGCCGCTCCCGCGCCGCCGCCGCCGCCTCCCCGCTGCCCGCTAAGTTCGAGGCTGAGGCCTAAAGGAGCCTATACATGTCTCATTCTTTTTTTGCCCTACCAGCGCTTCGAGGTAACATTTGGCAAGTGCTGAGAAGAAGCTCCGCAACAAACTCAGTCACCACTGTCTGCCGGTTTAACAATACCTACCTAATTCCTTTTTGGAACTAAGTATGATACCTACTTCCTATAGTTTGGTAACCCTACGCGCGGTCATACGCTGTATGAAATCAACTCTACCTACAGTATGTTTACTAAAAAAAATATATCTTTCCTCCTCATGTCGTTTGTCTCTACTTCCACTGAAGTAAATCATTAACATCATCAGTATTTTGTAATTCCAAAAGAATCTTGAACCACATTAAATTCTTAACTTTTTCAAGGGTACAGTAATAATTTATTGTAATTCTCCGAATTATAAGTCAAGTAAATATAAAATGAATTTAAAATACACAAAGAAAACTATTAGTAAATATCAGACAGCACCATTTGTATAAGCCTACCCCAGCTTATTGATAAGGGAACAACTGTATAAATATGGGTCGATAAGAGTATGCGAATGCCTGTCAGTGGTCAATTGATTAAAACCCCGCGTTGACCTGATCATCGATCAGGCAGACGCTGCTATAACTTTTATATGTACGAGTATTTGCCGTTTTATAAAACAACGCCAATTTACACATACCTATGCCTTATAAAACAAACTAAACTTTATATTACCTACAGATAAGTAGGTATGTTGGAGATTCAAGAAACATTAGCGTAGAATAAAACAACAAAAAAGTTTTACTTCAAAAACAAAACCTTTTGTAACTAGTTTTTCTTAACGTCACATAAATTCGTTTTTCTTTGTAGATTCTATTTTTACTACATATTTTGCCATACCCACCGAGTATTAGCAGATTATTGTATCACAAATCAAAGGAGCGGCATGCCCTAACGAGGAGAGCTTTGTGTAATAGGAACAACAACGTCTCCCTAACTCCTTTACTTTTTCGAGGCAGCGACAAAAATTCAATTTACATCGCCTTGCTTGCCTCACAGTTACTTAATTCTTTCTCTCGGTGAAAATAAATCTCCCGTAATTGATTCCGCTTTAGTTCAATTTGTCTTCGTTAAAACTCAATTTCCGTAGTCTATTTGTGAATAATAAATTGCGTACTTCAGCAATGTGCCAGACTGGTTGTTTTGTGTATGCTCCGCACCGAAAACAATTTCGCTGCGCTCGAAACAAGTCAATCTAAATTACCGTGAAACAACCTTGACACAGCACTCTTCACTTCGGATACATTCGTTTCCAATGAATCAAACGGGGAATTGTCTGTTTATTAATGTACGTGCAGTCCCAGGGCGGGCCCCGTCTACGCCCGTACATCCGACCTGTGTCTGTGCTCGGTTTCACTCAATGCTTTTAGCAAGTCGCTATATGTATTGTTTCTGTTGATGCCGACGTGTATGACAGGGCCAGATTGCGTCGAGCTCTACCGGATGAAATCATTACTCAAATTGAACAAATATTAGATGTTACGCGAGAATAAATAACAATAGAATAAGAATAAGTATTGATAAAAACCGGCCAAGTGCGAGTCGGGCTCGCACACCGAGGGTTCCGCCGTACAAACGTAGCGGTTTACAATTTATGACGTATTAAATCAAATTACTTACTTGATTCCGTTGCGAGTAGTGGCGAATTTCAAAATATGCGGTATGATTATTTTTTATTTATTTATTTTTCCTATATTTGCATTATAGGTAGGTACCTACCTCAGCGTTTTGAATTTTTGCGTTGATTTAGAATTTCTCACAGTTTAGAGGCAATTAGATTTAAGAAGTGTTTGATATGAATTTCAACTTTAATATCTCTACGCGTTCATGTGGAAAAGGGTAGGTAGTAAGTTTATAATTATTAAAAAAATATTTTATGTCATGTAAGCAAAAATAATATTTTAAATTTTATATAACTTCAAATTTATCATTTTCGCAATTTTTCCTTTATCTGTACTATATAACGTTGCTTCGTGCCGAATTTCAAGATTCTGAGTTCACAGGAAGTACCTTGTAGGTTTTGATTCCCTAGCGTGTGACGGAAATTCGTAGGTGGTGTCGGTATAAACTGCTGTATCTTTTGATCGCGTTAACTTAGAAGTTTGATTTTTTTACTTCTTAAAGGGACAATAGATCTAGGTATTTGGTATAAATTTCAATTTGATACCTTTATTCCTTCGTGAGAAATAAGGTAGTAAGTTTCATTTTATTAAAATATTTTTATTATATTATATAACTAAAAAAATGTAATTTTCGCAATTTTTCCTATATTTGCATTATATGACAATGCTTTATGCCAAATTTCAAGTTTCTGAGTTTACGGGAAGTATCCTGTAGGTTTTGATTCCTTTGCGAGTGTCGAAAATTTGTTGAAAATATCGACATAATCGGCTGTATCTTTTGATTGGCTTGGCTTAGAAGTTTGATATTTTCACAGCTTAAAGGGACAATAGACCTGAGTATTTCATGTGAATTTTAGCTTGATACGATCACGCGTTCTTGAGATAAAGGGTCTTGACAGACGGACGGACGGACAACAAAGTGATCCTATAAGGGTTCCCTTTTTTCCTTTTGAGGTACGGAACCCTAAAAATACAAAATTGACTTACCTACTTAAAATTTATTTGTTACTTAAACTAACACCAGTCTTTTAGTGTAGAATATGGGGCAACCTTGATTTTTCAGTTTTCTAGATCTTAATCCAATTACTTTAGTTTAGAATGTCCAGTGGGAGATCCATACCTTACATTTATTTAAATTAATCTCATTTCTTACAGCATTCTATATTCTCAAGATGACTGCTTCTGATTCTTTCGATACGGAAGATTAACCTAGTTTGTAGAGTTAAATCGGAACAAAGTGAATTTACTTCGCTGCTCACTAACCAAGCTTTAGTTCATGTGATCGCTGGTCCGGTACAGACTCCAACCCTTAAACCCTTAATTTTCACTGAGTTCCACTTACAAGTTCATTAAAATGGTCTTATTTTTTATAGAAAATATTTTCAATTCGCACGAAAAAGAATATTAAAGCTTTGTTGTAGTTGAAGAAAAAACTGTAATGACCTGCCCCTTTACGTTAGAATTTTGTAGGCAGACACTCAGAAAATACAGTTTTTAAAACTATGATGAACGCGTTTGTTCGCCGCTGCAAACTCAGTGCAGCTGCGGTGAGAGTGCACGCTGCATAATAATGCCAGGTCAAACTCAACTACACAAATTTGGAGAAAAAGATTATGTTCAACATTATTTGCAGACATATTACGCACTTCCAGTTATCTGGAATTGGACAGTAAAAAGATAAGGCGAGCAGCGATGGAGTCGTCAATGTAACGATTCCCACATATTGGGTCCCCTTCGGCACGTCTCGAGCGACCCGGGCTTATCGGCGGGACATCGCGGCCGTAGGGTAAACATCTAATCTACCGCACAAACAAGCTGTCTCAATTGCCTTAAGGTTATCCAATACTAAATTAAATTGGTTACCACGTTACGATAAACCCTCTTCTGCGCTAACCGTATCCGGGAACGAAATTTACACGCACTTGTATGGACAGTGGCCTGATAAAAGGCCCTTGTTGTGGTGCCGTCTAACTGCTAAAGTTTTATCAGACCGACTGAGAGGAGTGCCGTCGTTCACATCTGGAGATAATCAAACCTGTGCAGCTGTACATCGCCGCCTGTGACTTACGATTTTTATTAATCTCTGTACTGTCGGCAGTCGGTGGTACTTTTATACATATACCTTTATGTAAAATATAAGTTATGTGAATTATTATACACACGTTTTTATTTCCAATCAGTGTTACTTAATATATTTTCAAAGAGTAGGTACACACCTACTTACCTGTAAAGCAAAAATCATGTAGGTACTTTTAGGGATAAAAATATATTTCATTACGGATAAGCATTACGCATGTAAAAAATAAACGAGCACTTAAAGTTAAGGACCTCTAAGATAAGCAGAAGGTAAAAATAATACATAAATAAAATAAATATCTTCGTGCCGAACTTAGGGGTGGGCAATCTCCAGTAGCGATCCCGGCCCTTTTTCACTATTTTTAATCCCGGGATTATTTTATGCGACAGGAGGCAAATGAGCAGATGGATCACCTGATGGAATTTCAGCAATATAAATTATTGACACCTAAATACTCGTACATTCATGGCAGGCCTACTTACCTGACTATTTGTAAAATATTTGTTAGAATCAATAATCTGACGATTGCGATATTGTTATGTACACGCTATCAATTATTGTTCTGAAGATGATGGGTCGTTTAAGGGACAGAAGCGCTTTGACATACATACTGATACTGGGTGCTGCGGAACTGTATCGCTGTTTCCGTATTTTCAGGGTTATCTATCACTGTCGCACATGCAAGCATATTTCTAGGGCTGACTGAGATGATGCATCTAAAATAAAATCAAAAAGTTGTTACTGAGAAGCTCTACTACCACTATGTCTTTAGTTCCTTGAATTTTATCTTTTAAAACAAAAAAGTGTCATTAATACAGTGTACAGTTTTTGTTTTTACCGCAAGTGGAAATTCTTTAGGTATTATATGCCAACGACTTCTCTATTTTTGCAACAGCTTCAGGGAACAGTGCGGGACAGGTCGCGATTGCTCTTGCGCTACCCGCTCATCTTTTATAAATATTGCAAGCTATTTGAAGCAAATTTCATTTATTTTCTATCTTATATCGAAAGCCCAGTGATAGCATCGATTTCGAAAAACTTTTGCTGATCTATGTTGAAGCTGTCCGTTTTTTAAATTTAATACAGACTGTAAGGAACTACCGCTGCAGTAGCTGCTACCTGCATAGAGCGTATTAAGTCGGTATATACTTAAATGGTTACGTGTGGCTTTAACCCATTTAGCCCTACCGTACCCTATGTGGTACGGTATCTTTTTGAAAATATTTCGAAGTACCAAACTGTTGTTAATTTGTAAAAATGATTGTGATAGTAAGCTTCAAGTGATTATTTTACATAAAAATATTAAAAAATATGTTTTAACAAGTGGTTTCGGAAATATTTATAAAATTCCTCGACAGAAAACCAAAAAAATATTTACAATGTATTTAAGAAGGTATAATTTCTTATTATTTATGGTAAATTTTGTTATTTATCAATTTTATTTTAAAAATAGAGTATAATAGATATCATGACTACAAAAAAAGTATTATTGAGATTATTTTTATACGGTTTATTCCAGTCTAAAATAGGTGTACCGTATAAGGTACAGTAGGTCTATGCATGAGCAAACCATGCTAAAAATATAATTTAATATTTATTATTATTATTTGTTTTAGGGTATTGATGCTTCACTATATTGTCATAAGTCATGAAAAATTTGATAATTTCAGCAAACATAAAGCAGTCTTGGTATTTTTCTACTGCTGTCTTGTCAGATGACCGCTAATGATGATCAGATTGACGAAGATTTAGGCGATAAAGATAGTGTCAATGTAAATAATAACCCTCAGAGTTTTCTTCGATGGATTTGCTAAATTTCCATCATCGTGTTGCTAAATGCGATTATGGATAGCACTAAACGTAATAAATCAGAAGAAGCCAGGTCTTCTTCAGCTATCCTCACTAACTTCGGAGAAGGTAGGAAAAAAGAACCAAATGTGGTTAGTATCACAGAAAACGGCTTACAAGATATGCCAAATTTGATACTAGTGATCATGTAATTTTATTTTTATTTTATATCATACAAAAATAAATAAAAATCTTCTTTGAACAACGACTATGTTTTGCTTGCTTATAGACCTACTGTACCCTATATGGTACGGGCTCCCCACGGCCCCCTATTTATGGAATATTTTTTTGAATATTTTTTTCATGATTTTTAAGCTTCCCTTTGTAAGTTTTTGGTGAAAAAACGATTTTTATTTACAAAAATAATTATCGGTCTAAATGGGTTAAATTAAAATAGACTTTCCAGGTCCATAATGCATGAGCGAGTAAGCAGACAATTTTCTCGTTTTACAAAAGTCAGAGCACGCGCGGCTAAGGGTCGACATAAGGTCAACAATCCTAATTAATCTTAGGAAAGCGAATTGATGAAGTTTGTTACACTGCATGGGGAGTGAAAGTTTATAAATTAGTGTTAACAAGGACGCGTTTTAATAAGCAACGTGTTTGCTCGTCGCGAATGGCAATCAGTTTCATATTGCGTCACGCGTGGACTTAACGTGTCTTCTTTGAAAAGTCAGACCGCGTCTCGGTTTTAATGAGTTTTCGTCTAATGCCTTCCTTGCCGAGCAAATTTATGTCATGAATAATAATAGATGCTAACAGAGCACCGTTTAAATCCCGTGCAGACACGTCCGACGCTAATCCTTCAAAGAAATATCTTAATAAACACTGTTAACGAGTTGACGACAAGCGAACGCGGCGAAGATTTCAGCCAGCGCGGCGTTAATATTAGAGATTACAGATCATATTATAATCATACCTATTTGCGTAATCGGTTGTTTACCATATGCGTCAAATACGTGAACATAATAATAATATTCGTTGAAAATAATTTCTTGCTTACTAAGAGATACTCTCTGAGCTAGACTCTGCAATCACTTTCACGTCCATGTGACGGAACTTCTTAATAAACGTTATGGAAATATAAGCTTGTCATAAGTACCTACAAGTTCCACGAAATCACGTTAATTTAGTTAGTCAAAAATGCAAGCATAGCAAAGAGCAGACCTTAATGACACGCCGCGCGATCTACTGATCGATCGATTACACATCTACAAATCAATATTTTAATAAAAAATACAGTTTCGTTGCCTTATTCTCTTTTTCCAAAAGTGAACCTCTAGTATAGTAGCAGAAGCTGAGCGTTAAGTATTCATATGAATTTCTAAATTTGAGCAGTAGGAATAGTGGTTAAGGTACATAGGACCTAAAAGTCCTTTGTTCTTGAATTCACACCAGCCACGTTAAGCAAATAGTGCAGTCGTGGCTTGGGATTCTGCTCTATGGAAGCCGCTTAATATTTAATTTTATAGTAGGTACTGTCCTAACATTCATGTTTTAAATTAAAATCGAGCGAAAGAATTCGCTCAAGGACTGGTTATTTTTTCTATCAATAAAATATTTAACCTGACTGATCTGACAACGCACTATATTGAGTCACATAAGTAAACAAATGTTACCTAGGAAGGTACATAATTTTCAAATTGCAATGCATGCAATGGCATTTTATTTAAAATACCACCAATACCACAAACCTCAATTTATAATTCAGTAATGAAACCATCGCATATTACAATTGTACATATTTTGTACTGTAACACTCGGAAAAACATATACGATCAGACTGCGACTTTTCGCGCATATGTCGGATTCCCCTTTCAGCGTTTAGTAGGTAACCAGCCTTTCTCACCTCTTCAGGGATGGCATTTCAAAAAGTCCCTTCAGTGCCCCTCTAGGGAACTCTAGATATTATTCACTACATACTTCTGGCTCCACCGGCTTAGGCTGTGTGTTGCCTGTCAGCCTGTAACTATGGATGATTGACTGAAAAGTAAGTTTATGAACACGTCACTTAGCGACCTTATAAAGATCGATGCTAAGGAGCTTGGAAGGTTCGTTAAGGGATATAATCCGGAATGTCACGTGATCAGGCCACCCTTCAAAAGATGAAAATATAAAAAATAAATTGTAGGTAGGTACTAAGTAATAAATAATTATTGTGATTTTTGTCCTCTTTAAGAAGTCAAGTCTAACACTTGCCGTCGATATTTTTTTATGCTTTCATAAATCTTATTTAGTCCAACACAACCTTTCTTCTTAGTAAAAACATTATTTGTCATTGTAGGTAACTCATTTTTTAAATAAATTAAATATTATGTGATTGTACAACTATAAAAATGCTGGTCTCCCACTCCATTGCAATGTTCAATCGGATTTTACGTACGCGTTCCGATGGCTCGTGAGTTCGTCAAAGGTGGTCAAAGGATTTCATTTCGTGCCGTATTGTATTATTTCCACGTGGACTCGCGCCCAACAGTCTCACTCACCGTGATACCAATATTATTATGTTTGTTTAAGCCTCTGTGGCTTAATGGTAGACAATTGGGCTTATGGCTCGTCTTCAATTGATCAACTTTTGTGGGGATTTTTCATTGACGTCAGCTTGATAAGAGTGAATGATTTTCAACAAACGCAAGTACCTGTGAACTATTACCCTGGTGTTGTAATATTAATAGTAATAATAAAATAAAATGTGCCTACGAATATTCTTATATTCCGCCGGTCGGCATTTACTATTCTACCAATACTTCCTGGAATCGTATTTCATTTTAAAGGTGCCATAAAGGGTCAGTTTTTCGTCATATTTCATTCGGTCATGTGGAACTGAAGGAAAATCGATTAACAATATTAAAGTATAGACGGGAAATATTTTCAGTGGCTGAAATTTCTTACCTACCTAAATACATGCATTGTAACGATCATGTCCATAAAAGTTTGAATAATAATGAAGTAAAATAAAATTCATTAACTATTTTCCGTTAGTTGGCTTTTAAAGAGCACTTCTTAATTACTTTATGCTGCACATATTATTATTAAGAAACGATATCCCAAAAGTCGTGAAAGATTACTCTCACTCTCTCAACCCCATGGTTTAATATTTGAGTTTTTATGTGAGCATGACATTCATTTTATAATCAATTCAGTTGAACATAGAAGAAGCCAGTTATTGTACTTACATATTTTCTGTTATTGATTCGGGAGATGGGTATTCGTACCTACTTATTAAACATTTCGCAATAAACGAGTTAATGAAATAACTTGAAATAATACAATTAAGTAATTACTATGCTCCAAATAAATTGAGGGGCGTGGGTTTAAAAAAATTTGAATAATATAACTATTTAGCATAATAGCGTGGGAGTCAGTGGCTGAATAATCAGTTTTGAATTCATGGTATCGAAACTATCGGAGCGGACGGGCGGGCGGGCGGCGGCCGCCCTCGGTCCCAAGTTTTCCCAGGGAGTGTTTTAGCGACATAAATTGCCAGCGCCTATTTACATTACGCTCTCGTAAATTAACATATCCGCGGGTATTCCCAAGCCAACAACCTGAATATCCCCGCAAAATTCACACAATTTACAGAAAAAACAGGAGGTACCTACACTGTCCTACACTCACGCAAACGAAATTGTTGAACCTTTTTTAATAAAGGAGGGTTTTTCACTTATTTTGCTTCTTTTCTGACGTATTTTCTGTTTCGCTGCTGCGGTGCATGTGTTTTAATTACGAATGTATTTAGGGGAATTTCTACCCGACCTCTCAGGCAGTTTACTTATGTCTATTTTTTTAAACATGTGTAAATACCTAGATGAAATTAACCTCTTTTAAACTTTTGATTTGGGTGAATCTTCTAAACTGTGTACATAATTAAGTTATTTCTCAAACTAAATTTACAACAACGTTTCCATTTGTTTAAGCCTCCGTTCGAACTTTATTAGCCACTACAGAAGAGTTAGACGGCCTGGGTCACTTCTCAGAAGGGACTTCGACACTATCACTTAGTTCCCAATTTAGTTAAGTGTATTATTTCAGGCTTAAATCGATCAATCTGGAAAATAAAGAAACATTGGTAAAGAACAATAGACTCATTCTTAATTAGGCCTGTAACTAAACTCACTCAACTAACTATAACGTAATTCGTTTAAAAAAACCTGCTTTAATTGAATATGTAATCAGTTAACTGAACTAAATCTCCGAGAAATGTAACTCAATTTCTAAAATACACAATGGCAGTAACAAAAAAATGGCGGATCATAGTGGCAACACGTTGTTTTTGTTAAAACATTCTCATATTTTTTGCAGGACCAATTCCCACAAAGTGCGGTGCACGTGAAAATAGACGAGACGAAATTGATAAAGCGTTCGCGGATGTTTTCAGGCGGCGACGCACCGGCCGCGCTTTGAACTTCCAGCCGATTAAAACAGATATCATAATATTTAATACATTTACCAATGTGATTTCAGGATTCATCGACACTTTGATTGCGAAAGGATCCAAAAGGTCAAGTTTATGGTAATATCAGAATAACAGGCGTTGTATTTTGTTTTTTACTTTTACGTCTGGCACAGTTTATTAATGTTTTTAAAGTTCTACTGTTCTAACCATGTTTATGTACCTATGTGTGTGGAGCCTTTATCCCCTGACCACTCTTGTTCTAGTTCAAATACTTTTTCTCAAAATAACCGAACGTTTTCCGCGGTGTACACAAACATGCAACAAAGTGCAACCACACGCGTCGACCTCGGGACGAAGTTTTCGATTTTGTATGCCAAATAGCATTTACTCAGATTAGGCACAACAATATGAACTTATGAATACAGAATACTTAACCAGCACGCAGTACTAGTGTAGTCGGCTCACAGATTTTTTTATAGAGCGAGAAAAAAGTGTGAAACTTTTAACTACATTTCACGTAAGCTTGTTATCACAGCTAGTTGTGTCTTCTATTCGGTAAATAACTGAAACTTTTTGAAATATAATTTTAGGCAAGTACTTATTAGCCTTAAATGAGTTATTAGATTTTCCTTCGGTATTTGTGGCAAAAAAGCTTTTATCATATTGTGAATGCATCCTTTTACTTTGCTTAGTACCTAACAATAAATAATCGGTTCATATAACAGTAGATATTTACGAAAAACAAACGAAGACACAATAGGAGATAATATTAGCAATCTAAATGGAACAAAAAGTTAAAATTCAACTACTACGGCTTACAATGCGGCACGTTAGACTATAAATCATTTTAGTGGCCAAATACCGTATTGCGGTGCAGTAGATGCTCCGTAGCAATATGTCACGCGCCGAGCGCTGAATGACGGGGCATCGCTCATATAAGGCACTTATTAACGGGGTACGTTCTTGTTTTCATGAGCCTGCACGCGTCGAGTGCACACTGGCGAGTTTACACCACTCTACGTAGCAATCGTGCATTCAATTACTTATCTAATTCAAATTCAAATTGTCTAATCCCAATTATACGATATATTTTATTTTTATTCAAAATCAATCATCCATATTGTATTTTATAAAATGTAGTCCACGTCATGCTTCAGCATGTAGGACTAGTTAGTTATTGTTAGATTAGATGGCATATTTTATTTTAAAATAATAATATTTTAAAGAGTTACGAGTGGTGTACGAAAAAATTTGATTAGTGCTCTTATTAGTTATTTACTGTTATGTCTAATTTACCAACTAGCACCTCTACTTAAAGTTATATAACGTAAACAAGACGATAGTTGCAGAATACCTGGTATGAAACTACAAAATTAATCAGTAGCTCATCTCAGAAAATAGTTCTTCTAAGAACTGAAGGAAGCTTGACGCTCACACTTCACCCGAAGGTTATTACCTGTATTTATTGCAACGATATTGCGCATTCAGCCGATACAGTGTCAGCGCGGTAAATATTATGATGTGGAGTGTGTTCAGTAGCCCGCCAGTATAATAATTTGAAGAGTGCAAACGCAGCCGTGAGCCGCAATATCGCGGCGGCAACGTTGCGTGCTTGCAACACCACAGATTACCGTATCAATCAACGGGCCTTTTTTCATCCCGACTTTCGCATGCAGTTTAATGACAAAATATTAAAGTTTTTCACATTTTGCATATTATTTTTGCTGTAAATTGCGCTACCGGCAAACTTTTTTAAATAGCATCGAAATAAGTCACATTAATTTTTATGTAGGTAACAGACAAATTATCAAATTACCTCAAACAGGAATAAAACTCAACATTACTTCACTTCCCACCGCTAAGCAACTTAGGTACGCTTAGATTTCTGAGAGTGACTAATATTACACAAGCCGTAACATAGGGGATGAATAATAGGCCCGAGCACGTATACGACGAGCCTAATGCTAACGTTTGTGTTGGTAGCGCAAAGGGTGTCACATAGCGAATTTCGCTATGTCCCGTTTTAATAAATCTCTATTTACAATGCCGCGCGCGCCGAGTGGAAGGCTTAAGCTAAGACATTTTTCTTCATTCGCGAGTGTGTGCTAACAAAGTCGCTGTCGGCGGCGCGGTGGGGGACATTTACCCTTCTCAAGCTCTTGAAATTCGGTTATACTGCGTTTTCACGTGACGCCCGAGCATAAATACAGATAAAGTGTGTCTCCAGTTGCCCAACCATTCAACTCTTTTTATTCCCAAATATCAAAATAAATTATTTTCCAATATGTTTCCAATTCCTATCTTTCAAAATATTTTATCGCAGCCCTTAATACACAATACCGAGAAGCAACCTAAAAAGTCCATGTTTTCATCATCTCGTTTGCTAGTTGGGAGGTAATTAATACAATAATGCAACTTAATACAAGCCACCGTTTATAGGAATCGCAATCGCAAAAACTATGGCTCTACAAATTTTTTGCATCCCACCAGCATGTATCACCATCTTGCGTTGAAGACCTACCTATGAGTTGAACACGTTACTCACAGCATGTCAGTTTCGTCATATTGTGCTCGCCATATGGTTTCCACCTTTTCCGTCGACACGGGAACACAGACCCGCGTGAATACCCTATTCCGCTCGATTAACTAAAAATATACAAATAGGGCACAATATCTAAATTAGCAATTTGCTGTGGCTTACACTGCCACTGATTTATTCAGCGTTTTGCCTTTCTGTTTGATTTATTGTACGAAATCGATGTTTCACGAATTCAGCCTTAAAGGGTAGAAAACCTTTGGGTTCAAAATTGGATTTATAAATGATAACTGGAGTTTCCTTCTTCGTTTTATTTGGAGGCATGTTGTTATGAAGAGATCAGTCTTTTGGAAAAATAAATAAAATAAAATCGAATAATCATTTATTTTGCTTTATTACTTGTAGCTACGATTTAGGAACATATCTCAGGGTTGTAATATGAAAAAAGAATTCAGAGTAAAATTATGAATTGGTTTTACAATTTTCCTAGGTTTTATTTTTTTTTATAGATAAGAATTATAACTATAGAAAACCATTTCCTCCACACTACAAAAACTGTCAATTTTATAACAAGTGTTTAACACAAAATTTTAGTTTCAAAGTTTATTTATTTGTGACTTTTATAATAAATAAAAAAAACTAAATAATAGTTTATTAATTGTACAAACGCATAGTTACAGATTTATGAACACTTGTATTAACAGCTGAAAGAAGTCTCTTGCTTTGCAGTTAATCGACTTGGAAGTGGAACCCGAGAGGGGCTTAAAAATAATGGAATGTAATACAAGCTCAGTAAATTTTATCCTCTTAACGTGAGAAATGGGAAATTGGACCTGCGGTGCAGCGCCTACAAATATCACCGCCGTAGCCTTATTTAATTTGAGACCACAATGCTTACTAACATGTAGGTTCAAAATCCCTAGGCATGGTATATAGATTCTTAGAAAGGTTTCCGTGGTAATTTTCAACTAATTGCATCGCGAAATTTTGGACAATCTTTTTTGTCTCTGGTAATATTATTAAAGTTGTTTATATCCTACTCCAGTTTATACTTCGTAGTGGCAAATATTCTCTCTTGACACTGTCACCTGTTACACCTATTTATCTTACTATACTCGAGTTTGGATATCGAATTTAAAGTTGCATCATGAACCAGATGCAGGTAGCAGAGGGAGGTAACAAGTACTTAGCAATTAACCACCAACTTTACTTGAGACCATTTTCCCAAAGCTCCCAACGCGTTAAGTTGCAGCACTCAAGCGGCATTTCTAAATGATCGCAATATCGAGTTAACTTATGTATCGGAAAAGAAATATATCACCAAATACGACATTATCGTCTATCCGCTAACGCCGCCCAAAATGATCCCATTGCGTTTTATATATCTTAAGCACTACTCGTATTCAAGACCGAAACCCACTTCCATACGTTGTCCGCGGGGTCACTCATAAATTTCAATGTACTATTCTGGCCTGCGTACTTTAAGTGAAATATCTGCTCCATTTGGGGATCCAAACACCCAAAACTACTTGATGAATTCCAATACTCTTTCGTAACTAAAAAAAATGCGGAGTTCTTTCTCTTATATCGGATTGGAAGGTCTATTTTTCTCAAATCCCGACGGTCATCCTGATCTGTTTATTCAAATATAGTTTAATATATCAAAAATAGTATATTTTAAAACACTTCTGTTTCTTGCCTCTAAATATTTATAATACCATTCTATTCGAGCACAAAAGCAGTGTACATACTCGTAGGTATACTCTAACAAAGGCACGCGGCTAATCCCTTTCTAATAAAGCGTGAGCATTGGGTAAGCTTTACATAATAAATGCAATGCTATCGACCAAATTCCTAGAGCCAAAAGAAAAGGATACTTCCTTATTCGGCAACGCTTGAGAGAGATTTATCAGTGTTGTCCGTAATCTTTTCCAGATCGAGATTCATTACTTATGAATAGGTTCGGGTGAGATTCAAAAAGTCTCCTCTGGCTAGAACAATGAAAGAAACAGGCTAGGTTTAATTGGGTCACGAACAAACCGGTGTCGAACATGGCGCGATTAATTGAACGACTCTTCCTTTACATTATCACAAGAACTCGCCCCCAAAATAATGGCCTGCGATTTGTTCCAAAATGAAAATGACGATTTTAATTTTGTGCCAATTATAAGACTAAGTTGTTTTTAGAGGTCGAGACCAGATTTTTAAGTAGCCGTTCGCTACTTCTCCTATAAATCGAGCGAGATATCGATCTCGTACTTCGTGAAATAATTTTGATTGTAATTGTGTTTTTGTGCGCCATCTCATCTGGAACCATGCATACTCGTAACTACGAGTAGGTAGGTATTAACTATCTATCTGTTCTCTCTACTTTATATAAAAATTGTCATTAAATCTTCTAAATAATAAATAAAATACCTAAAATTATCCTAGTCTATTTCCCATAGTCCCAATTAACGTAATAAACCTTCATCATATGGGGTGAAGTTGGACCCAACTTATTAAAACAACACTTTTAAGTGTGGAAGTTTAATTACTATGAATCACAACTGGGTTCTGTCCCCAGTCCCAGCGTCTACGTAATATTAGGATAAGTAATCCTAGGTTGGCAAATATTTGTGCTGCATGCTGATAATTGGAATTGTTAATTACTCTACTTGGGAATGTCGTAATGAACCGCGCATACAAAAAGCTAAGTCAACTTGGGAACTAATAAATGTGTAAAAAATATTATTCGGACTGTTGTGAAAGAAAAAAAATGATATTTTTTTGTTGTTCGGTGTTCAGTGTGGTGCTCTATATAATGTACAATCTTTAAATGCTGTATCATGAGATTTTAAGTAGATATTTACACATATTAATAAGATATCATAATTCATTTAACTGACTCAGTTATTTTTATTATTTTCCTCCTCAATCAAAAATCACTAAGAAGGGACAGCTTAGCTAGATAAAGTACCGACCGGTTCATTTAAAACTCTTACGTATTATGTACAAATAAATTCAAAGATACTGCACCTACGACTCGCTCAGAGAAATATCAGATAAGTATGTAACATGAATTGAACGCAAAAGTTGAATAACTAATTAATGTCTCTTGAATACTGAATTTGTGTAGATGAGCTAAGGAGTATCTAGAGAGCTTATATTGTCGGGCGCAAGTTGTGAAGGAGTTAGAGAGTATGGTTGTGAAGGGATGAATACAAAACTTGATCTGAGAGGAGATAACAAAAACTTAACATTATAACTTATTTATAAGATAGTAATATGTTGATGAAAATAAAAATAATAAATAAACATTTCGTAAGTTAAGATGTTACCTACTCGTATGTTAATAATTTTTGCTAACTCCCGAAAAATCTATTACACAGCTATTACACAATCACTGCTACGTAACTACGACCTTGCTACAGTGAAATGCTACGAATAACTTTGCTTTGCTACGGTTCTACAGAAACATTGCAGTGTAGCAATTGACTTGTTCTGTACAGTCGTAACGCTTAGGCCGGGGCAAAATCGTAGAATGTGATTTAATTTTATTTCAAGGGACATTAAAACTTGCTGTCACGAGTGAAAAATAATCTCGCTAAAATTATAGCTTACAAGATGAACGGCGGCAGATAAGGCCGCGGATTACCGACAACCCTAGGGGTGCCACAGGGAATACCCACTCCTATTTATATTTTTAGGGTTTATTTTTTGTACACTATTTATAAATATACCTACGATTGATTTGTATGTGCCTCTATTTACATAGCCGTACTCTAACACGTGTCTTAATATTACATTATGAGCTTTAAGAAGTATAACCAGCAATTATTTCCTTAAAGTTGGTAAACATTCTGGCAAAAAATGGCTAATCTAACATGATCTAATTAGACTGACGTAGCTTTACATAACCTTCGAAATGCGAAATAATCACACATATGAGACAAATGGTAACCCCACAAAATTAAATTAATTGCACCACCTAAGGAATTCAGATCTCCTTTTCGGAAACAAACCCTTTGTATTACAGAGGTGTGAGACATTTCGCCACTAGTCTTACTTGACATTACTACAACTCTATGTAAGTAGTATCATGAAGGTGACAATCCTGGAGCGCCCCAGAAACTTGTAGGTAATTAGTTCGAAACGAGTAAAGAGTTAAACAATTTTCCCGTGTTCGTTTTCTACTGAGATCTGCTTATTAATATGAAGTTACTTTTGAGAATTATTGTTAGAAAAATATATTACCTTTGTTAATTATTTCTTACTAAATAATAGGATTTATTGTATATTCCTTTTTAAAACCACTCGGCAAACGTATAATTACCTACCTAAATCAATTTGTTTTTTCTCATTACCTTTTCTTTTCTAGTTAATTAATAGTATTAATAAGAAGAGTAGAGAATATTTTTACCAAATACCGATGTGTTTTTCTATACTAGGTAGTAGGTAAGTAGGTACATAGCACTTGTATTTATCCGTAACAAATTCGCAAAACTTTTTGTTTCATTAATGTGAATTTTTGTTGTCTGTCTTCTATGTCAAGTATCTACGGTAAATAAATAATAATACACATGACACATCCTACCTGTTTCATAAAAATAATTTACATGGAGAATTGTAATAAGTACCTACTTAATTGTCGAACATACATAGAGTCTAAGTGATCTTCTCAACACTAAAGGAAAACATGTTTCAGTTACCTTGGACACTAATAAGCTTGAGTGGCAATTGGCTAAATAACAGGTAACGTTGTCGAACCTTCATAAAAAGGCTACCTTATGCTCCACCCTCACACACGATGGAAAGGAAATGCTTAATTACGGATGTTGTCAGACCTACGCAAACTCGTTCGCTTGCTCACGCGCCCAAGAAACTTATCGGCAAAGCGTGCCCTTCGTCCGTACCATTCGGAAAATATTTATTTAGCATCCTTTCCTTAAGCTGCCCGAGCTCAGGTGCGAGATCGCCCTAACTCAAACACAAACCAGCCATTTAAATAAGGCGCGATCTCATTACACTTGGAGCAGCATTGATCAACCTTAGCTTGGCATTTTGGGAATGATAGAGATATTTTCAGACAAAATTGAAATTATTACCTGACTGAAATTATTACTAGATACGTAAGTTAAATGCAAGAATAGGTACATTACAGTACCTACAGGGTCTACATGTTAAGTTAATGTTTAATTGAACTCGGGTCTCTGTATAACTTGTCAGGGTTTTCTTATAAACGAAACGACGTTTTTTATGTACTTACAGTTGACAAACTATTAATTATATTTATTATTTTCAAATAAATTAATAGCAGCTAGCAGGTACGGCTAGATAAGATGCTTCAGTCGTCACCTTGTCATACTCACAAAATACGGAAGAACTTCGTTCTAAGCTTCCCCATTTCATAGAAATGTACTATTACTTACACTTAAATGATAATGCACAGAGCAATAAAATAAATCAAGAGCTTAATTCTCTTTAGAAAACAAGTTATCACAAAACTTAATAATTTTAGTAATGTTTTCTCAATATCGTGAAGTTATGAATTTTGGCAAGCTGATCAAACAAAGGCTTACAAATTAATTGGTTGCGAAATAATAATGAAATGCAACGCTTTCTACTTGAAAATTTAATAAATTCTTCGACAGACAAAAGGCTAACGCGAAATAACTTGTTCAGTTAGTGGCCCTTGAGTCGCAAAGCTAAAATTGGTGGAGGATCAAAGTGGGCAAGATTTTTGTTCCCTTAATTAAGTCACGAACGTCACACAGTGCCCGCCGGCCGTTTCTGGCACAGGTAATCACGATCGGCAGCATTAATTCAAAACTCTAGTGTGCTTGTGCGGTTCGTTAACTGGCCCACTTGGGCACGTCGCAAACGAACTGACTTCAACAGGTCACCAGAAAGAAACGATTTCTTTCTTCTGGACGGACGTAAACTCTATCAAGCAGGCAAATACTACTCGCCACTTACTATTTAAAACCATTTGGTTTTACATAAAAAGGAACTTGTCAGTTTCAGGAGTAAAATGAGTAATTTTAAAGAATAATAAACTTGACAACAAGTAAGTAGGTACCTTACATTCGAATTGAACCTGCTGTGCTACACATAGGCCTTTTCTTATCAAAGGAGTGCCGTTAAGCTTGAGGAAGGAGTGAAACAAAAACATCGAAGTTGTTCTTATTGTTGAGAAGATAATTTGTGGCTCCAGTTATTTCGTTATCAGGCGTCGAGTCGTCGCGCACTAACAATTTGTTGCGCTGGCTGCGGGTTTGATGTGCTAATGAGCGGCATTAACGCTTAGTCAACGCCAGTAAAAGCCTCTTTGTCACGCGCCGAGCAGATGTACAGCTAGTAGCTACTATTTGCTCAACTGTGATGTGCGCCGTTTGATCTGTCTGCCATCCTATATGCGTCCGTAAAGTAATTCGTAGAATTTCAATATCGCTTTCAATTCAGCAATGAATTTGCCGTCACAAGACATTTAGGTATTCATACGAGTACCTACATTGCATGCAGTTGATAAATAGCGAATATTCTAATTTATTTTGCATGTTACTTAGTAGTAATAAATAAATGGTACTAAATGTTCTATTTGATGGGTGATTTCATCCATAAATGTATATTATGTATATGCTTATGCACTTGCTGTAAAATAATTTATTTAAAGCTTTTCATTGATTGGCATAGCATATTATAGAATGTAGAGCATTCAGTAGGTAATGCAAGGTCCTGTTTGATCAGGTTCGTACTTAATTTCCTGCACCAAACTATGAGAACGATATTAATTTGCCGTAGGTACCTACCTACCAATATTCTGAAACCAAGCAAATGAAACCTCCACTACATGTTTGTCTAATAACTATACATTTCTGTTTTGATTTACAATGCAAGTAGGTGTGCAATCAAACATAGGCCAAAGCTCGAATCCTTATTATGATTTAGTATGCAACTGAAGCAAGCGAGCTCCGAAAACCCGCGTCCATTTGCTAGCACTGTGTATTTTGGTGCCGCGTCGGTAAATTCCTTTATCCTTAGAATCTGTGTGAGCTGAAATCCGTGTATCTGAGCATTGAGAAATGCATGACTATGTTAGTGGATGCAAAAAACATGGCACAATAAATCTCGGTACGCGTCATAGAGACGCGCGCGGCGACCGGGCCCTGAAGTCGGGGCCAGCCGGCCGGAAAATTGCGAAATACCCATCTACTGCACAATTCAAAGTATCTACCTACTTAGTTGCTACGTATTATCGGGAACCTCATTCATAACGCCATATTTTGTGCTGGCCTATACCTACCTACCAATACTTCATTCTATGCTTCTGACAAAGAATAAGTATCAATTTCTTTCTGGATTTATCACGTTTATCCTGTCTTTTATTGACCTCGACGCCACTCCTTGTTTTATATCAAGAACTTGTGAACGTGTCAATCGTGTGCTAACATAGTAATAAGGACATCCCACTGAAATCACAAATCTTTAAGGCAAAGTGCTTTTTGTCTTTATCATATCTCAATTCTTACTTATGAAAGTTCGGCACAAATACAGGTGTCTACTTAGTCCATCAATGTTACGATCTGGATTCTTGAAATAGGTAGCACTAAAAACGCTTAGGTAAGTAATTTCATAGACTGGAAACGGAACCATGCCTAAGCTAATAAATAACTACCAGGGTTGGTTGTTGGTAGGTATGTATTCTCCATTAGCGTTAGTGGTAGTCATATCGATAGTGGAAATATCAATTACTGTAAGGGACAAAACACGACTTTTCAGGAGAGCCAAAAAACGATTTTTTTTTTCTTTATACTTCAATATCTTTTTATGTGATGTTACGATTTAAATAGTTTCTATGGCAAAGTTTCTTAGAATTTTCTGTTCTTTCATAATATAAACGCCAAATTTTCGAAAAATGGGTAGTTTAAAAGATAGCATGTCCCTTACATTAAAAAAACGAGCTTGACTGTACCTTACAATGTTGAAATTTCACAGTATGGAATGTCATGTATGTTGTAAGGTACATTTAAGAATAAATACGACAGTAATATTATTGTAACTTGACAATTTTAACATTGAAACCTGATGTAAGTAGAGGTTGCATTCGAGTATTCATTAACAAAACGAAGAGAAGAGATAGAAACAAGACAACTCAGTGTTCACAAATGCAGTTGGAGGCATCAAATACACATCACCAACAAAACATTTAGTCACTGATGATGCCTACGTCTGCATTTGTGAACAAGTTGTCTTGTTTCTATCTTTTTCTGTTCATTTTTACGCAGTTAGGTTTTTTTTTTTCAATCATCGTTCGTTCGTTTTAGCCGAATGACGTCCACTGCTGGACAAAGGTCTTCCCCCAAGGATTTCCACAACAACCGGTCCTGCGCCGCCCGCATCCAGGCACCTCCTACAACCTTCACCAGATCGTCGGTCGACCTAGTGGGGGTCTGCAGCACATTACGTCTTCCAGCTCGTGGTCGCCACTCAAGAATTTTTCTGCCCCAGCGGCCATCAGCTTTCCAAGCTACGAGCTCCATCCACTGCCACTTGATTTTAGCGATTCTGCGGACTATGTCAGTCACTTTGGTTCTCCTGCGGATCACGTCATTTCTGGTTCAATCACTACGAGCATAGCACGCTCCATCGCCTTTGACCTTGAGTCTTCTTATGAGGCCCACAGTAAGCGACCACGTCTCAGATCCATATGTTATCAAAGACTTTTGTCTTGAGACAGTGCGATATTTCAGACGTGAGAATATCACGAAGCTTCCTGAACGTTGCCAGCCGAGTTGGATTCGACGATTGACCTCTTCCTCGAAGTTAGACCTACCTAAGGCTGGTTTTAGTGTTACGCAGACCGTCAGTGCGGATCGCTCCGCACAGCCAATCTGTATGAACTGATAGGGAGCGAGCGATTCCTGCGGACCGCATTACTCTAAAACGCTTCCTCGAAGTTTACAGATCGGCTGTGTGAAGCGGATCCGCACTGGACGGTCCGCGTGACACTATAACCAGCCTAACTGGACTGTTTGTACTAGGTATATAAGTGTCAACAACTGCCGAGTGTAGAGTATCCAACCTTAAGAGGAGTGGGTGCAACACGGACATTTGACATGATTTTGTCTTGTCCATGTTTCATTTTAAGACCCCCTTGTTGAGAGGCTCGACTCAGGCCATTGTGCATTGTGCCTAGATCTTCCACGGTCTCAGCCATGGCTATGATATCGTTTGCGAATCGAAGGTGGGTTATTTACTCACCGTTGATATTTATGCCGAATCCGTTCCAGTCCAGAAACAGTTTCGGAGTTTTCAGTTCCCCCTGTCTGCTGCTGCAACTGGTTTCGAGTCTTGATCCTGGAGACGGAACGACATTGTGGCGTTTTCGTACAAGCCTTTCAACATTTCGATGTATCGATATAGGTAGTCAATTTGACACCGTTGGAGAAACTGTAGTAGGTACTGCCCAGGTCTCGATCGAAGCTTTCTCATAGTCCACAAACGCCAGGCAAAGTGACTGACTATACTCCTCGGTCTTCTGTATAATCTGCCGTGGCGTATGTATGTGGTGTACTAAAGCGATTGAGAGGCTGGAAGTCATCGAGCTTACGAGCGAGACGATTCGTAATGACTCTCGAAAACAGCTTGTAGACATGGCTCGGAAGTGAGATGGGTCTATAAAATTCTTCAACAAGGTTTTGTCGCCTTTTTTGAAGAAGAGTGTCACCACACTTCTGTGCCATACCGTAGGCGTTTTTCCTTCGAGGATGACGGAATTGAACAGCTTCTGAAGAGCCTTCAGCCCCTCGGTCAAAAACCCAACTGCGTAAAAATGAACAGAAAAAAAGGTAGAAACAAGACAACTTAGTGTTCATAAGTGCAGTAGGAGTTGGAGGCATTAAATGCATATCACCACCAAAAAAAGTAATTGATATCCTATATGCATATTAACGTAAGGGCCTAATTATAATAAATCAAAAAATTTTAAATGAAGTAAGGTTCAATGAGTTCAAAAGTTAAAACCAACAGTTTAGGGTAAGGGCTGAATTGTATTATTAAAAGGAATTTACGTCCTTTAAATCATTTGTTTCCCCAAAAGTCGTATTCAGACGACTAAAAATGTTTAAGGTAAGGGACATTTTTTTAAAGATATCAACATTTCAAGTATACCAATCGATAGAGCCGAAAATTCTGAATGCGTTGGTATATATAACTCATTTTGGCCAAAATGTCCCTTACATTAATTGATACTTCCACTATCGATATATTCTCCGCCTACCTGCATATTAGATTACTTTACAACAAATAACTTGCATCTCTGGCTGCTGCAGTGTAGGTAGGTACGAGTACGTCACAGAATTGTGATTTATGACGGCGCATTTGTGAAACTTTTAAACAAGCCTGTTCGAGTGTGGTCTTAAAAGCTTTTCCACGCGTATTTTAATAATCTTAAAGTACTTATTACGATTCGATACCATAACACAAAATAAAGCATAACGCAATTTAAAACTTAAAAAAATTTCGGTAACCATTAACGACCCACTTAATATGTAAATGAACCATTATCCATTTTTTTTTTTTTTTTTTTTTTTTATTATGGCTATGCTATGCCTCTTGCCAGTGTCGAGTTAAAAACGGGGAAACGGGAATTAAAAGGAAAAATGCCTACTTTCGGAATTTGGAAAGGAATTAATGATCAGGAAAATGAGGAATATACAGGAGATATTTATATAATATACATACGTTTATACAAAAATCAAAGCTTTATATTATTTACAGTTATAAACTTGGCTATACAATTATATACAACAGGATCTTTATGGAAAAGGAGAGACATTATAGAAGACGGGAAAGGAATGTGTAAGGAAGAGAGTTCCCGAAGGAAAGCAGAGCGGTCAAAACTAGGACAGGAGAAGAAAATATGGTTGATAGTGCCTGAATCGGTGCCACACTCACAAGAATCATCATTAATGATATGGAGTCTTGCGAGGTGAGTGGGTGTACACGTGTGACCCAACCTCATGCGTATGATAGATGAAGAAACTCTCTTATCAAATTTCAACTTGAAAAACCAAGGCTTTGTAGGTATTTGTGGCTGAAGAAGTGAAAAAAGAAAGCCTTTTGATTTGCAACTAATTTCCCAATCCGATTGCCAGGAAGAGTTTAAAGAAAGTTTGGGCAATGCTAGGAGATCATGACAATAACTCTGATAGGGAAACAAATCTCCACAGGAGACCGCCTCATTGGCAAGACGATCTGCAATTTCGTTACCTCTTATCCCACAGTGACTAGGAATCCAGGCGAAACAAACATTCAGGCCAAGTGAAATACATTCATAAAATAACTTTCTAATGTCATATATTACAGGGTACTGGTTTCTGGATTTAAAAGGAAATTGATTTAAAGCTTGAAGTGCGCTCATGGAATCCGTAAAAATGACAACATTTTTAAGTCTATATAATTTTGCATATTCTATTGCTCTGAAAAGGCCAAAGCATTCCCCCGTAAAGACGGAGGATTCTGGAGGTAATTTGACTTTTTGGACAATTTTATACTGCGAGTGGAAAACCCCGACTCCAGTAATTTCTGTGCAAGAATGTTTAGATGCGTCTGTATATATGTGATGAAAACCATTATAATCTGTGTCTAAAATTTCATTAAATTTGGATACAATGTTTAGATCTTGCTTATCAATTGGGAGAAAACAAATATTTATAGGGACTAAGAGAGATTCAATACTGCAATGAAACAATGGTAAGTGTTTTAAACGGAATATGGGAGAGGACAGAGACATTAATTTATTGTAGCTGTGCAAAAGACAAGGAATAGTTTTATGTTTCCAATAGTCTGAAATGGGAACTTTTTCTGATAAGCAGTGAAGTTTTGGGAAAAGTTGATGATTTGAGAAATTGAATGTACGAAAGAGGAATTTATCACACAGAAACTGCCGTCTAAATTTGAGAGGAGGATCACAACATTCAACTTGAAGCGCATTTACTGGACTACTTTTCATGGCACCTGTTACAATTCTGAGAGCTTTTGACTGTATCAGATCTAATTTTTTAAAAGCAGATTTATTGCCTGGCTCGAGAAGAAACATGCCGTAGTCCAGAACACTTCTGATGAGAGCATTGTATATAAGCTTCATTGAAAAAGGGTGAGCTCCCCACCAAACTCCAGATAAACATCTGAGAATATTTATTCTTTTTTCACACTTTTCTGCAATATACTCGCAGTGTTGATTTCCAGTCAGTTTTGAGTCTAGAATTACTCCCAGAAATTTGTGATGAGGTTTTACAGGAATCAAATCATTATCATAAGAAATTTGGACAGGAGGTGGATTTCTCAATCTTGAAAAAATTACTGTGGCACTTTTATTAGCAGATAAGTTTAATCCATTATTATCAAGCCAGGATTTTAAATTAGATAGTGAAGAAGTAAGTGCTGACGCAGCAACTTCTATTTTCTTATCAATATTATAAAACAGCAAGTCATCAGCATATTGTAAAACTTTTGTATTATTATTGGAAATTGATGATGCCAAATCGTGAGTGTAAGCGTTATATAACAAAGGGCTAAGAACAGAGCCTTGTGGAAGTCCTTTCCAACAAGTGCGACTAAACGTGGAGCCATCCTGTGAAAGTTCTAGACACCTTTCATATAAGATGTTAATGATAAAGTTACTAAGCATTGTGGGAACTTTTAAGGCGTAGAGTTTTTTAAGCAATATTGGAATTATCACGTTATCATAAGCGGAATTTATATCTAAAAAAGTTGCAACAACTGACTGGTTATCAGAGAATGCAAGCCTAATATCGGTGATAAATAAACTAATATTGTCCATAGTACTTTTTCCCTTTCTGAATCCAAACTGGTTAACAGCCAGTAAATCATTACTCTCAAAAAACCATTCAAGCCGATTCTTTACCAGATGTTCAGCTAATTTCAATAATACTGAGGACAGAACTATTGGACGGTATGAAGATGGGACAGATGGGGACTTATTTGGTTTAAGAACTGGCAACACTTTTTGGGACTTCCATGACAGAGGGACACTATTACCTGTCAACGCAATAGAATTGATAATTTGTAAATAATAGGAGAGAACATGATCATTTAAATTATGAAAGAAGGAGTACGGAATACCATCTACACCTGGAGACGAATCAGTTACATTTTGGATGATTCCCTTGAGTTCAAACAGTGTAAATGGCTGTTCAATAACAGACACAGCGACTGGCGATGGAGTTATAGTTAGTTTTTCAGGGACCCATGGAGGAGCCAGTTTATCAACAAATGGACAAGCAATTTCTAACGGGATAAATGGGTGGGAAGAATCTGTCATTGCAGATTTAAATCGACGAATGTTTTGCCATACTATCGAAGATGGCGTTTCAGGGGAAATTGATAAGCAAAACTTTCTCCAGCTCTCAAACTTTTTCTTTTTAAAAAGTTCTCGAGTTTCTTCAATAACTTTACCCAATTCTGAATAATTTTCATTTGTCATATTTGCTTTATAGTTGCGCTCAGCAGCCTTTCTTTTTTTGATGGCCTCTGTACAGTCACTGTCCCACCATGGTTGTGGGGGAAGCTTACGATTAGGTACTTTTAACGGAAAAGCTCTGTTCGCAGATTCAACTAATATATTGGTAAAGGACAAGGCACAAGTGGATTCATTTCCTGAAGAGACAATTGGGAGAGACGATAGATAGTTCTCAACACCTTCTTTAAAAGTATTCCAAGCATTACTAGTTTTGTCTGGTAATCTGTGTTTAAGTAATGGAACATACTTAGATGTTATAGGACTATTAAATGGAAAAGTAATTAATATGGGGAAGTGGTCACTGCCATATGATGAGGGTAGAGTTTGCCAAGATAACAGAGAGGCTAGGCTAGGGGAACATATTGACAAATCAACAGCACTTTGACTTTGGCCTGGACTGGTAAAACGGGTAGGAGATCCTGTATTTAATGTACATAAGTTATGAGTGTCAATTATATCTAATAACATTTCCCCATAGTTATTTGAAATAGAACTGCCCCATGCACGATGATGACAGTTAAAATCTCCTAAGATGATCAGAGGTTTAGGGAGAGTTGAGATTAATTGATCAATTTCACTTAAGATAGAAGAAGAGGGGTGAGGTATGTACATAGACACTAAACAAAAATTATAAATATTTATTGCTATAATAGAAAATTCGTTACTATGATTAGGGATTGGAATTGGACTAAAAGAGACAGATTTGTTGATAAATATGGCTACTCCACCATATCCATCAATTCTGTCTTCCCTGATAGAATTATAACCATTAACTTTAAATTTTTGATTGGGTTTAAGCCAAGTTTCTGCCAGAGCAAAAACAAAAGGCTCAATCTTATTAATCATATGAAAAAAGTCACTCTTTTTGCTGATGATACTCCGGCAGTTCCATTGCATTGCCTTCGCAGCCATTTTGCAGGAATCTAATTAGACTTTCAATTAAAGGGGCAACGTTGGACGGTGATTTGAGATTACACTGAGAAAAAACATTAATCAAAGTCATTATAAGGCTAGATAAATTTGTTGTTGAGTCTTCTTTAGGTTGGTTATTGATAGCACATCCATCCCTTGGGGAAGGGAAAGAGTAGTCACGGATTAAATTATTATGGGCTACCTTATCATAGCCTTTTGAATGTGAAGGAGAGGGACGGGGTGGAAGGAAGACAGTCTTTTTGTAAGAACTTGAGGTTGACTTTGAGGAACCAGAATTAGTATTATAGTAAGGCATATTTTTAATAGGTGTACTTTGTTTTACAGGACTAGAGGACAGAGCGTCTGCGTAGGACTTGGAGACTGGAGGGTGGAGCTTGGATGCCTCTGCATACGAGATGGAATTTTCAGCCATATAAGCCTTGATTTTCTTTTGGCGGACAAATTCTGGGCATGACTTACTAGTTGCATAGTGGAAACCAGAACAAAGACAGCAGGAGGCTTGGTCTTCATGGATGGAGCAAGAATCACCAATGTGGGCTTGCCCACATTTAAAACAGCGGGGCTGGGACCTACATTGGGCCTTAGTATGACCAAATCGGCAACAATTAAAACATTGAATTGTAGGGAAAATGTACAATTCCACTGACAAAGCATTATAGCATACAAAAACTCGTTTAGGTAAAGATTGTCCGTCAAATGTTACTACGACTGATTGGGAGGGTTTCCAAGAAACTGTACCATTAATATAAGACTTAAAATTCAATCTACGAACTTTTATTATTTTGCCACCACCTAATGGAACTGTCATGTTTTCTACGACTTCCTCAGGGGACCATTCTGCTGGAACTCCTCGAACTAGTCCCATCCTAGTAACGTTAAATGTGGGGATAAAAGCCTTATAATCATTGGAGTCCAGTTTAGGATGACTCATAAATGAATTAGCTTGAGAGAAATCTGAAAATGAGACTGAACATTTGTTTCGTCCAATTCTCTTTACACTTCCATCAATAATGTTGTGAAAGTTATGTCTCTTTAGAAAGTTCCCAAAAGTCACCGGATGCAAATAAACGCTGTCACTGGGAGACGATTGATTGCGTTGGACATGGACAATGTATGGAGCCGTATCAGAGTCATTGTAGAATTTCCGTCCAATAGTGGCGGGAGCAGAGCCCGAATTTGGCAAATCCTGGTCAATTGGAGTGGGAGTAGGAGGATCTACTGAAGGAGTTTTATCATCAGCGTTACTCGTACGACCATCAACCTTTTTCTTTTCCTGTCCATGAAGTTTTCTTTTCTTGTGGCTACGTTTGAGAGCGGGGGGAGCAGTAAATGAATTTTCGGAATCTGTATCATTAGTTACCGTCACATAAAACCCTACTGAAGGAGAAGAGTGTCCAGGTGAGCTGATAGGCTCATCAAAAACAGGGGGAACTGATCCCCCTGGGTCAGGAGGATCGTTCATGGTGAGAGACGAAAATGAAAAAAAACTTACCGAATATCAGCTCAAATAACACTATCTACACAAAATATACGTACACAATAATAAATATTTACACTAACACTACTTTCCTGATCACAATTACGCGAAAATTTATAAATAAAATCGGAAAGTTAAAAAAGACACCCGCCAAGTTTAACGTTTCCCGCGCTTTCCCATTATCCATTTATTACCTACCTACTATGTACCTACTTGGTGTAAAAAAACAGACTAAGCTGAAAATAACCCCCGACTGAGACAATAATTCTCATCAAAATAAATAGGTTCCGATAAATTCCCACATGCTAGTTAGGTACTGTCTGTACTTAGATCAGCCAATTTGTTCGCAAGCAAACGTAACTCCCAAAACAATTAGAAAGGATTGAATTTAGTTCGATTGAAAATGCCAACAACAGACATCCGCTAATCATCCAAATGGATGAGGTACACGACGCTTTGACTTAATTTATAGCGTTTAATGAATCAGAACCGAAGCTTAGGGAAAAGCCAAGCCGGAGAATATAGGTACTTCCTAATTGAGAGCCTTCTCCAGATGACAGCTGTTTCAGCGATCAATGGCGCTTTTCATTCTTGGGAAACTTCGAAATATCCCGTCTACCTCGAACGCTAGACAGCCTCCGAGACTTAAAGTTCCTACTTTATAGTACCCATCTACAATCTAATTGGATGAATCGCGAATCGATTAGCAACAACGTTTTGTTTGTTTCACTTCTCTTGTAGCTTCAACGAAACTTCTAAAAATAAATGTTTCATTATTAGTTTACTAGCGGCCGCCCGCGACTTCGTACGCGTGGATCTCGTTTCACCCCCCCTTCATCTATCTTACGCGGTTCAGATTTTTTCATACAAATGTTTTTTCCCGCTAACTCCCGTTCCCGTGGGAATTTTGCAATATCCTGTTGTAACTAAGCTTTAAGTTTACTAAGGTACCTGCATGCCAAATTTCAAGCGTCTATCTTACGCGGTTTAGATTTTTTCATACAAATGTTTTTTCCCGCTAACTCCCGTTCCCGTGGGAATTTTGCAATATCCTGTTGTAACTAAGCTTTAAGTTTACTAAGGTACCTGCATGCCAAATTTTAAGCGTCTAACTTAAGCGGTTTAGATTTTTCATTCAAAAGGATTTTCCCGCTAATTCCCGTTCCCGTGGGAATTCCTAAGTATCCTATAACCTGCCCAGGAGTATGAAAAATAATGGTACCAAGTTTCGTTAAAATCCGTCGAGTAGTTTTTGTTTCTATAAGGAACATACAGACAGACAGACAGACAGACAGACAGACAGACAGACAAAAATTTTACTGATTGCATTTTTGGCATCAGTATCGATCACTAATCACCCCCTAATAGTTATTTTGGAAATATATTTCATGTACAGAATTGACCTCTCTACAGATTTATTATAAGTATAGAGTATAGATGAAAATTGTTTGCTCTAGTGAGAAATCTGTACAGAAATAAGAAAGCATCAAGGCTAGCCATCTACCTACGAGCATTAGGTACTTGCAGTAGAACATCATAGTTTAAATAATTAACTATTAAAATATTTATCGCAGTCCGCCGTTCCCTTCCAGTTTTATGGAGACATTTAAGTAGGTACCTAATTGCAAACTGCTGGCAGCAAAAGTTTTAAATGACATGAAAGATAGATAAGAAGTACCTACCTATGTGGCTGGTTCGCAGTAAGGTGGTTCAAGAAGTAATAATATAAATGGTAAATCTAATGACGTACCGTACCTATACATAAATTACAAAACCTTACGTATAGTTTTGTACTAGACACATTAAGGCAGGTAGGTAAACAATGTCTCTATTCTTCAAGACAGGTAACATCGAAAAGCTTCTTAGCGAATCAGAGCGCTTTACTTTTTGCATCTTTGCACAGTATGCTTTATAAAAGTACATTGTAGGTAATAGCATTTTTCTTATAGACGCGAAACAATGGCCTAGCTAGACACAGGGCAATGTTAAGCACGACTGCATGGAGATAGCTGCCAAAAGTCAGGTCGGTAGAGTTTAAAATCCTTTAGAGTTTCCTAGAATAACAGTAGCCGTATAGGTAAGTAATGAGCCGACTATTGGAGAGCGCAGCTAAGGGCCCTCGGTAGGACAGCGCCCCTGCGAAGTCGCCACTCGACCTAATGTAACGTGACTTCGGCAGAGCAATACGATTCAGATCGAGGCTCTGACATTCCTGAGGTCGGATGCATTCTGACCGGCATCGCGGCACATTGCTCGTAGGATATCAGCTTATCTCAATTAGAGACACACTCAACGTACTGCATTTTGTGGTACTGCGAATATTAAACCAAATACAGTTTATTTAAATGTAAGCTATATTCCTAAAGCAGTATTGCACCTGTTCATTATGCTAAAATCTAATTATTTCTAACGAATATGGGAAGGTATCATTGAATTAAAACAAACCATTTTCTTCGTTGTTTTTATTGTATGATAATGAGTTAATGACAGTTCTTTAACTACCGATGTTAGTGATATACCTAACCATGGATCCAAATAAATATTAAAACCACCCCTATGAGATAAAATATTAAAATGTTATTTTATAAATTTTGGTTACACACATTAAAGTAAATTGCCAATATAGAGCCGCACACCGCAAAATGTATCAAAATAACAATATTAAATGTCTGTTACAATAGTTTATTTGTTTTCAAGAGTAAATTTTTACCTACTTACGTAGTTAAAAATAAACTAAAAAAATACTTTTTAGAGTACCTAAATTGAAATAATTTAAATAATTATAGTACTTACTTATTATATTATTGTCAAAGGAATATTTGTTTTTTTTTATGTTTGTCATGTTGATACAGAGTAGAGAGTAGGTAAATTATAATTTTAGTAAGTAGGATTGTAATAATTATATTACTGTCAAACCAATATTCAAAGTAATGTTTGTCATGTTGATACATTTATTATGCGCAATGCCTTGTAACTCTTATTAATTGAAAATATCCAAAACTATCGCAAGATTATAAATTGCTAAATATACTACTTCCAATATAACAGTAAATATTATAATAACACTCCCCGATCCGATTAACATCTTTAACAATAAAACAATAATTTCGTTAAATAAACAATAATACGTTTCTAGCGTATGAACGAATAGGTACAAGTTTTATTTAGGTACATGCATACATAAAAGTACTAAAAATATACCATTAACACAATAACATAACCATAACTGCCTGTTATTCATAATAATTAAACTACATTCAAAACATCATATAAGATTTTAAATAAATCTTCTAGCCTGTATGTCTTTTTTAAGCTTCTCAAAATTAAGATATTTTTTGAAATAATAACACTATGCAACAAATTTTAAAAAAAAATCACTGGGTTCACAGTATGTAATTATGATTTACCACCTTAATACTGTTTGAAATATTGAAATAAAATTGTTGTATCACATCAAGTTTATTAGTGAAACGCATTTATTGATTTTATTTAAAATTGTGTGAAATATGGACATAGATTGTTATTCTACATTAAAAAATTTTTTTTTTTTTATCGATTGGCTTTCCTCTTATGGTCGGTAGTGTCAGTATCCCTCTGGAGGCTCCAACAGTAATCTGCAAGCATCGCTGGCTCCCATCTACCTTGGTAACGCTTCTCATACTCTGCTATTTCTTGATGAAATCTTTCTCCGTGTTCATCACTTACTGAACCCATGTTATCCAGAAAGAAACTTAAATGGGAGTGTAAGAAATGAATTTTCAATGACATAGGTATTGCATCCTAGTTTGTGATACGCATCCAGCATCCTGTAAATTTTTTCATGAAAATCTGGTGATTTGTGATTGCCTTTTAGGAGTAAATTGACCACAAACGTAACAAAATAAGTCAGGAGAATTAACACAAACACGCGGCATTTTGTAGATTTATGAGTAATCTAAATGTTCTGATGACTTTTGTACACATCAATGATAACTACCCTCAACCAAATGTTGCGGAACGTAAATAAAGTAAGATTTCTATTATTTATGTTTTGGGACGTGATACAAAGTTATGAATTTCTTTTCTGTTGTTTACTAAGTATACCTAATACGAATCATCACTCGGGGTATCAGTGATTTTTTTGGTGTTGCATAGTGTAATAAGACCACTACAAATATGAATCACGATGTGGTATAATTGTAAATTATCTAAACTTCACGAAACCTTAGAATAAATGATGAAATAATTTGGTGTGCAATTCAAGAAGGGCTTTGAAAAAACAATCAATGTTGAGAATAAAACATTAATTGATCCACAGAGGCGTATCTAATTGTAAACAATTTCATAATTAACAATACAATAAAAGGGGGCATTTTGGTGGCATAATTTTAGTATTTATTCCATTAATAGAAAATTTAATCGAAATTATGCCACAATATGTCGCATCTAAATTTATGAGACCTATCGTTGATCCATATTATGATAGACATATTATAATGATTCATAGAGCATAAGAAGGAATGTCATCAGTAGAAATTCTATGAGATTACACAATATTAAGTCTTACTGTTAGTATAAATTTACATTACACTGATATGGCAACATCATCAAGTTATAAGAAAGTGTATGGTAACAAATGTCGTCTCATAAGATAAAAGCCTAATTCCGAAAGATTTTAAAATACGGTAACAAAGTTTAGAGTAAAAAGTCTTCGTGTTATGTGTAAGTACTTACAACTAACGACTGATCGCTTGTGATGAAAGAGCACAATAACACCACGAATATTACACACTGCGTATCACTCCGACTTAACTATCCATATAAAGAAGGGCAACACATTTATTTGAAACATGCAACATTTTTTATCGGCACCGACATCGGCAAATTTTTATTTATGATAAATCTTGCACGTTCCAAAGATTAAATGGAAATAGTAAGTAGGGAACTATATTTATAACCATTGCCAGAATGCAACTCTGATTTATATAGAAGCAGCATTTTTTATAGTCTAAACGAGTTTTATAAATTATACAGTAATTTGCTTTTTGACATAATTATAAAACGCTGTAAAAAATAACTGATTTCTTGGTAAAAGTTGGGAACTACATTTGTTCCAGCCAGCCAATGTACAGCTTAGTGATCGTAATCTGGTTGACTACTTTTGGGTAGTCGCCGATCAATGACGCAAAAATGATAACTTTCCACAATTCTCCACATTTTAACATTGTTTATAAATATAGGAATAGATATTTATGAACAACAACTGTTCGTTAAATTATAACGGTATCATCTACAAATATCTATCACCTATTAATAACCTGACCATGACCTCTTAAAGCAAACTTGTATATTTCTGGTACTAAAATAAATATTTCTAACATGTAAAAATTTATCACTTTAAATATTGCCCGTCCTTAGTTGTATAATTACGCTATTAGCAACACAATATACAGTTATTATTGAAATCTTACTCTAACTTATTCGAGATAAAACACTACTATTATATTTAAAGCAACTCTAATGTACTACATTCTGGGAATGTTGTAATTATAATAATAATCAATAGGCATAACTACGAATATATACATAACACAAATTATACAAATACACTGTGATTACAATTCATAATGCTAACATTAAAAGTGAAATCGCGTTCTATTAAGAATATAACAAAAATATATTAAGAGATTCGTTCTTTGGAAGATTGTTGTTAGTCTTATATACGGATTAAATAATCCGCAATAAATAGTAAAAGTGCCTTCAAAGATCACTGAGAAAATGAGATACCTACGTCTTAAACGACAACCCACAATGTAAACCAATGAAATATAAATGTAACATTATACACAATATAAATACTCCATAAGGCGAAGGCAATAATTTGCTACATGATTCTTTCGAATGCGTCAGTTCAAAGATGCTAGCGATTTTACTGAAATTTCGTTGAGTTTTAGAGCGCTCTATTTTACCGAAATAAGTCTCTATCACTACTCGCAATGCTAACGAAACTTACTGTCGATATACATCTTAGAAGAATTAATAGTAAAAATTAACCTAATTTCACAAGATATTCTCTCTCCAGGGTGGCGTTTATAACGTGTAATATTTAGGATGTAGTATGCTCATCGTAACTAACACCTTTCATTATCGGAGAAACATCAAATTCTTGAAAAAATACAACTAGTCATACGACAAGGTAGTTGAGCATAGTCACCGTTTTAAATATTACAGCTTCTAAACCACCACTAGTATATTTGGTATTTCATAACGGAGAAAGAGTAGTCCGCATGACAACTGTTAAATTAGCTCGCTCGATTACTAGCCCTGGACTGGAATGTAATCCTCGTCTTAAATGTACTTGTCAAATGTTAAAAAATATACATTCATGATTTAGCATTTACAAAATTCGATATGGAAAGATTATCCTCATGATAGAGATGTGAATCATCACAGATTGACGTCGTTCAATGATAAACACGACGACACACGAAGTTCACGAACTACATTGACCTCAATACATTTCGTTACTTAATTATAAGACTTTCGTAATCAGAATTTAAAATAGCCTTTACAACTTTACCTTTACAAGAGTACACATCTAATGTCGTCATTGAAGCAGGACATTTAGCTAGCTCCGCATAACCTACAGAACCTATTTACTTCACCAGTAAAGCCTTGGACTTTAACAAAGCCAAAGCAAACTTATCTATCATGTTTTAAGACCGCGCCGCGCCGGTTCGCTTATTTTTTGCACATTTATCCTAATCATGTTCATTTCTTGCTTATCTCAGACACTAATCTCAATAAACAGATCTTAGATAACTTCAGAGGTATTTCGACAAAATAGCTTAATAATACGTTTACATTTTATTTAACCATTCAGCTACACCGAAATCTTTGAATCAGCGGATTTTTGTAGGAATAATAAAATAACTAAATACACAAAAATATTTGATCGTAGTATATTAAATTAAACCACTGACAAATAAACGGCGTTGATACGTTACCAATCTAACAAAAAAATTGTGATGAAAAAAACATATAGCGACGTCATGTGCGAACGTAGCGTTTGAGGGATTATACTTCCGACATTCATACTAAAAACGTCGAATCCCGGTTGTCACAATCGACGTGAATCACGTCCGATACGCCTCGGCTGTCGCGATCAAAATGACCGACGTCCGACACGGGTCGAACGTCGCGATCAAAATGGCCGGCGTCTAACACTCGTCGGGGGTTATGATCTATGTAGCCAGTAACCGATGCGTCTAAGACATCGCGCTCAGTGTAACCGGCGTCGGACGCGCGTCTACGGCCACGAGCGTCGGGCGCGTCGGAGGCGGGTTATAGCGGCTGCGCGGCGGCGTCGGGCGGGAGCGCGTGCACGCGCGCAGACAGCAGGTTGTGCAGGATGAACACCGCCGGCTTCGGGCTGCCCTCCATGTCCAGCTCCTAGTTGAGGCATTAGGGTTAATAACCTATTCTGTCCCACTGACCAACTACAATATCCCTTCAAAGCCCCGCGAATCAAGACGCAATAGGTAACATGAATAGGGTATTTTTATTTGTCAATTTAACAAATAATTACATAGTTATGGTGCGTTGAAGTTCCGCGAGACGTCACAAAGTGCGGCACTTTTATGCACTCATTGACGTCACGGGCCTCTTCTTATGAACTTTGGCGCGCTTTATCTCTTTAAATTTTCATTAGTTTGAAAAAGTGAAAAATACGTGTAGAGTATTTTTTGATAAGTTAACTGACGGACTAATTAAAACTCTTGCTTTTTGACCCAGGAAACATCCCTATTGTTACTTGGGGATTGATGGGCTATGCCACGGAAATCATGCAACAAGTGTCCACTCGGCACTGCATAATGTGTCACTCAGTAGAGGTGTTTACTATACAGGGGAAACGATAAGTCATCATCATCATCTCAGCCATAGAACGTCCACTGCTGAACATAGGCCTCCCCCAATGCTTTCCATGTTGCCCGGTTGGTAGCGGCCTGCGTCCAGCGCCTAAACGAACTAAAGTCGCTGACATAGCCCGATGGATTAGCAAGCTGAAGTGGCAATGGGCAGGGCACATAGTACGCAGAACTGACGGCCGATGGGGCAGCAAGGTTCTGCGTACCGGAAAACGCAGCGTGGGACGTCCACCCACAAGGTGGACCGACAACATCCTGTATATTGGTAAGATAACAACCGATTCTAGACATAGTGAAAATTATTTTATTTAAATAGAATTTGGGTTTTCAATAAATAAATGATTTCCGATTTGTCTGTTTACAACAAAATTCACGAGGTATCGTCTTAAGGTAGTGACTCACCAGCGTGTCGGGGTCGGCGAAGTGAAGCCAGAGCGCGGCGCGGTCGTCGTCGGCGGAGGCGCGCAGCGCGTGCAGCGGCCGCCGGAACAGCGCGCGCGCGCCGCCGCGGCCCAGCGAGCCCGCCGCCTCCCACACGCACACGCCGCCCGCGCCCAGCGACAGCCGCGCGCACGCGCCGCGGAAGCGGCAGCCTGGGGGCGCAACCGAACTTAATGGCGGTTATCACACTGCGCCGCGCTCCGCCGCGGAGCGCAGGACGACATATTTAATCATTGTATGCAAGTATCTCAGTTTGTATAGAAAACACGCGCTCTTACGTAAAATCTGAAAATATCTCAGAGTTCCAATTTTCAGCGTGACAATAAGTGCCTCCGTACTGTCAAATAGTTGCTAAAAACGGTTCTGTTTGACGTGACAGAGAAGGCATCACGCATCTCTTTTTATCAAACAGTGTTGCTGCTAGTGTCATTTTACTCGCTCAGTTCTTCTTTGTTGTTCTATTCCGCTAGGTATATTAACTTAACGAGCCGAACATGGCTGCGTGTACTCACGGAAGATTAACTCGGGCTGCGCGCGCATAGCATGGTGCGTCCCGTCGACTAACGCGGCCAGTAGGCCTAGGATACACGCTACGATAAACTTTTGTCGAAGCATTTTATCGATTTTAAACTAAATCGATAAAATGCTTCGACAACGTCAACTTTGTACGATATACATTTGTCGTCTAAAATCGTCGATAAGATTTTACCACGGCACGCATCCTAGCCCGGCAGGTATTGCGGCGTGTCTTCATTCCTCGATAATAACACTGGTCAACAAAATTTTAACTTTATCGTGCCACACGGACTTTTGTGATATTTTTTACTTTAATTGGTGATTGTAAGAAAAAATAAACAGTTAAAAAAAATTTGCTAGACAAGGATTTTATTATATTGAATAATTTAAAATATTAAGAAAAAACACAGATCTCGTATATCAAAAGCTTATTTTTTTATAAATGACTTAATAATCTAAGATTTTCTTGATATATTTAGCTTCTGGTTGGTCCCTCTTAATTGTCCAGCAGTAATCTGCGAACATAATTGGGCTCCATAATGCCCTGGTACCGCTTTTCCATATTAGAAATGACCTGATGAACCTCTCACCGTGCTCGTCGCTGACAGCCCCTAAATTTTCAGAAAAATATCCAGGTGCGAGTCTAAAAAATGGATCTGAAGTGACATGTTGCAATCCAACGCTTGATATGACAATACTAGCTCGCTAACCAACTCTCTGTAGCTGTCACTCTTGTGGTTATCCAAAAAATTTACAACAACATTTTTAAAAGCCTTCCCTATGCAGATTTTTCTAAATCGCTTAATTTTTCTTCAAATCTTGAATCATTCATTAACACCCTAATTTGAGGGCCAACAAAATTAGCCTCTTTTATCTTTGCATCAATTTTTACGGACAACAGATTGACCTGAAGTGGACGGTTGTGAATTGTCGTTCTCAACAGAGACGTAGTTGCAACTGGTATTAGTTCTGGCAATTTTTTACAATGAGAGACTGGTCTGAAAGCCGAAGATAAGTTAGGGTAAATAACTGTGTTTTTTTTTTCTTGTAATTTATACCTTTTATGTCAGTGAGACAAAAATAGCAATCAGAAACGTGATCTCGCTGTTCAGTCCATATCATAAGTCAGCAAACGGCATAGATCGTGCACCTTTGTTCAAGACATGAGGGGATATTATGCAACAGACATGAGGGGCCCCCAGGATTTGTCTTGATAACTACAGAAAAACCAAAACATTGGTGATAACTGATAACACTCCAACACAAGATTCGTAAAATTTCGTTTTTGTTTTTTGAATGTAAGTTCTCCGCAAACATAACAAAAAGAGTTAGGATCATTATTACACTTCCTCGACATGTTCACAGGGTTAATAAATCCAAAAAAGTGTTCAAATTCAACGACAATTTTTTTTTATAACGATTTACTTGTAAGCGTTTCTGTTAATTTACTGCCGTAGTGCTAGTTATGAGTATTACCGTATCACAACAAAGATGAGGCTAATTGACATATGACAACTGTGTTTTAATAATGAGAGTAGATTGATAAAACAAAATTAGCTATCAAAGTTCGTGTGGCAAAACCAGTGTTGACCAGTGTAATATGCAACATCTACTCACGGAAGGTGAACTCGGGCTGCGCGCGCACAGCATGATGCGCGCCGTCCACCAGCGCGCCGGCCACGGCGGCCAGGTCGTGCGGCGTGTCGGCGCGCAGCGCGCGCACGCACAGGCCGGCCGGCGTGCCCGCGCGCACGCCCAGCGCGGCCGCCTGCGCGCCGCCGCGCCGCCACCACGCCAGCCGCGTGGCCGCCAGGCTGAAGCTCTCGCTGGGCGCGCACCACGCCTCGCCCGACCACGGCGCCGCCTCGTACAGCCTGCGTCAACCAGCGCAACTTGCATTATGTAGTAGTAGTAGAGTAGATGTTTTTAACCGCCTCTGTGGTCTAGTGGTAAAACCACCTGCTTCAGACGCAGAGGTCCCGGGTTCGATTCCCAGTGGGGGCAGATTTTTCTGTTCGGTTTGGTTGGTGGTAGGGCTTGTTCTAAGTCCGCCTGGCTAGCTACCACCATCTTACCTAAGTCTGTCGCCATAACAACAATGTTAACAGCATTGTTGTGTTCCGGCAGTTAGAGGTAAGATAGGCAATTCCTCCGTGGTTGAGGATTCCGGGTGAAGCTCGCTTCCACCTTCGGCCTGATCGTCACTTACCATCAGGTGAGATACAGGCCAAGAGCTTCCTCGTTGTGGATAAAAAAAAATTATACTTGTCAATTTGAACATAAATTATTGTAATGCAAGTTATCGTCGCTAGTGAGCCTCAACAATAGTTTCTACAATGTCTAATGTAGGTCTGGCGTTCACTATACTCGGCGCAGACTCGTGGCAGGCGGTGTCAAAACGTGTCAAGTGACAAGCCCCGCCCACCAACTTGACAGAAAAATTAAATAAAAATTTAGTTACCTGCTTATCTACTTAACAAACACGTGTAAATCAGCCTTAAGACTTTGATAATATGGTACTTGCGTCATTTGTTTGTTAAAAATACAGGTAAAATTACGTACCTCAACTCTCTGTCCGTTATAGCCACAAAGGTCGGCTGCCAGCCTTCTGCTTCATCGGAACTGTCTGACCCGCCAGATGCACTTATCTGAAAAAAAAAGATTCTTGACTAAGTCAAAGTCAACTAACAATTGCAATATGTAATAGCATGTGTCGTTCCTAATGCAGAAGTGTAGTTACGATTCATAAGGCCAATCTTATTTAATTTTTATTTCGCAGTAAGCAAATCATGGTTTTTTTTTATGTGTGGGAGGCAAACGAGCATGCAGATCACCTGATGGTAAGTGATTACCGTCGCCCATAGATACCCGCAGTCCCAGGGGCGTTACAGGTGCGTTGCCGGCCTTTTAAGATGAAGATACGCTCTCTTCTTGAAAGCTTGCACGTCGTATCGGTCCGTAAATTAATTCAAACATGATAATTACAATATCAAAATTCTATTTAGTCCATCAGACAGATAATAAAAAATGTTGGACAATATTTTTAATTTTTTTTCATAATCGAATAATTACAGTTTTACATTGAGTTGAAATGTCGCGTGACGTCACTTTTGAGTAAAAAATCTACTCAAGCGTGACGTAACAAAAAAGAAAATAAAAAATATGAGTCTTGTATTTTCTAATTATCTGTCTGATGGACAAATAGTTGAAATTTTGTCATCTTGACTATTATCTCACATGATCCTGCGGCGGGCGGCGGGCCAGCCAGCCGGCGTAGCGCACGTCGCCGACGAGCGGGCGCAGGCGCGGGCGCGCGCGGGCCAGCGCGGCGCGGGCGGCGCGGCGCGCGGCGGCGTGCAGCGCGCGGTGCCAGCCCGCCGCCGTGCCCGCCGACCCCGCCCGCAGCGCCAGCGCGTGCACCCCGTCCGGAGAGTACACCTCGATCGTGCGCTCCTCTGCGACAAGAGATTGGAACATTTTCATACATTTTTCACAAAATAGGTAACAAAGAAATAGTTTATTTCATTTTCAAACGTTCATAATTTTTTTTTGCGTCCATTTTGTGGTTGGGGCGTTCGTATAGCTGGAGATAGAACCTCCCTAAATTCATTCCGTTAGTTAACGTATTGTGACTCCGCTTGCGTAGCGAGATACACAGGCTTCAAATTAAAACGGGTCATTATGACCCGGCGTCATCGGTGGCGCGGTGATTTTGTGACTTACTACTTTATTCGCTTATTTTGTGTTTAGTGCTAGCTCATGTTGTTCTTTTTTAAGTTTTAGTCAAAATGTCTTTGTTAAATGATCCAGCAAGAATGTAGCGTTGCTGGAAGAGTCGGATTCCGAGATTGAAGAATTTCAGGCTGTAATAGCCAGAACTTAAAAATGGCAACGAATGTGAAAAAGACGCAAGTAATGGGACTCAGTCTTCGGATAATCTCGAACTTGCATTAGTACGACGCCGGCAAGTGCGTCATGCCACATTTACATGCCCAGACCATTTGATTACATACTGCACCAGTTGCAGCAGTTCCATGGCTCTGAATGATGAAGTAGAAGACTGATCTCATTGTATCTGCATATAAAAAGTTGATTTTATCTCTTTTTCACTATATAACATTGTTGATTCCTATTAATATTAAAAATCTTTACCAAAAACAAAAAATATAGACTCAAATGTGTTTCTATATAGCCTGACCAGGAACATAAAAACCCTGGCATAGAGGCGCGTCAATTGCATTTGATAGTGCAACACTGAGTACAGTCGTACCTGTGTTAAATTAATAGGCTAACTTTATGTATCAGGATTCAGGATTACGCGCTAATTTGTTATTTTCATAAATTAACGAAAAAATATTATTATAGGTAACCTGATTTAAATAAATTAAATGAAACCATCAATCGAGCTAGTAGAATTTATTTTATTATTCATCAATAATCAAATTCAGAACTTGAATACTCAACTGCAATGTCTGCTCATGAACGCTTCAAACTCGGTACTTCTTTCCCAATCCCATAAAATTCAACACTTAGAAAGTGACAAAAAAATTTAAAATAGGTAGTTGAAACAAACCACAGCTAATTTTCGTAGTGGACTGTACTATACGATAAACATGTCAGACAATTTGACAACCTTTGTCGGAAACATTATTCAATGAAAATATTGTCCGAACCCTTAGTATTTCTCTTCGACAAATACTTTTAACACATTGTGAACCACTTTTCTTTCACGACTATAAAAATATTTTAGCAATTTAATTCATAAAACCAATTGCGCACATTTAAAATAAAGTTTGTTTACACTTTGACAGCAATAGACTGACATGCAAGGTGACATGTCAATGAAGTTTTCAGTTACTGTTGCCATTAAAAGAAATTAGTACCATTAGTTTTCCGCAACATGGCGAGGGTTTTTATGTTCCTGGTCAGGCTATACATGATTTTTTCATGTTTTGTTTAAAAATTCATAAAAAAATATTCATTTCATGTATTCGTTTTATTTTTGTTTAATTAGCTCAGTAAAGAACCCTATATACATAGACAGTAATTAAAATTAAGATTACTTGTACAATTTCCTGAAAAATGATCTATGAAATGTGGGTCAATATGACCCGGGGTCATCGTCTTTGCAATTATTTTCACGTCATTGGCGCCGGGTTAAACATTAACACAGAATTAAAAATTAATTTTCCCTTCTTTAATGCATAACTATGGAGACTATGGTAATGGAGTGCCTACCTGGGTCATGGTGGCGAAGGTTTTTGGCTACGCAGGCCATCAATAATGGCACGTATCTCGTGTCGGCGCGGCGGCGGCGCGGTGACGGCGGCGACGGCGGCGCCTCCGCCATGTAGCCGCGCTGCAGCTCCCACCCCACCTCACTGATGATCGACGCCTTCCGAAAGTATGGAGTCACTTCTCTCAAATATTTCACTGGAAAATAATTTTTAAACATATAATATGGCAATATAGGCAGGACAAACAAGAACTTACAAAACAGCAGTGTAGCAAAATGCCATCTACAATGTTAATTATTAGAAGCCAAGAGTCAATTGAGAGACAAGATATTATGATGCTTAATTAAGAGTCAAAAGTCAACTGGTGACTGCTTAAATGTTCAAATGGTTTAAAAATATGTTAAAATTAAGATCACACAAAACTTCACACTTATAAAAAGCTTAGAAACAATTAGCAGATGCAACAAACCTTCAAGTTGGACCATTTTTCCAGCTCTCTTCAAAGCTTTGACTGCTTCTTCATGTGTAGCATCTTTCAAGTCTTCCCCGTTGACTGACAATATTGCATCACCAACATACAACTGTTCTGTAAGATCTGCAGCCATTCCTTTAAATATTTTTGATATTAATATAGGCATATTGTTTTCTATTCCACCTTTTATTGATATACCTAAACCATTATTGTCTGATTTCACTACTTGTACTAAACGTTTCTGGTTTGCAATAGCTTCTGGAACTTCTGTGAAATCACTATTTGGAGTCTCAACGTTGTTGTTATTAATCGTCCCGTTTAGAGTTGTGGTAGCGTCGTATCCATCATCCAAACAAACACTAAAATAATCATCTTCCAGTGTACAATGTACGCGGTACCAAACACCACGCACCAAAGTCTCCAAAAGCCCAGATCTTGCACAAGTTGCGCTTGGGCTATCACTGCCCCCACTGGAGGCACCGTTTTCTACCATAATTTCAGCAACGGAGATAAAATTTGTAATTCAAAGTAATAAGAGAAAATTAGTTAATTTCACTAAACCACCATATCTTACACGTTCAATTCATTTTTGGATTGAAAAGTAAATATTTTAGATAGTATAACAATCAAAAATAGGTGATCTTATAGCGAATAATGCTAATTATTTAAATAAAAATATGAATCCATTTCACAATCAATAAACAAAATTGACAGAAATTTGACATTGTCATGTCCGCCCATGGCAGCACAGATTATGTTTAGATTTGTTGTCTATTGTGAATTTGTGATATTTTCAGTCGCAGGGTGACTAGGAGTAAATAAAACACACTATAATGTAGATAGACAATAGCCCTGGTGTTCTATGAAGATGCCTTATAATATCTTTGGTTTGTCAAACTGCTGTCAAACTAACGTCAGTCTGCAGTCAATCATTTTTTTTAGATTTCCGAGACGTGCATGAATTCTTCGCTATAAAAATGTCGTCTCAAATGTCCGCTATTGAACTCCTAAATTTAGGAGATCAAGGAAGACAAAAACCATTCCTTAATAAATTTTGGCCAGAAATTATAGGTGTTGCATTCGGCATTGGCTCAGCAGCGGCAGTTAACTTCGGCACGAGACGTCCCATTTTCAGCGGTAATAATTACATAATAACAATATTAAAGCATGTAAACAAATGTACCTACCTAGTAGGTACGAGTTAAATTATGCACCTATTTTTCTTTCAGGAATTCAAAAACATATTATTGGTGTAGCTGGTTGGGTGGCTGTGTTATCATATGTTCAAAAGAAACGTGATGCATATCTGGCTGAAAAAGATGCAGTGTTGAGACACTATGTAGAGTTACATCCAGAAGATTTTGCTGTACCAGGTATATATATCAATATCAATATTTGATAATAAGAACAATCAAGTCAAACTCAATCCATTATAACACTTTATTTTTTGGTAAAAATGACAATAATGTTTAATTATTAAACTTATTAAAATAAATGGTCTTGTTGCTTGTAGTCAGTGGCAAAAAATTGCATGCAAGGTTAGCAGTGACACTGAAATTCTTTTCACTAAACATGTTATTAGTTACTATACCAATTTTTTTAATAATTGCACTAATTTATTTTCTTTGTTTTTTCCAGAAAGAAAGAAAATAGGTGATATTTTGGAGCCTTGGATTCCAATTCGTTAATGAAGATAATGGTAAATTGTAATTATATTATATTAACTTGGTAGTGCAAATAAAACAGGTTTTAAGTTTAAGCTTGTTTTAATTTTTAAACTACAACTACAGACACTACAGTTCACAAAGTTTACTATAATTATTACTAGGTATGCATTTGCACATCATATTAATTTATGCATAGATAGAAATATCTTATTAAATGTTTAATAATTTATTGGAATAGTATTTACTGTAGGGCACTGTAAGTTTTTGTATTATTTAAAGAATCATAACCCTTATTATGATTGTGTAGGTAATGTTGGGCTAATTCATTTAAATAATTAAAACTTTCACCACAAATAGCACAGTTGTGGCCTCCAACAATTTCTTTAGGTAAGACATATGGATGATGTGGAAAAGTATCTTTAACATCTTTATTTTCATATCCAGAATTTAGTGATAGTACATTTGGATTGTGTACAGATGAAGAACTGGCATTGTGTTGAGGTTTATCATTAATCAAATGTTGTATGTGATGGTTGATCTCTTTGTGCTCACCCATGGACATCTGTGACACATCTTTACCTACATCTATGCCAATAATATCTATATTGGCATTATTGTTATAATTTTCATTTTGCGCATTTAAATTTTTTATACAAACTTGATGTTTTTTCATTTTATGTAATTTCTGAAACAAATCAAAACAAATAATTTATCATTACAATTTATTCACACCTAAAAGCCTCAAAAGGCGCTCCATCGACATGAGTTAATAATAATAATCCAATTTTATTTGTTTTAGCAGATCTTTTATACTTACTACTACTACATTAAAATAAATCAATAGTACTTACAAAGTCTCTTGAGTGTATGTAAGCAGCTCCACATAAATCACATTTGAAATTTTTAACACCTCTATGTTTATTCATATGCCGTGTAAGCTCACTGGATGTAATAAAAGATTTGCTACATAATGTGCATGTCTGAAAGATAATTATTATTATAAAGTATTTTTATGGTAAAAAGGCCAATGTATTTTCTTGGTAAACTATAAGCTTACATGATCTCTTTGTCCAGTATGAATTTTCAAATGTGCTTGAAGATTTCCTTGAGCAGAAAATCTTTTACTGAAAACAAATATTAGTTTCTGTTATTAAACTTTATAACCCAAAATATCTATTTAATATATTTTTTTTTTTCATTTCATTTCATAGATTGATTGGTAAAAAATAAAAATGTATATTACCTGCAGACTTCGCATTGAAATGGTTTCTCACCAGTGTGAACACGAAGATGAATTGTCAAATTGTGTTTTTGAGTAAAACGTCGCGGGCAATACATACAAACAAAGGGTTTATCTCCAGTGTGAGTTCTGAAAAATGCATAATAAATTGTTATATACATATATTGAAAGTAAAACAGTAATATTTGTTTAAATGACTATCACTAAATTCTAAACATTGTTATAGTGGTTTTATTTATAATTTAAAGACTGAAATATAAAGAAATACATAATACCTTACATGCATGTCCAACTGTGCCTGGCATCTAAATTGTTTGTCACATTGGTAACAGCTATGAACTTGCTTGGGTTTTGGTTTTGGGCCTCGTTTCAATTTCTCAGTTTCCAACTTTCGTTTGTAGTTTGTACTACTTTTACGTTGTCCCTGCTGGCATTTACTAGAGTGCACAAATTCAAAAATAAGAAAATTAATTAATTTATTAAACTGGCATAATAATATAGCCACGATAGGGAACAGTGAAGGGGTCGGAGTGGCCGACTCGAAATCCGAGGAACGCGGGTTCGAATCCCACCGCCGCTCGACTATTGTGGTGAGCCCACTCGTAACACAAGCTTATTTAGCTTACCACGAGGGGCTAACGGGACTACCCAAGTAACATTTTACTCCATTTAAGAGTTCAATAGTCGTTCACATGTACTCCACAAGCTGTGTATGTCAGCTGTATACGAGCTGTATAGCTTGCTATAATGCTTTTATAGAACCAGTTTGGGCACAAATTAGACAGCTTTAAGTTCACTATGGCTGTACATTAGCAGTATAATAGCATTATAATAGCAGTTTAAGTAGTAACATCGTACTTAAGGCTGACTTACGGCACTATATGGGACGCAGTGTGAACCATACAACGTACGTGAGGACAATAAAGAGTAACAAGTGGCTAAATGCACAGCTTTCAAAGTTATAAAGTCCGACAAAAGTACCTACTCCAATGCTACCTAAAGTTCACGTGTGTCTTAAATTATTTCCACATTTTAATATTAGTTTGGTATTTGTACGTGAGTGCCAAGAGGGAAACAACTCGGGCGGATAATCATTTATGCAAATAATAACACGGGTTTTAAATACTTAATAATGTTAATGCCATTGGGAATGCAACTTTATCGTGAAATGTATACATATTTACAGCTAAAATATTTACGCGCCTCTGTAAAAACGCGATATTCATTTTAAAATATTTAAAACTGGCTGAGAGGAAATCTACAATTTTCAGTTTTTGATATTGGATTGGCATTATAATTATATTACGGTAATTAATTATAACATGAAACCAAAACTCAATCGCTCTATCTGCGAATTTTGTGATAAATCTGCATTAATTTTGGAGATTTATTTGGTAAATATTTTAGGTTATGTAGAACAAAATGGTGGAAATGAAATACGGCTATGTGAACTGTTATAACTCCAATTTAATGCGGTGAGCGTATATTAGGTTCACATGGTGTTCTGTTAGAATGCTGTTATCTATATGAAGTTCCACATTTGTACTACTACAGCGCTAATGTCTATAAATTTATTCTAATGTGAACTTATGTACAGCTTTAAGATGTTCCTAGTTCAGGTCAATTGTGTATCTTTAATTCTTTCAAATACTGAAATTTTAGAGATCCGCAATAAAAATTATTAATGTCCGTTAAATCGCCTAGCCCAGGTACTAATAGTCAAGTATGAATACCTAAAGCATCAGACGGTAGTGTTCCCGGTTTAAATTCGTTTATTATGCTTGATAATTTATTCAAAGCGGAATGAGGAATACGATTTTCAATAGCCCATGTTCTTATTTTTTTTTGCGAAAGGTTAAATAATTGTCCAAATCAAAATGGTATTCACTATCACAAGAACTGCAATCATCACACTCTGATATCTGGTATATTTTGAAGGGAAATTTCAGGTTCAGGCATAATATTTTCCTCTGCATCATGTACAGAACCACCATGAACAACTAAAAACAGGCTTGGGGAAATGTGTAATAGAATATCACATTCACATTCGTGTTCAGCTTAAAGCAAATAAGAGTAGTACTTGTGGACAAATAAACTGCTATTGATGTTAATGGACAACACATATAGTCCTTTTAACAGCCTACAGTGTACATGCGAACCATTGAAACACTTTTGTACAGATAGTAAAAAAAGGTTATTTTAATTATCACAAACAAGTCCTACTACAGCTACTAGCTGTATAACAGTCTAAAACAAGTAAACATAACAGCCTTTGGCTTTATAAATGACCACGTGTGTTCTATTAAAATGCTAGCTCTATAACATCGTACAAGTAGGCCGTTAAACAGCGGTTGCCGTATCTCTACCCTCCTATAATGCTCTTAGTCAGATGGCTGACTAAAGGATAGTTGTTAGAGTATTATAACACCAACAATCGTATAAAAGTATAACTCTACACTAGTCTACACTCCTATAAGTCCCTTAGACAGGTGTATAGGTGTAATTAATTGCAATAATACAGCTTATACATCACGAGTGAACTGTACTAATGCTTTAAGTACACATTGGAACTAAATGTGAACTCTTAAATGGAGTAAAATGTTACTTGGGTATTAGTAATTTGGGCAATACAAATTGCTAATAATCTTTTATTGAAAAAATAAATAATAATATTGGCCCTCTCACCAAGGAGTTGGGAGGATATTTTGTCCAGCAAGTTAAGGAAACAAAACTTTTGAAGATTCTTACCATTTTTTTATGATTGTAGCGTGAGTTGTGACCTGATAAAATGCACAATACGTTATTCATAATTCAAAACAATCATAATTAAAATACTTGTTACTCTACTTGATTGTAAGGTTTGTTTTGGCATTGCCTATGTTACATGCCTGAGAGCAGTAAAGCAAGCAAGTGTTAAAATTGAAAATACCATTGCATGTTTATCATTCATGGAAATAACTTATGTATTGATAAGCAAAAAATTGCATGGATAGATCTAATAAATCTGATAAAATACATACAATTGGATCTGTCATCACAGCCACATCAGTACGCCTGAAAATCATTAGAAATAAAATAAATAAATTATTTACTGACATAGGAGTGCTACACTTAAAACATACAACACAGTAATGCATTAGTAAGTCTATAAAACATAATGATGATATCAATGTTAATAATTATTATTAGACTAATAGATTACTTACTTTTCAGGAGTCTGTAGTCCTAAATATTGCCTCAGTCGCATGTCAGCACTCTCACAAGTTTGCTTAAAATGATATGCAATACCCAATTTGTAAATACAGTTGCTGCACATCTGTTCAGGCAAACCATCATTTTTTCCAATCTGAATTAGAAAAATTAAACATTACCTATCAAAAGCCCTTTCCACTATATAACTAATGAGAGGTTTAGACTAGTAATAAAACTTGCAGAAGTTGACTTCCGCAAGCATACAAGCAAGTACAATATTGGTACAGATATTAGTCCTCCAACACCATGTTATTATATTTTGTTTGCCCACCACGTTGATTGAATACCTACAAAGCAATTTCAGAAATTATAAGCCATTAGTCTTTATACTAACTTAGATTTGATGATTTTAAATTACCTTTAGGTTGCAACAATATTCAATCATGTCACTTAGAGACAAATTAAAATTCTTAGTAAAAATTGATGATAGTACACCTTCTTCTAAGCATATTCTACATATTTTATTCATGTTTGTTTTAACAATGACAATTATTTATACATAAAGAACGACACACATGAACGACAGTGCCTCGCACAGATCACAGACGACGAAACGAATTTTAAATTAAAATAAACCTCCCTATCACAGATATGGATTAGAGTAGATACAGCAAGTTGATCGTCAAAGCGTGCCATTCCGATATGTCCAAATGGACATACATGGTCGAGTGATGTTCATGTAATCCGATTACAACAATCGGTTACGATGATTTTACGAGGACAGTAGTTCGAACACGGTAGAAAGAAGAAATTATTTACGGATTGAGAATTGTAATTAACAGCACAAGTAACAAATAATTAATTAGAATAAAGTAGCAGTAGAAGAAGTATAAAGTAGCATTGTTTTTAATACATATCCTGCGATGTACTCTTAAGAGTTAAAACCATGGTCCCTGTATGTGGTGCACTCATACCATAGAGTTATTAACCCAGGAGTGGAACTGACAGGCAATCCCCTCTAGCAATGTGAGTAGACCAGTGGTTCACTCAGTTTATAAAAACTAGTTGCAGCGCCACCAATGACATATTCCAAATGTCACTATTGATGAGTAACGTGCTGAGACAAAAATGGTGAATTGCAGTGTATTTTATTGTAAAAAGAGATCTGAAACTTCAAATCTTGAAAAGGACAATATTACCTTCCATCAGTAAATATTATTTTATTTATTTTACATTAATTAATACACTAAATTTGCAAAAAAACTAAATTTCAAGAAGTGTTGCCACTGGAAAGCACAAATTCCTAATTTTGTAATATTTTTAAGAATTGTGTACTTACGAATATAATCGAAATTCTATGTTAAAAATTTGATACTGCCTACCTATTGGCAGGAAGTAAGTATTTGGAAAATAATTGTTTTTTTTTTTATTTGGTCAATATACTAATTAATTAATGTAAATAAATCCTATGTCCAAACGTTTGTAATAATACAATAAAACAATGTTCGTCGAATCTGCCTATTTCATTATTACATACGGTCAGTGTTTGGTAACCCAAAAGTGTACATTTTTATTTCAATACGCTGGCCACCCAGCGGAAATTTTAGTGTGGTACAGCACAATATGAAATATCGATATCGACATCGACTTGGTGATTGTATTGTTAGAAAAATGTAAGAATCTCACTTCTCCTGTAAATAATTTTACGTATAAACCGAACAAAAGAAAATTGAAACAGAGTTCCATACCATCTTTTAAAGTTCAATTTCGACGTTGAGCTACCCTTCTCAACGTCGAAATTCAATATTGAATATTGAAAGAGAATTAATACTCCAAATACCACCTCCTGTTCATCCTCTAAGGTCCGGTTTACACTAAGGCAGAGCGGAGCAGAAAAGTTTTTGAATAACCAATCAGATTCCCTTATTTGCTCATCGCCACTCCGCTCCCATGAAGCTAAAGATAAAAATGGAGGCCAGACTTGGAACAAAAACTTGAGTCAAATACCTACTTATCTCTATCTCGCTCTCTGTGGGCCGACCTCTCTTTTTAGTGTGGACTGTAGTATTGCTATCTCCTGATTTAAATCTCCTAGTAAATTCTTCGAAATAGCTAATTCACAAACCAAATCAGAAGTTAAACATATAAATAATTAAATATTTCTTTTTGACATCCCATAACTCTAGGGTATTAATACGACCACATAATAGGATCGAATGGCATATTTAATATGTTTCAATTCATTATTTCTTTTTCATTTTTCATGCAAATTCATTCGCCAAAAATACGACTATTATGTAAAACACCGTTACATTTCTTTTAAATTATGAATAATACAAACGAAGAATAAACCTCACGACATGTTGACTTAAAAATCGTCTTTATCTCCTACAAAATAAAAGCGCATATTGCATTGGAACGGTTACACTTACTGTACTGTGGTCTGTACTAGTGTAATTATTTAAACGTCGCAATTATAAAAACCAGTCATAGCGGTGACAGTTTAAGAACTAAAAATGATGATATCTTCGAAAATATGCATTTTGGGACACATGATTCTTGGACATTATAAATTATTTTTATGTACAGAATAAACCCTTAAAGTAATGGGATATCAAAAGGTTACACGTTGTATAAATATTAGGTACCTATTTCATGGGTAGTAGGGTAATGGTGGTAGGGTTAATACTGGGACGTTTTAAATTGCTTTTTAAAAGCCCTACTTGCATAAATAAATGGCTTGTTAGTTTTTTTTTTTTTCATGTAACTCATAAACTTCACAATTCGTATTGGTGCTAAGGAAGAAATGCCAAACTTCTGCGTATTTTCCTGTAAATAGAGATCTGAAACATTGAATCTTCCTTATGATAATAAATTAATTCATATTATTTAAAACAAAAACCATAGACTATGAACCATAGAGCAATGATTCTCATCGACAAAAATATCGATAGTGTCCCAGCGCCATCAGCTGTTACACAAATGTCATTACGAAAAAAGCGCGGGAAACGTTAAACTTGGCGGGTGTCTTTTTTAACTTTCCGATTTTATTTATAAATTTTCGCGTAATTGTGATCAGGAAAGTAGTGTTAGTGTAAATATTTATTATTGTGTACGTATATTTTGTGTAGATAGTGTTATTTGAGCTGATATTTGGTAAGTTTTTTTTCATTTTCGTCTCTCACCATGAACGATCCTCCTGACCCAGGGGGATCAGTTCCCCCTGTTTTTGATGAGCCTATCAGCTCTCCTGGACACTCTTCTCCTTCAGTAGGGTTTTATGTAACGGTAACTAATGATACAGATTCCGAAAATTCATTTACTGCTCCCCCCGCTCTCAAACGTAGCCACAAGAAAAGAAAACTTCATGGACAGGAAAAGAAAAAGGTTGATGGTCGTACGAGTAACGCTGATGATAAAACTCCTTCAGTAGATCCTCCTACTCCCACTCCAATTGACCAGGATTTGCCAAATTCGGGCTCTGCTCCCGCCACTATTGGACGGAAATTCTACAATGACTCTGATACGGCTCCATACATTGTCCATGTCCAACGCAATCAATCGTCTCCCAGTGACAACGTTTATTTGCATCCGGTGACTTTTGGGAACTTTCTAAAGAGACATAACTTTCACAACATTATTGATGGAAGTGTAAAGAGAATTGGACGAAACAAATGTTCAGTCTCATTTTCAGATTTCTCTCAAGCTAATTCATTTATGAGTCATCCTAAACTGGACTCCAATGATTATAAGGCTTTTATCCCCACATTTAACGTTACTAGGATGGGACTAGTTCGAGGAGTTCCAGCAGAATGGTCCCCTGAGGAAGTCGTAGAAAACATGACAGTTCCATTAGGTGGTGGCAAAATAATAAAAGTTCGTAGATTGAATTTTAAGTCTTATATTAATGGTACAGTTTCTTGGAAACCCTCCCAATCAGTCGTAGTAACATTTGACGGACAATCTTTACCTAAACGAGTTTTTGTATGCTATAATGCTTTGTCAGTGGAATTGTACATTTTTCCTACAATTCAATGTTTTAATTGTTGCCGATTTGGTCATACTAAGGCCCAATGTAGGTCCCAGCCCCGCTGTTTTAAATGTGGGCAAGCCCACATTGGTGATTCTTGCTCCATCCATGAAGACCAAGCCTCCTGCTGTCTTTGTTCTGGTTTCCACTATGCAACTAGTAAGTCATGCCCAGAATTTGTCCGCCAAAAGAAAATCAAGGCTTATATGGCTGAAAATTCCATCTCGTATGCAGAGGCATCCAAGCTCCACCCTCCAGTCTCCAAGTCCTACGCAGACGCTCTGTCCTCTAGTCCTGTAAAACAAAGTACACCTATTAAAAATATGCCTTACTATTACTAATTCTGGTTCCTCAAAGTCAACCTCAAGTTCTTACAAAAAGACTGTCTTCCTTCCACCCCGTCCCTCTCCTTCACATTCAAAAGGCTATGATAAGGTAGCCCATAATAATTTAATCCGTGACTACTCTTTCCCTTCCCCAAGGGATGGATGTGCTATCAATAACCAACCTAAAGAAGACTCAACAACAAATTTATCTAGCCTTATAATGACTTTGATTAATGTTTTTTCTCAGTGTAATCTCAAATCACCGTCCAACGTTGCCCCTTTAATTGAAAGTCTAATTAGATTCCTGCAAAATGGCTGCGAAGGCAATGCAATGGAACTGCCGGAGTATCATCAGCAAAAAGAGTGACTTTTTTCATATGATTAATAAGATTGAGCCTTTTGTTTTTGCTCTGGCAGAAACTTGGCTTAAACCCAATCAAAAATTTAAAGTTAATGGTTATAATTCTATCAGGGAAGACAGAATTGATGGATATGGTGGAGTAGCCATATTTATCAACAAATCTGTCTCTTTTAGTCCAATTCCAATCCCTAATCATAGTAACGAATTTTCTATTATAGCAATAAATATTTATAATTTTTGTTTAGTGTCTATGTACATACCTCACCCCTCTTCTTCTATCTTAAGTGAAATTGATCAATTAATCTCAACTCTCCCTAAACCTCTGATCATCTTAGGAGATTTTAACTGTCATCATCGTGCATGGGGCAGTTCTATTTCAAATAACTATGGGGAAATGTTATTAGATATAATTGACACTCATAACTTATGTACATTAAATACAGGATCTCCTACCCGTTTTACCAGTCCAGGCCAAAGTCAAAGTGCTGTTGATTTGTCAATATGTTCCCCTAGCCTAGCCTCTCTGTTATCTTGGCAAACTCTACCTTCATCATATGGCAGTGACCACTTCCCCATATTAATTACTTTTCCATTTAATAGTCCTATAACATCTAAGTATGTTCCATTACTTAAACACAGATTACCAGACAAAACTAGTAATGCTTGGAATACTTTTAAAGAAGGTGTTGAGAACTATCTATCGTCTCTCCCAATTGTCTCTTCAGGAAATGAATCCACTTGTGCCTTGTCCTTTATTTACCAATATATTAGTTGAATCTGCGAACAGAGCTTTTCCGTTAAAAGTACCTAATCGTAAGCTTCCCCCACAACCATGGTGGGACAGTGACTGTACAGAGGCCATCAAAAAAAGAAAGGCTGCTGAGCGCAACTATAAAGCAAATATGACAAATGAAAATTATTCAGAATTGGGTAAAGTTATTGAAGAAACTCGAGAACTTTTTAAAAAGAAAAAGTTTGAGAGCTGGAGAAAGTTTTGCTTATCAATTTCCCCTGAAACGCCATCTTCGATAGTATGGCAAAACATTCGTCGATTTAAATCTGCAATGACAGATTCTTCCCATCCATTTATCCCGTTAGAAATTGCTTGTCCATTTGTTGATAAACTGGCTCCTCCATGGGTCCCTGAAAAACTAATTATAACTCCATCGCCAGTCGCTGTGTCTGTTATTGAACAGCCATTTACACTGTTTGAACTCAAGGGAATCATCCAAAATGTAACTGATTCGTCTCCAGGTGTAGATGGTATTCCGTACTCCTTCTTTCATAATTTAAATGATCATGTTCTCTCTTATTATTTACAAATTATCAATTCTATTGCGTTGACAGGTAATTGTGTCCCTCTGTCATGGAAGTCCCAAAAAGTGTTGCCAGTTCTTAAACCAAATAAGTCCCCATCTGACCCATCTTCATACCGTCCAATAGTTCTGTCCTCAGTATTATTGAAATTAGCTGAACATCTGGTAAAGAATCGGCTTGAATGGTTTTTTGAGAGTAATGATTTACTGGCTGTTAACCAGTTTGGATTCAGAAAGGGAAAAAGTACTATGGACAATATTAGTTTATTTATCACCGATATTAGGCTTGCATTCTCTGATAACCAGTCAGTTGTTGCAACTTTTTTAGATATAAATTCCGCTTATGATAACGTGATAATCCCAATATTGCTTAAAAAACTCTACGCCTTAAAAGTTCCCACAATGCTTAGTAACTTTATCATTAACATCTTATATGAAAGGTGTCTAGAACTTTCACAGGATGGCTCCACGTTTAGTCGCACTTGTTGGAAAGGACTTCCACAAGGCTCTGTTCTTAGCCCTTTGTTATATAACGCTTACACTCACGATTTGGCATCATCAATTTCCAATAATAATACAAAAGTTTTACAATATGCTGATGACTTGCTGTTTTATAATATTGATAAGAAAATAGAAGTTGCTGCGTCAGCACTTACTTCTTCACTATCTAATTTAAAATCCTGGCTTGATAATAATGGATTAAACTTATCTGCTAATAAAAGTGCCACAGTAATTTTTTCAAGATTGAGAAATCCACCTCCTGTCCAAATTTCTTATGATAATGATTTGATTCCTGTAAAACCTCATCACAAATTTCTGGGAGTAATTCTAGACTCAAAACTGACTGGAAATCAACACTGCGAGTATATTGCAGAAAAGTGTGAAAAAAGAATAAATATTCTCAGATGTTTATCTGGAGTTTGGTGGGGAGCTCACCCTTTTTCAATGAAGCTTATATACAATGCTCTCATCAGAAGTGTTCTGGACTACGGCATGTTTCTTCTCGAGCCAGGCAATAAATCTGCTTTTAAAAAATTAGATCTGATACAGTCAAAAGCTCTCAGAATTGTAACAGGAGCCATGAAAAGTAGTCCAGTAAATGCGCTTCAAGTTGAATGTTGTGATCCTCCTCTCAAATTTAGACGGCAGTTTCTGTGTGATAAATTCCTCTTTCGTACATTCAATTTCTCAAATCATCAACTTTTCCCAAAACTTCACTGCTTATCAGAAAAAGTTCCCATTTCAGACTATTGGAAACATAAAACTATTCCTTGTCTTTTGCACAGCTACAATAAATTAATGTCTCTGTCCTCTCCCATATTCCGTTCAAAACACTTACCATTGTTTCATTGCAGTATTGAATCTCTCTTAGTCCCTATAAATATTTGTTTTCTCCCAATTGATAAGCAAGATCTAAACATTGTATCCAAATTTAATGAAATTTTAGACACAGATTATAATGGTTTTCATCACATATATACAGACATCTAAACATTCTTGCACAGAAATTACTGGAGTCGGGGTTTTCCACTCGCAGTATAAAATTGTCCAAAAAGTCAAATTACCTCCAGAATCCTCCGTCTTTACGGGGGAATGCTTTGGCCTTTTTAGAGCAATAGAATATGCAAAATTATATAGACTTAAAAATGTTGTCATTTTTACGGATTCCATGAGCGCACTTCAAGCTTTAAATCAATTTCCTTTTAAATCCAGAAACCAGTACCCTGTAATATATGACATTAGAAAGTTATTTTATGAATGTATTTCACTTGGCCTGAATGTTTGTTTCGCCTGGATTCCTAGTCACTGTGGGATAAGAGGTAACGAAATTGCAGATCGTCTTGCCAATGAGGCGGTCTCCTGTGGAGATTTGTTTCCCTATCAGAGTTATTGTCATGATCTCCTAGCATTGCCCAAACTTTCTTTAAACTCTTCCTGGCAATCGGATTGGGAAATTAGTTGCAAATCAAAAGGCTTTCTTTTTTCACTTCTTCAGCCACAAATACCTACAAAGCCTTGGTTTTTCAAGTTGAAATTTGATAAGAGAGTTTCTTCATCTATCATACGCATGAGGTTGGGTCACACGTGTACACCCACTCACCTCGCAAGACTCCATATCATTAATGATGATTCTTGTGAGTGTGGCACCGATTCAGGCACTATCAACCATATTTTCTTCTCCTGTCCTAGTTTTGACCGCTCTGCTTTCCTTCGGGAACTCTCTTCCTTACACATTCCTTTCCCGTCTTCTATAATGTCTCTCCTTTTCCATAAAGATCCTGTTGTATATAATTGTATAGCCAAGTTTATAACTGTAAATAATATAAAGCTTTGATTTTTGTATAAACGTATGTATCTTATTATATAAATATCTCCTGTATATTCCTCATTTTCCTGATCATTAATTCCTTTCCAAATTCCGAAAGTAGGCATTTTTCCTTTTAATTCCCGTTTCCCCGTTTTTAACTCGACACTGACAAGAGGCATAGCATAGCCATAATAAAAAAAAAAAAAAAAAAATGTCATTACCTCGTCCCCCTCAGGAAATGGCGAAATTTTTTGTATGGAAATAAACGCGCGCTGCTACTCCTGAGCCCCGATTACGGTAACTTTTAACGTCAACAATCCAGACACGCTTCTCGATTCTGCGATACGATTGGTCGTTCAACAGCGTACAACAGCTGTTTTGACCAATCATATCGCAGAATCGAGAAGCGTGTCTGGATTGTTGACGTTAAAAGTTACCGTAATCGGGGCTCTGGTTGGTTAATAACTCTATGACTCATACCGATCCCAAGGAACCGTACTTACTCCATAAAGTTAATATTCCTTCGGAATAGAGCAACAAAGAATGAGCGAGCGAGATGTCACTATCTGCAACCCTGTGTGATAAAAAGAGATGTGTGATGCTATCATCGTCACGTCAATAGAACCATTTTTGCAAAAGATTTGACAGGCAGTGACACATAGAGGCACAAAGCAGAATTTCAAATCACAGTTTTTTCTAAAAATTTCGTAAAATCCTGTATAGTTTTGGAATTTTTTTATTGTAATACAATGGTGACCTGTTCCGTCCTGGATTGTGATATAAACCAGAGAAATAATCCCGCAAAATATTCATTTCACAGGTAAATTTATTGAAATCGACACCTCCAAACTTTAGCTTTATTTTTGTGAATGCGCTTAGAATTTTAAGCACTAAGTGTGATAATTATGTTCTTTAAACATTAATTTAAGTTGTAAGCAAAGATTTGATGCACATAATCCAGAATTTATGAATATTTTGTGTAAAGAAATAATTTTCGTTTTACACTAGGGCTGTACCACAATCGATAAATATATTTTGTGCACTGTCTATCACAGTCACCTGGGAATGTAATAATATGAGTTTCTGACTATTATAATAGGTACTAATTAGTAAAGTATCTTTCAGATTTCCGACTAACGAAGATGTAAGAAAAACATGGCTCAAATTAATTAATCGTCCAAATTGGATTCCAACTAAATATGCCACTTTATGTAGCAAACATTTTGATAGTAAATGTTTTCGAAAAATTGGAGCCAGAATCACGTTGAAAAAATGTGCAATCCCTACAGAGTTTGTTCCGGTAAGTTTAATTAAAATAATACTATTTCTGGCAATAAATATTTTCATTTTCATTTTCTTCTGATGATGTTTCGTTGGTTAGTAATGTCAATTTATTACCTTGATCTGGTTGTTTTCATTGTTTTGATAAAAAATGTTTAACTATAAGTTATAATTAAACTATGATTTCTATGAAATAGTCAAACACGGGTCTTAACGCGACGTTTATTAATGAGTTACATTATGTACTCACGGCTTGACGTTTCGGCTGCGATGCTGCAGCCGTAGTCACAAGTAGACTGGCGGTTCGCGGCGTTGTCCGTTCGGGTGGGCATGAAGATTTTCAACTACCCTCATAATAATATAAAATCTTATATGATTTCTATAGTCAATTCTTTCTTTATTTTTCACAGGTGAAAGTAAAGCCAACACGCACAGTTATATGATTTCTATAGTCAATTCTTTCTTTATTTTTCACAGATGAAAGTAAAGCCTACACGCACAATGTCGTCGTACGTGAACAGAGATATTTTACCAGAGGGATCTACATTATCGTCTAGATCTCCGCCGCCGACACCACAGCTTCAGCCCACACCAGAGGGATCTACATTATCGTCTAGATCTCCGCCGCCGACACCACAGCTTCAGCCCACACCATCGACCTCTTTCCAAAAACTTAAATCTAAATGCGCAAAATTGCAAGAAAAAATAAAAAAGAAAACGCAACTCATTAGACACTTAAGATCACAAAATAAACGAACTAAAATTAAAGTTGTAACCTTAGCATCTTTGCTTGATGAATTTAAAAAATGTCCTCGGCTTTGTGATAATTTAAATGACATTGCCGCAACATGCAGTAACAAAACTATTCAGGCCTTAAACGACCGAACGAATGCTGTAGCTCGAGGTGATATATCTCAGTCAACTACATATTGTGACGAATTGAAAAGATTTGCATTAACGGTTCATTTCTATAGCCCGAGATCATACAGTTACATTCGCGAAAAATTTTCTTTTTGCTTGCCACATGTAAATACTCTGAGAAACTGGTATAAACGCGTAGATTGTGCTCCTGGATTTACGGAAGAATCTTTTAATACAATTAAAGAAGTAGCCAAAACAAAAGATCTTCTTGTAAGTTTAACTTTCAATGAAATGAGCATCAAAGAATATACTGAGTTTGTAGGTAAGAATCACTATGGCCATGTTAATTTCGGGAACGATTCACATGGGGATGAAATTCCAGTGGCAAATCAAATTCTTGTATTTATTGTCGTAGCAATCAACCACTTTTGGAAACTACCCGTAGGTTTCTTTCCAGGGCGGGCTTTTACAGCTACTCAAAAAGAAAACTTGCTGAAAATATGTCTTACTCTTTTAATTGAAACTGGATGTACCGTTGCTTCAATAACTTTTGATGGCATATCCTCTAATTTAAACATGTGCAAATTATTGGGATGTAAATTTACAACTGAATCCATCATTCCTTATTTTTATCTAAAAAACAAAAAATATTACGTTTTATTTGATCCGTGTCACCTTTTAAAACTTATAAGAGGTATATTTCATGATAAGAAGACATTTATAGATTGTAACGGAAAGAGAGTAGAATTTAAATTTGTAACAGAACTATACGACCTTCAAGTAAAAGAAGGCTTGAGACTTGCCAATAAGTTAACTTTCAGACATATAAATTTCATGAAACAAAAAATGAAAGTTAAATTAGCCGTACAATTGTTATCGGAGTCTGTTGCCACAGCCATAGAATATTGCCAAAACTTTTTGAATTTACGCCAATTTCAGAACTCAGAAGCCACTGTTAGATTCATACGCATGGTTAACGAATTATTTGATATTTTTAATTCACGGAATTTCCTTTCATACGGTTATAAAAAACCGTTATTTGAAAGGAACAAGGAAATTATATTTCAAAAACTTGATGAAGTTTACGACTATTTCTGTAACTTAAAATACGAAGATGGTACTTTAATAATAAATTCAGCAAGACATCTCGGATTTTCTGGATTCTTAGTTAATATTAAAGCTTTGAAAGGGCTGTATGTAGATTATATCGAGAAAGGTCCTTTGAAATTTTTGCCTTTATACAAACTTTCACAGGACCACGTAGAAACTTATTTTAGTGCAATTAGATCTATGGGTGGTTTTAACAACAATCCTACAGTAAGAAATTTTGTATCAGCTTATAAGAGATTGCTTTGTCACACTGAGGTCAAGCTTAGTGAATGTGGAAATTGCTTAGAGCTGGAAAAAGTAACTTTACTTAATGGTGCAACTTCTACGACAGACAGAATTAATTGCTCTATAATATTTAACAAAATGAAACAAGAATTTGAAATACAAGATCCTTTAGAAAAAGACCAGGAATATATATCAGAAATATCAGAATTAGATAGATTACCAGACTCTTCACAAGATTTTACACAATTTGTTAAGTCAGTCGTACAATACATTGCAGGATTTGTCATTAAAAAAATTCGAAGGAACATACACTGTGAAGTTTGCTTGGAATCCCTCACACAGGCTCGGGCCGACTCATTAATAAGTAGGAAAGACTTTGATAAAACTGGTGTTGGTTTTTTAATATATCCTTCTGAAGATGTGATAAATGTTTGCTTAAAGTGTGAAAAATATTTTCGAGAAAAATTAAAAACAAATTTTAATTTTGATGAAAACAAATTTGATAAGACGGTTCTAGATATCATTCGTCATATTGATTTGCAAAATCATTTTGATTCTTTGGTTGTCCATTCATTCGATCAAGATCCACTTAACAGTCACAGATATCTTATTATCAAATGTATCATTGAAACATATTTGCCTGTAAGATTGAGGTACGAAACAAAATTAAAAAATGTATCAAAGTTGACTTTGAGAAATTACTTAAACAAAATAATACTTTTCCGAGGGCAATGAGAAGTGCCCTTGGAAAAGTATTATTTTGTTATTACCTGTTAGTTAACATACTAAACATAATAATAAAATGTTCATGCACACAAATGTTTGTACTGTGCGGGAATCGAACCCGCTACCTCCGGAATAGTAGTCCGTTTCGAACCACTACGCCAAACGGCCGACAACGATAATTTAATAAATTTAACATTTAAATGAATAGACAAAGAATCAATAATGATAAATGAATAGCTGTCCTATCAAATGGCAATGCCAGATTTTGTATGGAAGGTGGCGTCTTTTTTTTTTCGCGCGGCCATCGACCAAACTTTGTTTTTTGATTACAAAATAGTGGAATAAACCAAACTTACTATGGCATGTATACCTCTAAACTCAGTCTGAACTGAGTTACGAGCATTAGAAGTTTAATGATTTTCATACTAGATTTGCTTTTTGCCCGCAAGTTTTGTAAGAAATTGTAACAAAATATTGCGCTATTTTTTTATTGCGCTGCTGCACACTGATGTCTGGATCCTTTAATGGATGGTATTGTTTGTTTACACATACAATGTCATTATTTTGTTGCAATTTCTTACAAAACTTGCGCGCAAATAGCAAATCTAGTATGAAAATCATCAAACTTCTGATGCTCGTAACTCATTTCAGACTGAGTTTAGAGGTATACATGTCATAGTAAGTTTGGTTTATTACACTATTTTGTAATCAAAAACCAAGGTTTGGTCGATGGCCGCGCGAAAAAAAAAAGACGCCAATTTCCGGCATTGTCTTTTATTATTACATCGCATTCGTTAGAATCCTATTTTTTACATTATCGTCAGAATTATCATTTTTAATTATTGACTTACTCTTACTAATTAGAAATCAGAAAGTTTGTATGGATGTCTTGATGTTTGTTGCTCTTTCAATTAAATCAGTTAAATCATTTTAATCTTCTGAGTTTTATTTTTATTTTCCACTCTCCCATATACGGATTGTATATGGACATTCTATCCTATTTTAGTTCCATTAATATTACTACTGTTAGGTGTTAATTAATATAAATCGATATCGATATTCATGTGAAAAGTAACGACATACATACATCACTAGCATGCACACATATTTATATTTACACACACAAATGACATCTCATTTTTGGTTTCGTTTGACAGCTCGTGATTGTTGCTCTATTCCGAAGGAATATTAACTTTATGACTTACTCATAACAATAAGACACACACTGATCCATGTATTCATGCACTTGACAAATTTTTATCTTGAAACGCTGGTAGGGTAAAAAAAATAACGAGATTTGACGATTTGTAAGAATTAATTTATTTAAAAAGGTAAATAAAGATGTTTTTGATTTTGTATTTAACAAATTATCAGTTTTATCGGAATTAATTAATTTTCGATTCGAGTCACACGATATCTCTGTACCCCCAGTGAAAAGGGAGTTAAGTCGAAAATGGTGATTTTTGGGAAATCGCATTTGAAGTTAAAAAAAATCCTGCTTCGTCGCTATTAGAGATAACTTGGTGAAATATTTTTTAGGTGAAAGGTAATGTTAGATATAATTAGGCAGTGTGCCAGTTTGGGAAATATAGCATGTGGTTTTTTCGTAATTAAATAAAAACCTAGTTATATCACCATGCACGACAACTTTACATTCGTGTAAAGTGATGTAATGGGATATAAATCATTTTACACCACACTGAATTAACCACACGCTAACAAGTGTAAAGTGATACATTTTCCACCATTTCTGTTGATAATTTTTTTGTTTCTTCAATTTTAGAAAAAGTTGTAAAACAAACATAAGTAATTACACTATGAGGAATCATTATTTCAGGTTATTTAGGGTAAATCGTCCAAAAATTGTTACTTATATTAATATACACCAATTTTGTGGAGAGAAAAAAAATGTGTAAACTGATCTAACTAACATAATAGCGATCTAAGTATCCTAATAATTTTGTGTAAAGTGATATAAGTGGCGACTGTAAAGGAATAAGGCTAGAATTTGAGACTGAACTCTAATTATTTACTCCTTAAATGTTTATTCTGATCTGAAACTACAATTTTATTCATTATTACACCATATACCATGAATGATATCGGCCTAAATCACATACATTATCTCCTATTATAAAGTAAGTATAGCTGAGCAATTGTGTAGTAAAGACCAGAAACAACAATGGTTTCACATGAACTAATTAGACAGGAGACAGAGAAAAGTTTGTTTTCTACAATTACCCTTTTAGGAATCAAACCCTGGACCAGAGATGGTGATGTCAAGGTATATTGATTGCCTTTTGGCTACAGAAGGATAATATAAAAGTAAATTCATAAAATGCATTTGTTTTCAACAAAGAGGCTTTTAAACAGCTCTTTAACACGTCCTAGTATTACTTGAACCCTACAATAATTTTGGGACATAAATGGACCAGTGCTGAGAAGAAGCAGCGCAAGAAATTTAGCCACCCTTGTCAGACTCTTCTTAAATAATAAATAACTTGAAAAAAAACCGAACTGCCTAGGGCGGGAATCCTCTTAAATCAATAGAGACATGAATTAACAAGACATGTTATACTTACGAGCTAAGCAGGTAAAGTCCAGCAACACATGCCATTTACATAATTATTTACTTTACACATAGTATCCATTCATAAGGACTTTCGTAGATAGTTTCTCAGGGCAATCAAATATTGCACTTAGCCTCTTGATTAGACCATTGTGTGCTATTTGTAGTTTTTCTTCCTATTCCAATCGCTCCAGATCCCCCCAAGTAGCAGCAGCCTATCTAGGTCGCTACAGGCCTTCTGCAGCGACCCTGGTGATTGGAGAATTTGAGCCTGTTGATCTGCTACGCTTGTGCACTACTTGCGCACGTGCTGCGGTTTTTCTTCTGCCTCCATGCATATTCTACACAGTAGGCTGTCTGTAACAGCTATATTGTGTAGGTGTTTGTTTAACATACCTGTTATTACACTTAGGACCTTGTGGATGTTGTCCCTGTTTAGTCTTATGAGGCTGCGGGAGAACTTTTTCGATATATCCACAACTGCATCTTTTGTTTGCCTGCATCTTTCACAATCTTTCCATTCTGTGTGGTGTTATTTTTCTATTTTGGAGCGCAGCCAGGTCTTGATCTGTGCTTATGGTATCGGCATTATAGGTAATTGTTCCGGACCAAATACCGTCGTGTACGATCCCTTTCTGGCCAGTTCATCTGCTGCGTCGTTGCCCAAGGAGTTACTGTGCCCTTTGATCTACTTCAGGAGTGCAGGGTAACGCCATTTGCGTCTGCAATGACTTAGGAGCGCGTCATGGCATTCCAATATAAGTATTATAATGTAGTATATTAAGTTGCTTTGTATTGCTTGCACTATCTGAGATTATTTTTATATTCAGACCTCGGATGTCTATGGTTGCAACCGCCTGTGCTGCTCTGATTGCATTCTGCTTGGAAAATTGTATTGTGTTTATCTAGTGTTGTAGATATTCTTAGTATATTTAGGTAATTCGAGAAGACACCAGCTCCTGTACCTTTTTGGGTTTTGGAGCCATTAGTGTATATCCTAAGTTCATTGATTCCAGAGCAATCTTGCGTTTCCGCTGTAAGCTGGATATTATATCTTCAGTCGAAGATTTGAACACAGGGAATTCTGTCGATGGGTGCCTCGATGAGAGGTATTTCTTTTATTAGGGTTTTGTGCAGGATCGTGGAATGTCCTGTCTCCTTGTTTTGCTTCTTATATTATGTCCTTGACCTTTAAGTCTTAGAGCGGCTGCTTGCGCTTCCTCCTGAATGAAGAGGTCTAAAGATCTAAGATTCAGAAGGTACTCAAGTGATGTCGATGGAGTGGTTCTCAAACAACTAGTGGCCGCTATGCTTACTAGGCGTTGCAGGCTTTGGAGTTTTGATCTTTCTGTGGATAGTTGTGTTCTATGCCACCATACAAGTGATCCATAATAATATGTGTAAGAGGGCCATATAACCGACGTGTACGTACAGCCAAAGTGTTATCTTTGGGTTGAGACATCATCTACTACCAATGAGTCTCTTGCACTGATGGAATGCTATACAGGTCATTTTTATTTTGTTCTCGACATGACTCGCCCAGTTCAATTTGTTGTCAAAGGTGATGAGTTTTGTTTATAAAGAGTTCTGGTAGTTGGAGCTCTTGTAAATTCTATAATGCACTTATTAAGTACTTTTATTGACAACGTTAGGCACTTTGAATTCAATTATATGTTTTACTAGTAGATGTTCACCATTATTTATTAAAACTATTAACTAAAGTTCTTTGATTTATAAACTACGACATTATTTTTTCCTTTAATCTGACGTTTGGGCTAAGTTATAATATCATTTTACACCAAATAATTAACCAAATTATTAGTTGCGATTTTCAAATGTTTCTGATCTAAGTAACTTATAACATTTTACACATGTACGAAACTTTTGTGGTTAATGGTATTAGTCTAATTGAATCATTATACACAAAAAAAATTACCTTTTGTTTTTTACTTTTTGTGATATAAATTAAGTTACATTCTTTTTCACCAACCAACAATACATAGTTTTTTTTGTGTATATTAATATGAGTCATCTTATATTGTTAATCACAAATTCAATCTGAACAACTTCAATCGTGTAAAAAGTAGTAACACGAGTCATACCTCTTGACACAATAAAAAATTGAAAGAAGCCTCCGGTACACTTTGTTAAAAGTAGACATGTATCAATATACACGAAAGAAAACTCAAAATTGGTTCACAAAGCCTTACTTGTATCATTTGGCACAACATTATTTTCTTTTCTATACGTCGTAGAAACATACCGATTAGATACAAAAATAGCTAATTTTTCAGAGATTCACATTATGTTATAAAGTCAATTTTGATCTAAGTCGAGTTAGATCCCTTTTCACTGGGGGTACAGATCTTTCGATGACTTTGCGAATGCAGTACGATGATACGATTATTTTTACGTTGCGGCAATCACTAAAATTCGCTAAAATGACACTAATGACGTTTAAAAAGTGGCACGCTCGGCTTCATACAATTTTTTTCACATGCTGCATCTATCCATATCTGCCCCCCTAGACAAAACGCACTTTTTGATCGAATCGAAAATCGAATCCGTCAAAACTCCATACAAAAAAGGGGGCTTTTCGACCACTTTGCGACTGGTTTGCGATTATAATTTGCACTTTGTCTAGACCCACTGTGCTCCCTATCGTTTCGTCTGCTGTCGGTCGTCGGTCGGCACCATGAAGGTCGGCACTCGGCGGTCCCACACGACTAGTGTTGCCCTTGCCGATCGATAGTCTATCGATAGCCAAACTATCGCAAGACTATCGATTGGCCTATCGATAGCTCAAAACGAGGCAATACTATTAAATCGATAGTATTGTTGCTCGTGAAGAATAAACTATAGATAGTTAGATAGCAATAAAAAATTTGAATTTGGTATTGTCGCTTTTGAATAAAAAGCTATAGATATTACCGATAGTATCGATACTATCGATTGTTCTAGACTATCGATAGTTTGGCAATTTACAATAGTATCGTTTACAATATTTGAGTATATTTCATTCATTCATACTAGCTTTTGCCCGCGGCTTCACCCGCGTGAAATTTCGTTTGTCACAGATCGTCTTAAATTATAGCCTTTATGTTATTCTGGATTTTAAACAATAATACTGCAAAGTTTCATCAAAATCCGTTTAGTAGTTATTGCTCGTCGAATCTAACTCGGATGGGCAGCGTTCGGGAAGCTTCGCCATATACTCACGTCCGAAATACCGCAGTGTCTCAAGTCAAAAGTCTGACCAGTGTGTGTTGCCAGTGATGGTATACGGATCTGAGACGTGGTCGCTTACTATGGGCCTCATAAGAAGGATCAAGGTCACCCAAAGGGCGTTGGAGCGGGCTATGCTCGGAGTTTCCCTGCGTGATCGAATTAGAAATGAGGAGATCCGCAGGAGAACCAAAGTAACCGACATGGCTCGCAGAATTGCTAAAATCAAGTGGCAGTGGGCGGGGCACATAACTCATAGAGACGATGACCGGACGAGTGGCAACCACGGGCTGGAAGACGTAGCGTGGGCAGGCCTCCTACTAGGTGGACCGACGATCTGGTAAAGGTTGCGGGAAGAGCCTAGATGCGGGCAGCGCAGGACCGTTTATCATGGAAAACTTTGGGGGAGGCCTTTGTCCAGCAGTGGACGTCATTTGGCTGAAACGAACGAATATGTTTAGTTGGTCAGTTTTATAGTGTTTTTTATCAGATCACTGCACTGTTAAAACATACCCAATACTATTGAAAATTTACAGAATATCGATAGTCTTAAATAATCGATAATATCGATACTATCAATAGTTTTTTTATTTACTAGCAACAATACTATCGATAGTATCGATACAATCGATAGTTTATTCTTCGCGAGCAGCAATACTATCAATAGTATCGATAGTATTGCGCTCATCCAATAAAATTGCCTTGTTTTCGAAAGATAAGGCTTTTTCAGATGAAAACTATCGATAGTTTTACTATCGATAGTTCGGCAACGCTATCCACGACTGTCAGTTGTCAAATGTCAAGCAAGACACAGTTGACAGAAAGACAAAGATATCATATTGAATAGGTCTACGCACTGTAACAAGGACAGCAAGCCTAGACAGTTGTTGTAACTTGTAATAATAGAGGAATTAATTCCTCTATGCTTATAATGGTATAAAATGTCTAGAAAAAAAGTTGTTAAGAAATTATCAGTGAGTGAGTAAACAACTAACGTGAAAATTGTGGTTGCAAATCAGTCGGGGCTGCCCTGCCACGCGCCTGTGTACACACGATTTCACGAGTGCCACGCTCGGTCGATCATCGTCGCAATCAAGTTTTATTGTTCCAACAGCACTGTTATTCGTCTTTATAATGAAAAATCGTAATATTTAGGATAATTAACTGTAGTAAATCTATATTTAAAAAAAACTACATTTTTTAAATTAATTTGAAATACTTATGACAACAAGCTGTAGCAAAAAAATTATTTTAGCTAATTACTTCACCGTGTCTATTTTCCGACACTACCCCTTTTAAAACTGTTTATCCAATTTCAAATTATCGCAACACTGAAGTTCAATAGTAAGTACAAAATATACAAACAGCACTAGATTAACGTTTACCAATCGTAAATTACAATCAATGCTTATTAAAATTAAGTTTTTATTTATTTTACTTAAACAACCCTGACGCTTGAGCGGTGAGGTAGATCAGATCTGAACACAAAAAAATTGGCTCCCCTCTATCTGGCAGAATCTTGTTACGCAGAAATACATTTGGCATAACTGACTTGGCATAATCTTCTTTAACCGAATATTTATAAGGCATAAACATTGTTAAATGGGTCATTCCACAAAAATATGTCAACTCTTAGTCCGCGCCACATTTCACATGGAATATTTGTTAATATTTTATTCCAAAATGGTTAAATAACAGCTCGCAATGTGTTTTATTCATCACCCATTTATATTTTTTAAAACTATTTTTCAAACATCTTAAATTCCTTTTAAATGACCCAAATCGTCATTCCCTAGGCATGTCCGTTCTCCAAAAGTTTGTATTTTGGAACCCATATTAACAGAAACATCAACTTCATGCTTTGTTTTAAGTAACGAATAATCTATTTAAACGTATATTACACCAAATTCTATTAATATTTTGCAGTTTCAATAAACAATAATTTGATTTTCTTTAGTTGAAAAAGAGTCCACAGCTTTTAGCGTCATTCCCTCGCCACGCACTGATTTTATAATTTTGCGCTTTTATATGTATTTAGAGTGAATGACTTTTAGTTGAGTTTAAAGTACGATACGAAGTTATCCTCAGACCATACTGGCTTTGCGGCAGCCGCTTTTTGAATTAGTGCAAACGTGCCAGTTGTTGCGGAAACATGTGTTGATCCAGTCACTTCGTCAGTCCCTAGTTGAGTAGCTTTATTGATTACAATAGGAAATTGTCTATAATTTAATGGTATTTACTGGTGGTTTTCGGCTATTTTCGGCACATCGTATTAAGCATCTTATATTATAAAGTTAATCTGCATTTGTGTTAAGTTTTACTCCAAATCGTCAGTCCCTAGACCGTCAGGCCCTAGCTTTAAACGGCGCTAGGGACTAAGTTACTAGTTAGGAAATGACATTTTTTATATAGTGATAATAACAAAACAACTACATGAAGTATATTAACTTATCTATAAATGTTAAGGTTATAAGTTTTATACTTTATTAAAAGTCATATAGGAGTAATGTAGTATGAAAAAATTGAAAGTTATAATTTCTCCTAAAATAAAGCATAAAGTGACTGGCCCTTTTAGACATAACATAATTAATAAATAAACTATAATTTACACTAATAAAGTATTCAAAAGCATCTTTAAAAAGTTTGGGACAAAATGACGTCGAAAATATACAGATTTTCATGGAATGACCCAAATACATATAGATGTTACGGTCAAAGTGATAAATGTGAAAATTATGAATAATCGCCGGTTATTATGAATAATTACCGCATGATTTGGTAAATGTGATTAATATGAGGTCATATATGTGTGTATAAAACTAAATAGGCGGCTTAGGGGTGGCCCAAGGGCCACCCCCGCCGCACCTTAACCTATTTTTCACTTTAAATCAAAACATTATGTTATAGGCATCATGGAAAAGTAATATTATGCAAGAAACATTCCAAACTCATTTTGCCAAATTATATTAATATATGATATCAAAACGTTCAAAAGTTTGGCTGTACACGAACACGTACACAAGATGTTGTTCTCTTTTATGAAATTTGTTAGTACCTACTAAGGTTGAATTATTAAATAATCACTGTTAAATGTGATTAATTTATCACTTTCACCGCGACTGTCGGGAATTATTCATAATAACCGGTTATTATTAATAATTTTCAATTTATCACATTAACCGTAACATAATCATCGTTTGGCAGAATGTATATGTTACGGTCAAAGTGATAAATGTGAAAATTATGAATAATCGCCGGTTATTATGAATAATTACCGCATGATTTGGTAAATGTGATTAATATGAGGTCATTTATGTGTGTATAAAACTAAATAGGCGGCTTAGGGGTGGCCCAAGGGCCACCCCCGCCGCACCTTAACCTATTTTTCACTTTAAATCAAAACATTATGTTATAGGCATCATGGAAAAGTAATATTATGCAAGAAACATTCCAAACTCATTATGCCAAATTATATTAATATATGATATCAAAACGTTCAAAAGTTTGGCTGTACACGAGCACGTACACAAGATGTTGTTCTCTTTTATGAAATTTGTTAGTACTAAGGTTGAATTATTAAATAATCACTGTTAAATGTGATTAATTTATCACTTTTACCGCGACTGTCGGTAATTATTCATAATAACCGGTTATTATTAATAATTTTCAATTTATCACATTAACCGTAACATATATATACCCGAATTTTCAATAGCATACTTTTAAGATAGCAGAATTTTATTGGGCATAATTTCGATTACGGGACTATTCCCATCTCTCGTTCCCACCACTGCAACTCCTGTGTAGCCAGGATCTACAGCTTGACCGCCACAAAAACCCAACCAATGAAGGTCAAGTTTGTCCCGGGGGAAAGTTAAACTGTCATTGGACCCGCAACGAAATTAATCAGCGGGTCTAGTCAAAACGCACTTTAAAATCGCAAACCCATCGCAAACCAGTCGCAAACAAATAAACAAATCGCAAAAGAGGTCGATAACAAAAAAGGCTTAGTCAAACGGCAAAAAATCGAATCGCAAAGCCCTACCTATCGATAATCGAAAGACTGGATTGAAATTTCCCATACAAAGGCTTAGCCAACATGCATTTAAGACTCAATCAAAATCGAATCGAATCGCAACACCCGCCATTTTCATTGCGATTACTAAAACCCCGGTGATAAGCTTCCATTTGATCGAAAACCAATAGGGTGAGTTGCACCACCTAACTTTGACCGTAACTATGACGTTAACCGGTGTTTTTTGTATGGAGTTTGACAGATTTTAGACGTTTGTCAAAGTTAAACTAAGATGGTGCAACCCATCCTAAGGCTGTTTTGACAAATCCGTATCGCGATGTCGTTTTGACAGTTAGTTTGACGGCGAAGCATAGACGTAAACAGAGAGCAGTGGGTCTAGTCAAAATGCCATCGCAAACCAATATGAAGTTTTCACTAATGTCAGTCGCCGCGTCACCAGTAATTCGATTCGATCGGAAAATGGCAGCCAAAATGCACATTGAACCACCAACGACGCGGCGACATAAAAGTTCATTCAAAATCGAATAAATGTTAAAAAATGTCTATGACTTTGCGATTGTTTTTACTTTTTTTAGCTTTTTTTTTTTAAATTAGTTTCTTCCTTCTTTCTGCTCTCTGTTTACGTCTATGCTTCGCTGTCAAATTAGCTGTCAAAACGACATCGCGATACGGATTTGTCAAAACAGCCTTAGGGTGGGTTGCACCATCTTAGTTTAACTTTGACAAACGTCTAAAATCTGTCAAACTCTATACAAAAAACACCGGTTAACGTCATAGTTACGGTCAAAGTTAGGTGGTGCAACTCACCCTATTGGTTTTCGATATAATCGAAGCTTATCACCGGGGTTTAAGTAATCGCAATGAAAATGGCGGGTGTTGCGATTCGATTCGATTTTGATTGAGTCTTAAATGCATGTTGGCTAAGCCTTTGTATGGGAAATTTCAAACCAGTCTTTCGATTATCGATAGGTAGGGCTTTGCGATTCGATTTTTTGCCGTTTGACTAAGCCTTTTTTGTTATCGACCTCTTTTGCGATTTGTTTGTTTGTTTGCGACTGGTTTGCGATGGGTTTGCGATTTTAAAGTGCGTTTTGACTAGACCCGCCGAAAGAAGGAAGAAACAAATTAAAAAAAAAAGCTAAAAAAAGTAAAAACAATCGCAAAGTCATAGACATTTTTTAACTTTTATTCGATTTTGAATGAACTTTTATGTCGCCGCGTCGTTGGTGGTTCAATGTGCATTTTGGCTGCCATTTTCCGATCGAATCGAATTACTGGTGACGCGGCGACTGACATTAGTGAAAACTTCATATTGGTTTGCGATGGCATTTTGACTAGACCCACAGAAGAACATAGGAGGAGTTCGAAATTAAGGTTCGACTTCCCTCCATTGCATAGCGGATGACAGGTGACAAACAAAGGTTTAAAACCTTTAAGAAAAGATTATGCACCACGGACAATAAATTAAATTAAGGGGGCCTATCTTATGAGCAATTAGCAACTATTTATACCTGCCAATAATATTTTTCACAAAATCGCTTAAAAGCACGGAAATTTTTCCTTGTCGCGACAAGATCGGTGTAATAAATTGCGGAAACAGATGTAATGTTGTATTGAATTAAGCATTATATCACGTTCATGTTTCCGAAGATCACACTCCCACAAGATATGATGGGCAGACTGCTCATGACTGACATCATCAGTGGAACACTCGAAAAAAGGAGACGAAACTAGTTTGAATTCGTGAAGTTTATGTTTAAAGTTGCCATGTCCCGTGAGGAACTGCGACGAGCAATGGTCGATTTCTAACCATCGCCTAGTTAGACGTTCGCGTACATTCGGGAAGAATTTATATAAGTGACATCCTTTGACTGACGTATCCCATCTTTTTTGCCATTCATTAAGTAATTCTTCTTCAACGACTTCTCGGGAATCAAATAATCGACTTATTTTAGAACGATCGCGGCTATTTAAGAAATCGGAGGTTATATTTTCCCTTGATGCGAAGTACATAGTCGCACGCTTTTGTACCTCTAAGTCGACCGGCAGTACACCAGCCAGAGCCCCGATTACGGTAACTTTTAACGTCTACAATCCAGACGCGTTTCTGATTCTGCGATACGATTGGTCAAAACAGCTGACGTACGCTGTTGAACGACCAATCGTATCGCAGAATCGAGAAGCGTGTCTGGATTGTTGACGTTAAAAATTACCGTAATCGGGGCTCAGGACTGGCAGAGCCTCCGTGCTCACAGTTCTGTAAGCTTTGCAAAGAAAAATCAATGCAAGGCGTTGACTTTGGAGTAGTTTCCGTCGAGCGGTTCCTATAGTAGCTCTGTCAGCCCAAACTGGTGCACCATAGCAAATGGAGCTTAAATAAGTGGCCGAATATATTACTCGGAGGATTTTAAACGTTAGACCCCACGTCGAGGCGTCTTTCCGTTCTATACATGGCCAGAACGCACCCATAGGAAACTGCTCGTGTATATTTTGTAGTGCCCGTTTGTAAATCTGTGACTCCAAACTATACACGAATTTTGCGTACTGATCGTGTATAGTTTGGAACAGCTGCAGCTTAGTAAAAGAAGTCATATCCAAACTATACTCGATTAGTTTCTACTACACCACTTACACTTGACTAGTGTGTTTAGTTGATATTGATTTAGTAAAATATGGAATTATATTTAAAATTACATATTTTATTCGATATTATTACATAAAATATTATTATTTTACTGAATCTATAATAAATCTAGATTTTTAACACTATTGTAAGTGGTTTTTGAAATTAAATTGATTAGGTAGATTTCAAATTAAATAACAATTATTAGTGTAATCATAAATTCATTTAAAATGAGAGAGAGTGAGAAAAGAAAGTTCAACGTGCATTATTAATACATTATGCGAGACTTTAAATGCTAGGTTTGTATTATCGGCCGTTTGGTGTAGTGGTTCGAAACGGACTACTATTCCGGAGGGAGCGGGTTCGATTCCCGCACAGTAAAAACATTTGTGTGCATGAACATATTTGTTTGTATTGGACTGGGTGTTTTCTATGTATAGTAAGTATGTATTTACAAAAAAAAAGTATTTAAGTAGGTATGTATGTTTAATACTTAGTATTATGTACAAGCTTTGCTTAGTTTGGGACTAGAAGCGCAGTGTAAAATGTCAAAGGATATTTATTTATTATTTAATAATATTATTTATTATTTAAATTCAATGAAAAAGGTGAGTAAACAATCATTATTTTCTAAATCCTTCTTATTTTTTTAAATGTTTATGTTAAACCTTAATAAAGAATACACTGTCTAAGTGGTACTAATGATATTTTATCGCTATTTGTTTATTAAGGGGTTTATGAGAGGTGGCCACTAATGGAGCCAGAATGAATGAATTTTCCCATCTTTGGCCACATGAATGGCCAAAAGTGGTGCACGAAGAACCCCACTTTTGGCCATTTAGTTTTTATCGTGATTTTTCAATTTAATTACTTAGCTATTTTGATATAAGTAATCGATTCATTTTCAGAGTTACGATTATAATGCCTCCATCGAAACCAAATTAATACTAAAAAAATCGGTGTTGTGAAAAGAAAATTGTTCCAGTATTAGTACTGTTAGTATTAGTTCCCGTTCCCGTGGGAATTTCGGGAATTCCCGTTCCCGTGGGAATTTCGGGAATTCCTTGTTTGTAACTAAGCTTTAAGTTTACTAAGGTACCTACATACCAAATTTCAAGCGTCTAACTTAAGCAGTTTAGATTTATCATACAAAAGGATTTACCCGCGAATTCCCGTTTCCGTGGGAATTTCGGGAATTCCCGTTCCCGTGGAATTTTCGGGAATTCCCGATGCGGTGGGAATTTCGGGAATTCCCGTTCCCGTGGGAATTTCGGGAATTCCTTGTAACTAAGCTTTAAGTTTACTAAGGTACCTACATACCAAATTTCAAGCGTCTAACTAAAGCAGTTTAGATTTTTCATACAAAAGGATTTTCCCGCTAATTCCGGTTCCCGTGGGAATTTCGGGAATTCCCGTACCCGTGGGAAATTCGGGAATTCCTTGTTGTAACTAAGCTTTAAGTTTACTAAGGTACCTACATACCAAATTTCAAGCGTCTAACTTAAGCAGTTTAGATTTTTCATACAAAAGGATTTTCCCGCGAATTCCCGTTCCCGTGGGAATTTCGGGAATTCCCGTACCCGTGGGAATTTCGGGAATTCCTTGTTGTAACTAAGCTTTAAGTTTACTAAGGTACCTACCTACCTACATACCAAATTTCAAGCGTCTAACTTAAGCAGTTTAGATTTTTCATACAAAAGGATTTTCCCGCGAATTCCCGTTCCCGTGGGAATTTCGGGAATTCCCGTTCCCGTGGGAATTTCGAGAATTCCTTGTTGTAACTAAGCTTTAAGTTTACTAAGGTACCTACCTACCTACATACCAAATTTCAAGCGTCTAACTTAAGCAGTTTAGATTTTTCATACAAAAGGATTTTCCCGCTAATTCCCGTTCCCGTGGGAATTTCGGGAATTCCTTGTTGTAACTAAGCTTTAAGTTTACTAAGGTACCTACATGCCAAATTTCAAGCGTCTAACTTAAGCAGTTTAGATTTTTCATACAAAAGGATTTTCCCGCTAATTCCTGTTCCCGTGGGAATCCCTAAGTATACTATAACCTGCCCAGGAGTATGAAAAATAATTGTACCAAGTTTCGTTAAAATCCGTCGAGTAGTTTTTGTTTTTTTTTGATGAATTTTGATGGCCAAAACTGGCACATGACTGTGGCCAGAAATGGGGTAAAGCTGGCCAAAAATGGCACAAATTCCCATTTCTTTTTCTTTTCTACAGGATTATTTTTCCATTGAATCATTATGAAAAAAAATGTATCCTTAGGCTAGATCTAAATATATTTAATCACTCTTTACAAGAAATAAGTCCGTGATAACAAAAACTGTAAAATGATATCGCACACCTAGATCTAAACTGAGACAACTCAAAAAAGGGCATTTTTCAGGAGGCGAAAAAAACGTATTACTACATATTTTGTTAGGGAAGTTATGAAACTCAGTTTTATTTTGGATTATTGATAGGCTGTGAAATGATCCTGTGTATTAACTGGGTCAAAAAATCTATCCTTTTTACCTTTAATCGCAGTTTTTTTAGTTGTTACATTTTAGGGGAATGACTTTGTATAAATAATAAAGTACATTTAGACTTGAATCAGTTTTTTTTGGACATTTTGAGATTTGAGTCCTCCTTTTCCACTCTTAAAATTTTTATATCGTGCCATTTAACTTGATTCCGATTTTCGTCTACAACCAAATTAGTTGCCCACATTTTTTGCAAGATTTTAGTGTCATCAAACTTTTCAAATGTCATCTCTTCCACGTTCTTTGGTCCTCTGTATTTCAAAATTTCAAGATGTGGCTGAGTCCTCTTCCTGCACTATTAAAGTGTTTTCATTGAATGTTTCGATATCCTTAATCATCAATTTAGGAATTGTTTGAGAAAACAGTTCTTTTTAACACGATTTGGATCAGCATAAGAGATATAAATGAAGATTTCATGACATGGTGAACATGATAGGTGTTTGAGTTTCTTCAGCCACTTTTTCTTAGCATCAGCTGATTGATATGTTTATTTATTATTTATTTACTTATTATAGACCTTTTTTCTACATTATTTTTTATTTCTACATTATAAAGAAGGTTTTATCTCTTGTGCAGACAACAGCATATCAGACTATACACTTGTATTACAACTACATTAGTTACTACAGTGTTTAACTTGAAGGGCCGTCGTCTGTACATCGCTATTTTAACTATCTTTACACTGTTCTCTCAAAATATTTAAAAGAAAACGACCTAGCATATTTTTTTCGGAAAATAAAGAAAATATCCACTGTAATTTTTACTTATCCAACAATAGTAAGTTAACTCAAAACACTCTTCTCAAACACAACAGTTGAACAGTTTGAATAAAACTAACTTTATTTAGGAACAGGGATTATCATACTGTACCTGATTTTAGGTGAAACATGCAAAACTACGCGTTCTGTATAGAAAAACATTGAATTGAAATTTGTTCCAACAAAACTACGCCAACTAGAAATTCACAAGTTGATTCATCAAAACAAACTCAACTCAAAATAGTAACAAAATATAAGTTACTTTATCAAACAAAACTGGAACAAGTCAAAATGATCTGGTTGACTATTGCAGAACAATTCATCAATACTGTTACTACTCAAATTAACTCATTACATATTTTCTGCTTAACTGTAACAAATCTAAATATCCGCGTTTTCGTTTATTTTAATACGTGCACTCTCTGATACTAGCGAAGGTCAACTGACAAAACGCTTGTTTAGGTGGAAGGGGTTGACAAGCGTTGATTCAACAAAAGTAAGTTATCGCCATCTAGCGGCAAATGGATCAAGGCTTTATTAAACCTGTTATGTTGGAAAGATGCGTATGATAACCGAGTATTTGAATACAAGCATAAGTCAAAATTGGCAATTTTTGAGTTGTCTCAGTTTAGATCTAGGTGTGCGATATAGCCTCAAAGTCTAAAAAATTCTTAAAATGGCCAAAACCGGGTCACCTGCCCTAGTTGATTTCCAATAAAAACTACCCATAAAACGCAACTTAACCTAAAAATTTCATTTTCAGTTTTTTCAGAAACTAAGTTTCCGATCTCCCCCGTTCACAGGGGGAGTTTCCCTACCCCCCTCTCTCCCTCCACCTCATCCCTACAACCCTTTAATAATGCGATAGAGGAATAAAAATTTAACCTTTAATAGTATGCCAAAAGACGATTCTGACTAAGAACTTTCTGCGATGATGGTTCTGCTTTTTAATTATTCGGGATTTTTAAAGTAAGTCATCATCATTTTTAAAATAAGTAAATCATCTTTAAGCCTAAAGATGATTCTGCCTTACAAAATTATTAGTTTTGAAGGTATGCCAAATGAGTGTATGTATTATGCCTAATGATTTTCTGAATAAAGAAGATTATGCCATCCGTTGTTATGCATAGTAAAATTATGATTAAAAAAGTTCTGCGAAAAAAGGTAAAACCAAAAAAATTGCACTCTTGTGAGCGTAGTAGTAAGGTGCGATTTCGAATGCACCAGTGGGTCTAGTCAAAACGCACTTTAAAATCGCAAACCCATCGCAAACCAGTCGCAAACAAATAAACAAATCGCAAAAGAGGTCGATAACAAAAAAGGCTTAGTCAAACGGCAAAAAATCGAATCGCAAAGCCCTACCTATCGATAATCGAAAGACTGGATTGAAATTTCCCATACAAAGGCTTAGCCAACATGCATTTAAGACTCAATCAAAATCGAATCGAATCGCAACACCCGCCATTTTCATTGCGATTACTAAAACCCCGGTGATAAGCTTCGATTCGGTCGAAAACCAATAGGGTGAGTTGCACCACCTAACTTTGAACGTAACTATGACGTTAACCGGTGTTTTTTGTATGGAGTTTGACAGATTTTAGACGTTTGTCAAAGTTAAACTAAGATGGTGCAACCCACCCTAAGGCTGTTTTGACAAATCCGTATCGCGATGTCGTTTTGACAGCTAGTTTGACAGCGAAGCATAGACGTAAACAGAGAGCAGCGGGTCTAGTCAAAACGCACTTTAAAATCGCAAACCCATCGCAAACCAGTCGCAAACAAATAAACAAATCGCAAAAGAGGTCGATAACAAAAAAGTCTTAGTCAAACGGCAAAAAATCGAATCGCAAAGCCCTACCTATCGATAATCGAAAGACTGGTTTGAAATTTCCCATACAAAGGCTTAGCCAACATGCATTTAAGACTCAATCAAAATCGAATCGAATCGCAACACCCGCCATTTTCATTGCGATTACTAAAACCCCGGTGATAAGCTTGGATTCGATCGAAAACCAATAGGGTGAGTTGCACCACCTAACTTTAAACGTAACTATGACGTTAACCGGTGTTTTTTGTATGGAGTTTGACAGATTTTAGACGTTTGTCAAAGTTAAACTAAGATGGTGCAACCCACCCTAAGGCTGTTTTGACAAATCCGTATCGCGATGTCGTTTTGACAGCTAGTTTGACAGCGAAGCATAGACGTAAACAGAGAGCAGAAAGAAGGAAGAAACTAATTTAAAAAAAAAAGCTAGAAAAAGTAAAAACAATCGCAAAGTCATAGACATTTTTTAACTTTTATTCGATTTTGAATGAACTTTTATATCGCCGCGTCGTTGGTGGTTCAATGTGCATTTTGGCTGCCATTTTCCGATCGAATCGAATCACTGGTGACGCGGCGACTGACATTAGTGAAAACTTCACATTGGTTTGCGATGGCATTTTGACTAGACCCACAGAAAGAAGGAAGAAACTAATTTAAAAAAAAAAGCTAGAAAAAGTAAAAACAATCGCAAAGTCATAGACATTTTTTAATGGCATTTTGACTAGACCCACAGTGGGTCTAGTCAAAATGCCATCGCAAACCGATATGAAGTTTTCACTAATGTCAGTCGCCGCGTCACCAGTAATTCGATTCGATCGGAAAATGGCAGCCAAAATGCACATTGAACCACCAACGACGCGGCGATATAAAAGTTCATTCAAAATCGAAAAAAAGTTAAAAAATGTCTATGACTTTGCGATTGTTTTTACTTTTTTTAGCTTTTTTTTTTTTAATTTGTTTCTTCCTTCTTTCTGCTCTCTGTTTACGTCTATGCTTCGCCGTCAAACTAACTGTCAAAACGACATCGCGATACGGATTTGTCAAAACAGCCTTAGGGTGGGTTGCACCATCTTAGTTTAACGTTGACAAACGTCTTAAATCTGTCAAACTCCATACAAAAAACACCGGTTAACGTCATAGTTACGGTCAAAGTTAGGTGGTGCAACTCACCCTATTGGTTTTTGATCGAATCGAAGCTTATCACCGGGGTTTTAGTAATCGCAATGAAAATGGCGGGTGTTGCGATTCGATTCGATTTTGATTGAGTCTTAAATGCATGTTGGCTAAGCCTTTGTATGGGAAATTTCAATCCAGTCTTTCGATTATCGATAGGTAGGGCTTTGCGATTCGATTTTTTGCCGTTTGACTAAGCCTTTTTTGTTATCGACCTCTTTTGCGATTTGTTTATTTGTTTGCGACTGGTTTGCGATGGGTTTGCGATTTTAAAGTGCGTTTTGACTAGACCCGCAGGTTCGTTGGAAATTTTGCATTATTATTATTATAGCCTGACCAGTGGGTCTAGACAAAGTGCAAATTATAATCGCAAACCAGTCGCAAAGTGGTCGAAAAGCCCCTTTTTTGTATGGAGTTTTGACGGATTCGATTTTCGATTCGATCAAAAAGTGCGTTTTGTCTAAGGGGGCAGGAACATAAAAACCCTGGCATAGAGGCGCGTCAATTGCATTTGATAGTGCAACACTCAATGATATTATATAAAAACAAAAGCAGATATGTTATAAGCGCTCGCGCTGTGAATACTCAAATACGTCCCAATTGGGACGTCTTGTGTTTAGTCTTCGAGTGGCCTGCGTCGTGCGCAATCGCGTGCGTACCACACCGTAAGTTCCTGTTCTTACCAAAATAAATAAAAAATGCCATCGTGTGTGTTTCGAAAGTGTACCAATTATGACTCTAAAGTAAACAAAATACAAGGGATCTCTTACCACATGTGATTATGCAAAATTATTTAGTATTTATGTTTTCAATTATTTATGCAAACAATCAAGACGCCATGCGCCATGTTCAAGTTAAGAAAGAGAAAGCGATCTTGTTTTGACGTTAGAGCGATAAGGATGCGTGCGCTACGGACATAGATTAGTTAGTGCAGAATCGTTAAAACTATAGCTATCTCTTTCATTTGCGTGCTATTTCGTATCTTTTGTTTCACTTATCAGTTACATTTGTCAATGTGTGCGATTTGGAATAGCTCGGCACGGATTCAAATCGTAATTTCTATGAACGTAACATATCTATAGTTCTTTAATATCATTGGCAACACTGAGTACAGTCGTACCTGTGTTAAATTAATAGGCTAACTTTATGTATCAGGATTCAGGATTACGGGCTAATTTGATATTTTCATAAATTAACGAAAAAATATTATTATAGGTTATTATATTATTATATTTAAATAAATTAAATGAAACCATCAATCGAGCTAGTAGAATTTATTTTATTATTCATCAATAATCAAATTCAGAACTTGAATATTCAACTGCAATGTCTGCTCATGAACGCTTCAAACTCGGTACTTCTTTCCCAATTCCATAAAATTCAACACTTAGAAAGTGGCAAAAAATTTTAAAATAGGTAGTTGAAACAAACCACAGCAAATTTTCATAGTGGACTGTACTATACGATAAACATGTCAGTCAATTTGACAACCTTTGTTTGTCGGAAACATTATTCAATGAAAATATTGTCCGAACCCTTAGTATTTCTCTTCGTCAAATACTTTAACACATTGTGAACCACTTTTCTTTCACGACTATAAAAAGATTTTAGCAATTTAATTCATAAAACCAATTGCGCACATTTAAAATAAACTTTGTTTACACTTTGACAGCAATAGACTGACATGCAAGGTTTTTTTTTTTTTTTTTTTTTGAACAGATTTAACGGCTTCGGATAGTGTCCTTACGGCCAATTCTTTAGTGAGTTATTTCTTTCTTTGTATTTTCATTCATGAGTACTTTCTGAGTGTTTTCAATGGATTTCTGTTCTTCTGTATCTTAGTTGAAATGTCTTCATAAATTTATATGTGTATTTACAATGTACTGGTAAATATGTGGGTACGTCTTTTCATTCGCTAGTATGGATGGCAAGAGGCGGGGAATATTTTCATCTTCTTGATAGATCTTCAGTAAGCCATCCACTAGCAGAAGCCTTTCCAAATTAAAGGCTGGGCACTGAAGAATAAGATGGTCTAAGTCTGCCGCATCTGCCTGGCAAAATTCACATTTATCTGTAGTGACCATTTTAATCCGTTTAAGGTGGGTTGGAAATTTTGCGTGTCCAAGTCGTAAGCGATTCATTGTAGTGATGAAACTTCTTGAGGTAGAACTTTGCGACTTGCAGTACCATGGTTTTCTTGGAAGTTTCTGTTGTATTTGTCCATACCATTTTCCTTTGGTTAATTTAGTGATATTCCACTCTTCATGCCAATTATCGAACATACGGGTTTTCAAGATGGAGTCATAGTCTGAGATGGGTACAGGGGGCGCTGGATACCGTGAATCGCCACTATATGGACTTTCTATCTTCATCAATCTGTCCACTATTTCATTGCCAGTAATCCCAGAATGCGAGGGGACCCACATAAACTCTATTTGCTTGCAATCATTATTCAATAATATTTCTCTTATTTTCGTTATGTAGATGTTGGTCTTGTAATGAATATGAGTGTTTTGAAGACAAGTGAGGACACTCAAGGAGTCGGTAACAATCAAGAAAGTATTCTCATCTCTTATTCCTCCAATATATTGCAATGCAGTATATATTGCATAGGCTTCCGCTGTGAAAATTGATGCGTTCTTATCAAGTGTAAAACATCTCCCAAACTTAACTCTTGAATCATAATACGCTGCTTTAGTGTTTTCCTCAGTTTTAGAACCGTCTGTGTATATCTTCCGATGCCGAACCTTTTCGCTATTTACAAATTGGACAAACTCATAGTTGTTATTAACTTTCTTCAAGCAAACCATTGGTATCTTAGTCTGAATTTCTAATGTACTTAGATCCCAATTTACCCTATGGTCTATGCATTTACAAATTTCTTTTAGTTCATTTAAATGCTCACATTGCAAAAGACAATTGTTGTAATACAAATTAAAGTACATTTTATTACTTAAAATCTTAACATAAAACTTTTCTGTTAAATATCTAAGTCTAACTAAGATTGGTGGAATCCCGGACTCTATTTCTAAGGAATTTATTGGAGTTGAACAAAAAGCTCCAGTTATAATTCTTAATCCCTTGTTTTGAATGACTTCTAGCTTACGATACAAAAAATTACTTAGATATCTCCCATAAACAATAAGTCCATAGTCATAATGAGATCTAACTATAGCCTTAAAGACCATATTTAAAATTTTTGGGTCCATTCCCCACGTAACACTTGCTAAGTGTCTCATGATATTTACAGTTTTTTGCATTGTATCTACAATTTTAAGCACATGAGAATGAAAAATTAATTGAGAGTCAAAAATAATACCTAAAAATCTCTTTTCTTCCACTAATTGAATATTTACAGAATTATATACAATATTTACATGATCACGAGACTGAGAATCATTTTTCTTAGTGAAAATCATGCCCGAGCTTTTAGTGGGATTTACATCTAGTTTCAACTTAACATTATAATACAAATATAATTGACGTAAAGCTTCATTAATAGTAAATTCGGCAAGTGATAAATTTCTATTAGTAGTGTACAACACAATATCATCTGCATATTGCAAAACCGATAATCTAGGAACTGAAATAAACCTATGTATTTGAGATGTGTACAGCAAGTAAATCAAGGGTGATAAGGTGGCCCCCTGAGGAACCCCTTTATAAACTAATTTTGGACCATGAAGGACATTGTTGAACTTTAAATAAACGGTACGCGAATAAAAAAAATCAAAAATCCATTTGCACACTTTACCTGGGATATTGAAGCTATGTAGAATCTCAACAAGGGTTAAAAGATTGACGTTATCAAACGCTCCACTCACATCTAAGAAGGTACATAATAAATAGCTGTGATCACAAAAAGATTCTTGAATATCACCTGTGAACTTTACAAGACTATCTAATGTAGAACGGCCTTTACGAAACCCAAATTGATCGTGAGGGATAATTAATCTAGATTCCACAAAAAGTTCTAATCTAGTCTTTAACATATTTTCAAAAATTTTCCCTACACAAGAAGATAAAGAAATAGGTCTGTAAGAATCAGCATATTTAGGATCCTTATCCGGTTTGAGAATAGGAACTACAGCGATAGTTTTCCATGACTTTGGTATTAAGCCAGCGGACCACAAATTGTTGAAAATATTAAGCAAAATTAATTTAGCTGAAGGGTCTAAGCGTTTAATCAAAATATACGGAATATCATCAAGTCCTGGAGAAGTGTCTTTTTTAGAATTTAAAGAAAAATTAAACTCTGTTTCAGTAAAAAGTGAATTCAAATGTATATTAAAATCATTAAAAACAAATAAATTGTTGAGGTGGTCAGTATCTACAGAATCATGATTAGGAGCTATTTTATCAAAAAAATCTTGTAAAAATTCTTCATCTTTGCTATCAGGCTTTGAAGCTTTTCTATTAAAAACTTTAATGAACTTCCATATTTTGCTGATTGGTGTACAACGATCAAAGCTAGAACACAATTTTTTCCAACTGATTATCTTTTGTTCTTTAATAATCAATCTTTTAGATGCTTCAAGTTTTTTATAAATAATGTAATTTTCTATTGTTGGATGACGTCTATACATATGAAGAGCTAATTTAGTTTCCTTAACTGCATTGGAACAAGTTTCATTCCACCATGGCATAGGCTTATAAACTTTGCGTCTATTATTACTATCATAAGTGTGTATCGGTATAAAATCTTTTCTCAAAGCATTTAATAAGTCACAAAATTCTGCATAAGCAAAGAGCGGGTCTGGATAATCAAGAAGATGATTAAAAATCGTTCTAGATTTGATTGTATAGCCTAACCAGTCAGCTTTTTTGTAAATAAACTTTTCAAAACTACAGGAATCTTGGTATATTTCACAATCATAATTTAAGTTAACTAAAGTAGGAAAATGATAGCTACCTAAGGTATCCTCTGTATAAACTGACCACTCTGCTGAAGCTGCTAATGAAGGAGATACGAATGCAATGTCGATTGCTGATGCCGAATGATTGGGACGGCTTAGTGTGGTAGGCTGACCATCGTTTAATATATACAAATTAATTTCATCAAGCATATCATAAATCTGAATACCTCTTGGCTTGTTTGTAGAAGACCCAAATGCTGTATGATGGGCATTGAAGTCGCCCATTACTAGAACTGGAGAAGGTAAAGAACTAATAATATTTTTTAAATTATTTACTGGAAAACGACCAGGACGTGGAGGACAATACGCACCCAAAACTGTTATTGAACTATTACGATTTACTTTTACACTAATGGCTAATGTTTGGATTCTATCATTACTTGCTGTAACAATTTCTGATGTTAAAAGAGAGTTTTTACAAATAATGGCAACACCACCGTAACCAGTGTCACTGTCATTTCTAAATATTTTATAACCTCTAAATTTTACTGAATCTGATGATTTTAACCAAGTTTCATTGAGAATTAAAATATCAATATTGAGTGTAATTAAAAGCTCACTTACGAAGGGAGTCTTAGGCTTAAGACTCTGAATATTGTGTTGAACAATAACTAAAGATTTACTATCCATTTTGAGAAACTTTCTTTAAAAACATTTCTTTAATATTAGAGGAATTAATTGGCAAGCTGTTTTCTTTGTCACAAAAAGTTAATAAAGTATCAACAATAGCTTTAATAATTAGATCATTATTGATAACATCAGTCAACAAGTTTTTATTTTTAATCTCTTTCGTGTCTTTAACATTTTGTTGTTGAGGTCGGGAACCTACTGCTTTGGCAAAAGATTTGTTTAAAGTTGGGAAGAAAGAACCCAAAGTAGTTTTGTTCATTATTTTATATTTGTTTTCTTCAATTTTCTGTTGTTTAACTGGACAAATCCTTGCCACAGCAATATGCTCGCCTTTACAATTGACACATAGAGGTTTGTTTGCGTTAGTACATTCTTTGTATGAGTGAGGTTGTGAACATATGGAGCATACGATGTTCCTTTTACAAAATTTAGTAGTATGACCAAATGCCATACATTTATAACACTGCATTACAGGCTTAATGTATTCAGTTACAGGTACAATGCTTAGACCATAGTTAACATGCTCGGGGAGTACATTACCTGCAAAGGTCAGAGATACAGTTTGCAATGGGATGATACCTTCAGGAGTGCGCTTCGTGAACCTTCTGACTGCCAGGATCTCCTGTGAACTGAGAAGTTTGTCAAATAGATGTTTGCAGCTAAGATCTGTGGGAATGTATCGTATAACTCCTATGCATTCTGATGTTGCCGCAGGGATGAAGGCTTTGATGTCATGAGAAGACAAGAATGTTGAGTTAAACAGTAACGCATTAGCATTCTTTGCATTATCAAAAATAACAGCATACCGCATTGCATTCACTCGTTTTATTTCTTTGACTCCCTTGTTGTACCGACTAAAAATGCTATTTAGGTAGATAGGGTCCTTGTTTCCAAACTTTACAGTGTCATTTGTGCTTTGTATGTATACAGGAAATATACAACCTGGAGAATTATCAGGATAACAACGTATATGGTTCTTCTTGTAGTATGGTGCATGTATAGACTCATCATCTTGTACTTCATCTACTTTTCTCTTCTTAGTATTATGCTTGGGGTCTTTACCCCCACTGTCAGAACTCATCTCGCCACTATAGCCGCTAATTTACTGTTAGATTAACTATTTAATTAAATTTTATTAAACTCGCAAAGAAAAAGTTGAACCTCCCGCCTCGAGAGCTTCCCGCCAAAAAAACGACATGCAAGGTGACATATCAATGAAGTTTTCAGTTACTGTTGCCATTAAAAGAAATTAGTACCATTAGTTTTCCGCAACATGGCGAGGGTTTTTATGTTCCTGGTCGGGCATAGAGTTATTAACCAACCAGGAGTAGCAGCGCGCGTTTATTTCCATACAAAAAATTTCGCCATTTCCTGAGGGGGACGAGGTAATGACATTTGTGTAACAGCTGATGGCGCTGGGACACTATCGATATTTTTGTCGATGAGAATCATTGCTCTATGGTTCATAGTATATGGTTTTTGTTTTAAATAATATGAATTAATTTTTATCATAAGGAAGATTCAATGTTTCAGATCTCTATTTACAGGAAAATACGCAGAAGTTTGGCATTTCTTCCTTAGCACCAATACGAATTGTGAAGTTTATGAGTTACATGAAAAAAAAAACTAACAAGCCATTTATTTATGCAAGTAGGGCTTTTAAAAAGCAATTTAAAACGTCCCAGTATTAACCCTACCACCATTACCCTACTACCCATGAAATAGGTACCTAATATTTATACAGCGTGTAACCTTTTGATATCCCATTACTTTAAGGGTTTATTCTATAATGTCCAAGAATCATCATGTATCCCAAAATGCATATTTTCGAAGATATCATCATTTTTAGTTCTTAAACTGTCACCGCTATGACTGGTTTTTATAATTGCGACGTTTAAATAATTACACTAGTACAGACCACAGTACAGTAAGTGTAACCGTTCCAATGCAATATGCGCTTTTATTTTGTAGGAGATAAAGACGATTTTTAAGTCAACATGTCGTGAGGTTTATTCTTCGTTTGTATTATTCATAATTTAAAAGAAATGTAACGGTGTTTTACATAATAGTCGTATTTTTGGCGAATGAATTTGCATGAAAAATGAAAAAGAAATAATGAATTGAAAAATATTAAATATGCCATTCGATCCTATTATGTGGTCGTATTAATACCCTGCCGTGCCGTGCCGTGTGGGGACGGCCGTTAAGAATACCATTCCCCACCGCCAACAGGAGGCGTGTCGTAAGAGGCGACTAAATCCTGTAGCACGAGATGGGCAGCAGCGTCTAGGTGCGAAACCTTATAAAAAACTGCGCTCGCCAACCCGCCTGCCAAGCGTGGCGAGTACTGGCAACTCCCCCCCCCCCCCCCCTGATGAACGGCAGAGCTAAAACCAGGCCCCCAGTCTCCGGCAGCCCCGTTGTTCCTGACTACGGTAGCGGTTGGGGTGACGACGGGGCGGGGGGTGCTAAGAACCCCCGGAGGAGGAATAGCTACCACCACAAACGACAACTGGCCCTCGTAACACACAACATCCGCACCCTGAGGTCCGACGAAAAGATTATAGAGCTGGAAGATGAATTAAGTAGGTTGCGATGGAGTATTATAGGGCTATCGGAAGTCCGACGAGAGGGCGAGGACACGATAACCCTGAAATCCGGCAACCTGCTTTACTACCGGGAGGGCGAACAACTGTCCCAAGGTGGTGTCGGGTTTCTCGTCCACAAGTCCCTCATTAACAACATCATTACCATCGGAAGTGTGTCGAGCAGGGTTGCATACCTGATACTCAGAGTATCCAAAAGGTACTCGTTGAAGGTAATCCAGGTATACGCACCGACCTCTACACACCCAGATGAAGAAGTGGAAGCTATGTATGAGGACATAAGTAGGGCCATACATGCAACTAAAACCCACTTCAATGTCGTTATGGGGGACTTCAACGCTAAACTGGGCATGCGAGGTGATGATGAGCTGAGAGTGGGGCAATATGGATATGGGCGACGGAACCCCAGGGGACAGAGGCTGGCCGAGTTCCTGGAAAAGGAGAATCTCTATGCGATGAACTCCTTCTTTCAGAAGCCGCCTCACAGGAAGTGGACCTGGATGAGTCCCGATGGTTCCACGAGAAATGAGATCGACTTCATTATGACCACAAGGCGACGAATGTTTAGCGATGTCTCCGTGATCAACAGGGTGAAAACCGGTAGTGATCACCGGATAGTCAGAGGCATACTAAACATTAACGTCAAGCTGGAGAGGTCCCGTTTGATGAAGTCTACGCTCCGCCCCTCTAATATGAGCATTAGCATTATTCAATGCCCCGAGAGCTTTCAGCTCGAGTTGTCGAATCGCTTTGCATGCCTGGAAAATTGCGAGTCAGTGGACGAGATAAATAACAGGTTCGTAGAAACTGTCCAAGCGGTCGGGTCGAAATTTTTTAGACCACGACGTAAAAATAAACCGCAAAAACTATCCGACCGTACCCTCAAACTCATGGTTGAAAGACGTTCAATGACACTGCAGACCTCCGTTGACGCTAAGGCATATCGGCAGCTCAATAGACAGATATGGAAGTCCTTGCGACATGATGTTCGCAACTTTAATACTAATAGTATTAAAGAGGCGATAGAGCGGAACCAAGGCTCCAAAGTGTTTGCAAGAGACAATTCTATTGGGCAAAGCCAGCTGACGAAGCTGAAGACGGCAGACGGTAGTGTAACGTCAACAAAAGCCGAGGTTCTGGGTGAGATCGAAAGGTTTTATGGACAGTTATTATATACCTCGGTCACCAAACCTGTTGATAGCTCAGCCACAGATCCAAGAGCTAAGCTAACCCGACACTATACCGAGGATATCCCGGATATCAGCCTATACGAGATTAGGATGGCTCTCAAACAACTTAAGAACAACAAGGCACCGGGTGATGACGGAATAACCTCGGAGCTTATGAACGCGGGTGGTACACCGATACTGAAGGTCCTTCAGAGGCTCTTTAACTCCGTTTTACTCGAGGGAATAACGCCAGAGGCATGGAACAGAAGCGTGGTGGTGCTTTTCTTCAAGAAAGGAGATAACACCTTACTGAAGAATTACAGACCCATCTCGCTTCTGAGCCATGTTTACAAGCTGTTTTCGAGAGTCATCACGAATCGTCTCGCACGTAGGTTCGATGACTTCCAGCCTCCCGAACAAGCCGGTTTCCGGAAAGGTTATAGTACCATAGACCACATCCATACGCTGCGGCAGGTTATACAGAAGACTGAGGAGTATAACTTGCCACTATGCTTGGCGTTCGTGGACTATGAGAGGCCTTTAATTCGATTGAGACGTGGGCAGTGCTGCAGTCTCTCCAGCGGTGCCGTATCGACTATCGGTACATCGAGGTACTAAAGTGCTTGTACAAAAACGCCACCATGTCGGTCCGAGTACAGGAGCAAAGCACGAGGGCGATTCCTCTACAGCGAGGCGTAAGACAGGGAGATGTTATATTTCCGAAACTCTTCACCGCGGCATTGGAAGACGCTTTCAAACTCCTGGAATGGAAAGGATACGGCATAAACGTTAACGGCGAGTACATCACTCACCTTCGGTTTGCCGACGATATCGTGGTCATGGCAGAATCGCTGGAGGACCTCGGCACCATGCTCGAAGACCTTAATCGAGTTTCCCAACAGGTAGGCCTTCGGATGAACATGGACAAAACGAAGCTTATGTCGAACGTCCATGTTGCGCCCTACCCGGTGTCGGTTGGGAGCTCGATTCTTGAGATTGTTGACAAGTATGTCTACCTCGGACAAATTAACGATCCAGCTAGGTAGGTTCAATTTCGAGAAGGAGGTCAATCGTCGAATCCAACTCGGCTGGGCAGCGTTCGGGAAACTACGCAACATCTTTTCGTCCAAAATACCCCAGTGCCTGAAGACGAAAGTCTACAACCAATGTGTGTTACCTGTGATGACTTATGGCTCGGAAACGTGGCCCCTCACTATAGGCCTTATACAGAAGCTCAAAGTTGCACAGCGTGCTATGGAGAGGGCTATGCTCGGTGTTTCTTTACGAGATCGAATCAGAAATGAGGAGATCCGTAAACGAACTAAAGTCGCTGACATAGCCCGACGGATCAGCAAGCTGAAGTGGCAGTGGGCTGGGCACATAGTACGCAGAACTGACGGCCGATGGGGCAGCAAGGTTCTGGAATGGAGGCCACGTACCGGAAAACGCAGCGTGGGACGTCCACCCACAAGGTGGACCGATGACCTGATAAAGGTAGCGGGAAGGCGCTGGATGCAGGCCGCTACCAACCGTGCGATGTGGAAGTCATTGGGGGAGGCCTATGTTCAGCAGTGGACGTCCTGTGGCTGAAATGATGATGATGATGATGATGATGATGATTAATACCCTAGAGTTATGGGATATCAAAAAGAAATATTTAATTATTTATATGTTTAACTTCTGATTTGGTTTGTGAATTAGCTATTTCGAAGAATTTACTAGGAGATTTAAATCAGGAGATAGCAATACTACAGTCCACACTAAAAAGAGAGGTCGGCCCACAGAGAGCGAGATAGAGATAAGTAGGTATTTGACTCAAGTTTTTGTTCCAAGTCTGGCCTCCATTTTTATCTTTAGCTTCATGGGAGCGGAGTGGCGATGAGCAAATAAGGGAATCTGATTGGTTATTCAAAAACTTTTCTGCTCCGCTCTGCCTTAGTGTAAACCGGACCTTAGAGGATGAACAGGAGGTGGTATTTGGAGTATTAATTCTCTTTCAATATTCAATATTGAATTTCGACGTTGAGAAGGGTAGCTCAACGTCGAAATTCAACTTTAAAAGATGGTATGGAACTCTGTTTCAATTTTCTTTTGTTCGGTTTATACGTAAAATTATTTACAGGAGAGAAGTGTGACTCTTACATTTTTCTTCAATACAATCACCAAGTCGATGTCGATATCGATATTTCATATTGTGCTGTACCACACTAAAATTTCCGCTGGGTGGCCAGCGTATTGAAATAAAAATGTACACTTTTGGGTTACCAAACACTGACCGTACTACAGTCCTCTCAACTTAAGCTGAGAATTGCATTTGTGTGAGTGCACACCGATAGTTTAGAGTGGCAATCGGCTTGAAGCGCGGTGCGTCCCGCGCATGGTTTATTATAGCAAGCGGCCTGAAGCGCGGCGCGTCCGCCACGCACCGCTTCCTTGTCGCTCACATACTTCACTTCACCCCCGGTACTGGTAGCAGATACGTGTAATTTTATGTAATTGTGTTCCAAATATTAGTGAAATGGCTCCTACTGTAAGTGAATTTCCTGTACGAAATCCATTAAGCAGCCAAGTGAAAGAAATTTTATGCAAATTGAATACGTATTTTAAAGGTGTGAACGAAAAGTTTTTAGTCTGTTTTTATTTTGTAATTTTATAAAGTTTGTCTTTTTGTTGTATTTTGTAAGGCTGGCTGGACGCCCTCTCTATAAACGGTGCTCGCAGAATATCAGCGTCGAGGTACTTCGTGCCTTGGCATATGCTGAGCGAGGACCTGTTTTTATTTATTTATTTATTTAAAAGGATGTGTCAAGTGTCGTTACATCGGCCCAATTGGTAGCAAGTGTTTTATAGACTTCCTTTTAATAAAACATTAATTTTATTTGTATGTGTTTTACTAACACTTTTGGCGAGCACTTACACAAATGCAATTCTCAGCTTAAGTTGATAGGACTGTATGTAATAATGAAATAGGGAGATTCGACGAACATTATTTTATTGTATTAATACAAACGTTTGGACATAGGATTTATTTACATTAATTAATTAGTATATTGACCAAATAAAAAAAAACTTTCTTTTCCAAATACTTACTTCCTGCCAATAGGTAGGCAGTATCAAATTTTTAACATAGAATTTCGATTATATTCGTAAGTACCTACACTATTCTTAAAAATATTACAAAATTAGGAATTTGTGCTTTCCAGTGGCAACACTTCTTGAAATTTAGTTTTTTGCAAATTTAGTGTATTAATTAATGTAAAATAAATAAAATAATATTTACTGATGGAAGGTAATATTGTCCTTTTCAAGATTTGAAGTTTCAGATCTCTTTTTACAATAAAATACACTGCAATTCACCATTTTTGTCTCAGCACGTTACTCATCAATAGTGACATTTGGAATATGTCATTGGTGGCGCTGCAACTAGTTTTTATAAACTGAGTTAACCACTGGTCTACTCACATTGCTAGAGGGGATTGCCTGTCAGTTCCACTCCTGGGTTAATAACTCTATGTGGTCGGGCTATACTATTTTATTCTTCTGTGGTTTTATTCTTGTCAGGCGTCGATTGATTTTTAATCTGTGGCTCAAACTTGCGTCAAGTGTCAAGTTGCGTGCGTCTTTTCGTTCGATTCGATGATTGAAATTGTATTGTATGCTTTTTGTTGTCATAATTTTTGTACTTTGCGTATTTTTTTGTGAAATTCCTTCTGTAAAAGTGCTTACATTAAGTAAGTTTCTCAATAAAACATTCGTGTACACGATATTATTGGAGCTTCCAAAGCACCACAACCGGGAAAATGTCAAGCACATCACAAAAGCATCGCAATTTTGTTGCGGAGCCTATGGGAGAAAAACCAGTCACTGATTTGGCTGGTGTCGGAGAAGTGTTAGGCAAAAGACTGGAAACTGCTGGATTTGATAAGGTATTATTACTATTCCTACTTAATTTTTTTTAGAAAGACTACCGGTAAATTGCAAGGTTAAATGACGTCATTGTGTTGTAAATTTTCTGTTTTCTTTCGAAAATCGCTCATTAGAAAAATTTCATCGTCTATCTGTAGTAACTGACGTCATGGCCTCCAATGTCTTGACTGAATAAAACCATCAACATGTTTTTAAATTTATATTTCAATATTACCAATGATTTCCGACCACAAGTTGTGTAGCTGTTAGACTAGGCGCAGACCACCGATTTCTAGTTGGCCGATAGTGGGCCCGATTTTAATTTGTATGAAGAGTCGGCCAAATCAAATCGGTGTAATGTGCCCATTTCCATACATGCCCATACTGATCAACTGCCCGACTAAACTATCGGCCGACGAAAAATCGATGGTCTGCGCCTAGGCTTACAGTCAAAACTCATAATCGATCAAAACCACCTTTGACTGCAAAAATCAGTCAAAAGTGGTTTTGTCTGATGCCCTTGGTCAATATGCTTTAGTCAAAATCACTTTTGAGTGCACAAAATCAGCTGAAATATTGTTTAGCCTGATTTAAAATTTTACCAATCAGTCAAAATTCATACAAAATGTTATGATTAGTGTAAATTACTTGGAAATCATAAAAATGTGTTATAAAACCATTTTAAAGTGTAACATTACTGTGATATGTGCATACAAAATGATCACACCTATCTTAGCTAGTACTTTTAAGATAATTATCTAGGTATTCGTCAGGTAAAAGATAAGTAGATTACCAATTTGTTTGGTCAGTACTCTAGTGGTTTTGACTAAACGATTTGTCAAAACCGCTTTTGACTGAAAGAATCAGTCAAAAGTAGTTTTGACCGATTATGAGTTTTGACTCTAACATAGCTAAAAAATCTATTAGAAATGAGTTAGGTACCATGAATGAGTAACCCATTTCAAGGAATGCATCGAATTACAGTCACCCTGTTAGACTCAATCAAGATGATCATGATATTCATTAATTGTACATATTGATTCATATTTGATTTTTTTTATGTGACAGTAGGCAAACGAGCAGACGGATTTAAAATATGAATAAACCATAAAATAACTATATCCAAATGAATGCCTTGTTACATCAAATGATACTCTGGGAAACAGTATTCATTAAAATATAACATAGTAAAATATAATTTAACTAATAAACATTGTATGTGAAATACTTTCCATTTATCTTCTTTATGTTATCTTGTTTGTTCATTGTTACAGGCATATGTTGTACTGGGGCAGTTCCTCGTTTTGAAGAAAGACAAGGAACTTTTTCAAGAATGGATGAAAGAGACTTGTAGTGCCAACTCAAAACAATCAGCAGATTGCTATCAATGTTTGAAGGACTGGTGTGATGAATTTCTGTAAATAATTTACTATGGCTTTATTTTTAAGTTTTACATTTTGATAAAGTAATTAATAATATTTTTTTACGAAATGTACATAGGTATAAATGTGTGTAATAAATAAGTAAAACATTGTCAATTTTCGACCAAAATATTGTAATTAGCACATTGTATGGCATTCTTTTTTTATGTCATTTAAAAACCAATGTAATTATCCATAGTTAATACAATAAATAAGTAATAAATAGGAATCCCTGATACATTTTCTTCTTATTTTTACTTGTTATGTCCTCAAATATGTATGTGAAGAAATTGTTTCTCTAAGATGTTAAACACTAAACAATTTTTTCTCTACCCTATGAAATTTTCTTAACATTGTTTAAGTAGTGACAGGTTGGCAGTTCATATTAGTTATTTCATAACTTAGTATGTACGAAAACATCGAATGCCGTAATAAAGGTTTATATTAAACTAGCGGCCGCCCGCGACTTCGTACGCGTGGATCCTGTTTTACCCCCTTTTCCCGAATTTTCTTTGCTATATGTATACCTCACGGAGCCCGAGACCTTTCCAACGAATGCAAAACCGTGGAAATCGGTTCGTGCGTTCTGGAGTTATAGCGTCAGGGAGGAAAACCCGACTTATTTTTATACAGGGTGTCCCGTAATGTAACGTCAAGCCGGAACTGGGTGTTGAGGCAAGTTGTGCTGGTTATCAGAAAAATATAAAAAAAAATCTATGTGGCATATTTTAAAAATAATAGGCATTTAAAAAAAATCAAAAAAATTTACTCCAGATGACGGTCCTTTTGCTCGTGTTACCACAAATCTTCACTTTTTCCAAATTTTTTTTTTGTTATGTAACCCTGAATAATGCTTCTCTAAATTGTTATCAAAATTACAAAACCAGCTGCTCCAGCTTGGACGAAAAAAATACATTATTCCCAAAAAAAATTTGAAAATAAAATTTTTGCCTAGTTTAAACTGACTGTACTGAAAAAAAAATGTACTACGCGAGTGTGGCAAGTGACGTCATAATTTGGCGCATTTAGTAAGGATTCCAAAATGGTATAACACTTGGTAAATTTTTGCTGTAATTGTCGACAATTTTTGATTTTTGGAAATAGTCCCGTTTTTAACTTTATCTACCTTGGTTAAAAATTATTATTCTAATGTGCCCAAAATTCAAGTTTCTGTGACTGACTACCGTACAGTCAGTCACAGAAACTTTTGTCACCATGACAGTAATTAGTAGTTGACATACTGTGACAAAAGTCACCCGTGCGCGCGCGCCTTTACTACCTGCTCTGCCTGCACTTGTACTTGGTAACAGGGATAATAAGGATATGAAGTTTCGGTTATGGATACGGTTACGGATATTAGAATAATATTATACCGGTTTCGGTTACGGTCACGGATATGAAATCATTTCAGATTATCCGAAAGTCTCGGATAATTTCGGTTACGGAATTATTAGAATTTCAAAAATGTAGGTATAATACAAATAGCAAGATGCTGCGTGAGCGTGACCCACATAGCTACTTTATGTAGGTACCAACTAAGACGACAACTATGTATGATAAAGGTAAAACAGGCTGGCATATTAGATGGTGCCAGCGAATGCCAGACAAGTTGGTAACAAATATTAAGATTTAAGGTACAATTCCAAGACGGGCCGCAGACGGTCTGCGGCCCGTTTTGGAATTGTACCTTAAATCTTCTGGTCTGCGGCAGACCGCAAACTGCAACCGCAAACTGCAAAACTATGAAATCGGCAGCGCGGCATTGCAGCTGCGGCGTGTATACTGCAGATTTCATAGAGTTTTGCAGTTTGGCCTTTATCCGAAACTATCCGTAACTTTTGAATCAGTTTCGGTTACGGTTATGGACATTTTTTTATTTCGGATATCCGATAGTTTCGGTTACAGTTACGGATATCCATAACATCCCTGCTTGGTAAGATGGCCCTCTCCGTCCCGCTCATACCTTTTAAAATGGCTTCTCCACCTCACTTAAGCCAGAAACTTGAATTTTGGGCACATTAGAATAATATTTTTAACCAAGGTAGATAAAGTTAAAAACGGGATTATTTCCAATAAACAAAAATTGTCGACAATTACAGCAAGATTTTACAAAGTGTTATACCATTTTGGAATCCTTACTAAATGCGCCAAATTATGACGTCACTTGCCACACTCGCGTAGTACAATTTTTTTTCAGTACAGTCAGTTTAAACTAAGCAAAATTTTTATTTTGATATTTTTTTTGGGAATAATGTATTTTTTTCATCCAAGTTGGAGCAGCTAGTTTTGTAATTTTGATAACAATTTAGAGAAGCATTATTCAGGGTTACATAACAAAAAAAAAATTTGGAAAAAGTGAAGATTTGTGGCAACACGAGTAAAAGGACCGTCACCTGGAGTAGAATTTTTTGATTTTTTTTAAATGCCTATTATTTTTAAAATATGCCACATAGATTTTTTTTTATATTTTTCTGATAACCAGCACAACTTGCCTCAACACCCAGTTCCGGCTTGACGTTACATTACGGGACACCCTGTATAGTAAGATTATTAAACGTGACATCGTCTTGTGCTTCTTCTCATTTTCTTCTTTTTGTCTCCTGTTCTTCTTCTGCTTTTCTTCTTTATAACTTCTTCTTCGTTTCATCTTTTTATCTATTCTTCTTCATCATGATCATCTTTTTTTTGTCTCCTGTACTGCTTTTCTTTGTCTCTTCTTATTCTATTCTTCTTCTCATTATTACTATCTTCTTTTTTTTCTTCATTGTACTATGTACCTATGTATAATACAGTGTGAATCACGTAAGTGTACATATGAATTAAAGTGAAACTAGACCTATTTTTATCGACAAAAAAGAGGTCAATTTTTTTTATTTTTATAATTTTTTTTTCTTTCAATTATTGTAAAGAAAACGTAATAACTTTTTAACTTTGAAAACCACCTGTTATAGGGGCATTTTTTAAAGAAATTTATGAAATTACCAAAAAAAACACGAATTTAAAAGCAGATTTTTTTCAAAAAGTATCATTTTTTATTATTTGTTGCCATTTTCTGAGTATTTTATGTATTTTTTAGTATTGTCTGTTATTTAGCATTATTACTGTTTATATTTTATCAGGATATACCTCTTAGTTTAAAAGTTATTACGTTTTCTTTACAATAAGTAATTAAAAGAAAAAAAAATCTATTTTTTTTTTAAATCTCAAAAAAATTTTGACCTCTTTTGTCGATAAAAATAGGTCTAGTTTCACCTTAATTCATATGTGCACTTTATCGTGACTCACACTGTATAAGAAGTAGATGAGCAGAAGAGACAAAGAAGAAAAGCATGAAAGACAGAAGACGCAAAGAAGAAAATAGAAGAAGACGATATGAGCCACGGAACATAGAATTTCTATTTATGTGTTATGAGTACCTATTCGATGTTATGCCATTCGATGAAACTGCTTTCGTTACGTTTTTGCATTAGAATAACAATACCTGCAACCTGAAATCGAACCCACAACCTTCAGCCGAAGCCCACCCGCCCGAATATCATAAATCTTAACCGTAAAAAAGGTTTTCAGCGATTGCTTAAATGGGTAGTTACCTACTAACTATTATAATAATAGATATTTTATAGGGTGTGTTTCTATGAGTTCAACAGTGATTAATACCTAATATTCGATTTGCTTTATACGTATTTGCTTCTTTTACACGAACCTACTCTGAATTAGATGTTACACACGACAGCACATTTTGTTGCAAACGCACCTAACAACTGCACAAGAACCCACAGTGGTTACGTTGACGTGCCGGCGTCTGTTCCTACCTACCTATAACTTGCTTATAATATAGAGGTACACACCTGTATACATACACACCCACACCACCAGTCGTTGTAAATAGTATAATATGACTATAGTATACCTACTAGCTTTCTGCCCGCGGCTTCGCCCGCGTGGAATTTTGTCTATCACAGAAAAACTTTATCAAAAACCGAGATAAAAACTATCCTATGTCCTTTCCCGGGACTCAAACTATCTCTATACCAAATTTCATCAAAATCGGTTCAGTGGTTAAGGCGTGAAAGACACGGCAAACAGAGTTACTTTCGCATTTATAATATTAGTATAGATTTTAAGATACAAGCTGTGCCCGCGATTTCGTAGGCGCGATAATAGTTCGTTTAATTTTTGCAACATTTGGGGGCACGGCAGTGCCCCCGCCAAGTCAAGCGCGAAGCAAACACTGCCGTACCATCCTTTACTGGAACCATTTCGCCGCATTTTCAGGGCTCTATCTATTTGAGAACCTCTGGATAAGACCAGAACGCTGAAATTTTCGTTATCTAGTAAGCTATAATCACATACTTAAAATCCAAAATTTCAAGTCTGTAGGTCATTTAGTTTCAAAGTTAAGCGAAAGCAAAGTTTCGCATTTATGACACTCACTCACTTACTGATGATCATCAAAATAAAAAAAATAAAAATAGTACAAGTTTTACAAAACAATAAAACTTGTATTATTGAGCAGAGACGATGCACAGCATCTGGTGAGAGATGCGTCTACTTCCGGTGTAGTTTTTTACCATTTTATACCTTAAATGACGTCATTTCCGCAATTATTTAATAGGAATTGATTTGACTTACTTCCGTTTGCCGCCATTTTAGTCACCTGGGGGCGAGCTTGCTCGGAGTTCTTCATAGAGAGCTCACCAGGAGGCCTTCTTGGGATGCTGTGCATCGTCTCTGCTCAATAATACAAGTTTTATTGTTTTGTAAAACTTGTATTATTCGGCATGTGACGATGCACAGCATCTGGTGAGAGACTTGTTTATTAGCTCCTGGTGACTACTTACCAATGGCGCTATGTGATGAAAGATTTTCGAGTTTCTGTAACAGAACTACACTTGCGAGCAAAAGTATGGAATCACTTACATGATGTTGTTTCCACGCGATCTTGTGTACTAACGAATTTGTTAGTAACAATAAAAGTGACACCATTTTAAAGATTAAACTTTTAACTTTAAATTGATACCAAATTCATTTAAATCACATCAGTATTTAAAAAGATATCCCGGCTGATGAGAAGAAGTAAGGAAAAAGACATGTTTCAACTCTTTGATACGTCGCGAGTTGCGGCCTATTTACCCCCTATAAAAGCACGTGTTTTCGGATTTTGCTTTCACACGTTGATCCTTACACATCTCCGCTTCTTTTGACACTTTTCCTGGTATTCTACACCTTCAGAAGCAGCACAAATCGTTGCATTATTGCAAGAAGAGCTCAGCCAGCGGGCTGTCGCACGTCAGCTCCACATAAGCCAGTCCTGGGTTTCGAAAGTTTTAAGACGCTTTCGGGAGACTGGTGGCTTTATCCCGAGACCAAGTTCTGAACAGCGCCGGTGCACATCGCAGAGGGATGACCGTTTTTTCATGTCAAACTCTCTATGAAATCGTTATTTGACTGATATCGACGTCCAGTAAGAGCTCAGAAATGTTCGTAGGATAGCTGTTAGCGAGTGGACAGTTCGTCTAAGATATGAGCAATAGAATTTGACTCCAAAAAGGTCTGCCACAGGCTCGAAACTGACGGCAGGTCACCGACTAGCACGCTTTCAATTAGCTCGCACTTATTTTGATGGGAAGGCGAGTAATGGAGGCGAGTTTTGTTCTCCGATGAATGCAGACTGTGTTTGCAGTGCAGCAGTCGAAGAGGTCGGGTCTATAGGCGGCCTGGGGAGAGATTTGTGCAGTGCTGGTTCGCTGAAACAATGGCTTATAGGGGTGGCTTGCTCGACTTCCCATCGAGATGTGTACGAGCAAATTGAAAGCGTGCTTATCGGTGGCCTGCCGTCAGTTTCGAGCCCGTGGCAGGCCTTTTTGGAGTCAAATTCTATTGCTTATATCTTAGACGAACTGTCCACTTGCTAACAGCTATCCTACGAACATTTCTGAGCTCTTGCTGGACGTCGATACCAGTCAAATGATGATTTTGTAGAGAGGTTGACATAAAAAAACGGTCATTCCTCTGCGATGTGCACCGGCGCTGTTCAGAACTTGGTCTCGGGATAAAGCCACCAGTCTCCCGAAAGCGTCTTAAAACTTTCGAAACCCAGGACTGGCTTATGTGGAGCTGACGTGCGACAGCCCGCTGGCTGAGCTCTTCTTGCAATAATGCAACGATTTGTGCTGCTTCTGAAGGTGTAGAATACCAGGAAAAGTGTCAAAAGAAGCGGAGATGTGTAAGGATCAACGTGTGAAAGCAAAATCCGAAAACACGTGCTTTTATAGGGGGTAAATAGGCCGCAACTCGCGACGTATCAAAGAGTTGAAACATGTCTTTTTCCTTACTTCTTCTCATCAGCCGGGATATCTTTTTAAATACTGATGTGATTTAAATGAATTTGGTATCAATTTAAAGTTAAAAGTTTAATCTTTAAAATGGTGTCACTTTTATTGTTACTAACAAATTCGTTAGTACACAAGATCGCGTGGAAACAACATCATGTAAGTGATTCCATAGTTTTGCTCGCGAGTGTAGATTAGAACATGATTAATTTCAGGGTATTAACATGTTTTGTTCTAAATGCCCAGTGAGAGCAGCACTAATATCACAAAGTAGGAGGGTTTGTACTTTTGTATGTTTGAAATGAATAAACTGGAAAGCTACTGAACTGAATTCAGAAATTCTTTCCTCATTAAAATGCAGATTGAGTGTGTATTAATATAATTTGCCCGCATGGCAGTAAGATTCATGCGAGTCATCAACATAAGTTTATAATACAGGCGTACGATGTGATTGAAGAGTATCCAACATGCTTTAGATCTGTTGATTGAAAGTTATTAATTAAATAATATTTTATTTGGTGTATCGGTCGTAGATCAGTTAATAAAAGTGTCTGCCTTATAATATTGCTATTATTGTTCTGCCTACGCCAATATCTCGTCATATAATTTCATCTATGGCTAAATATCAACCCAAATTAAAGATGCCACAACGAAGTCAACAATACCAGGAGAGGTTTTAAATTCAACAACCTTTATACTGTTTTTATCCATGTAGATTCCTAGTATTACTTGGTGTTGAAAAATAAATAAATAATGTGTTATTATATTCCGCTGTTCGCCTCTGCTCGCCTGATTCCAGTAACTTACGCAACCGTAGCAAGGGCATACATAATAAATGCTGTTTTTTGGGATTTGCTGTCATTTTTCCCAGTTGTTTGTATGATGCCGTAACGGTGCCAAACTTACTCGTAGGTCAAGGTTTATTAACTTAATCTTGAAATTATTCAGGTGAGACTATGTTTTGTCATGTCAGCAGCTGATGTAGATGGTAGGAGAAAAATATACATAAGCTAGTCTACGAGAAGCCTCGTAAAGGTCACATTTTAGATACCTACTGTTGGGTTTAAGGCCTTTATCAGGAAGTGAAATTGGTTAAGCTTTTATGCTTAGTAAGAAAATGAAAGTTATCTTTAATATAGTTTTAGATTAGTAATACTAAAAAATTACATGTTAACCTGATCCTGACGTGGAGGTCACCATGTGGTAAGAACATGGTGGAGATTCTATATTTTGAGGGTCGGCCTCGAGCCCTGCTAAGAAAAGCCAGAAAGGTCACTTCGAGGTGCTAAGCAGGTACCTTTTGCTGTGGTGAGAAACGGGACAGCAAAGATTTAGCCTAGTTTACCACCATAGCCACCCTGGTTGAAGTCGTTGCAAAGGCTGCTGGTGAATCTCTGTGGGGTCTCTGGATCAGTGGCGGCGTAAGGCGTGGGTGACGTGGGCCACCGCCTACGGCCTCGCGGTACAAGGGGCCTCGCGCCTCAAAAAAAATGTTTTTTAATATTAATCTAATTTTTATGAATAAAAACTTGTCAGTGTTCATTGTTTTTTTATTATTACTTTTTAGGGTTCCGTACCTCAAAAGGAAAAAACGGAACCCTTATAGGATCACTTTGTTGTCCGTCTGTCCGTCCGTCTGTCAAGACCCTTTTTCTCAGGAACGCGTGGAGGTATGAAGCTGAAATTTATATCAATTACTCAGGTCTACTGTCCCTTGAAGCTGTGAAAAAATCAAACTTCTAAGCCAACGCAATCAAAAGATACAGCCGTTTATGCCGCAAATTTTCGACACTTGCAAGGGAATCAAAACCTACAGGGTGCTTCCCGTGAACTCAGAATCTTGAAATTTGGTACGAAGCAACGTCTTATAGCATAGATAAAGGAAAAATTACGAAAACCATAAATTTTTAGTTACATCACATAATATATATTTTTTTAATAATTTTAAACTTACTACCCATTTCCTCATAAACGCGTAGAGGTATTAAATTGAAATTCATACCAAATACTCAGGTCTATAATACCTTTAAGCTGTAACAAAATCCAACTTCTATGTCAACGCAATCAAAAGAAACAGCAATTTAAGCTGCATATTTTGAAACTCGCAAGTACTCGCAAGGGAATCAAAACCTAAAGGGTACTTCCAGTCGACCTAGAATCTTGAAATTTGGCATGAAGCAACGTTTTATAGCACTTATTAAATTTTTAGTTATATTACAAAATATATATTTTTTAATAAATATAAACTTATGAATTTCATTTTGCAATAAAAATACCATAGTTATGACTCGATTGTCGTAATGAACGAACTTTGTAAACCTTGCAGGTTTGTACGGAACCCTCGGTGCGCGAGTCCGACTCGCACTTGGCCGGTTTTTTATAATTCAGTTCGCCACAGAACAAGGCCTCGCGAAATCTGTCTTGCCCACATCAAATTTAGGTCTTGCCCCGCCACTGCTCTGGATATCCAGTTTCCCGAACTTTTGGAATATATACCTTTGGATTTGAACCCAGGAGATGCCACTAAGTAGGTTGTTTCCCCCGTAAATCGACCTAGATCGTCAGATAAATTTGATTGAATCGACCTGGGAGATAATATTTTGCGCTGTCAGAGCTATTTTTACCCGACTGAACCGAAAGGAGGTGATGTTTTTCAAGTTGAAAAGTTAGAGAGACAGTTCCAATAGAGGCTCTGAATGTGCCCCTTCCTCCCTTAGTTTCGAGTATAGGCTATGCTTTGATTGTCCGATAGCAAAATTAGTGAACGCACATGAAATGAATGAAAGATCGCTGATTATGATTTCTGATATTTTGTAGACATCCAGATGGTTGTTAAGAGATGCTGAGCTGGAGTCTTGTGTATTGGATCGGTTGTGTGGGGTCGAGTTGTGATGAGCCCTCACTGGAGATCAAGCTTACCATTATAGGCACTTGTTGAGTCGTATAGATTTCGTATTTACCAACAAAACCCTTAGAGATGACGACTTGTAGAACCTGAGTTCACGTAATTGACAAGGTTTAAAGTGTTCCAGAAGATAAAATGTTACACACTAACCTTCCGTTCTAGTAGTTGCTGTCTCGTCTGGTTTGTCAAAGGTGACGAGGTTTAGTAAGTAGTTTGTGATTGTATCAATGTTTTTCGGTATGCAGTAGAGAACGAGAGATTGATAATTTTAGGGTACCTTGACAAGACATGCGGAGAGGCCGGCGGTGTCTCTGTGATCGGTATCTGCATCCAGATTTAGAATTTAGCATTCAACTACTTCAGATTGGATCAATACTTACATAATTGTATCTACTGATTAGGACGTTTAATAGAATAGGTTGTTTGGTCTGTCCTTCTTGCGAAGGGATATTGTGAGGAGCAGGCTCATGCTGAGCGGTGCCTTATCTGGTAATTTCAGCACCTGTTTTAACAGGATTTCGGTTTATTTGGTCAGCGTTAGACAGTCAAGAGTGTTAAAACGCTGAATAAAGCACGGCGTTGAAGGGACAAGCACCGGCTTGGAGGTGAATGGCAGACGCATCCCTGGAACCATTGTCAGGTAACAGGTTGACCTCCGCAGTCTGATGACGCCTGCCACTGCCTAAGATACGCTCAAAGTAGAGGTGGGCGCCGATATATAAAAGGCCGGCGGCGGCGCGCCGACTTTTTGACTTCGGCGGCGGCGGCGTCGGCGGCGTGACCTTGTTTGACCTTTATTCATTAGGTTTTTTTTTTAATTTGCTTTTTTAGTATGTGTCGTCAAGACTAATCAGATGATTTGCAGTTGGTTGGGGTTTGAAACGGTAGAGCTACTTTACCCTAGTAAATTAGCTCTCTTGATCATAGATACTTTGATAATTGGATAGCAAGTTTGGCTGAGATCAGGTTTTCGTGTATTTCCTAAAGGCGAGCGTACCAATGTGCCCTTAACATGTATTTTTGAGCTCTTTGGAGGCACACAGTTACTGTTAATGATGGATTAGTTGACTGTCGGTCGACCAAAGTTAGATGCCATAATTTATGTTCAGATCTGTTTTATTTATATTTATGATCTTTCCATGTTATCCTAGGGTCCAGAGGTGGAATTGTGTAAAGCAATCGTAATCATTTGACAGTTCATAACGTACGATAAAGTCAGTTAAACAAAGCGTTTGACAGAATGATCGTACGTTATGAACTGTCAAATGATTACGATTGCTTTACACAATTCCACCTCAGGTTTTTAATGCAGGTTGATTGCAGCAATGTGTCGAGGTCTAGATTGGCCGGAGTATAAGTTGACGACGTCTTAAATGATAATATTATTATGGTGAGACTTCGGGGTTTGCTTACATGCGCCACTTGGTCAGCCAAGCATTATTGGCATTTAGCTGACTTTGCAATTGCAACAGTCTAGTCACTTTAAGATCACAGTGCAACAGTCAACACACACATTACATTTGAGGAAAGCCGCAGCTTTCTGGTATCTGGGCTGCTTTACTAGTAAATATTGTAGAGTACCGGACCAAGTACAGAGAACTGGGGTACTCCAGCTCTGCAGCTAAAAAGAGAAGATTTTGTCACGGAGTTTGATTTAAAACTGTCTGTCACTGAGATAAGGTAGTAGAAGTTTAGTGTGCTGGAAGCTGGAAGGTACTTTTTACTTTCACAGAGTAGTCCTTTATGCTAAACCCAGCTGAAGCCACAGCAAAAGCAGCCGTACAGGGTTCTTTCTTTTTCAAACATTGTACTGATTATGGTTGGTATAGTTTCTGCCAAAATTAATGGTCGGGTATACTATATTACATGGGTTATACTTAGGCCAGGGAATAAACGAGCAAGAATGATCCTTTCCCATAATTTTAACAATACAAATGTCAGATTAATTGAGCGATAGAAGGAGATTTCGTAAGGCGACTTGCCAGGCTTATGGATCATTTCCAAAGTTAAGAGACTTGCAAGGGTCTCACTTGGAAAGGAGGCTCCGGGATCAACACATCTACATCAACTCAGACAGCCAAGCAGCACTGCTGGCCTTAAAATCCTTCGAATACACGTCAAAATTGGTCCAAACATGCACCGAGACACTGAATGCACTGGGAGATACCAACAAAGTAACGCTTACATGGGTACCAGGACATTCGAAGTAGCAGATAAACTCTCCAGAGATGGAGCCGATAACCCTCAAATCGGCGTAGAACCGTTCTGTGGCATCACTAAACAACGAGCCACCACGCTACTAACCGCCCTCTGCAAACAAGAGGCTATTGAGTGGTGGAAGTCTACATCGGGACAAAAACACGCAAAATCACTCATTCAGGGATATAGCAACAAAGTAACTAAGGAACTGCTAAAGTTCAAAAGATACAAAGCCTGTGCAGTGACTAGAATACTAACCGGCCACTGCAAACTAAACAAACATAAATCAAACATGAACATGACCGTGGAAACTCTGTGCAGATTCTGCCATACAGATGAAGAAACGGCCATGCATGTTCTTTGCTCATGCGGCCCGCTTATGAGCAAAAGAAGTATCCATCTCGGGCGACACATCATGCACCCGGATGAGATAGCAGATATCACGCTCCAAAGAATCTGGAAATTTATAGACTCAACGGGACTCAGCAGTGAACTCTAAAGACAAGGGCTGCCACAATAGATCAAACCTGGTCGAGCTGGCGCAAATGAAGGCCCAAAAAACAATAATAATAAGGGTCTCACTAAGTGTGTCATTGTCAAGAGCATGGACTGCATGGTGATCAGATCAAATGAAGGTGCTTTACGAAGGTCCATTTTGGCTATTTCTTTAGCTTAGCCAACTCTCTTAGCGTTCTTTCATTCGTTTCAGCCGAAAGACGTCCACTGCTGGTCAAACCGACTTAAAAAAAAAGGAGGAGGTTCTCAATTCGACCCGTATGTTTTTTTTTTTTTTTCTATGTTTGTTACGCGATAACTCCGCCAATTATGAACCGATTTGAACAAATCTTTTTTCGGCGTATAGATAATACCTCAAGGGTGGTCCCATTTAAATTTAATAATAGAAAAAACAACCCCCTAGGGTGGAAAATTGGGGATGAACTTTTTTATACGCAATATCTCCGCCGATTATAAATCAATTTGAACGATTATTTTTTTGTTGAATAGGTATTATCAAAAGGGTGCTTTCATGCGAATTTGAAGAAAATATTTCACCCCCAAGGGTGGAAAATTGGGGATGAACTTTTTATACGCAATATTTTTAATTTTTAGTTTTTTTTTTGTGTTCACGCATTTGAAGTCGGTTCATCCCCCAAAGACTGGTCCTGCGCCGCTCGCATCCAGGTACCTCCCGCGACCTTCACCAAATTGTTGGTCCACCTCGTGGGAGGCCTGCCTACGCTACGTCTTCCGAGTTCAAAGTGCAGCGCACACCTGAACTCGACGCGAAACGCGATGATGCAAATCTCGTCCATCTGCCGTCATCCCAACTAATATTATAAATGCGAAAGTAACTCTGTCTGTCTGTCTGTCTGTCTGTCTGTCTGTTACGCTTTCCCGCTTAAACCTCGCAACCGATTTTGATGAAATTTGGCATAGAGATAGTTTGAGTCCCGGGAAAGAACATAGGATAGTTTTTATCCCGGTTTTTGAAACAGGGACGCGCGCGATAAAGTTTTTCTGTGACAGACAAAATTCCACGCGGGCGAAGCCGCGGGCGGAAAGCTAGTTCACTATAATTATGTTGGCGGCGTGTTCAGATACTCTCAATGTGCGAGGAATTTGCCGCGAGGATCGGATATGTAAGCTATCTTCGGGTGCACCAGCGCCGCCAAGACAGCTAAGTCGAAGTGGTCACCATGACCGAAATCATTATCAGTAGGAATCAAAGGCAGGCATAGCTGCAAGTCTCGGATCAAGTTCAATAGGTACTTGATCTTATTTTTTTAATTGAATTGTGGATTTTTTGGATTATCCGTGTCGTTGGGTTTAAATAAACCGGCTTGTCACGTAGCAAAGGTCTGAGATTTTTCTTGTCAGTTCGCACTCATGTATTACCGAACCTAATAGGCGGAGAACACTTTGAGGGATGTACTTTGTTGCCTTCCAGAGTTTGTGGTTCCCATTTGCATTCCGAGACATATTTGCCAATCTCTGTGTGAGTGATTCTCTTAAAGTATAGTCCAATAGTGTAGGTTGTCTGCCAGACGAAGGCGGCGATTTTTTTCTTGCCAGCAAGAGGGAGCGGCGCCTCTCGCGATCAATTATTTACTAGCTAGACCAAGCAGCAACTTGAATAATGTACTGGATTAACTGTTAGTATTAAGTTATTCAATCAATTTATCAGTATATCAACGGCACTAAGTTCGCCTTGTGTACCAATTTATATGGCATTAAAGAATAAATATTATAGTTAGTTCTTCTGCGTTTGAAACACGAAACCAGAAAGTACAGTATAGGATTAAAATAAATTGTAAATAGTTGGTACAATATCAATATCGGCGCGCCGATAGCTGGTCGTCGGCGGTGGCGGCGTGAAAAAATTCGCGGCGGCGGCGGCGCGCCGGCGTGGCGCCCACCTCTAGCTCAAAGGCAGCCTCCGTAGAATTTGCTGAGTGGAAAGTCACTTGACTTTGCTATTCTTATTTGGTCAGCGCTAGACAGTCAAGAGTGTTAAGACGCTGAATAAAGCACGGCGTTGCAGGTGCAGGGGCAAGCACCGGCTTGGAGGTGAATGGCAGACGCATCCCTGGAACCATTGTCAGGTAACAGGTTGACCTCCGCAGTCTGATGACGCCTACCACTGCCTAAGATACGCTCAAAGGCAGCCTCCGTAGAGTTTGCTGAGTGGAAAGTCACTTGACTTTGCTATTCTTATTTGGTCAGCGCTAGACAGTCAAGAGTGTTAAGACGCTGAATAAAGCACGGCGTTGCAGGTGCAGGGGCAAGCACCGGCTTGGAGGTGAATGGCAGACGCATCCCTGGAACCATTGTCAGGTAAAAGGTTGACCTCCGCAGAATGATGACGCCTGCCAATGCCCAAGATAGGTACGCTCAAAGGCAGCTTCCATAGAATTTGCTGAGTGGATGGTCATTTGACTTATTGGTCGTCAAGGGGACCTGAAGGGACTGATTTGGAATCCTTGGCTTTTTGTTTTATTAGTATTTGACGATTTGTAAGAACTAATTTAATCAGTCTAAGCAAATAAAAATATTATTATGTTTTGATTTTGCTTGAAGTGACCGGCTAGAGAACCAAGGTCGGATTATTTTTTAGATATCACCAGTACGAGCACAGGGTGATTTTGCCGAACAAAAATCCAGCACTGGGAGGGTGCTCCTCGCACAATGGTTATTAGGAATTTTAGTCAGGATACGCTCGTGACATGTTCAAATTCAAATTCAAAAACGTTTATTGCATGTCACATTACAATTTATATGTTGTTGCAAAATAGAAGTATACATGTTCGATGCACTTAGCACATTTTGTCATACTTATTAAGCTTCATGATTTGCAAAAAACATTAGAATTTAATAATTCAAGCTGTAAGCTGGCTCAGTGTTGGGGGTGGCCACCCAGTCTACTAATAGTTGTAGTTTAAAGTGCTTTGTTGATGTGGTAAAGCATTTGTAGGTGCTTTATTTTATGAGCACAATGAGCCTTTTTAAATGAGTATTTATTAAGAAACTCGTACCAGAAAGAGTTATCGTTCGATTGTGGTGATGCTAACAACGTATTTTGATTGGTAATGTTTGCGATTGGGGCTGACGGGGCCGCCGTTAAAATTGTATAAGATGGTTGTGGGTACGTTATTCAATCTATTTATACAATATAGAGATTCGCGAGAATGCTCATTTGATCGAAAAGAGTGTTAAAGCTATCAGAATCCCACGTACCTCGTTTCATCCGTTTTGAATCTCGCCGGGGTCCGAGTTTCTCCGGTATCCGACGCTCTGGGTCCACCTACCTGCTCGTCGTCCGGAAGACACTCGTCCCCTTTGGCGCCAACCACCATCACGTACATGTAGTTCGCGGTCACACACGCGCGGTCAATTGCACTTTTTAATTTTAAACTTAGTATAAGAACGTTGAGAGATAAATTATTTCAGTAAAAATCTGAGCAGAGTTTCTGCTTACGATGTTGCTAGTTTGGAAGTTAAAGCACAGAATAATAATAAGTACTACGTACAGAAGTTTTACTTCGCGAAGGTATTTAAAAAAATGTATGCTCAATGTCATTAACAATATGGTGTAATTTAGCTTGTCTCAAGAGTCAAGCAAGTTTGTCAGAAGTTTTGTTGACAAACGTCAGTGATCGGTACTGCGCCGAAGCTATAGGGCTGACTTCGGTAAAATGATGTGACGTGAGGTGCCAATCTGCAGAAAATGGCGGAGGAAATACATGATTTAGCATGAATTATCATGAATAATATTAACTACTTATATACCTCTCAGTGTCTTCAGGCAACTTAAAAAAGTACATTCTGTGTTTTTATTATTATTTAGGCAGTTAAATACTGCACAGTATTTAGTACACCATTTTCTTTATTTTTTTCCATCATACACAAGAATACGCGTGCGTGAGTCAATGTTCGCTCGTATGTGAGGCCTTGTCGAATAGTACTCTTGTAGGGGGCAATCGTGCGTGTTTTGTTTTCGATGTAAACTCGCGGAGATGAACAGGCCTGGTTAAAGACGCTATGAAGAACTCCGAGCAAGCTCGCCCCCAGGTGACTAAAATGGCGGCAAACGGAAGTAAGTCAAATCAATTCCTATTAAATAATTGCGGAAATGACGTCATTTAAGGTATAAAATGGTAAAAAACTACACCGGAAGTAGACGCATCTCTCACCAGATGCTGTGCATCGTCACATGCCGAATAATTGTTTATTTCTGTAAATCATTTACAATAAAGTTACCGGGGTCTCCCAGAAAGTAATCGTAAGATACTTGTGTTGGGAGTACCTCGCTCTTCCACCTTAGTTACAAATTCGTTTAGATTTACGTGATAGATTTGCTAGTAGTAGGTAATAACATTGTTAAGTACACAAGGTTATAATTGAGGTAAGTGTGCATGGGTGTGATGTGTATGTATGTAAATGTGAGGTAAGTGTCCTTAGGTGTGATATGAGTAGGTATATGTATGTAAATGTTAGTATGTGAGTATGGGTGTGATGCGAGTATAAAATATGTTTGTAAATGTGAGGTAAGTGTACATGGGTGTGGTGTGTATGTATGTAAATGTGAGGTATGTGTGCATGGGTGTGATGTGAGTATATGTATGTAAATGTGAGGTAAGTATGCATGGGTGTAATGTGAGTATATTGTATGTAAATGTACAAGTGAGGTAAGTGTGCATGGGTGTGATGAGAGTATAAAATATGTATGTAGATGTGAGGCAAATGTGCATGGGTGTGATGTGTATGTTATGTTGTGTGTCAATTTCAACTTCATCTAATTCTTACGAAAATATTTTCCACCTCAACGTAATCGAGTGTAAAAAGCCAATCAGTGAGACATTTCTTACACTCAAACAGTAACTTGGGGTAAAATTAAGAATGCGATTAATTTTATTATAAACGTGTGGGGCTTGAGATAAGTTTTGCCGAGTGGCAAAGACAGTTCGCGAAGGATAGGTAGGGGCCACGATATCGCACCTTCTTTTACTGAGTTTAGCATTATCAAGAGGTAGCGTTTTATGATATCTTAGTGTCAAATGCAAAATATATAGTTTCCTGACAGTAAGTAGTTTGGAGGTTTTATATAGGGCATCGGTAGAGAATCTAAAGGGCTTACAGTACATTACCTTAATCAGGGACCTTTGAGCTCGTTCTAATTCTATAAAATATGACTTCGCTGCTCCTCCCCATACTGGGATGCAATAGGTTATTACGGACTGAGCTAGTGCGATATATATTATGTTCAGTAGTGCGGTACACATGACATGCCTCAGAGATTTGAAAACCCACATGAGTTTCCTTACCTAATAGAAAATAGAACTAGTACTTCCCATAAACTCAACTCAGAGAGCCGAAATTTGGTACAGAGTTAGGGTTTAATGACTACATAAAGAGAAAACTATAAAAACTAGGAAAATCGAAGATCTGGAGTAACACCACATTCATACTACTAGCGCCACACCGGCACCGTGGTGTTCGCCTATACCGCTCACCGCTAGATGGCGCTAGCACTTTGAGCGTCATTTTTCTGCACCGCGGTGTCCAGATTTTTTTTCCTTTCTAGATCGCCACGTCGATTAAGTTGAATGTTGTGTAAATATTTGAATTTCGTTAATTTCGTTTATTATGGTGAGGATGGCTAAGGTTAAGTTATTAAAACAACTTTTGCTTTGTTGTCAAGGCCAAGTCACACAACACTAACTATAATAATAAAAAAATTGCAGTAAGGAACCATAGACTTGGCACGACTTTGTCTAGATTTCATTACTTTTAAGAGATAAACAAGCAGCTCCATCGAGACTTGGCTAGTTTTTTACAGAATGTTTTTGGTGGGATTTTTCTTTACTGCTCCGTCCGTTCCTATTAGCTGTTGTTATAGCGCCTAAAGCTTCCTCGATAAATGGGCTATCCAACACAAAAATAATTTTTCAAATCAGACCAGTAGTTCAACATGCTAATCATGTTCAAGTAAACAAACAAACTCTTTATCTTCAACATTAGTATAGATGTTACGGTCAAAGTGATAAATGTGAAAATTATGAATAATCTCCGGTTATTATGAATAATTACCGCATGATTTGGTTAATGTGATTAATATGAGGTCATTTATGTGTGTATAAAACTAAATAGGCGGCTTAGGGGTGGCCCAAGGGCCACCCCCGCCGCACCTTAACCTATTTTTCACTTTAAATCAAAACATTATGTTATAGGCATCATGGAAAAGTAATATTATGCAAGAAACATTCCAAACTCATTATGCCAAATTATATTAAATGATATCAAAACGTTCAAAAGTTTGGCTGTACACGAGCACGTACACAAGATGTTGTTCTCTTTTAAGAAATTTGTTAGTACTAAGGTTGAATTATTAAATAATCACTGTTAAATGTGATTAATTTATCACTTTTACCGCGACTGTCGGTAATTATTCATAATAACCGGTTATTATTAATAATTTTCAATTTATCACATTAACCGTAACATAGACACAAATGTACCCAATGATAATATGCGCACGCGACGGCTACGCGGCTCCCGAAGCAACGTTTTATTATCATTCTCACGATAGAGCTCGAAGCGTGAAGTTGCGATGGCCACCAACTACCAAAATAACCCAGCCGTAGGAAATTTTATTGAATACTTAAGGATTCCAAGCGTGCAGCCAAATATTGATTATGGTAAGTACTTACATCTAATGTGTGTGATAACTTTATTAACTAAGTAGTTCGTCAATAGCATTGTGTTTCACAACACAACTCACGTCTTTTGTTTTGATCGAGGAAAACAGCTACAATCTTGCTACAATAATGTACCTACCTATGTGGAGAACATAGATTACTATACATACACAGATAAGGATTACTACAGGTTGAGAAAAATAAATAAATCTAAGTACTTACATATGAATTCATGTCAGTTTATTAATTTAACGTAACTGTTAGATAGCACTGTGTACTAGCTACCTTTAATGGAGAGATACAGAAACTTATTATAACTTTAGTTTTCTCTACAAGTTGCCATATTTATGTAAAAGCGATCACTCACACAGTGCTACGGTGTTTATCAACTCTCATCAACTGAACCGTCATCTTAGCATGGATCGTGTGGGCGGCAATTTTCAAAGATTGTTCGACAACTTTAACGAATGTGATGCATTAAACTAAGCTTTTGTATTAGTAATTTTAGTAAAAATTACAAAATGCATGTTTATTAATAAGTTCGGCAGTTACTTAGCAGTAAATTTAACAAATGAAAAATGAGCCTAACGTCGTTCTAACTTTCTTTTCTCTCATTGGAAGTCATTCCATCACCTCCCGTCTCCAACCAGCTCCACACAAAATCTTCCAGCCCCCTTCTTGTAAGAAGTCTCCTGCACCCTCCCAACTAGCCCCTAGTTTTGCACCCCGACTGACCTAGCTGTCACCGAACAGTGGAACAGTTTATCAAAAACTCCCATTAAAATCTTTAAAAAACACATGAAACATAAAAATGATAAATTTTTGAATGCTAGGTACAAAAAAACTAGATGGTGAACACACCTTTTTAGGGTTCCATAATCCTGACAAGGAACCCTTATAGTTTCGATATGTCTGTCTGTCCGAGGTTTTGCTTGGAAACTATTAGCACCAGAGAAGAGCTGTAATTTTGTGGAGGTATGTATTAATCACGTCGACAAAACGGTAAACAGATCCATGTAATACCAAGTCGGTTATTAATTTATTCAGTCTCTACTTAAGCGACTTTCTGTCTTAAATACGTCCAGTCCCTAAGACCACGATCGTGGTCCATAACAATTGAAAATCAATTGTGTCTGGAATGTCCGTACTCGAACCATTAAGTTGTTACGTAATAATTAACAGCATCTTATAGTGACGCATATCAATATTAAAAATCTTTAATAACGTTTTATATAAATATAATATTGACTATAACTACTATACGGTTAAGATACATCAGTTACTTAGTTTAGAGTAATAGTCATTTGACCCATGTACCTATTATAAAATTTCTTAACCAGTAATTAAAATCCTTAGGAGAAAATATGAAAAGTGACTTTAGATGAAGTAATTGCTTGCTTCTGAAATATATTGTGGTAACAACGGACAACTAAGGAACCCTACACTGCGTGTGGCACGACACGCACTTGGCCAATTTTTTTTCCACTTTAGTCATTAAGTAGGGTAATTGCGCCGGTTTTCCGTCCAGCTCCTGTTTTCGTCCATTTGACCAACTTGCCACAAACAAATACGGAAAATTAGAATACTATAATCTATAATATCTAAGTAACAGTTCTGCCTGCATGAAAATGTAATTTGACAAGTAATAACTCCAAAAAAATCTACGGAAGTTGTTGCTGCACACAGGTGAATGGAAAACGTCAAGTTAGGAAAAAAACTTTCATGGTATGTTTAATTACTGTTTTAGCTACTTTACGTAATGTTTTGGCACGTATGTCTAATTATTAGCATAATAAACACTATTTTAAGGTTAAAGTTTTTGTATAGAAATCTTACATAATTAAGTGGACTAATACTAGCATAACAATTTTGCAAGATTTTGGTTTTCGTCCACGTGGACGGAAACCCTGACACCTAGTTAATATTTTTAATAATCATTTTACTTCAACGGACCTACAAAATACAATGTTTTTTCTTCCAATATGATCTTTATTGCTATTACATTAAACATTTTAGTTTACGTCCACTTTTTAACAGTGATAAACCCATAAAAACCGTTAAAAAGATGTGGACGAAAACAAAAAACAGCTTTAAACGTTGTTGTGTTTTCGTCCATGACGTCATGAGCAAGCACTGGGGTGGACGAAAACTAAAATTAGCTATTCCTGTAGATTAGTTTTCGTCCATTTGTCCTTCGACCTATTGCAATATTTTCCTAAATTTAGGTAAGAAACTTATTTAAATCTTTTTGATATCATTTGAAAGTAACAATCCATAGTTACTGTATTGCAGAATTGGTTTTAAGTTAATAATTCAACTGCACTCTTTTTTCTACACAGTGGTCGAAAAATAGCGTACACTAGGACGAAAACTGATTTTTTTGGACGAAAACTAGTGAAATCGCCTCTTTTGCATAAAATATTTTTTATAAAAAAACCCGTGGTATTTACTTATTGTCATATAATATTAACGTAAAGTAGACTATATAAGGACTAAAATGACATAATTATGATACATATGAGTAAGGGTATTTTAAGATATTCATTTCGCATCACAAAGTTGGCAACTCCGATAATTGGACGAAAACTAGCGCACTTACCCTACCTAAAAACCGATGTTAATACCTTAGCTTTAAAGTCAACTAGCCTAGGCGTAATAGTAGGGCCACCTATTACTTATTCGGGATGAATTCGCGTTTGATAGTCATGTTCAATTAATCACAACACCTAGGCTAGTTGTCTTGTGAAATGTTTTATTCCAGTGGATTTGTCGATAAAATTGATCATTTACTACACCCTAACGGGTCGGACACTGTGATCTGACACACTGTATTTCATTTTTGTATTATTCATTACTGGTACTGTTGTAAAAATCTTTCTCTTAAATACTTAATTAGTTCCGGTAAATTTATGTTTGTATTGTAGGTAGTTATGTACGCACAAAACATACAGCTATGTTCTGTGATTGTACGGGAATCGAACCCGTAACCTCTGACAGCGTTAGGTACCTACATAATATTGTTCTGTGATAGGTAGGTAGGTACTACTAGTATTACTACCTCGTTTACTAGGAAACTTCCTAATTACAAGTTTGTACACAGTAATTAAGTTAGTAACCAAAATTAAATGGTAAACAAGACAGTAAACATTATCATAGATTATTTAAAATACCTCCTTCATTAATTTTAATCATTATTAGACCTACTTAATCACGCATCTAGATTTTCTAGATAGGTAGGTACCTACTATAGTAGGTAGGAAACTAGGTTTATTCCGCGCGTAGGATGTAGCAAATTAGATCATGATAGGACCCTCGCCTCGGTGCTAGTCGGGCGAGTGAATGATATTATAAATTGGATAAGTGTCAATCTAGGTAATTTTAGTAATGTAACTATTATACACGACGTATCTACTTATAGTAGTGAGATTTTGTTTAGTTAAGTACTTAGGGCCATGGGCATTGCCCCCTCCTCTGCCATACATTATATTCGATTACTCTAAAAAATCTAAATGGAACACTGTTATAATAATTGTGGTGGTTTATTTACCTATTATTAACCGATAACCATGTTTCCAATACCTATCTCTTTTTAGGCAGGTGTGTCGAGTTCCTTCGAAAACAGGCCACAGAAATTGGTCTATCAATAAAAATCTATGAAGTGGTAAAAACAAAGCCTATCGTGGTTTTGACGTGGCTTGGGCAGGATATATCACTTCCTTCAGTCCTGCTGAACTCGCACATGGACGTCGTACCCGTCTTTGAGGTAATATTGTGGCATGATGATGATTATTATATTTTTTTTGGGTGACTAATGCTGCTTATATTCACAAGAAAATGAGAGGATTCGTTTGGAATTCGGAAGCGAGTCGCTTCACTGAGTCGTAACTTCTTAGTTGAAGTTATCAAAGTTTTTAAATGTTTCAGAATAGCTGGACGTATCCACCCTTTAGCGGGCATATCGACAAAGAGGGCAAAATTTTTGCCCGAGGGTCTCAAGACATGAAGTGTGTTGGTATTCAGTATCTGGAAGCTATTAGGAGGCTAAAAGAATCAGGAGTAAACCTAAAGAGAACATTACACATCTCCTTTGTGCCAGGTGGGTGAATACCGTTCCTCCCTACTTTTATCTTATGAGAATCACAGTAGGTATCTAACTTACCTGGTAGTACCAGTAGTACGTAATTCCCTACATCATAAGATGTGGGATCATTCCATCTGACACCTTTACCAATCACGAATTCAGGACAATTGAGTCCAAAAGGCAAGAAAAGTCGTGACGACAAGCCGTTCGTGTGATACTACTTACCTAAGGTGAAGCTTATAATTTCCGGATAGTACCTATCTATTAATTTGATCGTTCATTAATTAACATAAGTGTCCTCGTAGAATAATTCTGATTTGATCCTAAATAATTGTGTAAGTATTTATTGATTTAATAGATGAGGAAATCGGGGGACATGATGGCATGGAAAAATTTGTTCTGACTGAAGATTTTAAGAAATTAAACGTGGGATTTGCTCTGGACGAAGGAATGGCTAATCCAACTGAAGATTTTATTATTTTTAATGGAGAAAGGAGCATTTGGCGTGAGTTATACACCTTATTTTTTTTTCAATAAGTACCTCTAGCACGAAAACGACTTCGAAAGGCCATTAAAAGATTGAGTAGGTACCTATGAAAACGAATCTAATTTTGACAGTCAAGGTTGAATTCGAAGGTTTGGTATCGAATTTAGTCAAATACGCGCAAACGATCTGAAAACGAAATTTTTTCGTGCGGAGGTACTACTCATAATTACCTATTCTATTTTTCGGATAAGTAATAAAAAAATCACTAGCTGTATCATCTAAGTACGCAGGCTCGAGCCTACTCCCAGTCTACTGAATTTTTCAATTGTTACTTTAGCCTACTTCACCAATGATATACTTACTTACCTAATTATTTCAGAAACTCATGTTCACTGCACTGGACAACCCGGTCACGGATCTTTACTCATACATAACACTGCTGGTGAAAAGGTAATCACTTTTAAATTATTATTTGTACCTGGTTAAATAAATTGTTAGGATGCATTAGGTTTAACAATAACCCACTACTTAGGTCGTAATAGGTAATTGAGAATGTTACTAGGTATGCAAAATCACTTGAAACCTTTGTTACAGTTAGGCTTTTACATTTACAAATACATTAGTTTTTATTTCATTCAAAAATACCCAGTAGTTATGATTTTATAGGCATTCAAAGTTCGCTTAAATATTGAGTGCCGCCGACGGTCACGTGACCCCGCGTGACGTACATTCACAGTATCCGCTTACTAGAAAACGGCTAAAAACATACTTAAATACATTTTTTTTTGTAAATACAAACTTATTATACATATTAACACCCAGACCCATCACAGAAATTAAAATTGAATCAAACCCAAACTTGATGCGATTAAGTCGTTTTATTGCGAATTACCTTCCAGCTCCATCATTAGACCCTGATTACTATATAGAATTAAAGTACTCGTCAATACAAAACGAACGAACCCAAACTCGATGGATTTAAGTCGTTTTATTATGGGTCATTCCATAAAAATCTGTATATTTTCGACGTCATTTTGTCCGTAACTTTTTTAAGATGCTTTTGAATACTTTATTAGTGTAAATTATTGTTTATTAATTAATTATGTTATGTCTAAAAGGGCCAGTCACTTTATGCTTTATTTTAGGAGAAATTATAATTTTCAATTTTTTCATACTACATTACTCCTATATGACTTCTAATAAAGTATAAAACTTTTAACCTTAACATTTATAGATAAGTTAATACACATAATGTAGTTGTTTTGTTATTATCACTATATAAAAAACATCATTCCCTAACTAGTAATTTAGTCCCAAGTGCCGTTTAAAGCTAGGGCCTGACGCTCTAGGGACTGACGATTTGGAGTAAAACTTAACACAAATGCAGATTAACTTTATATTATAAGATGCTTAATACGATGTGCCGAAAATAGCCAAAAAACCACACGTAAATACTATTAAATTATATACAATTTCCTATTATAATCAATAAAGCTACTCAACTAGGGACTGACGAAGTGACTGGAATAACACATGTTTCGGTAACAACTGGCACGTTTGCACTAATTCAAAAAACGGCTACCGCAAAGCCAGTATGGTCTGAGGATAACTTCGTATCGTACTTTAAACTCAACTAAATATCATTCACTCTAATTACATATTAAAGCGCAAAATTATAAAATCAGTGCGTGGCGAGGGAATGACGCTAAAAACTGTAGACTCTTTTTCAACTAAAGAAAATCAAATTATTGTTTATTGAAACCGCAAAATATTAATAGAATTTGGTGTAATATACATTTAAATAGATTATTCGTTAATTAAAACAAAGGATAAAGTTGATGTTTTTATAAATGTGGGTCCCAAAACACAAACTTTTGGAGTACGGACATGCCTAGGGAATGACGTTTTGGGTCATTCAAAAGGAATTTAAGATGTTTTAAAAATAGTTTCAAAAAATATAAATGGGTGATGAATAAAGCACATTGCGAGCTGTTATTTAACAATTTTGGAATAAAATATTAACAAATATTTCATGTGAAATGTGGCGCGGACTACGAGTTGACATATTTTTGTGGAATGACCCTTATAGAGTTCCTATGCCCACCTTCCAGCTCCATCATCAGATCAGCTCCATGTCATCATAATATTGCATGGTCATCCAAATCACATGTGTTTGCGAAATTTCAGCTTAATCGGTTGCCTGGAAGTGGGTCTTAATTCAGCTTGCAAGATTCCACCCATACAAATATGAGCCAGTCACTGTAATATGACGTCACGCGCATAAAATGGCGGGCCGGCCCACGGTGGGCTGATATTAGAGCTTCATAGACTTAGCGTCGCTCAAAAATCAAGTGCCTAATTTTGAAAAAATAAATATGCCAATGTGTTCCTTTACCAAAGAGGAATATTTTATGTTATGTAACGTTTCTTGATAAAGTTATTATTTAATAAGTTATTGACAATTTCCTTTTTTTTTGTATGGAGCTCAACATTTATTTTTATTTTATTCGTTATTCTCAAACTTTCTTAAGAAATTGACTTTTGTATTATGTAATGCAACATATAAGCTATGTTATCACCAAGTGTCGCATTTCGGAAATCTTCGGAACATTGTCATTTTGGACTTTAAAATAAAAAAAATAAAAAATTTTAATAACTTCCAAATTTTGTAAAAATAACTACGCCAATGTGTTCCTTTGCCAAAAAGAAATATTTTATGTTATGTAACTTTTCTTGATAAAGTTATTATTTAATAAGTTATTGACAATTTCCTTTTTTTTGTATGGAGCTCAACATTTACTTTTATTTTATTCGTTATTCTTAAACTTTTTTAAGAAATTGCTTTTTTTATTATGTAATGCATCATAAAAGCTATATTATCACCAAGGGACGAATCCCGGAAACCCTCGGAACATTGTCATTTTCGACTTTAAAATAAAAAAAAACGAAAAAAAATAAGTGCAATGTTATGTACTTTCTTCCGTACTACCCTAACGAGGTGAAGAACTAAGCACGTTTTTTATAGTGGTGTTCCCAGGAGGCCTAATCCACTTGTAAGATTATTAAAATTGTTTTATGGAAATTAAGCCAGTGTGAAGTTAAGTTTATTGGTTATTCAGAGTCAGTTTCTGAACCGTGAAATAGGCTAATATCTACCAAAGTAAAGCTTTCTTTCAGTATCGGTATCAGCCTCATTATCAAATTGATCATTTATTAATTAACTTTTTGCTGCTGTTGATAAAACTTTGTGTTTTCTATGAAGTTTATATTATTATCTATATCTGAGAATCAGATTTTAAAAATAAATTGTGTAAAATATCTTCATTAGTTGCTCTCCTGCAAAATTCGAGCATGGTGTAGTAGGGGAGAGGGGGGCAGCTTTGAACAATTTTCATACTTTATTAAATATCTTCCAAATTTGAACGATTTCATTAATTTTTTCTTCCTAGATAGAGGTCATGGTTATCACACAACAAAATAATGATGTTCTTCTTAATTATTCATGAACGCTTATTAAGATATTTAGATTTTTGCACAGACCTGTAAACGTTCAAAACTGCCCCGTAGTCGGGGCAGCCTTGAACACGCCTGGGGCAGTTTTGAATTAGTATTTTTTTCAATGAAATAAAACTGAATATTTATGAATGTGTATTTTTAAAATAATTAATAAACAAAATTTTAAATTATCAGTGTCATTTGGGATCAATTTAACATGTTTATTTTATTTTACATCACTCTGTACAAAGTAACACAAAACTTAGGGATATTATTTAAAAAAAAAGTAAATATAAGATATATCAATTAACTAAATACTAATAAACTTTCTGTTTAATGACACATCAAAGACAAAACTGCATAATTTAAAAAATATCAATCAACTACTAAAACTAGCTTTTGCCCGGACTTCACCCAGCTTGAAATTTTATCTGTCACAGTAAAGCAATCTGCTTATTTTTTATGTAAAAACCTTCTACGAAGTATTAGAAAGCTTAAGGTTTCATAATACCACTTAAAAAAGAAAATTTATAAAGTTCAAAGGTGCCCCAACCAATTCGTTCAAAGCTGCCCCATGGGTATATTTCCAGAAAAAAACATAAATTTAATAACGGAACATACTTTTATATCGCAATTTCTTATCAAATCTTCATTGAAACTATTTAAACTTCCATATAGTAAACAAACCACTCACTATTTTATAAAACTACGTCCACAAAATCCTTAGAACCAAAATAAAAAAGTGCGAAATTGGCAGTCAAAAACAAAAAACCACTTTTGCCGGTTAACCTACAGTTAGATATTAAAAATGAGATGTGACGGCTATGCGCATCAGTGCTGGCTATATAAATTATGATTTATACCATTGTAGCCTAAACCAGTGATTTTTAAATTCATTTGTTCTAAGCTGCCCCTGTCCAAAGCTGCCCCCCTCTCCCCTACTTTCTGATTGGAAGTAAATATATTTTCCGTGAGCAATAATTTTGTATGCTTGCAGGGATATACGTATATAGAGCTCCATGTACGTAGTATAGTTTGGTCTGCGAAACAAAATTTGCAAAAATGATGATTCTAGCGTTTTAGGGCAACTTGTAAGTGCCCAATTATGAACGTTCGGTTTGATGTCTCCAGATAAAACTTAATGGATGCGGAAATTGAAAATTTAATAGATCGTAATTCTGGAAGCAAAACAATCTCGTAATAACTGATTCTCACTTGATAGATAGAAAAATAATATCGTTGATAAATGGCAGCTCTGCACAAACAGCGATGTGATATTTGTAAAGCCATATCAAAAGAAATTAATAATTTAGACGTAATTGCCATCAAGAAAGGTTTTTAACACCACGAAAAAGTCCACTACAAATGATCAATTTGATGTCTAGGCTGATACTGAGAAAGAAATATTTACTTTTGTAGATTCAGAAAGTGGCTCTTGAGTCTAACCAATAAACTTAACTTCAAACTGGCTTAATTTCCATAAAACAAATATTATAGGTATTATAGTAACCTTAGTAATCATGTGGATTAGGCCTCCTGGGAACACCACTATAAAAAACGCGCTTAGTTTTTCACCTCGTTAGGGTAGTACGGAAGAAAGTACATAACATTGCAGTTTTCTTTTTCGTTTTTTTTTTATTTTAAAGTCGAAAATGACAATGTTCCGAGGGTTTCCGGGATTCGTCCCTTGGTGATAATATAGCTTATATGATGCATTACATAATACAAAAAGCAATTTCTTAAGAAAGCTTAAGAATAACGAATAAAATAAAAATAAATGTTGAGCTCCATACAAAAAAAAAGTAATTATTGTCAATAACTTATTAAATAATAACTTTATCAAGAAAAGTAACATAACATAAAATATTTCTTTTTGGCAAAGGAACACATTGGCGTAGTTATTTTTACAAAATTTGGCAGTTATTTAAAGTTTTTATTTTTTTTTATTTTAAAGTCCAAAATGACAATGTTCCGAAGATTTCCGAAATGCGACACTTGGTGATAACATAGCTTATATGTTGCATTACATAATACAAAAGTCAATTTCTTAAGAAAGTTTGAGAATAACGAATAAAATAAAAATAAATGTTGAGCTCCATACAAAAAAAAAGGAAATTGTCAATAACTTATTAAATAATAACTTTATCAAGAAACGTTACATAACATAAAATATTCCTTTTTGGTAAAGGAACACATTGGCATATTTATTTTTTCAAAATTAGGCACTTGATTTTTGAGCGACGCTAAGTCTATGAAGCTCTAATATCAGCCCACCGTGGCGGCCGCCGCCCGCACTTTTAAAATTCAATATCTTGGAAACTAATTGACGTATAGAAATAATTCTTTCACGTGCATTTTTTATTTTTAACAGAGAATACAGAAAGCTAAAAAACAAAATTAGTGAACATTCTTCATTACCAACAAAAACGTGCACATAAAAAAGAAATCAAATCGAATATCGACTTCTATTGCAGTTTGCCTACCTAATTCGTAATTAAGTAGGTAACTACAATGTTCAGTAACGTAACTATAAACTTGTTGCAGACCAAGAGCTACATTAGCAAAATTTTCTATAACCCGCATACGGAATCATAATACTCGGGAGATGTATTCTTAAAAACTTCGCGTTCTTTTAACTATCCATCACCAAACAGCTTTAAATTACTTAATACCCCAAAACCTGTTTGTTAGGTATTTCTTTTGTAGTAAATAAATTGTAGTATAGTAAAAATTGTGTAGTAAACTCATAGTAAAATTACTGAGGGGTGTCTTTTTTCAAAATTCCACACACAAGCCCCATAACTTAATGATTTATATTTCAGTTAAGGTACATAATTGATAAGTTCATGGATTTGAGAGAGCAGCAAAAGAAAATACTTGAAAGCGACTCGAAACTTACTATTGGAGATGTCACAACAGTAAATCTGACTCAAATATACGTAAGTAATTAACTTTAATTTCTAGAAGCAGTAAGTATAAGTTATTATGTCACTTTTTTATGTCAAAATACACATTTACTTATGTAAAACTACTCAATTTACTTAACTAACTTTTTAAATCTACTACAGGGCGGAGTTCAGTCCAACGTGATACCTGAAAAATTGACAGTCGTTTTTGATATAAGACTGGCTGTTACAGTTGACCACACACAATTTGAAAACATGGTGAGTACTTATTTTTTGCGAGTAAATCTGTTTGTAAAGCTATCTATACCAACTCTTTCTTGACTCCTCCTAAATTTCAGATTAAAAGATGGTGTAGCGAAGCGGGCGATGGTGTAACTTTTGAATTTGAACAAAAAAACCCTAACGTGGAATGTACGAAACTGGATGATACAAATCCATTTTGGATGGCATTCAAAAGCGCTGCTGATGAAATGTAAGTTACGTTCGCCGGAGAACCGAAAATGTCGAATTTCTCCAATAGCTTTGTAAACATGACCGACTGGAAGAAATCTCTTTATAGATAAAAGCTGTCTCTCACAGTAAAGTACATTATTACTTATGTAAAGATAAATTACTTATTTTAATGATTATTTTCCAGGAAGTTGAAATTAGATTGCAGAATTTTCCCAGGCGGCACCGACAGCCGTTACATCCGACGCGTTGGGATCCCGGCCCTCGGCTACTCCCCCATGAACAACACACCGGTGCTACTACACGACCACGACGAGTTTCTTAAGGCTGATATCTTTCTTAAAGGCATCGACATATACGTAAAACTTATTACTGCTGTTGCCAACGTATAAACGATATGATTGTAATCTAATCGTTATCTTGATGACACCATGAGCACGAGCTCTGGCACGAGTCTTCCTCAGTCGAGTTAAAGAAAGATAATATTTTTTTCTGAACTCTTTCAGATTTCGATTATTTCGATACTAACCAAACCTGCTTTTTAACTGATTGATAAATTATCATTGTTTAATACATAATTATTAAAATTATGTTACGTATTATAACTACATTATATGAATTGTTTTATCTAATAATATTTATGGCATTACGGTGGTAGGTACGAGTAAGTATGAAATCTGTTGTTATTTCAATAAAGTTATTTGCATTAACTAACCGTCTCGCATTAATTTAAACACGTACCTACCTATCTGCATTCTGCGTAGGTGAAACAAAACACGATTTTACGAATACATAGATAAGATACAAGAGAAAACATAATTTAGTAGTCCTCTAGTCTAAAACTAGGGAAAAATTGGAGCTTTAAGGGACGCAGTGTGTACACGATAGTGCCTCTCACTCCCTCACGAATCAGGCCCAGCCAGCAGCAGGTGCAGGGGAGTCCAAGACACTAATACAAGGTGTCTCAAAAGAAAGTTTATATTAAGTGGATCGATTAAAAAAAAAGTAAGCCGTGTATCGAAAAAATGTTTAGTAACTATTAAAGTACACATTTTGGGAATTTATTTCATAAAAATAATATTGTCCAAATGTAGACCCTCGCGTTCGTAGCACTCATTTAATCGAACAGTAAAATCACTTATGACGGCTCAGGCAGGTAAACTCAGTAATGGCTGCCATTTCATGACGGATATTTTCTTTCAAATACGCCAGGGAAGTTGGTTTAGTGGCTTAAACTTTAGATTTAAGTTAATTCCATAGGAAAAAGCCCATAGTGGTTAAATTAGGACTGTGTGGAGGGTAATTGATGTCATCTCTCCTGGACAGAGGCGGCGTAAGGCGTAGGCGACGTGGGCCACCGCCTACGGCCTCGCGGTACAAGGGGCCTCGCGCATCAAAAATTTTGAAAAAATGTATACAAGGTGGAGATGACAATATCACAATACGAACATTGACTATTAAATATAAATTCTTGATAGCTAAACAATGTAGTTAAAAATAAAAATATATTTTTTTCCAAACAAATTCAGCCATAATCAGACACAAAATTAAGCAACAACACGGTTTTAAGTGACGAACATTATTCTTTGGCGCAATATTCCTTTAAAAATAATCACTGAATCAAGAAATCAGAAACTGTCAATGTATAGACCTTTGACCCTTTTTTTTATTATTTCATAAAATCCGTCTTCAGGTCATTGAAGTAATATTACTACGTATAGAACAGACATCGCGAACAAAATATGTACAGTGCGGGGTGCGGGGCGGGAATTTGACGGACAGCTGTCAGTCAAATCCATGACTATCAAGTTTCATAATTTATGGCGATAAAATCTGCACCAGAAAATGTCGTACTTCATTGATAGGATTGCACGAATAGTGACGTTCCTGCGGTCGCCTCATCATAGACATTGTGAAACGATTGTGAAAATAAACAAATCGGCTAAATTGTGTTAAATTTTCATGGTGCTCAATAGCAAAAAGGTTCAGCTATTTACATTATTCTCTTATTATTTTCTTTCTGTTTCTTTTTATGTGGTGTACAATAAAGAGTATTTATTATTATTTATATTTTCTTCTTAAAGATTCTCGGAACTGGTTGTTCCGTGGTTATTATTATTATTATTATTTTATTTTATTATATTGTGCGTTTCCTGTAATGTAATCTAAGCTCCCCTCCCTTAGACTAAAATTAGCCCTCCTAGACAAGTGACAAAACGTAGCAGTTGAAACATTCTAAATCACTTCGCTCTGCCGTTTTTTGGTGTCAGTTACTTCACTCCGTGATGCGATTTTAAAATTACAACTGGCGATTCCGAATTCACAACTGAGGGGACTGAGGCTAATCGTGTTACTTGTGCTACAAGTGCGTATGGGCTTCATACTGATGCTTAAGCCATTAATTTTTTTTTTCCCATTAAAATCTAATGTAATCGATAATCGCATTGAGAATCGTCAACTGGTATTTTCTAATTCGATAAAAAAAATACCCATCTCTAGTTTAAAACTGTCATCCAACAGCGCACGAAATATTATGAGTTAAAGATAATGATACCATTACAGAGGCGACACTTCGTTTACGTTTAGTTTCTGCCTATTGAATTGGATACTGTAAGGAAACATCGTCATCATCATTTTAGCTACTGGACGTCCACTGCTGAACAAAGGCCTCCTCTAATGATTTCCACATCGCCCAGTTGATAGTGGCCTGCACCCAGCGTCTTCCTGCTATCTTCAGTCAGTCCATCTTGAGATTTTAGAAAAATTCCCACTCGTCACGGTAGGAACAAAGCTAGGGATGACCTACGCCTTCACTCCAGAACCAATAAAATAACTGAAAGTCAGAAACTTTCAGTTATTTTATTGTCTCTATTGTTAACTATCTCAGTGGTTGAGTACACGTATAATAGCTGTGAGGTAGAAGTTACGGGACTATTCCCACCTCTCCTTTTCACCGCTGCATCTCCTGTGTAGCTAGCACCTAGACAAGTTGATTTAAAGCCAAGGTATATCAGTTTATAGGTAATGACTTAGTGCATCTAAAAATGTAAAACTTTCTAGTTTTTTGTAACATAGAAAAATCTAAAAAGAAGCATCATTTTTTTTACCAAGTGTTTCTAAGAAATTTAAATGGAAGCTTTTAATGACAACGTATTGCTTACTTTTTCAGCTGTCGAACGAATCTACTTTTATACTCATAGGTCCTGTACATCGGTAGATTTGGTAAATAAATGAATCCATCCGGACTCAGAAACTAAAAAAATTAAAATAGCTGTAATTTTTTAATACTGGATTTGTCGATTAAATTGATCATATTACTGCGCCCTAACGGGTCGGACACTGGTGACCAGACACACTGTACAAATTATTATAATTTTAGCCTATCTCGTGAGCTAGGTGTAAATAATTAGGGTGATTTACTAACTAACCAGTCGCATACGAACAACAGCAGTGAGATTCAAACAAGTTTGATCCATGATGCCGCACGACTATTGTGTGAGCCCACCCGTAACCCAAGCTTATTTAGCTTAACACAAGGGGCTGGACGGGACTATTAGTAATTTGTGCAATATAAAGTGCTTATAATCTTTAAAAAATCTTTTTATTGCGGTATGCGATCCGTTTGCTCGTTTGCCTCCTATCACATAAAAAAAAAAAAAAAAATTAACCTTCCTTTTGTATACTAATTTATGCGTCAGTGTCAATTCTGCGATGTTTATTCTTTGAAATTTTCGTAAAATGGCTGCCGCCTTGTAATTAACAAATTAAAATTAAATTAGTGTTTTAAAGTGCATAAATGTACAACTTAATGGTAAAAAGTCATTCCTTGATTTTTACTTAATATGTATCTGGAGTTATTTGAACAGTATTTTCGTCTATAGGATGGCATATTTAAAAAAACAAAACTGCACTCAAGCGTGTTGTCACAGCAACCGCTGAGCACATACTAATTGAATTTCGGTCCGTGGACCTGTTTGCGTGCCAGAAACAGTCTAGTTGACATGTCTTCTCTAGTACGTAGTACATTATAACTCAATGCTTCAGGTCGCCACAGAACAAGGCCTCGCGAAATCTGTCTTGCCCACATCAAATTTAGGTCTTGCCCCGCCTCTGCTCCTGGAGATCAATTTTCCAAAGAAAATTTCACATGACCAGCCTCTGATTGGTTTCTTGGGGCTTTAACTCTTGCATCAATTGATTTTTGTAGGAGTGTAGTTTTACGTCTTTGTGAAAAATGCGGTGTAATGATGATCTATGCACATTGAAAGCACTAGTGCGCTTCCGAATTGAAGGGTTCGGGTCGTCACGAGCGGACTGATTAACACTCTCCACGTTTTCTACCGTTTTTGATGACCATAGTTGCCCGGATTTTTACTATTCCAGCGTTGTACGGGTCTCTTAAAACTTTTTGGCCCATTTCCTAATAAGAAGAATGCTTGCAGCATCATTTAAGTGGCGAAATCTACGCGCTGCAGTCGCAGAATAACCATTTTAGTAAAATTCTCGTAAGGACAACGCGCGGTCTGTTCCCGAGAAATACTCCATAGCACCTAAATTCCCAAGAGCCAGGCTACTGATTGACATAACTAATCAAATGTAAACTTTCTTTTGAGACACCTTGTATAACAAGTGGTAGGTATCTCTGCTTCTAAGATTATTTTTTTCTTAGAAGCAGCTTCTAAGACTACGTCAACGTCAAAGATAACGTCAAACGTAATAAAAAAATACTCAGTTGCCTAGCACCCCTCTTCACGCGCGCTGTTTGATAAAGCCGTAGTAAATGTTGCCTGCTTCAGTTAAAATTAATAAAGTTCTGAGAAAGGGAGAAACGCGCGCGTCACTATGAAATAGACGTGTTGACACCACTTTCAAAACTGTAAAAACGAGACTCCCATAGATTTTGTATGGCGACACATACAAGCAAGAGTAGTCACTGTTTTGTAAAACTTATTTAACTACTTTTTTCAATTACAATGCAAACAAAAAATGACAAATAGTCTATTAATGAGGGCGCGGGCGAAGTCTCTTACGAAAGATAATAATTAAGTAAGTACATACATACACTGAGATTGATTGATAGTGGTGAAAAGTTAGGCTCCCATACAAAAAAAAGCAAATGACAGTTTAAAACAAGATACTTAATATATTATTTTTATATATCATCATAACATTATCATATTGTTGAACGAGTAGTTGTCATACTAGTAAACTCAAGTAACCATTATATTGTATCAGCCCAAAAATAACAATACATATCTACATAATATATTTGTATTGATCTAAAGCTCTTTGAGCTATATTTTATGCCATTACTACTACAAAGAATATGAAAAAAAATATTAATACACCAAAAATTTTAAACATAAGAGCTCTGTTCCCTGTTACACTCTGGAAATATTTTAGAATTTCTCTGTGACCAGCTTCTACATTCATTTCTGCTTCTTGAATATTAGCATCAATTCTACCAATAGCTTCATCTTGTTCTTTTACCATATGTGCCAATTGTTGAAAAATGCCACCAAGCTCAACTATGGTGCTCTCAATATTATGCATAGTCTCTGCTCGTTGCTGAACATATGAGTCTGTGTCATCTCTTAGAGCTAGTTGTTGTGTTTGCGCCTGGAGGCTGGTAGATGCATCTCCAAAATCAATACTAACTTCATCTTGCTGAAGCAATGTTGGCACTTCTGACACCACTGGTGCTACTCTGGAGAACTGTTCACGTCTATTGTTTTGATGCTTCAAGTTTTCAGACCTCACCTCAAGAACCTAAAAGTAATGAAAGCATTTGTTTAGATTTAATAGCATTTACAATTTTATTGGCAGATTTTTTTTAATGCCAGAATAAGTAAGAACTGTTTCCCACTCTATGCAAAGCTTAATAACATCTTGAATTAAATAAATGAACACTGTCCAATCTCCTGTTAGTGGCTACTGCTGCTTAAGGTACTTAAACCTAGATACTGTTAAAAGAAGAATTTTATTTGTACCTGCTTGAATTGACTGCTCATTGATGCTAGACGAGACTGTAATGCAACAACTACACTAGAAGAATGACTGTGCATACTGCGTCTCCCCCTGGGCATTTCTCCCAATCTAGCTATCTGTTGATTTAGAGAACTGAGGTCTCCCTTGATGATGTATGTTAACTCTTGAATTTCAGTGGGTCGATCATCAAATAATGATTTTTTTTTGGCCACTGGAAAGAAATAAAACATAGTTTTAAACAGGTGTTAATTAAAAGTTAACATTCACACTGCTTAGTCAATTAAGTAAATGTTCAATGAGGTACAGATGATTCATTAGGTATAATAAGTAAGCAATTATACAAAACAAAAATAATGCAACTTACACATAGCAAGTTTTTCCAGTTTAGTGTATGTACTTGTGATATTCTTGCTAATTACTTTAGCCATACTCATAAATTGAGAGTACGTTTCGAGAACTGCAGCTTTTCGTTCATCTCTAACAACTGGTCGGGATAACGTTCGACCCTGTAAACTGCGAACTGTGGCAATAAATTCATTGGTCCTATCTCGAGCTGCCATCACTGATTCAAATACAAACTCCTGAAGGAAATCAAATTTGTAATCTTCTTCAACAGCGGTATTCACAGATTGCGTGTTATAGTAATGGCTGGTTACAGGTGTGTACGATTTAGATTGTTGAGATCCCTTTTTGTCCAATTTATCGTATGTATCTAAATTAGTCTCTAGATCCGTAGCAGATCTATCAGTCACACCTCCGATGTTTCGACGACGAGGAAGCATTGCATTCTATGGACAACTTTACAGAGGAAATTATTAAAACCTTCCCTCATCAAATACTTGAACATTGAACAGATACAACACAACACCATACACTTCGTGAGGTAGTTAGCTCAGATTAAGGACCAAGCAAAATATTCGATTTAATTATTAGCACTTAAGCCACCTTTATTAGCATTGTTTCTGTTTTAAAAATTAGTCTTAAGGTACAAGATTTCGATTGAAAGACAGACATTGAGATTTTGTGACATTTCTGACACGTCACCAATCCTCACAACATAGATAATCACATTTCGCCAAAGATAATATAAATCTCCAAGCACGCATACGGCACACGATCGTCATGCTTCATTTACATTCCAGCTGAAGTGCAATTCGGTATCACGCTAACAAAGACGAAACAACTACTAATAAAAAGTTACACAGTTGTTGAACTACTGTTATACATCGAAGACTACTAATAAAAATATTTTTGACATAAACCTTGTATATACAACAGTGTATTAAGTTGTATGAGAAGTTACCCAAGGCTTATTCACTCTATCGACCTTGTTTAGCAGAGATAAATCACAAGATGGCCGCTTGGATTGTCAGCTGTTTAGTTTTTATCAACTTTTTATTGCTTGAAAACTTATTTTGTTGTATACCTAATTATGAACTACTAGCTTTCCGCCCGCGGCTTCGCCCGCGTGGAACTTTGTCTGTCACAGAAAAACAATATCGCGCGCGTATTTGCTCACCGTTTAGACCTACCCTGAGCCCCGATTACGGTAACTTTTAACGTCTACAATCCAGACACGCTTCTCGATTCTACGATACGATTGGTCGTTCAACAGCGTACGTCAGCTGTTTTGACCAATCGTATCGCAGAATCAGAAACGCGTCTGGATTGTAGACGTTAATAAAAGTTACCGTAATCGGGGCTCTGGACAACGACAAACATTTTAAAACCAAAATCAGCTCAATCGGCCCAGCCGTTCTCGAGTTTTAATCAGACTAACGAACATCAATTCATTTTCATTTATATAGATAGATAGATAGATAAATGTGTATTTGATATAACGATGAAGAGAACAATCAGCGTACTTTACACTTAAAATGATCTCCTTTAAAAGTCCGAAAGAACACCTTATTTCTGAAATTAAAATTACTTGCGTTTAAGAAAAAGTAGCTTTCTGTCAGCTTTTACATAAAAGCACAGGCCACAGTTGCACTCCGTTCACGTTTTAGCTTCGTTTGAACTAGCTATCCAAACGATACCGCGATTTGTTATAAAACTGAATTTCGTTCGTTGATCAATCATATTCCAGCTGAAAATCGGGGCTACGTCGTGGTCCGCGTTTTATCTGATCGTGAATCACCGTAATTGCGCAATTTTAATGTTATCTTTGGTGACTCAAAAGGCGGAGCCCGGAGCCCCAATCAGTCAGTCATCATCACATGGTCCCATGGCGCAAGTACACTATGCGGGAAATTGGCCAAGAAGTAATAGTGTGAACACCACTGCTTCGGTTACTTTCTTCTTCCCTCTCATGAAGCTACAGATAAAAATGGAGGCCACACTCCGAATACCTACTTGAAGCACAAACTAAGTATCACTATCTCGCTCTCTGTGGGCAGACTCGCTCTTTCTAAATAAACAAAAAATATAAAATTGCTCAAATTCAATGAAACCAATGTAAAATCTTTATTTCTTGACATAGGTATCATTAAAAATGATAAGTGTAATTACTGGTAAAACGTTTTAGGAAGAAATTACTGTAAAAAATGTGAAAAATGTTTACAATGATCCAATGTCGGAAATCACGAAATAAACACTTACGCGTGGAATCTTATGTCACTTCCAGGACACCACGTACTACCGCAACCACGCACTACAAAATTTTGCACCAATTCTTGTGATAAAACAATGATTATTTCCTGTAAACAATCTCAAACGAAATTAACTGCTTAATAATTTTTTTTTTTTTCTAACAGGTTTAACGGCTTCGGATAGTATCCTTACGGCCAAATCTTTAGTGAGGCATTTCTAGTACAATTTCATCCATGAGTACAAGTGCTTAACAAACAAAATACACTCGACATCAAATAAATCGCACCTCCCGCGACAAGCATTTTCAAACGTATGCATCCCCACTTCCCACCAATATTGGAATCATTTAAAAGCCTAGTTCTAACCTCCATTTCATTAAAGGAAAGGTTTTTACCCCAAAAATGTGTCTTTAGAAGGATCCAGAGTCACTTCTTCAAAAAATAGGTAGTTACGCTAGAGCCAACTTTTATGGCTATAAAACTGTTAAGTTGGGATTAATCGCTCTCCATCTGTTAAAGAGGACACGTGTGATCATTATTTGGTTTTATAACCATAAAAATTGGTCTAATTGATCCCATAGGTGGGCCCAAAGTGAGGTATTTTTTCAAGTCACATTTATGGTATATGTTAATCATTTATTAAGAAATTAAATGTGTTTTTCTTTAAGGATATTTATTGGGCTTTCAAATAACACCAATATTGTTGGGGCACCATGATTGTGTCAGAAGAAAATCGTTAAAGTTCGCGTCGCGGAAGGTGCGGTTTATTTGATGTTGAGTTTAGTAAACAACCGCCATGATGGGCCGGATTGGGCGGATGTTGCCACATGGTACCGATTACCCAGGAATTGGGATTGTAATTCCCTGATTCGCCAACACATTAAGCCTAAATGGCCGACAATTTTGTGATTTTTTATTTAACTAGGTAATCTTAGTTTCAAATATTAATTATTTATTTGTTTAACTTCTGATTTGGTTAGTGAATTGGCTATTTCGAAGAATTTACAAGGAGATTTAAATCAGAAGATAGCAATACTACAGTTCACACTAAAAAGAGAGGTAGGGGTAGGGCCGCAGAGAGCGAGATAGATATAAGTAGGTATTTGACTCAAGTTTTTGTTCCAACTCTGCTCTCCATTTTTATCTTTAGCTTCATGTTCCCTCTCGCGTGCGGTCGCGCATACTTCGGTGCGCGCGGGCATGCCGCATAGTGTACTTGCTCCTCACTTCCATCACTTTTATTTATTTTTGCTCTGCGCAGTTTTTCAAGGTGACAGCTGTCAGGCCTGTCAGTCAGCCAGCCAGCAGCTGTCCATCCAAATTAAAGTCAAGTCAGTGTAAAAGTAGTTTTTTGGATGTGAATTTATACAGAATTAATTAATTGGATGTGATTGCGATGTTTACGCCAAAGTTATAAAAATTCTTCAAGCTTCAAAATTTATTAAATTTATAAAATGTTAAGAAGTTTTTACTGAGAAAGGTAGCTACCAAATTGTTACGAGTCAAGAATTTAAACAGATAATTTAATACATATTATTATCTATGTGTTGCACAATAATTAATAATGAAGACCTCTCCTATAATAATCGATGGGAAAGACTATGACAATACTTCTTTCATTATAGGATTAGCCCTTGCAATAAGTTCTAGCTTATTTATAGGTTCAAGTTTTATCATAAAAAAGATAGCTTTAAGAAAAATTAATGCATCAGGTAATGTCAGAGCTTCAGCTGGAGGATATGGGTACCTTAAGCAATGGATGTGGTGGTTAGGTTTATTGACTAGTAAGTACTTGAATTTATCTAATTTATAGATTAAATTAATCTAAGTTTTAATATGTACATGATTGTTGTTTTGGTATTTCAGTGGGTGTTGGGGAGGCAGCAAATCTATTGGCATATGCATTTGCTCCAGCAGCTCTAGTCACCCCATTGGGTGCCTTAAGTATTATTGTGACGGCAATTCTATCATCCAGATTTCTCAATGAAAAGCTTAATGTGATTGCAAAAGTGAGTTACATTTTTATAGTAGATTAGTACTGTAACATAAATATAAAGTAATAGCATAAAGTAATTGATACTCCCTATTATTTACAGATCAGCTGCTTTCTGTGCATTATTGGATCAGTGATATTTATTTTACATTCACCCAAATCAGAAGAGGTAAAGACATTCTCAGAACTAGCAGACAAACTTTGTGACTATTTGTTCTTGATTTATGTAGCAACTATAATTGTGATGAGTCTATTTGTTAAGGTAATATTTGTTCCCAGATTTGGTAATTCTAATGTTTTAGTATATTTATTAATGTGTTCATCAGTTGGTAGTTTGACAGTGGTATTTTGTAAAGCTGTTGCCTTAGGTATAAAAGAAAGTATTCATGGCAAATTAAATGTTTTTTCCCATTTTATGTTTTGGGTGTTGTTAGCTGGGTCAATTTTTTGCATAATGGTTCAAATGAACTATTTAAATAAATCTCTCGACATATTTAATACAAGTGTTGTTACTCCTGTATACTATGTCATGTTCACAGTGTTAGTAATAATTGCTTCTGGCATTTTATTCAGAGAGTGGCATTACATGTCACCTGCGGATATTGCTGGATGCTGTTGTGGTTTTTTAGTTGTCACAACAGCTGTATTTATGCTCAACATATTCAAAGATGTACCACTTTCATTTAGGGAAATAAATATGAACCCTAGGGTTAGATGGAACTCAAATGTTGAAGAATTACCAACCAATAACTATATGTTAAACCACTAATAAAGAAAAATATGAAGTTAATGTGATTGTATTAAGATTATAGTAACTAGATTAAGATACCTTTAAACTTATTTGTTACAATAATAATTTATAATAAATGTTATGTAATCAAAATACTGAATTATTTAATTTTGTATTTGTACCTACACAATTCTTGGATTGGCTATATTGCTGTGATTCCCATAAGTATTTCAGTGAGTTACTGTGTTGGTGGCAATTAAAAATAATAAAAAGATTAAAAAGTTTATTCAACAATCTCACTAACAAACTATTTTTATACAAGCAAAATTATAGATCATCCAAAGCAAGGAATGTTTAATAGGAAAATTGTAAAAATCACAAGTACACTGTTACAGAGTGATAAATAAATGTTCTGCAAATAGGACAAGTTCTTTGATATCCATAAAGTCTTCTGCAACATTCAGCACACAAACACACATGACGACAAGGTAACGTCAACACACACTTTTGTCGTTCCTGACATATAATACACAAAGCATCTGCACTTCCATTGTCTTCATTTTCATTATTAACACTCAAATCAGAATCTCTGGTTTCAATACTCTGACCATTTGCCATATGTGCAATCACCCTCACTTCTGAATCAGTCACATAATTATAGAGTGTATAATACAAATATAATATTTTTCTTATAACTGACCAGTGAAGGTCTATCATTTGTGAAATAATCGTACTTCTAAAATGTACACAGAGACGAACTAATATGATACCACTCACAATACCAAGGAATGACTCCAGAGGCACGTCTGTCATGAAGTTGGTCAATTTTAGTAATGCCATGTAAGAATCCACAATGGCATCACACACTGCATTTTTGACAAACCCAAAACCAATTTGTAAGAGTAGTGGAACTTGTAACGGTAGGAAAGTTATAATCAGCCACAGGGTATTGCCCACAAATATGGCAGCATCTTTCAGTAAGAATAAGACTTCACTTACTACTTTCATGATTGCATCGAAAATGCTTAGAAATGTTCCAAGTACTACCCCAATCTTATAGTTGACATCATTAAACAGTAATCCCAAACAACTTAAAACATAATGAATCTGGCTGTCACAGGTATCGACAGAATGTTGAACCAAATTCGGTATATCTTCTGTAACTATTTTAAGGTTATCTTCATAAACTATTTGCAGGAGTAACGCCAAACTTGCAAAAACATTGTTTATAGCATTTGCAATGCCTGCAGCAGTCGCAACTATTAGTTTTCCTATATATGACACAATATAAAATACTTTAACAATGGTATCCGCCACTGAATTAATAATTGTTGCTATAATTGAGATCATAATTGCAACATTCTGTATTGACCTTTCAAATTGCCTCAAATGTGTAATATTTCTTTCAGTAGTAACGTTTATTAAATTGCAGGGAGGTGGTGAAACTTCGAAAAAAAACTGTTTGTTTACACCAAAGTTTTCACCCGCACGCAATGACAGGTGACTGACGTGACAGACCACAGAGTACGTGACAGACAATAATATTGGGGGCGTTTGGCAGAAAATAGAATTCTTAGCGTAAAAAAAATGGCGTTTGTTTAGCGGTAATAATATCACTGCTGAAAAAATGTATGGAAAATGTCATTATTGAAGTTAGCAAACGTGTCCTCGCTAAAAACATGATAAAGTTTTCGGCGATTGCCATGGCGATCGCGCCATATTTCTTACAATTTCTGTTTTCGGCCTAACGCCCCAATTTTTTATTATAGCCACGATAGCCGAACGGTGAAGGGGTCGGAGTGGCCGACTCGAGATCCGAAGATCGCGGGTTCGAATCCCACCGCCGCTCGACTTGTGGTGAGCCCACTCGTAGTCGTAACACAAGTTTATTTAGCTTAACACGAGGGGTTAATGGGACTATTAGTAATTTGGGCAATACAAATTGCTAATTTAATAATCTTAAAAAAAAATGTCATCATCGATCAGCACCCGCGCAAAACATTACCCGCACTCTTGATAGCAGGATAGATCAAAAAGTAATAGGTACACTGAAGGTTTATTAAGGACTAGCTTTTGCCAATGACTTGCCCGCGGCTTCACCCGCGTGAAATTTAGTTTGTCCTTAGAGTTTGTCACAGATCGTCATAAATTATCTATACTAATATTAAAAATGCGAGATGCCGGTATCACAAAGTCCTTTCCTATCCCCATACTTTCACCCTAAGAGAACGGACTAGGTAGTTGTGAATTTAACCGCAAGAAAGAACCGCAAGTACAATAATAAAAAATAATTAATTTTTGTTTCAGTATGTACTATCGCCAACAGTGTTAATTGCCTATTGAAAGTCATGTCATCTCGTTCTATCGCAAAGAATCGCCATTTGATTAGAGCGAGAGCAAAAACGGAAACGGATAGTTAACAGTGTGGGAGTTTGTACATACATGGGAATCAATTTTATAAATAAAACAATTTATTTTTATTTAAAATTGACATATTTATTTTGTTTTACATAATAAAGCATAATTAAGATTGAAGACATTTTCACGGAAGAAGACCTATTGCCTTATTAGCATTAATTAATAATAATCTACCCTCAGCGCGGTGCTTCTATCGTGAAAAAATATCTCTGCATTGACAAAACACATATAAATTACGATTAAATCTGCTCCGCTCAATTATTATTAGATATTTTACTAAAGGATAGACTATACAGGGTGTTAGGTATATGGGTATATGAGCCGACATTAGCCCATGTTAACATGGTCATATAAATGGTATGATGAAGTCAGAAAATTGATATCTTCATTTTAATTATTTTAATTTTCATACAAATCGGATTTTATCAAATTTATTTTGTATGGAGATTAAAAAAAATAAAATGATGATATCAAATTTCTGACTTCACCATACCATTTATATGCCCATGTTAACATGGGCTAGTGTCGGCTCATATACCCATTTACCTAACACCCTGTATATGAAACATGAGGATAAACTAAGCGCCGCTGCGTCTTTACGTAAAAGCTGACAGAAAGTAACTTTTTCTCAAACGCTTCACGAAAATTTGCTGTTTAAGTAATTTTAGTTTAAAAAAATTGTTATTTCGTCTTTGTTAGCGCGTGAACTTTACCGCGATACCGAATTGCATATAAGCTGAAATTAAACTGGACCGGAAGTCGGGCGCGACTGGAGATCAAACGCAAATGAATCGGAGACATTACAAATTCATGGGGCTTAGTGTGAGTTTACATCAAACGAATTCGATATCGAGTGCGTCAAAAAATCTATGAAGATTTTAGTTTTTGAAAGTATCCGCTAGGGACGCTCTACAATCCGTCATACATATGTAATTTTTTGACGCACTCGATATCAAATACGTTTGATGTAAACTCACACCCTGATGATGACCCATTACACCCCATAGTTTTCATATAGTCGATCCTCAAGTAACTTTTGCTCTCCCAAGATAGATATTAGTGATCCATTTTAAAAAGTGGCACAATGACCAAAAACTTAAATACTAGTACTAATTGATATCGTTAAAACTTAGCCAACTGTGATTTAATCTTATTTCAATTTACGTTACTAATGCATGTAAAAGCGACAAAATTATGATCCACAACTTAAACATTCGTCTTTGTTTTGCAAGGAGCAAGTAATTGCTGCCATATTTTCATCTATTTCAGGCTTACCATTTTGTGCTGTATTCTTAACTTTAGCTTTGTCAACAGTAAATTGAATGGCATTTGCAGCGGGTTTCGTTCGCAAATAGTACATGCCGGTTTTGAGCCCCAATTTCCATGCATAAAAATGTATAGATGTTAATTTTCCATAATTTGGCTTAGCAACATGTATATTAAATGACTGACTCTGATCGATGAATGCACCTCTATCTGCAGCCATCTGAATTGTTGTTTTTACAGATATCTCCCAAACTGTTTTATATAAATCTCGAATGTCTTTGGGAATAGCTTCTATTTCTTGAATAGATCCATTGTTATGAATAATTAAATTCTTCATATCTTCATCCCACAATTCAGCCTCAGTTAAATCACGTAGTAAATGATGATTAACAACTTGAAATTCTCCAGACAACACTCTTCTTTGATATATGTTGGATGTAAAGGGTTCGAAAGATTCATTATTGCCAAGGATTTGAGCAGTAGATGCTGTTGGCATTGGAGCTAATAGCAATGAATTTCTGAGACCATGTTTCGCAATTTTATCTTTAAGTGACGACCAATCCCAAAGGTCAGAAGGCGTTTTATCCCACATATCATATTGTAATATGCCTTGGCTGGCAGGACTTCCTGAATAGGTTTCATAAACTCCATGTTTCTCAGCTAATTCGCAACTAGCTTCTAAGGCTCCGTAGTAAATAGTTTCAAATATTTGTTGATTTAACTTAATGGCTTTTTCACTTTCGTATGGAATGCGCATCAAAACAAAAGCATCAGCTAACCCTTGAACACCTATACCGATAGGCCTGTGCCTCATATTAGATTTTCTTGCCTCTGGGACAGGATAAAAGTTGACATCTATAATTTTATTCAAATTTTGGGTAATGGTTTTTGTAACTTCTTTTAATTTCATAAAATCATATGTTTTATCATCATTCACAAACATGTTTAATGCAATTGAAGCCAGGTTACATACTGCTATTTCATCTGCTGATGTATATTCCACGATTTCTGTACATAAATTGCTGCATTTGATGGTTCCCAAGTTCTTTTGATTACTTTTTCTGTTGCATGCATCTTTGTACAGCATATATGGGGTTCCCGTCTCGACTTGTGCCTCAATAATGGCCTTCCACAAAATTTGAGCTTTTACTTGTTTCATGAATCGTTTTTCTTGTTCATATTTTGTGTATAATGTTTCGAATTCCTCTCCCCAACAATCGGCTAAGCCAGGACAGTCATGTGGACACATCAGACTCCAATCTTCATTTTTTTCTACTCTCTTCATGAATAAATCTGGTATCCACAAAGCGTAAAATAGTTCCCTAGCACGTGTTTCTTCCTTTCCAGTATTCTTTTTCAAGTCTAAAAATTCGAATATGTCTGCGTGCCACGGTTCTAAGTACACAGCAAAAGCACCAGGACGTTTGTTACCACCCTGATCGACGTACCGAGCAGTGTTGTTGTAAACTCTAAGCATCGGAACAAGTCCGTTTGACACACCATTTGTTCCAGCAATATATGATCCTTTTGCCCTTATACAGTGAACATGAACTCCAATACCACCAGCAGATTTCGATATTAAAGCACACTGTTTCAAAGTATCATAGATTCCTTCAATGCTATCATCTCTCATGGCTACAAGGAAACAAGAAGACAACTGAGGACGAGGTGTCGCAGCAGCGAACAAAGTAGGGCTTGCATGGGTGAAATATTTTTCCGACAGTAAATTATAAGTGTTTATAGTGGCATCGATGTCTTCACCGTGAATACCAATAGCACATCTCATCAGCATATGTTGTGGTCGTTCAGCTACCTGAAAAAGAAATTCCAAAATAAATCAAGTTTTATGTCTAGGAAACTGGACTTAATTTGCTTAGCCCTAATTAGTAGGTAATTCAGCAAAAACTTGCAGATGCTGCTGTGATTACTTGCTCAGTGGATGCTGCGACGATTTTAGTACAGTATGTTACTTAAATGTTTTGCATATTTCCTAATAAACTTGGGGGAATTATTGTCTTTCTATTTATCAGTATGATTATTTTTAGGAGCGACTCGGTAAATCGATTTACGTAAAGTATTTTTTTTTTTCATATTTAATTATTTTCATCAGCTGCATGCGGTTTCAAAATCACTGCGTGTGCCATACATTTAGACTAAGCGCAGACCACCGATTTTTAGTTGGCCGATAGTTGGGCCCGATTTTAATTTGTACTAGCGGCCGCCCGGCCGGCCGGACTTCGTACGCGTGGATCCTGTTTTACCCCCTTTTCCCGAATTTTCTTTGCTATAAACCTCACGGAGCCCGAGACCTTTCCAACGAATGCAAAACTGTGGAAATCGGTTCGTGCGTTCTGGAGTTATAGCGTCAGGGAGGAAAACCCGACTTATTTTTATATAGTAGATGAAGAATCGGTCAAATGAAATCGGTGTAATGTGCGCACTTCCATACATGCCCATACTGATCAACTGCCCGACCCATGTGCCCGACTAAACTATCGGCCGACGAAAAATCGATGGTTTGCGCCTAGGCTAACTTTGTTAAAAATACGTCAGTTAACTGTAACTGCAAAGTTTATTAGACATTATGGTGCGCGAAAATAAGCCTTAAAGGCTTCCACAGACCAAACGCGGGTCAGAAGCAGTGCGGGTCAGTTGTAGCGCGGCTGAGGCACACTGAAAGCAGGCCAGTTTCAAAGCAGTTGCAACGCGGGCGGTTGTCAAAAATTTAAATATTCGAAAACCGCTTTCAACGCGCTGCTACCGCCCTGCGTCCGGTGTGTCATGCCAGTCATGCCAACAACAGCCAACAGCGCGGGTCCGCGCTCGCGCCGCTTCTGTCCCGCACCCGCGCCGCCTCGTTTGTCGTTCGGCAGTTGCAGTGCGGCGCAGTTGGAGCGCGGGCCCGCGTTCAAATTTGGTGTGACACACTTCAAAGAGTTTCTTGTATTACAACTTGCGCGGGCCCGCACTCAAACTGCGCTGCTACTGCCCCGCGTTTGGTCTGTGGAAGCCTTAAAACTTAAGAATCACCCGTGGCACCAGCACCTGCGACAGTATCTTAAAAATTTTTTTTTTTTTCGAAAAATACTTCATAAATTAAACATTTTGACATCACTAACTGTTTGCAAAATCACCCTATGAGTGTTTCTTTAAGACTAGGTGATAGGTACTTAAAATAAAGATGATGAAGGTGGTCTCTTGAGTTACTGACTTTATCGCGAATTATTATCTTATTAAGTGTGAATATCTATGTATAGTATAATCATGAATTCTATTTGTCTATGGAAAAATCTTATCTATACAGTGAGAGTCACGTTAAAGTGTACATATGAAAATAGATGAAACTAGACCTATTTTTATCGACAAAAAAGAGGTCAAAAAATATTTGAGATTTTTTTTAATTTTTAATAGATTTTTTTTTCTTCCAATTACTTATTGTAAAGAAAACGTAGCTAATAACTTTTAACCGCTTAGAGGTATATCCTTAAAAATAAAAACAGTAATAATGCTAAATAACAGGCAATACTAAAAAAATACATAAGATACACAAAAAAGCCCAACAAATAATAAAAAATGACACTTTTTGAAAAAAAATCTGCTTTTAAATTCGTGTTTTTTTGGTTATTTGATAAATTTCTCCAAAAAATGCCCCTATAACCAGTGGTTTTTATTACTTTGTATTATTCTCTATCGTATTACCTTCGTAAAACCAAAAATCGCATGTCTCTATCCCTATCACAATGTTTGCAATGATCGTTTGAATTAAGCCTCTCCGAGCGCGCTATTCAACCCTTCGTTAACAACGAAACTAAAAATGGCTCTAGATTTGTAATTTTGATAAAGACAAGTTAGATTTCAAATAAAATCAAAAGATTTTGAAGTAAAATAAGCATTTTAGTTAAAATTAAAATTGTCTCTACCTGTAGCGGAGAATAATGTTGTGGAAGGCCTTTGTTCAAACGATCATAGCAAATGTTGTGGTAGGGATAGAGACATGCGATTTTTGGTTTTACAAAGATAATACTATAGAGAATAATACAAAGTAATAAAAACCACCTGTTATAGGGGCAATTTTTGGAGAAATTTATCAAATAACCAAAAAATCACGAATTTAAAAGCAGATTTTATTCAAAAAGTATCATTTTTTATTATTTGTTGGCATTTTTTGTGTAATTTATGTATTTTTTTAGTATCGCCTCTTATTTAACTTTATTACTGTTTTTATTTTATCAGGATATACCGCTTAGTTTAAAAGTTATTACGTTTTCTTTACAATAAATAATGGGAAGAAAAAAAATTGTAAAAAAAAAAAATTTGACCTCTTTTTTGTCAATAGTTTCATCTATTTTCATATGTACACTTTAACGTGACTCACACTGTATACCAATGTGGAAAGGGAATATTTATAATTTCAGGGAATAAATGTGTAAAGAAAAGAAGGGAAAGTAAGGAAACTTTCGTAAACAAGTTACACTGCCAAGAATTTTGACATTGATATAATTAATTAGCTAGTTGAATAAGTTTATACAGCTGAGTTGCACCACCAAACTTTAACTGATATGTTATACACGGTAGCATAGCATCATAAATCATCAAGTAACAAAGAAAAATGTAGTCTGATGTGCTGTTGACTTACTTATATATTTTTTATTATTGTATGAAAATAAACTCTTACCAAAGCTTGGCATCATGAACTACTAAGGCAACTAAAACTTTACCTGTAAAATTTAAAATAGTTTCTTGCTGATAATAAAGTAACACCAGATTATTTTAGCTGTTAGTTACCTTATTATTTATCTTCAATAGATAAGACCGTTCTAAAGTTTTGAAGCCGAAGTAGTTGTATTTAAAATCTCTGTCATATACAATAGCCGAATCCAATCTTTCCTTGTTTTTCATAATGATGTCATAGTGAAAATCCGATATCATAGGAGCTCTTTTTTTTGTATGTGGATTTACAATGTTGTATAAATCTGTCATTACATCTACAAAAAAGAACATAAATGTTATACAGACCATCATGAGTATCAGATAAACATATACATATAAGGGCCCTTACACATTGTGATTTTTTGCAGCAATATTTAAAAGCATATTCTTTGCTGTCATAGGCTAACAATTTTCTAATGAATTAAACTAACCTGAAAAGTGTTTTTTTGTTTCTTTGTGCAAGTTAGATATAGCTAAACGTGCAGCTAACAGGGCATAATCTGGGTGATCCGTAGTCATTGTTGCTGCAGTTTCAGCAGCTAAGTTGTCTAATTCAACGGTGGTTACCCCGGAATATATTCCATTAATGACTTTTAATGTTATGGATACCTGTAAAACAAAAAGTTCATTTTGTTCAAGATAAAAACCTGGGAACTTTTAAGTAGAGAAACAAGGGTTAAAATCTTATAAAAAAACCTGGAAACTAGGCTGCTTTATGTTTGGAAAATCTTGAATCTGCAATCTTTTATAAGCATTTTAGATGTTTTATAAGCATTGTATAAAAAATCAAGGGGAAAAACAAAAGGAAGCTAAGTACTGCCTGAATGATTGCAGCAGTTATAATTTCGCTATTTTATCTCACATTCAGGTATAACATGGGGATTCCCCAGCTCGTGGGGTTTATATGATGAATAGTAAAGGCTTTTGTTCCCATATCATAAATGTTGTATAGGTAGGTATTGCTATATTTTATGATACAACTAGCTGTGCCTGTGACTTTGTACCTGTCTAATCATCGTTATCTAATTAAGTCAGATTATAGGCTGACAAGAGTTCACAATTTTATGGTCATATACAAACTACTATGTGACTTCATAATTAGGGAATATGCATCAGGAATAAAGTTTATAAAAGATTCTTATAAGTATTACTTTGCATTCAGTGAAATCAGACTTGATATAAAAGAAATACTCACAGGATCCACAAAATCCATATTTAATCCATAGCAAAGCTTTTTGATTCTTGATGTAATCTTGTCTATATGAACCTCCTCCATTCTACCTCCTGAAAATTAGATTTTACATTTTGTTGTTTCTAACCACTATTAATCTAAAACACTTCTTTAAACTCACTCAGAATTATATTATGTCCGGTTTCGGGCTATACAAAATACAAATAGAACCCACTTTTTATTTCTGGCCCCGTAGGTAATCATTAAAGTTATTATGCTTGTAACGGATTGAAGTCAAGTAAAAAGTGGTTTAGATAATATTTTAATGAAATTTTCTACAGTTATAAGTAGTAACAAAAAACTATTTCATTTGGTTACATCAGCTTTGCTTACCTCTCTTCAGAACGTAAAGTTTATTTGTCTTTCCCACCATAATTATAACGTGTCAATTACTTGAATACTTTATAATTAAACTTAAATCAAATGCAAGCGTCTTTTTCCAGGAACAAAGCCTAGAAGACAAGATTTCAATCCAGTTCGTCGAGCACCTGCTGTTCTTCTTTGGTTCCGCCGTCGGATTGACATTAAAATAAGCGGGAAAAATTACCGAACTCAACCAATGGGAGCGTTTGGGCGAAAATAGAATTTGTTAAAAAAATGTTAGGAAAATGGCGATCGCCATGGCGCCACATAAAGGAATTAACGACAATTCCTCTATGCGGCGCCATGGCAACCGCCGAAAACTTTAGCATGTTTTCGGCGAGGACATTGACGTTTTCCCTTTTTTTAGCAGTGATAGCACATAAAATATAGGTCTACCAGAATCTCATGGCAAACGAAAATATTGGAAAAGTGTGTTTTTCATATGGCAATTGTCTATGGCTTTATTGTCACCTGTCAAAGAAAATTATGAAATCTGTCAGCCGCTGCAAAAATTTTGTAATCTCGTCTTGACTATTTGTTATTTTTATGTAAAAGTCGAAAAAGCTCAAGCAATTCATATTGTTTTCAATGTGAATTGTAAAATATGGCATAATTCAAAGTCAATCTTTGATTTTAAAGCGCGTCGTCGAGTTGACAGTAAGTTGAACTAAAATGTTTTGATACATTTAGTTTATTACTCAACTGCGTCAGAAGGAGCTTAATAGCTACTTTATCGGGATTTTCAGGTGTATCTCACAAATTGGTATAGAAGAATGGTCAAAATGTTATGTCCATGTAAAGAAAATTGAAAAAGATTTTATCAAGCAAGATTGAATAATGGAAAAGTTTCCAATTTTTTTCTTTTAAATAAACTTGAAATAAATATAAGTAAAACTCATAAAAATTTGGAGTATAAACAGTAAATCACCCCTCTGGTCCAGTGCTGTTGACAGATCCATTTTTTTTTAAATCTAGCAGTTTTTAATTTTTCAGCTAGGGTCACTCAAGATTCTTTCTTAGTAAAATTTTGTAACCTTTTTTTAAAAATATCCCAGACCCATATACAAAAAGAACGGCACCGCCTATGTTTCAGTTCCACGCGAAAATATATAGGTAATTTAAATAATTAATTTCTCAGACATTTCTTGATGGATTTCAAAAAAAACTTCACCGTCTTTTTAGTTCTGGTCTATATTTTAATCCCATTCAGAGAAATATAATGTTTTTTTAAATGCTGGAAGAGCAATTTATTTACAATACCTCTTTATCTTGATCTATTGAAGAACAAGAAATGCAAGTGGAGTTCTTATAATCGTTTTCTAGTTCTGAATGAAGTGATAAGTTATAAGTACTATGATGCATACTAAAATTAGTTACCTACTTAAAGTAATATACGATTTATTAATTTTTCAAGACATTTTCCTATGTTAAAAACCCGATGTATAACAACATTCTTCATACACATACCAACCTAAAATGTATATTCGTACTTCATGTTCATTAATACTAAAGTCATAAAAATTAAACAGTATCAAGATCGTTTATTCTAATTTCCCCAGTATTGCTCTCAACAAAGTTTATTTTCCCTATTTGCCATGAGATTCTGGTACACCTATACCACTAAACGAACGCCATTTTGGTGGATTTTACTGCGACTGCGCGAAAGTTAACCAAGTCAAGTCAAAGAACAGTGGGGTTGTGGGGATGAAATAGGTATGCATGATTTTCATCCCCACTCCACTGTTTTTTTTGAAAATGTGCCCTTTCTCTTAATAGCGCTAACAATGCTATTTTCGGCCAAACGCCTCCAACCAATGAGATAGTAATACCAATAGACTGAACCAATGTTATAGTTTCATGGTTGTGCTTCAAGCATGAAGCTATAGATAAAAATGGAGGCCACACTCCGAATACCTACTTGAAGCACAACCTTTGTATCACTATCTCGCTCTCTGTGGGCAGACTCTCTCTTTCAAAATAAACAAAAAATAAAAATTTGCTAAAAGTCAATGAAACTCAATGTAAAAACTTTATTTCTTGACATAGGTATCATTAAATGATAAGTGTAAATACTGGTAAAACGTTTTAGGAAGAAATTACTGTGAAAAATGTTTACAATGATCCAATGTCGGAAATCACGAAATTTACACTTACGCGTGGAATCTTAAGTCATTTCCAGGACACCACGTGGCACGTACTACCGCAACCACGCACTAAAAAATTTTGCAACATTTCTTGTGATAAAACAATGATGATGTCCTGTAAAAAATCTCAAACGAAATTAACTGCATAATAAACAAAATAGTAAACAACCGCCATGATGGGCCGGATTGGGCCGATGTTGCCACATGGTACCGATTTCCCAGGAATTGGGATTGTAATTTCCTGATTCGCCAACTCATTAAGCCTAAACGGCCGACAATTTTGTGATTTTTAATTTAACTAGGTAATCGTAGTGCAAATATTTAATTATTTATTTGTTTAACTTCTGATTTGGTTAGAATTTCGAAGAATTTACTAGGTGATTTCATTCAATAAGAAGATAGCAATACTACAGTCCACATTAAAAAGAGAGGTCGGCCCACAGAGAGCGAGATAGAGATAAGTAGGTATTTGACTCAAGTTGTTGTTCCAAGTGTGGCCTCCTTTTTTATCTTTAGCTTCATGGCTTCAAGTAGGTATTCGGAGTGTGGCCACAGAATAATAATAAGTACTACGTACAGAAGTTTTTCTTCGCGAAGGTATTCAAAAAAATGTATGCTCAATGTCATCAACAATATGGTGTAATTTAGCTTGTCTTATGAGTCAAGCACCGTTTTGTTGACATACGTCAGTGATCGGTACTGTCTTGATGCCATAGGGCTGACTGCTACAAGAAGCTACTGTGTCGCCATCTAGCGCACCACACTTGCATTCACTGCTCTTCGCGGCAACGCGCAGCTACATGCGGCCGCCAGTTATATAGTGTAAGAGCTAGCACCTAAATATTTTATAACACACATAACTGTGACAATTTATTTCACGTGGGCGAAGCCAAAAAGCTAGTAAGAAATAAAAATTCAATTCAGTAGGTATTTCAAACCAAATTTTATTACATAAACAAACATTATACTAATTTCATTATGGGCCCTTAGTATGTGAAAACTGCAATTGACGATATTTCGCACTGTTTTCAATATTATGTATTACAGAACGTATGTGTGATGGGATGACATTTTCGAAAACACGATTAGAAAAAATTTTTCTCGAAAAAAAAACATTTACCTCTGGATTTTTTTATAAAAGTTTAATATGACCGTGTTTTACAATAAAATTCCTATAAAATCACAAAGGTATCATGTTTGCCTCTTTGATTTCCTGGCTGTTTTAGATTTCAAAAACCTAAATATATTAATTTATTAACTTTCTGATAAAAATGTGAATGGCTCTTACGATGTCCCCCCCTTAAATCAAAATGTCTTTATTTGGTCTATATGCCCATCATCACTACGTAATAATTATAAAAAAAAGTCGCTTTCCTGTCTGTCTGTCCCTATGTATGCTTAGATCTTTAAAACTATGCAACAGATTTTGATACGGTATTTAGGGTTCCGTAGCCAAATGGCAAAAACGGAATCCTTATAGATTCGTCATAGTCTGTCTGAAAA